>NC_088780.1:162073725-162698725 GCF_958450345.1 Calliphora vicina
TAAGTTAATTTTTGGTTTAAAACTCCGTCCTTCAAAAATATTGCACTTTTTCGTAATAAAAAATTTGTATCTATTTTAAAAATGCCAGATTTATTTCCAAAAAAATTTGATTCTGCCCTACTGCCCCAAAATTTACAGATTTACATATTTTAATTTATGAAAATTCCCCCACTTGACGTTAAATTAGATTATTATACAAATTTTGTTATTCTAAATATTTTCAAAACTAGGAATTAAATTGTGTATTAGTAAAATTCAAAAGACTTAACATTTCTAAAAACATTACTTCGGCCTTAACAGCAAAAGCCATTACAGCGAATTATTAACATTGTTGAATGACCTGATATGATGTTAAGTTAATAAACACAGAGTTGCATTCATAGTGAAAAACACAACAACAAAGTATAAATAACAGAAATTTAAGAGGGAAAACAAAACAACAACGGTGGGTGATACGTACGACGTAATAAAAACAAAACAAAAAAACGGAACGATTTTCATGCAAAAGAAAGAGAGCGAGGGAGAGAAAATGTTAAATTGTTTAAAAGCGGCCATAAAATTACCCGTTTTAGCCTTTACTCGCACACAAAACATTTCCGTGCTCACAGTATCTTTGATGCGAATTAAACTCGTAGACTCGCCGTCATTTATAAATTGCTCGTCGTCGAATGAAATACGTTAATACGGCAAATTAAGAAGAAAAAAAATAAAATAAAGAAACAAAATAAATAAAATTGTACCATAAATAAATATTACATATTAATTACTATTAAACATACATAAAAAAAAATAAATTATAAAGTGAACTCAACAATAAAAGATTGATAAAACAAATATTATATTTTCTACTGGAATTTATACAACTTGAAATATTTATTAACAAATAAATTAAAGACAATTCAGTGCCTTTTTAAAAAGAGTGACGAATAACAAAAAAAAATTAAAGGTTTCATTTATGTAAATATTTTAATATAAATTCTATAGCTATAAAATTAAATAATAATTTAAATTGCTAAACAACACAACAATACAAATAAAAACCAGCAACAACAACAATACATAATAAAAAATAAAAAAACATTTAAGCCACGCATTATAAAATAGTTTTCAATTAATATTTAAAAAAGCACCAAAGCTCCCTCTACGCTTTAAAAAAAAAAAACAAATTGAAATATTTGGCCATCCATATTTTATGTTGATGATTATGATGTTACACTGTGAATATCATTGATAATAATGAGGAAGTTGTTGTAGCAGAAAGAAAGTGATTATTTTTATTATTTGTTTGTCTACTACTTCTTTCTACTCAAAAGAAAACAACCAACCAGCCAACCCAACAAGTGTTTTAATTTCTTTTTATAACTCTAAAGGATGATCTAGTGTTCAATACAACAACAGCAAAAAAAACGCCAAAATTAAACTTACAAACAGCTAAATTTAAAAAGAAAAAAACGCTTTTTTTATAACAAAAAAATACATATTTTTGTGGTTGATTAACTCAAGTGATTTCTTTTGCTTTTATTTTGTATTTTTTATTCAACTAAACTTACGTAGTACGTACTTATTTACCTACAACCAACCAACCAAACATACATACAAACACTCAAATTTATAAATTTATTTACGTGTGTGTCGTCTGTCTGTATGTATACGTGAGGGATTCGTGTGTGATTCAACAACACAACGCCACAAAAATAAAGCAAAATAACAACAACAAAATAATATTTAAAACAAAATAAAAGAAAAAACAACAAAAAATTATACAAGCAGCCAAGTAAGCAAAGCAAACAAAAACAGTGTGCCCAACAAAACACACAAACACATACAACATCATCATCATCACTCGCCAAACAGAGAACGCGCGCTGTGTCATTAATAGCAAACGGTACCACCACCACCATCAATGAGAGTGAGTGTGACAGCGCTAGCGTGAGTCATAGTATCAACACATATAAAGTGAAATGAAAATGCGGATAAAGAGAGAATCACCGTGTCTATTGCTTAGATTTATGCCAATTACCAAAGTCGGTAAGTTATTTTTTATTTTATTTTTTTTGTTCAACTAAAGGCAGTTTGTTAAATTTTCCTTGGACTTAAAATGCAAAATTTATTGAAAAAACAACAGAAGTGTAATTTTAATTTCCTAGTTCCTTGTTTGATAATGACAATGTAACTCAGATCTTGTTTTAATTATCAGTTGTACTACTGTCTAAATGATTTCTTTAGTTGTTGGAAAAAAAAACAAGAAATTTCAATATGTTAGAAGTAGACTGACTACTTTTGTAACGCAATAATGTAAGAAAGTATTGCGGGATTTCAGAAAAGTAAAATTCTTATTAGAATTAATTAAGTTTTATGTTTAGGAATATCTTTATCTATTGAAATATAATTGGAATTTAGAAGTAGTATGTAGTTCCAGCTGGAATTATACAACAACCGTATACATACAGGATAAATTGCTATCCAAATTTATTGATTTATTGGAGCTTCTTCGTTTTGTAAACTGAGTTGTACTGTTCTATCGATACGAAGGAGAATATGTTGTGTTGCGGATACCCGCATATTTTTACATATTCGGGTCTAATCCATTTGTCAGTAGACTAAACTTCCTGCTTCTCAGTCTATAGTCTATTTTCCCCAGTGCCAAAACAATGCACCACATGATCCTCGGAATCATGGGCAGTCGTGCTTGAAAATCTATTTTGGCGCTTCTCGACCGTATACCGTTGCTTGGATAGTATTGATTTACTGGAGCTCTTAGACTCTAAATTTCTTTAGTTATTGGAAAAAAATTTTTGCTATCCAAATTTATTGATTTACTGGAGCTTCTTCGTTTTGTGAACTGAGTTGTACTGTTCTATCGATACGAAGGAGAATATGTTGTATTTTGGATACCCGCATATTTTTACATATTCGGGTCTAATCCATTTGAGGAGAGTAGACTAAACTTCCTGCTTCTCCTTCTATAGTCTATTTTCCCCAGTGCCAAAACAATACACCACATGATCCTCGGCAACATGGGCAGTCGTGCTTGAAAATCTATGTTGGAGCTTCTCGACCGTATACCGTTGCTTGGATAGTATTGATTTACTGGAGCTCTTAGACTCTAAATTTCTTTAGTTATTGGAAAAAAATTTTTGCTATCCAAATTTATTGATTTACTGGAGCTTCTTCGTTTTGTGAACTGAGTTGTACTGTTCTATCGATACGAAGGAGAATATGTTGTATTTTGGATACCCGCATATTTTTACATATTCGGGTCTAATCCATTTGAGGAGAGTAGACTAAACTTCCTGCTTCTCCTTCTATAGTCTATTTTCCCCAGTGCCAAAACAATACACCACATGATCCTCGGCAACATGGGCAGTCGTGCTTGAAAATCTATGTTGGAGCTTCTCGACCGTATACCGTTGCTTGGATAGTATTGATTTACTGGAGCTTCCTCGATTTGTGGGTTGTGTTTCACAGTTCTAGCGCTACTAAGGGGAATACGATCAGTTATCAATGCCCCCCTGATTTTCAAATAATACAAGCTATCCATTTATGGACAATAGAATCAAATTTCTGTTCTCACTCTTCTCTCTCTCCCATAGTCTATGTTCATATGAAGTTCCAAACTGTCAGAATTTTGGATCCAGGAAATAAATTAACCTTAACCTGGATTCTTCTTTTCAAAGATTAGAAAGGTTGCTGTATTTTATGTTGCAATGCGAGTCTATTGAAAAACTGTAGATCTAAATTGTATCCACAAAGTTTACAAGCTCTTTATACCTCGTATTTATAGACTTTGAAAGCTGGAAAATTCTTGAATGCAAAGACATTCGAAAGTCTCCCAAACTGCTCGACTTGCATAGTACTCCATGAAAAGAAACTCAAAAAACGTAAGAACGTTACAGCAAAATTCAGGCTAGGACACTTAAATTATTCCGAAGACATCTGATGCATTATTGATAGAGGAGTGTGGAGGAGGAGAGTGGGTGCCCCGATAGACCAGTCGATAGTGTGCTGAACTATTAATATGAGGGTTGCGGGTCGATTCCTGCCAGAGACTCTGAATGTATCTGCAGACAAGCAAAATGCTTCGCAGTTTGTGTTTGTTTTAAAAAAAAAAAAATATCCCGAACAGTAACAATTGTGCCAGGACTTAATTTGATCTTCTAAATCCTTATTAGGTGAAGATTTTGACAGAGGAATATAGCTCTTCAGATGAACTTTACGGTTCAATCAGATGCATTATTGATAGAGGAGTGTGGATATCCCGAACCGTAACAATTGTGCCAGGAAGTAATTTGATCTCCTAAATCCAGTACACAATGCAGGATATTATCTAACATGAACAGCCATTGATAAGCAAGAAAAGAGAAAGATCATTCTCTACGTAGAGAAAACAGGTTTTCGTAGTAGACCATCATAAGATTTCAACGATTTAAGGAATTGAAACAAGATACTTATTAACTCATTTGGTTTATGTTATGCCTTTGGTCAGCTTTCTTTAAATAATCTGAGATGATTTAAAACTAGACACAACCCGCTGACAGCCCGGAACAAGCTATTTATGAACTAATTTGTTATATTTTATGCCAAGATAACCCCATCATCAGCTTGCTTTACACCATCTGAGATGATAATACAGTTGCTACTTATAATTTAACAATTTAAACTGTTCTTTACATCTGAGAAGATTTTCTGAATAAGTTTTAGTTGCCCAATAAATCACTGTTGTTGGTTTCAAATAAAAACTATCCTTTAAATAGCTTCCTAATTACAAATTCCACAACCAAGCAATGTATTACTCTCTCTATCTCTCCTAAGTTAGAGGCTATAACTAATCAAGAATGGAAATCATGTAATTTTAAAATTGTTGCTACCGTTACCAGAATAGCCAGCAGAATAGAACTCGTGTAAGATTCTATCAATACTTTCTGTAAATAAAACGAACTACATTTACTCACACTTAAAGGTTGTTTACATTGATAGAAGTATCATGACAACAGAAAAATAACAATAATAAAATAACGAAAATAAACACAAAGATGACAATTGAATGATTGAATGCGATGTGATGTGATGAGAGTGAATGAGTGAAATGTAGGAGAACGACAAGACAAGCAGCGACCACAATTGGAAATTGAAAGCAATGGGGGTGCCCTTATTAAAATGCCATCACTGTAGAATCAAGCTACTTTTTATCAAGACTTTAAATGGCAAAAAGTATGTACATGAACGAACACATATGCCTTATATAGGGGCCATTACAAATAAATAAAAACTCTTACTTGTTCTATTCGGCTGTAGCGAATCTTAAATACCCACCACCAATGTAAAACTGTTTATATTTTTTATCAAATTTTGCCTATTTCAATACCAAATGTTCTATGGATACCACGTTTATTCATCATAGAGCCATAATGAGAAATCATGGATGGATTCTTACCATTTTAAACAGAAATTGTTCTTTTATAATAGGAATATCGTGTCAATAACTCTGGTAGAATATTTGTGGGAAAACTTCATCCCCCTAAGTCCTTCCCAAATGGACTGGCATAGCTAGATCGTCTTTTGTGGGTCTTCGATGAATATTTCGATGTGTTACAAACGGAATGATAAAATCAATATGCCACTCATCTTTTTGGTGCTGGGTATAAAAAAACTGTATGACATTATTGCGTCTTTAATTAGCGGCAGCAACTGTGAATGAATGTAATGAATAAAGGATGAGGAAGGCAGATAGGGGAGTGCAACATCTTACGCATCTCCCTTACATTCTCTAATGATTACTCATTTTTATTACACTAACTTACTGAACGCACGGAATTGATAATCGTGAGTGAGTAAATGAATGAATGATTGTGTGATTTGGAGATGTTGTTGATGACGACAATGACGCTGATGTTTGTCATCGCCTCGCATTGCTTCGTGAAACGTGTAGCAACTAATATGAATTTCTTAAGAACATTAAACAACAGCAAACTCTATACATATTTCAGGTTCAAGCTGCCTGTGTAAATTAATTCTTTTTTTTTTTTTTGTTTTAAACAAAACACAATACGCGATACGTTAAACAAAACTGGAACTAGTAAAAGTAAAAGATTACTCACAGCTTATTTTAAAAATCAACAACACGATTTTGTTAATTTATTTATTTATAATGAATGTTGTTTTCTTTTTTTTTTGTATTTTTGGTATGTATTTTTAAAGAATTATTATTTATACAACTCTCTTTTTGAAAACATTTTTTTTGTTTAGTTCTTCTTGTCTTAATAATGTTTATTCATTAAAAACCATTGAAAATAAAGAAGAAAAAAAGCTGGTGGAAGGAAATTTTGTAAACATTATGTGAGTCATTCCTCAAGACGGTTTTGAATGAGTAAATTTTGTTTTGTTTGTTTTAGTCGTTTTGTTAAATTGTCTGTTGCACGTTTCGTCGTTAAACTAAAATACAATGAAAAAATAAAAAAATACAAGAAGCACGATTTAAAATAAGAAACTTTAAACCGTTTTTTATGTCTCTACTCTTGTTTTACGCTTTTTTTTCTCCTCTCCTTTTTTTTCTTGCCAAGTGACTAAGAAGTGTTTTTTTTTTGGTTCAAGTAGACAACACTGCTTTGAAACGACCTTTCGAGTACGAGTTCGAGTTTTTTTGTTGTTGTTATTTGCTTTAATAGTTTTTTTTTTGTATTTATTTCTTGTTGTTTGTTATTATTTCCACTTTGTAACTGGTATTCTGGTCTCTGGCATAGAGAGAAAATAATAATAACAACAACAGCCGCCGCAACAAAAACAAGAAATAACATAGTTGTACTTCGTCATACTTGCATAGTGGGTACGTACAAATGTACGTAAAAATTCCTCCTCCTCCTTCTCTTCATAATGTTTTTATTTTAAAAATACATATTTTCTGTGTATTTTTTCATTTAATAAATTTAACACGAAAATGTTGATAGTTTAGTTTTTTTTTGTAGCTGTTTGAAGTTTTTTTGAGTAGGTAGGTATGTAGTATTCATATTTATTGAATTGCGTTGAACTTCTTTTATCAAAAAATTTAACAAAAATTAAAGAAACCATTCAACAAGTAATTAGTACAAGTACGAACAAAATGGGTCTTCAGTTGAAAGGGTTAGATATGCCAGGTTTTAAGGAATTTTCAGTAAATTCCTTGCACTTTTTCCTAAATGGCAATCTGGTAGCTAGGTATTGTATGACAATCGATTGATTTATTTCACAGTGATTTTTCAATATTCTTTATTCAAGCCCAGGTGACAAATAGTCAATAATTTAGCCTTAAGAAGAAAAGTTTTGGTAGTGAAGTAGCACGCACTACTTCAAGGCGATTGATAATTAATCAATAAAGATATCAATCAATCTGAAAAATACAATATTTGTTTTCTATTGGGTGTATGACTTAAAAATGCTGGAGTTTTTCAAAATTTTATCTTTTATTTTGAACATTTGTACATTATAAATTTATTCAAAGTATTGGCCATTGTTAGCTATGACATTTTCCCACCTTTCTGGCAAAATATGGATTCCGAGCCAGAACTGCTCATATTTTGAGGCCAAGAACGAATCAAGCCAATATCGGATTCTCAGTTCCAAAGTGAAGCATATCCCAGAGAGAGCATTCTGCATCGATTGAAACAAATAGTAGTCGGACGGGGCACGGTCTGGATTATAAAGCGGGTGAGGCAAAACATCCCAACTACTTCATTCTAAATAGTTTTCAACAGGTATTGCATAATGTGGCCAATTTCGATTACGATTTCATGTCTAGCCGCATATTCTGGGGGGTTTTCGGTCAATGCTCACTTCAAACGAATCAGTTGCGTTCGGTGTAGGTTCCCATTGATGGTCTGGTCAGATTTCAGAAGCTCATAATAGATAGGACACTTTTGCTTCCACCAAATACAGAGAATTACCTAACTTGGGGGTTACACGATCAAGTTTTGCCTTTCAAGTTTTAATACACTCACATTGAATTGAAACGAACTTACATTCAATTTCTCATTCAAGTTGGTGTTCAATTTTTCATTCAAGAAAACAGCTGATTAAATTTTTTTTGCCCAATGTGCTGCCTACGTCACAGCTTTCAATTTTTATAAATTTTGACAAACAGTATATGTAAAATACTATCAAGAAAAACTTGATCGTGTGGCTGCAGTGTAAGCACCATGGATATTTGGCTTTGGTTTTGGGCTTTGGGCTTCACATACGACATCTTACGCTTCAGGTTATCGTAAGGGATCCATTTTTCATCGCCCATTTTCCTTGATTTTTTAATGAATCCTGCCTGCTTGCGAATATTTTGAAATTGCTGATTGAGTAGCTCCCAATGATTTTGCAAACTCTTGTTGAGTTTTACAACAATATTCAAGGAATAATGCCTTCAATTCTATGTCTTCAAACTTTTTTTTGGCAGGCCTGGGCGATATTTTTCTTCCTTGTCAAAATCACCACTTCTAAACTGGAACTCATTCACCATAATCTTTGGGGAGCAATCGATTTTTTTCAAATTAAAGAAGTAAAGCAAAACTTCCAGCTTTGAAAAAATTTCTTGTTTACACTATAATGTTCAATAACTGACAGATATGTAGCCTTCAAAATGTTTTTAATGACTTTTGTATTAAAAACAAAAACCGCATTCAAAAGATATGTCTGCTTTTACACACAGCAAGTTTACTTGAAGCAAGTCTCTTCGATTCCTTTTTAAACTTGCTCGACTGTTTACACACAGCAAGTCTGTGTTCAATTTTGTATGTCAAAACCTAATAGACGCCATAGTGAAAATGAGAAAACAAAATAGAATTGAAGAGACTTGCCAGTACAAGCAAGTGTGTACCCCTCTTCTTTCTTCTTGCCACTCTCTCCTATAAACTCTAGACTTGCGCAAGAAAACTTGCCCTGTGTAAAAGCAGACTATCCAAACTTTAATATTATAAACAGATCTAAACTACATCTTCTGTCACTGAAATACATGCAAAGTGAATTTGAAAATTCGTATTTGAAATTTTGAACAATATCAGACCTCCATCAGATAACATTTTATTTAAGAGCCGGAATGCCGGAAGAATCAGCTGATTAAGATCAGCTTATTTTTCAAATAAAAAAATCTCATGTAAACTTTCTTTACATGGAGCTTTTTACAATGGAATTTCTTGATAATTTTGACCATTACTGAATTGTTACACGGACATAAATGACAAATCAGTTATCGTTATTTTTTTTTTTTTTTGAAAACCCTGTTGTATAAATAAATAAAACTCAAAGTAACCTTAAACCCTGATAATTTTGTTTACCTTCAATTCATTATCACCAGTTTATTGTTTATATTTACTAATTAGCAATGATGACTAATGCTCAGAGGTATTAAGATTTATTAAATTTAAACGCATTTTTTTACGACAAACAACATCAATTATTTTTTACTTCAAGTTGATTTGTTACTAACAGCTGATTCTTGTTTAATATCTTAAATTAGTCTCAGAGTGTTGAGTAATAATGAGAAGAAAACAATCCCCCAACAGTTGTTAAATGAGTCAGTTTTGTTTAAGAAATTAATATTAATAATTTGTTTTATTTTTTTATATAAATTACAGAATATAATAACAGAAGATCCAAAGATAACCTGGATACCACTTGTGAAGAAGAAGAGACTAACTCCTCGTCCACACGGACACCACTGACGAGGAGTTGTAGCAGTCCCGCTGTTTATGGTGAGTTTTTTTTATTTTCTTTATAACTATAATATTAACTTAATATTAAATAATTTTTTGAATTAAAAAAATGAATTTGCTTATTTTTATTTCAATTAATTATTACAAAATAAAAAATTGAAATTGTTTACATTATTAGCAAAAAAAAAAAGCTCATAGTAATATTTCTATTACCTACTTACACATCGTTTTATTTATTTAGCTATTTGTTTAGAAGCGGAAAATTTTATTTCTGTAAAAAAACATTTATTTAAATTTATTGTAGGTATGTATTTTTAAACAATTACATTTATATAAACATACATATAAAATTAGACGTCATTTGAAATTTGTTTTGTCTAAATAACTTATTGTAAGTTTCTTATAGGGTGCTGTTAATTATTTTTATTAACACGTGCTTTTTTTATATGAAAATCTTTTCATATTTCTAGAAATTTATTTGTTTTACTTTTTTGCTCAGCAAAAATTCTAGGGATTTTTGTTGCTCAAATAAGTAATTAATTATTTTTAGTTAATTGCAAATAATGCTGCTGCTTGCTGGCTGGCCATGATTATGATGATGATGATGTTAATGATTCAATTATTATCTTTTTTACTTTATGATTTAATAAAATAAATATAGTACTTTGAACTTTACCGAGAAAACTTTATTTTTAAACTTCAGGGGAAATTTTTGAATTAATTTGTAATTGTTTGTAACATCATGTTAGAGTCATTAATTATAAAGAATAGAAGAAATCTTGTTAAATGTTTGGAAGATGATAAGTCATTCTGAATAGGTTTTCTTAAATAGAATATTGTTTTCAAACAAGCAAAACTGCTTCCTATAGAAAACTTCTAAAAAAATCAAAATTTAGATGATCTTTTCCCATCTCTCTGGCAACATATTTATTCCGAGCCAAAATAACTGTTTATCTTTTGAGGTCAAGAACAAATCAAGCCAATTTCGGATACTCTGTTCCAAAGAGAAGCGTATCCCAGAGAGAGCGTTCTGCATCGATTGAAACAAGTAGTAGTCGGATGGGGCACGGTCTGGACTATAAAGCGGGTGAGATAAAACTTCCAAATAGTTTTTAACATGATGGAATATTACAGTTTATTGTCTAGCCGCACATTCTGGATGTTTTTCGGCCCAAGCTCGCTTCAATCGAATCAGTTGCGATCGGTACAGGTTCCCTGTGATGGTCCGGTAAAATTTCAGCAGCTCATAACAGATAGGACCCTTTTGCTCCCACCAAATACAGAGCATTACCTTAGAGCCATCGATATTTGGCTTTGGCGTCGATTCGGCTGGTTTGCCGGACTTCACGTTCGATCTCTTAAGCTTCAAGTTATCGTAATGGATCCATTTTTTATCGCAAGAATGATTGAAAGTTCAAACATAATTTCGGACATGAAAATCGTCTTTCAAGGTCTCTCGGCTTCAATTCATGCTTTTGGATGAATCCTGCTGCTCGCAAACGTTTTGAAATTGCAGCTGGAGCATATCCCAATGATTATGCAAGCTCTTATTGAGTTTGACAACAAATTTCCGGGAGTAATGCCTCCAATTCTTGTTATTCAAAAATTTTTCCGAACCGAACAAACCATCTCTCGCACGCTGAAACTTATGGTGAGCAATTGGGGTTCTTCAGCTGCACTTTTTTTCAAATTAAAGAAGTAAAGCAAAACTTCCCGCATATGACGCTTTGTTGGCACAAAATTCTACATTTTCAAAGCAAAATAACATTGTTGTTTATACTATAATGTTCACTAACTAAATGAGAATAAATGACAGATATTTACCCTTCAAAATTACATAAAAATTATTAAAATTTCCGCATTTTTAATTTTTTTTTATATGACAGTTTATCACCAGAACTCGAGTCAATTAAAACCAAGTAATTTATAGTTTTAGAACTTCATTATTGCATGTATCAAAATTGATCATTAAAAATGTCTACGACAATCAATAAATTTAAGACTTAACAAGTTCTAAATTTAAAAAATGTTGGCAAATTTGTTAATTTTTAAAAATATTTTTAAATTTATTTTCATACATATAAATATTTATTTGAAATTTTATTTATTTATTTTTTTGGAAAATTTCTTAAATATTTATTTAAATAAAATGCCTTAAAGCAGCCACATGATTCATATTCTCTGGTGACGTTATTCACCGCGCCACGAGTATTGAAAATATTAAGGCCAAGAAAATCCATCATCGTAGACATGGTAAGGCCATTATTATATTGTTTGTTTTTGTACCAGGCAAAACCAATACAAAACTAATATTTCTGAGTATTTTTTTTAAATTTCTATGCCACGAGTTATGGCAAAAATATATGTAGGTACAACTCACCATTTTAGGAGATTAAAAAAAGATTTTTCAATACATTATTTTAGGGACAGAATTGTGAATAGATTTCAGAAAACTTTGTAGATTTGAAATGTAATTTATTCATTTGCCACCAACCCTATAAAGAATATACAGTGAATGTCAAAACAATGGAAACTTTTCCTAATATTCAAAAAAAAATATTTAGAAATTTTAATTTTTTTTTTTTATTTTTAGCATTTATTTTGAAACATTTGTACAATATAAATTTATTCAAAGTATTGGCCATTGTTAGCTTTGACCTTTTCCCAACTTTCTGGCAACATATGGAATCCGTGACAAAAGAAATGCTCATCTTTTGATACCAAATTCGATTCAAGCCAATTTCGGATACTCTGTTCTGAAGTTAAGCGTATCTCAGAGAGAGCTTTCTGCATCAATCGAAACAAATAGTAGTCGGACGGGGCAAGGTCTGGACTATAAGGCGGGTGAGGCAAAACTTCTCTACCACTTCATTTTAAATAGTTTTTACCAGGTATTGCATAATCTGGCCGAGCGTTGTCATGATGGAATATTACGGTTTCATGTCTGCTTACTTCAAACGAAACAGTTGCGTTCCGTACAGGTTCCATGTAATAGTCTGGCCAGATTACTCAAAATAGATGGCAGCCTTTTGGTCCCACCAAATACAGAGAATTACCTTTCCGCCATGGAAACTTGGCTTTGGAATCGTTCGGACTTCACATACGATCTCTTACGCTTCGGGTTATCGTAATGGATAAATTTTTTATTGCATGTAATGATTCGGTGGTAAAATAATGCTCTCGTTCAAGCAGTATTTCAGACATACAAAATCTTCTTTCAATGCCTCTCGGCTTCAATTCGTATGGTACCCAATTTCAATGCTTTCTGATGAATCCTGCTACTCGCAAACGTTTTGAAATTGCTTCTTGAGTAGCTCCCAATGATTTTGCAAGTTCTTGTTGAGTTCGACAATAATCTTCATGGAGTAATGCCTCCAATTCATGGTCTTCAAACTTTGTTGGTTGGCCTGGGCGATATTTGTCTTCCGTGTCAAAATCTCCGCTTCTGAAACCGATGGAAAATGTTACATTTTCCAGTGTACAATGTTGCCTTTTTGCACAAAATGCTAAATTTCTGCCTTATAAATAACCATATCTAACTCCCTGTCTATACCTGATATATTTTTATCATGATAAACGTCAAAATGGTTGTCAAGATAAAAAATTATCAGGTATAGTGTCCATTTATTAGTATTATTGATTCGTTATGACAAAATTGTTAGTACTTTTGCTCAGACAAGTTTGTTTTGACAACAAATGTCATTAATTGTTATGATAAATATTTGTCAAGTATAGACAGGGGGTAGAAAATTTCAAATATTGCTAGATTCTGAACTTTATACATTTTTTGAAAACATGTCATTGTACTATGATCAGATTACTTCCCAATTTTTTGTGACTAATAAGAGTTTTTTTAATGGTCATTTGGGAAATAAAACGAACGAATTATCTGTAATATATTATAGAGTTTGGTGACTCATTATAGTTTTTTTCTTCTTTTGGGTCAGGGGATGATATACGACTCTAAATTTACAACTTTTGGTCTAAAACTTATTACAAAACTTTATGATTTAGTTTATATAAATGTTGGCAATAAAAACTTAACTAATAAGTCGTATTAAATGTTTTAAATTATTATATTGTATAGAGAAATGAACGATAATATTTAGGTAATCAGAATGATTTTACTACAGGAAGGTATTAACAAGTACTTGATAATACACGTTTTATTTCCAAACAGTTAAAGTTTTGTTACTTTTTTTTGGTTTTTCTCTTTTTTAAAGCAATAACAACAACTTTAACTATAAATTACGCTACTTTAAACATTGAAGTTCTTTAAATAAAATGAGTCATAACAATTTCAAAACAAATTAAAATCATTGTCGTTGACGGCGTCGTTTTCATTTTTTTTTTGTTGTTTTGTTCTTCACATAAATGAGGTTAGTTTGAACAAAATTGTTTGACGTTACTGTTACAACATGATTGTTGTTGTTTATGTACATATTTCGTATTTGATTTTCATCCTGTAAGTTTAAATTAAAATTTTAATTTAAATGACTAATCAATTTGAAAAGATTAAATAAAACAAACGTATTGTTTGGTTTATTGATTTGGATTTTACAAGATCAGTTGGAAAACCATTTATTATTTTATTGTATTGAGTAGTTTTCTATAAATTGTTTATTGATTGATAAATAAATTTACCCCATAATTCATTCTAGACCATTTGTATTTAGTTCTACGTAGACAATTTATTGTAATATGTATAGAGGGGGGAAATTACGCGTAGAAAAATAAAAAAAGAAATAATGTATTGCTTCATTATTATTGTTTACATGTGGTGTGTTTCTCTATTTTATTGTATGACTCATACTATGGGGTATATTCATTCTACTTCAGAGTATCTTTAAAATCATACAATATAAATTGTATATAGTTTGAAAACAAAAAACCATAATTACCCAGGCCAGAAACTAAGAGAAAAAACGCACAGTTTACACACCACCAACCAATTCAAGCCAATCCAATCCGAGTAACCAATTCAAGCATTCAATTCATTCATCCCCGCCATTTACCACAAAACAAAAATAACAACACACATTATGATGTTTTTATTAAAATAAAATAGAAAAAAAAACACATTATTATAATAATAATGATGATGATGATTATGAAAAAAGAAATCAAGCGATAAAATCTAGACTATTTTTAGCATAAAACGTCATTTCTTTATATAAATCGATATTGAAATAAAAGGTGTGCAAAATAAACATATGTACATATAAACAGTGTAATTATATGAATATTTACTATTTCAAATAATGTAAACAAATCATTTTCCGTTAACCCTAACACAAAGCAAACCCTACAAAATTGAAAATAACCTCACATTTTTTTATAATTTTTAAAAATTTTATTAAATTTAACGTTTAAATTTATCAAATTCAAATTACTTTTCTTTCTATTATACATATAAACACACTTTTGCTTAAAATAATTTATTTAAAGAACAACAAAATTCTTATTTTCATACGAATATTCTAAAAATAACCTCAATTCCTTACATTATTAATAAAATGCCCGCAAATAATAATAAACATATCTTTTGTCTTTAAAAATTTTAATTAATTTTTGTGTAAATTTGTTTTCTGTTTATTTTTAGATATCGAAACACATCCCGCCTCACCAGTTTTCCCCCACTTATTATTGGGCAATGGCCGCGATGCTGATGATCCAAGTAGTGTGGGAGCGAATTGTGTTTTAAATGTTACCTGCCAAGCACCCAGCACAAATCAAATGCCGGGCCTTAAATATATGCAAATACCTGCCAGTGATACACCTCATCAAAATATAAAACAATATTTTCAGGAAGCCTACGATTTTATAGGTAAGTTTTGGGAAATATACTTTTGGGTGGGGTATAGCAATAGAACAGGGTAATGTAGATTATTCGACATAGGATTTATTAGACAATTTAGATCAGTGGTCGGCATTCAAGGGCCTGAAGTTTTTGAATTAATCAAAAACTAAATTTGTTTTATAAACCTTTTGAAAAAAAAACTGATTATGAATTGAAGGGCTTGTTGATGTTCTTAATGTTCATAGGGTAACATAGAGACGAGACGGAATTGTCAAAAACCTAAGTCTGTTGTCAAAAACCTATCTCTTGCAACAACAAAATACATGCTAGACAATGTATTTTGTTGTTGTATCAGAAATATTATTTGTTGTATTTTTGTTTGACAAAACGGAGTATCTCGTCTCTATGTATAATTCTCTATGGTAAGACCTATATTTATTTTATAGACATACAAATGTAATGCATACTTTCATCCAAAAATTCATATATTTTTGAAATTTTTAAAAACATTGAAATGGATTTTCTCAAAATTTTGATTTTGAGGCTTATCAAGTTTATGCAACAAACTCTTCAATTGAAGCTATTTATTTAGTGGTATACATATTAAACTTACACCACTTTTGCTACATTACTTTGTTATATCATGGCTCTGTGCAAAAATAACTTTTTCAGTTCCATCTGCTTTTGAATACCAAAAGTTGTGGGTTACACCACTTTTGAGCTGATGGCCTCAATTCTAAGACTAGTTTCTTTAAAATTTATTGTTTTAAAACTTCCTCCTAACTTAAAGTCTTGTTTTTAAACTCTGTCTTAATAATTTAATCATTAAAAAAATGGTTGTCATATATTTTTGTTCTAGTTTCTTTTTTTTATTATTTCTTTTACATAAAATACATTTTTATCTTTTTAAAAACATACCAACAACGTACTAGAGTTTTCTGTTAAGTTAAAGTTTTTTGTTTTACATACATTTTTACACTATCAACAGAAATGAAAAATTAAAGACTTCCATAAACTAAGACTTTGTGAGACGGCATGGCGGCATTTTACCCCATACTATGTATGTACTCTACTCGTACATATGTTGCATACAAAAACAACAACACCATCAACATTTTTTGAAAAAAAATAATAAAAAAAACCAAAACAAAATAAAATAACACACCACAAAACTTCCTTCCTTTTTATTATAATACACCACTGCTAAAAAAAAAAAACAACCACTGTGGGGACAAAGAAAAGATAACAAAAATATACACACAAACAAACTATAAACTTCTCTGTTACATAAATAGGTATTATTAGTGATAACGGTAAAAACAAAAATAACGTTTTACTCCTGTTGTATATTTTTACACCCCCCACCTTTTGTGTTACAAATTCTCTCTAAAAATGTTTAGAGAATTTCATAGAAAATGGAAATCCTTTTTGTAAGTTAATGAGCATTGACTGTTTGTTGTAATTGTTGTTAACTTTTTATTTACCTATTTCAATTTCTTTACTCTCTCTCTCTGTCTGTCTTTTCAATAGATATTCTTCTATTTCTGAGTTTTGTTTTCATTTTACCTAAAAATACCCGCATAAAAATACAAGACTTTAAAAGAGTGTTTACATGAAGTGTAATGTAGTCAAATTTTAATTATTATTGGCAAATTTATTAAGCTAATGGATTTGACATCAGGAGAAAAGCTTAAAGATTTGAATTATAGTAATTTTTCAGTGGTTGGCAATATAATAAAACTTTTCCAAATATTCAAGTAGGCATTTCATTAAAATATAGGCTGACTTCATAAACGCAGTAATACAAAGCAATTACAAGGTAAAGCAATACTTTGTGACATTCATGAACGCATAAATGTTTTGTAAATAATCATAAATAAAAACAGATCACAAATTTGACAGATGTTGCGCATTGCAAAGCATTGCCATACAATAATTAACTTGCGACATGCCAAAAAAAATATGCATTGCAGTGTTGCTTTGCAAAATGCGTTTGTGAAGTCAGCCATACTTTTATTTATTAATATTAACAATAAAAATTAGTAGCATAGAAAACAATCTAAAAAGTATTCATTATTATGGTATTGAAAAAACAATGGAAACTGTCTGGCCCTTTTAGTGATTCAGTATTTTGTTTTCTATGACTGCTTCACAGCGACGTGCATTCATTGAACCAATTAAAAAATCAATCGTATCCTTTGACATATTTTTTAAGTTTTAATTCGTATCTGATAAAGTTTCTTTCGTGTTATAATTTTGAGTCGGTATTTTGCAATCTACAAGGTATTCTATGGGATTGAGATATGGCGATTGGACAGGGCCCTTCAAAGCACGACATTGTATTGTAATCACTTGGTTACAACCCTAGAGGTGGGTTTGTGGTCATTGTCCTGTTGAAATCTCCAAATTTTGGGGATATTTTCCTCAACGTATGGATCTCCCAGATTTTGAGTTTTTACATAATTTTCTTACATATTCTTTTGATTTTAGAGTTCTTTCCTGTAGAAATGTAAAATACTTGCTTATTAAGCTACCTTTGCGCTATAGGAGTTGTACAGTTATGACGTTTTTCATCCCTTTCTTGATTTCAAGAAAATTTGGGATTGAAAACGATTATGATTGATGTATAACGTAATATAACTTTTACTATCAGTAAACTCAGGTTAATTTTTCCATCCCCATCCTTTAAATTCAATACAAAAGAATTCCGCCTTTCAAAAGTCTGTTTTAGAGCCAAAAGCAGAGAACACACACCCCCTCCCAAAATAAACACGCGCGGCAGCAATTGTGTGTTGTTCGGAAACTTACGTCACGTGCACTTTCGACCTCGTTCCCAATGAGGCATGCTAAAATACGAGTGTAATAATAATGAACTGTTTTGTTGTAAGTAAGCAGCAGAAGCAGCACTTTTTTTCACCGGTGCTGCCGCTGCTGCTTTTACTAATGATGATGATGATGACGTTGTTTGGCTGCCTTTCAAGTGATGACTCATCGTTTCACAGCACAATGAAAACAAATTCCTTCCGTGAATCTTTAAAGTTTCCAGTGTCTGATATTGTTTATTTTCGTTATAAAGTATTTTTCTCGTCCCCCGTACCTTCTCGTTCATTCTTTCAGTTTACATTTTGTTTAACTTCCTCTTTGCTCTTACCACCCCTTTATGGCCAAGAGTTGTGTTTGTGTGTATTTATGTTTTTGTTGTATTTACATCAGTTTAGTGTTATTATTGGCAACATGTGGGCTCTCCAATTTGTGAGTGAACGACCAGTCGTCTGCTCGTGTTTATACCCCACAAAATTTATATTGATTTTCACTATTTTTAGTATTCAAATGAACGAAATACAGCCAGAAGGCAACAACAACAATAAATTGAAGAAAAACAAAAATTTTGTTGTTTATATAAGGCGCAATTTGTACATTTGTGTACTAAATAGTGCTTGTAGTACAGCAAATTTGTAAACTAATTCTTTGAAATCAATGTAAAATAAATTTTCCAAATAGGTACCTACCTACATAACTTTTTTTGAACGATTTATGTTATTGAATAGATTAAATTTAAACTTAGCCTGAGTTAATATGGGATTAAAATACAACCAAAGTATTTTAAAGTTAAACTTAGTTTAACTTTAAGCAGGTTAATCGTTGGACACAAAAATTAACTTTAATACAAATAGAAAACTGTAGAGATTTTGTGGTAATTATTCGAACTTTTATATTTTATAATATAAAATTGAAATTATTGAAAACTTTATTCAAAATCAACTCATTCCTTATAAAAAACTTGCAAAAACTCTTGCCAGGAAGTAAATAATTTTATAAAAATGAAGTCACTATTTTTTACTCATGTGTTAAGTTGTTAATTATTTCTGTAAATAAAATATTATTGGCTACTAAATGGCTGGTAAATACTTCAATACTCCAACCATCCTTTTCCACATTTTTCCTTTTAAAACAGCTCATTCATTTCTACACCTTTCTATTCCCCTAACTTGAAATTATCATTAGCACCCTGTACTTTTTTTTTAGTTTCCTTTACTTTTTTTCGGGCGATCTCTGGAGGGCTTTAGTAACAACAGCATTTATAACAGTCATCATTTTTGCTTACATACAATTTGCTTCTTTTTTTTGTGTATGTGTGATTTTTTTTTTGTTATTTATTAAAATAATAATTCGCACACGGCACGAATGTTATTAATAATCTTTGTTACTCGACAATTCTGCTAGAGCAATTCATTCGTCAATAAGGCTAAATGTGTTTAGACTTACAAAAGCCCACTCCCCCCAAAACGACTACAATTGAACCACCTCTGATATAATAGATTAAGAAATGTGCCAGATTGTTGCTGACAAAACAAAAACGCTAAAATTAGAAACAACAAAAATGTTAAAAATTTTTATATTAATTATGTAGAACATAATTTTTTATCACATAATTAATACCCATTAATCATTCGGACAATATTTTACAAAAAAACTTATAAGGCCTATTGATTTTCATAACGAAATGAAGATTAAACTAAAATTAAATCAGTTTCAAGTTCTAATTTCATTGCAAAGTTTCTAAAGAATTGATTCTTAACTCAATTTTCAAAATCTAATTCAATAGATTCTCTTAACAATTCCATTAAATCATTCAGCACGATTAAATTTATTGTCTTAATTCCTTAGTACTCCAAACATATTGAATTCATTGCTTTAAGAATTCATTACTTATAGAATTAGTTCTTTATTGAATCATTACAGTTTTCATTAATTCTAATCCATTACCTAACAGCTTAATACGTATAATATAAATAAAATTCATTTTGTAAATGAATTTTTAATTCCGAATTAAGATTTTAGTAAATTAAGCTCAAATTGAATTATTAATTCGAAACTTTTAATAATTTTGAAGAGTTTATAAATGTAATTTTACAGAAACCAAAAATTTCCCGCTAGTTGTCATTTTTTGATAAGTTCAAAGAAATTTTGTGTAAAATAGTACATATAAATTAAACATTTTTTTTTTATTTTGCTTAAAAATTAAAGAAATCTAATCAAATTTCGTTAATTTTTCACTAACTTGTCTGGCATCCATTTGATCATACTTCTGTATAAACAAAATTTCAAGTGTACAACACTCTGCTATAGTATTTTTTTTCTTTTTATTATTATTATATTTTATTTGTTTCATAAACAAACTACAACTACATATATAAACACGCATGTGGTAGCACAACATCTTGATGGCTCTTTACTCCCCTTCCTCTTTTGCTCCCTATTTAATTCAACAAATACAACAAAAAATAATTTAAGAATTAGAAGAAAAAAATGACGACTTTCGTTCATACAAAATAATATTCGGTGCGAACGTCGTTTTTCGTTACGACCACAAAAAGCTACAAGAACATCATTATGAATGATGATTCATAATTTTCGTTCGTTCATTCATTCGTTTGTTGGTTCGTCTGTTCGTTCGTTCGTTCGTTCATTTGTTTTGTTTATTTATTTTCATACTACAGCAGACATACACTCATGTATACATACATATTTACATACATTTTTGTATGTTTTTAAAACACCTCATCTTGTTTTGCTTATACACGGTATATTTTGTTTTTGTTTTGCTCCTTTTTATTAAGCATTTTCGTTCCATTAACACCCTATAACTAATTTTTTTATTAATTTTTCATACAATAATATTTAAAAAATTAATGAATATTTCAATTGAAAGCTTAATGAAATTAAACATTTTATGGACTAAACTATAAAATTATGTACCTTACTACATATGTAGGTATATTTTTTTTATAACACTGCATATTTTAAGAATGCAAATTTTGTTGAATTATTATTGAAAACACTTATCAACTATTCTATACGTTTAACGAAATGGTATAAATATTGACATTTTTGTTTTAAATTAGCTAGATATTGCTGCGACATAAAATCTACTTGCTTACTAGTATGCAAATTATTTTGTGGAGAATTTATTTTTTTTGCAAATTCATTGTTTAACAAAAAATGACTTAATAGTGTATATAATACAGTGCTTTTTTGTATGTTCTTCAATTGTTTCTAAATAGGTACCTACATAATTATTAAGAGTTAAGCTTAAAATAAATTTAAGCAAAATTGTGATTGTGAAGATATTCCCCTACAGATTTGACTCAAATCTTTCATTAGGCCATTATTTTTGTTTACAGTTGAATAGCACAGTAAGGAATAAATTATACTTGAAATTGAACGAAATTCATCACATCATTTCAAATCAATCGTTTGGAAACCGATCTGTAAATTAAATTTCTAACGTTTAAATACAAAATTATACTTGAAATTGTTTGTTTTATTTCTGCCTTTTTATCAAGAAATTTTTACATTTAATTAAAAACCAACTTATTCAAATTAGATTTATCTTGAAAATATTATTTGTTTATTAAAACCGCAATATCCTTTTCTTATCACGATTGAATGTTGAAAACAATTTTTTTGGGTTTAGTATCAAGTTTTAATTTCTTTAAATACAACCGCAATATCCTTTTCTTATCATAATAGTTTTATGTATTTTTTAAGATCTCACCATATCCAAATTTGACCACAAATTTAAAAACATTTGTTTTGATATAAATTATAAATTAGATGCGTAGTACAAAACTATTACACAAATAATAATAAATGCTAGTAATATTAAAACATAATTAAGAAAAGATAAAATCACGGTTTATTGTTGGTGTTTTGTTTAAGCTTTGATATTTTTACAAATAAAGCTGTAATTCTCAAACACTCTATAGTTTTATTTGTATAATATCTTTAGTTTTTCTAAAGCCTTTTGGAAAAAGGTTTCATGATGATCTGGCCTAAGCAGCCAGTGAAATGCGCATAGGAACTAGCTTATCCCCCAACAATAAATTTTAGTTAATTTATAAAATTAAAAATTGGGAATTTAGGATAAAACAATTTTGCTAAAATAATTAAAACAAATTAAGTAATACATGTTATCATTGAGTTACTGGAAACTAATGGTTAGATTGGTACGAAAACGATTTCTAATAAGGTTGACAGTATGTGGCAGCCATGTTGTTTTGGCGGCGTCTATCAAATCTGTTGTTTATTATTCGGTAATTGATGCCAAATCAACATGTCAAGTTTCACGTGATTCGGGATAGGGCATTGTCATCCCTATCTCTGAATTTTGCCAAGGTAGCTTAATAAAAAAAGTTATCATTAGGATTCTATAGCTGAAATAAAAAGTCGACTTTTCGACTTTTCATGTAAAAAAAAAATGTGGTTATGAGAAAATACATTTTTAAAACAAAAATTAAAAAGCAGAGTCGTATTTTCGTATTTCTGATTGAAAACCCAAAATGTTTGCTTACAGTTTGCTCCTACATTTGTTTATCTTAATTGGTATAAAAATAATTATTACTTCATAAAATATTTAATAAACTGATGGATGTGTAATTTTGTTTACAAATATTGTAATTAATAGATCACAAATCGTTAATACAAGGCGGAGTACTTGCTATAGTCATATGTACATATTAATATAATTTTGACGTATGTTTTCTTAAATTTTTTCCTAACAAAAACAACGTATTGGCTACTTTCGAAAAAAACGCGTTTTATTTATTATTATTCACAAGTTGAAGGTCGTTAATATGAATATTTGCGCATATTTCTTTTTTTGTTTTATTATTTACTGCTTTTTTTTGTGTGAACTCTGCTGCTTCTATATTAACGTAAAAGCACAAAACAAATTGCTATATATTTTATTGTAATATACAATAAATATAAAAATGTTGTTTGTTATTTTTGTTGGCTGGCATTAATGTTATATTATTTGTATGAGTCATATTTCTTGTCTCATCAAAAACAACCCAAAACGAACCAACATCAACACCAACCAACAACCATCCTGTGACCGACCAACACAGGCAGGCAAGGCAGGCTATTTTTAAACAACAAGAATAAATACATACAGACATATTTTACCCACAAACAACAAATGCAAATGATTTGGCCATTTGGCGGTTTATTTTGTTTGTGAGTAAGAGAGTGTTTGAGTGAGTGACTGGCTGGCTGGTTGACTAACTGGCTGGCAGTCAGACAGGCTGATGGCTTTTTGTGTGTCGTCACTCTTAACCATCAACGTTATAATTTGGCACCTGCTTCTTCTTCATTTGGTTAAATGAATTCTTGCTCTTCTTAACATTATATTTTTTCATCACACGAATGCATGTATTTATGTATGTGCTTTTAATAAGCATGTTTAAATGTATGCATTGTTTGTTTATTTAGGATTTTTTTTTTGTAAAAAATAAAATAACAAAACATTTTGCCAGACAAAAAATCACGTCTTGGCGCTTAAATTGTTTTTTTTTATACTCAACATACAACACTAATCTGTTTTGTTCCTGTTTTTTTTTTATTTACATTTTGTCCCCCCGTTTTGTTTACAAAAAAACACACAGAGAGTATGAGTAATATGACTCATTGTTAGTGTAATAGTTTTTTTTTTGTTAATATTTTAAGAAAAGTAGGGTGAAATGCTATTAACACAAATACACACGCATTTTGTCTTTATAAATAAATCAAATTCAGAACATTTAATTTCTAATGTATTTAATTGTTTTCAAAACAATTCTAACAATTCCTAGTTGAACAGACAGACAGCTTAAAAATAAAGTAAACAAATGCGTCACTAACTCTCTCCTAAGTGTCTTTACTAAGCTGAGACACATACCTACAACATGACAACTTAACATCACTGTTAAAAGAGGTGAATATTAAATAGAATTGCAAGCAAAATTATAAAAAATTAAAATTTAGTAAATTAAATGGAAAAATTATAAAATTCAATAACATTTTGTTAAAATGTAAACAAACTTCAATGGAATAAATCAATTAAAATGCCTATAAATGAAAAATAAACGATTTTAAACCAATTTATCATTAAAATAAAACAAATTGATATGTCTCAAGGAAAGGAAAACAATGCTTGCAAAACTAACTGTTGCAAACTACCCTGCATATGTTGCAAATGCTATATTTTGTTGTTGTGTTACTGCAAAATTTAGCACTTATGCTAGATTTCCAACATATGCAAAGTTTACGGGGGCAGTTTGCAATTAGTGAAAAAACACTTGGTAAATTTGTTTCATGTTTAACTTAACAGTGTGTTAAGCTAAGTTTAACTAACACGTAAATATCTAGTTCTTAAGAAATCTATAATTTCTTATACCCCATTTATTTTTTTAAAATTACTCAACAGCATTACTAGCACAATAGCTCTATATTGATTAATCATAAATACTATTTAACAAAATTTCAAAGCTAATTGAAATTAAATTTGAATTATTTCGAAATTACTCATCTGGCAAATATTTGAAATTACAAAGTTCATTGAGCATGAGTAACAAAACGATCAAATGAATCGTCTGAATGATCCACATATGTACATACTTTGGAGTTCCTCCAACTACAAAGCCAAACCGAAGCTAACTACCTACATACATACGTGTAAACAATTAAAACGTGCAATATTTTTTATTGCTCATTACTTAATTTACTCATTTTGATGTTGGTATCATTGGAAAGGTTATTACTTTGCGATTAAAATATTTATAAACAATAACAACATATTAGCAATACATTTAATATTAGTCATTTGTGTGCAAAAATATTCAAATATTTCGGAGAAATGAATACAGATGAGAAATTTTTATGATGGATATATCGATTGTGTCGCCATCTTTGGGAAACTCTTTTCCGGGTAATTTGAATGAAAATAAAAGTTCTGAGAAGATTACTAAGTGAGATGATGATAATGATGTTGAATTTATTTAAAACAATTTTTATTGTCAAATGATTAATAATCAAAAATAAAGATATGAGTAAAAATCTTTATAAAAATTCTTATAAATATTTATAATTTTTTTATTTGAAAAATTATATTTTTCCCATCAATTTTAATTTAATGTTGTGCAAACATGAATCAGTAAAACTTTCAATATTACAACCACAATTTCTCTGGCTTATCGTCATTTAATTAAAAAAAACACTTTGAGTTCACACCATTTAGATATTAAAATTAGACCACAGTGTTAACCATTTGATTTTTGATATAATACTTATAAATTAAATGTAATAAAACAAAACTATAATTATTATCACAGTTTTAATTTTAAATTAAATAAAAGACTCATAACCACATTAAAGAATACACATGTGTTCTGTAATATAAAGCAATCTATGGAATATCACATGTTTCAAATGTCCACCGCTTTTTTCCTCGATGGGCACGCATCCCTGAGGTCAAATTTTCAATAACTCGGACTGGGTTATAAATCTTTTCTTGACAGTCAGCTTGTGAAATTTTTATATCGACAATCGCCTCTACTGAGTTCAAAAGTGATATGTTTACTTCTGAGCTCATTTACTTGTATTTCCCAATTGTATAACCTCCACACGTCTAATACAGTTGCCTAAACCTGAGAATTGAGAAAATCTTTAAAAAAAAGTCTACCACGATCTTGATGGCCAACTGAGGACACAGAACAAATTTGACAGGCGCTACAAAAAAAACATGGCCGCCACAAACTGTCAAATCGATCAGTCTTTTAGTTCGCTATGAGAACTTACAGGAACTAATAACATGACTAGTTTCTCAAGTACATTACACATTTGATTTGAATTTTGGTACAGATTTAATCATACCTAACACAACACCGACCTAGCTAAGTATTCAAATTAAAATCACCCATTATTTTATTTTGTAAGGGTTCGTTCTTGTACTAGCTTATAAATAATTTGATTATCATCACTGTTAAGTCGAGTACAGAGGCTATAAACATGGCCTTTTTTGTGCTCTTAACTGATAAGATTACGGACAAATTTAATGAATGACAACATTCTTATCAAACTATATACATAAATATATTATTTTTTATTCCACATACTTTTATGTACATCTATAGGGGCGAAACAAAAAACCCAATTACTCACACACAGCTACACAAGTCCAACGTAATATGTCTACAAACAATTATAAATCAAAAAATCTCACATTTTTTTTTTATTTTTTAAATGATGATTTGGCAAAAATTAAGTAGTAATAAAATTAATATAAACAAGTAAGAAAGTATGGTCGGTCAAGCCCGACCATATAATACCCTACACCAAGTAAATGAGTAAAAATATTTTTCTTTAATCAATAATTTATATTCATGAGTGATTTTCGGAAGTGGGCCTTATATGGGAGCTATGACCAATTATGGACCGATCGCCTTGAAATTAGGTCGTGTGATTTATGTCTATATTAAATTTAACTATGTTGAATTTTGTGTGTATACCAACATTTTTAAGCGATTTATGCACGTTAAAGTGATTTTCGGGAGCGGGCTATATGGGAGCTATGACTAATTATGGACCGATTGTAACAAAATTTGGTGACATGAATTTTGTATATATAAAACTTATTTGGAGCGAAACTTGTGTAGATACATATATAAATTAGACATTTATGACCGATAAAGTCCAATTTCGAGGGGACTTTGTATGGGGGCTAGGTGAAATAATGGACCGATTTCAGCCAGTTTCAATAGGCTTGGTCCTTGAGCCGAAAAAATAATATGTACCAAATTTGATCGAAATATCTTCAAAATTGCGACCTGTACTCTGCGCACAAGGTTTACATGGACAGCCAGCCAGCCAGCCAGCCAACCAGCCAACCAGACGGACGGACGGACGGACGGACGGACGGACGGACATCGTTTAATCGACTCAGAAAGTGATTCTAAGTCGATCGGTATACTTTAAGGTGGGTGTTAGACTAATATTTTTGGGCGTTACAAACATCTGCACAAACGCATAATACCCTCCCCACTATGGTGGTGTAGGGTATAAAAATGTTGCAATACTTTTCAAGTGATGTGTGAATAAAATGGTTAAAATTTCAAGAGTGTACAGTACTGTTTGGTTAACAGGAAATAAAAATTCTTAACTACGAAAAACAATATGGTAACACTTTCGTTTTAAAAATGGCCAGATGACAAGATATGTTTTTGTCAAAGTGTTGGTTTTTCATATGGGAGTTAATTATTTGTTTAAAGTTTAAGCTGTTGTTTAAAACATAATCTACCATTTTAAACTTATCGTTAAAAACATAATAAATATGTATTTAGTTTTGACTGAACATATGATTGTATATAAATATATCAATGATATGTTATCTCACTCAAGATACCTTTTTAACGGCTGTTGACATTTAACCTTCATTTTTATATGAAATTCAATTGATTATTATTGCTTTGAAAACTATAAACGTATGGCAATATTTGTGTTTATAGTTTAAGTGGCAAAAGTACATAAATATTTAATACTATTATAATAGAGCATCATCTAGATGTAAGATAGTTTAAGTGGCAGGTTTCATAAGAGTACTCGAGACATCGTTAAGAAATATTCAATAGAAATTTAAATAGCGTAGATTATAAACAAAAAATAATAATAATAGACATGAAAGACTTAAAATATTGTTTATTGAGAACAAAAATTTAACAAATATTAATTCATCTGCCATTAAATTTTATTAACTTTGAATTTTTTTTTCTTTTTATTTGCAGAGGATGCACGTAAAACCGGTTCCCGGGTATTACTACATTGTCATGCGGGCATTTCCCGCAGTGCCACCATTGCCATTGCCTACGTCATGCGCTACAAATCTCTATCGCTGCTCGAAGCCTACAAACTAGTTAAATTAGCACGTCCCATTATCTCGCCCAATCTTAACTTTATGGGTCAATTGCTGGAATTGGAACAAAATTTACGCACGAGTGGCATATTGGAGCCACTCACACCCAACTCAGCACCTTTACCACCCACAACAGCAACAACCACAACAATATCTAGTCAAATTGATAACAATAATGCCGAAATGGCCGATGAAGACATTGCCGACGAAGAGGACGATGTGGCCGCTAGCAGTAGTACAAGAAATTGTCAAAGTCAAAACATTGAAATGGATGAATGCGATAGTGGTCACAGCAGTGGAGCCAGTAGCAATTGTTCATCACGTTTAACCTCACCACCTGTAACACCTGAAGATGAAACACCCTGCTCTTCGAATGCGGTAACCAGCTCCTCCTCTTGTCTATCGCCCGCCTCGACATCGTCCTCAACGTCGATGTTGAATGCCAGCCGACCAGCACGATTTAAACGCAATTCACCCGCCAAACTGAGGCTTAATTTACAATCCACCTACGCTCCCATACCCAAGTCGTTGTCCTGTATCTCCATACAGAATGTCGGCATTAGTCCCATTTGCAAAGATGCACCCACAACACCAAACTGTGATTTGGCCATGAGCAGTAGTACAAGTGATTGAAATTGAAATCAGAAACACCGACATACATACACACATTCAACCAGAAAAGCCCATAGCAAAATTATGTATGAAAAGAGAAGTTTACTTTTTAAATGCGCGCACACTGACAGTCAAAAGAAAAATGCTGTGAAAAACAAACGCAAAAGTAAAAAAAATACTTAAAAAAAAAATGTTCAATTGTATACAAAAACAAAAAACATGCTGCTTAAGCAGTTAAAGAAATATACCCAATACTAAATAGATAGAGTTTTCATTTGGATGTTGTAATATTATTATTTCTCTAATTCTGTAAAATGGTTTCTTTCTCAGCAATAAATTAACAAAACAACTTGCTTTTTCTTTTAAAATATGCAATATACTTTTCAATAATCGGGATTTAAAGTTGGCATGCCACCTTTGATGAACGAGCCTAATGCCGCCGCCTTTAGTTTGATCTCAATCAAGCAGATATTCAAATGTTACATTTTGAAGGAATTCAAAATAATGTCTGGAGCAAACTTGATTGCAAAAAATGTGTCAGTAAACCCGCCCTCAATATTAACCAACAAATTAAGGTCATAACAACCTTTCTTTACATATATATAGTCAAAACTGTTTTAAGTTTTAATAGATTTTGTTGTTCAAACATTTTGCCTTGATTTTCCAGCAATAAAAGTAGTAAATGAAGTTAGGGCTTTACTTACTATATTAAGTGGTAAAAATCAAGCATTATGACAAAAACAAAAAATCCAGCCTCCCCCTCCTTCCCCAAACACACACACACATCACACATAATTTAAACAAAATTTTCAACCAAGAAAAATCTTTAGCAAAAATAAACACCTGATAAAACAAAGTTAAAAAGAAGATAGATGATGAATTGTCACATCATCATAATCGCTTATTTATTTAAATATATATTTGTAGTTTTTAATTAATTATAATTTAAAATGTATCTTAACTATTTATAAAACAAAAGAAAAACAAACAAACCTACATAAACATACAAAAAAGTACATGTACATTAATTTGTTTTAAATTTTACTATTATTCTCTACAAAACGAAACTAAAAAAAAATCAAGTTGTATTTACTATTTCTCTTTTTTTGATTTACAAGAAGAAACAAAAACACAACAATTTGCAATTTTAGTTAAATAAGACACGTATTTAAACTCAAAACAATTTACTAGACGACCAGAAAGTAGAAAAAAAAACGTTTAAATAATAATAAATATTTACAATAAATTGTAAATTGTATTGTACACACAAAATTACATGCATACACATTTCAGTCTAATAAATTTGAATTGAAATTTGAAAAAAAAAAAAATTATTTAACAAACGAACCTGTAGAATTGTATATATGGATGGATGTACAACTGAAATATTTGAATTATTTTGTAAAGGTAAATAATAGTGAAATACTAATTATATAAGTTTAAATTTAGATTTTAAAATTACAGCAACAAAAACATAAAATAAAATGTGCAAAAATATGTAAAATTGTAAAAAAAAAAACTGAAAGAGAAAAGTAAAATTGAAAAATAAAATTATTACAAAACATATTATTCGTGCAGCATTATTTGTATAAAAATATTTATTTATATACAACGTACTATACTATGTAAATGATGAAAAAAAAAACAACATTTATTATACAAATAAACAAATATTTAACAGAATAAAAAAAAATTATATACATATTTAGAATTTTAAATAAATTTAAAATATTTTTAGTTTTAAGTCTATGAATGAATGTTACATATTAAACAAACCAACAACAACTACAACAAAAACAAATTGAAATGATGAAATATATAACACATAAAAATTACCAAACACACCTCTGAACTTATTTTTAATTATATCCTAGACTTTTTCCGTTCCCGTGGAATATTAAGAAATCTGTTCATTTCCGGGAATTTTTTATACTAAATTAAGCCAAAAACCAGTAAAATTTTTTAAAAAATCGTTCAAGATTTAAGGTCTTTCTTTAAGCACTTTATATTCCTATCGACGCAGAGATTCTGGGCCTACTGCCTTCGATCGTATACCAACCTTCGGTCTACATTATTCCATATACAGATTTTGATAGATCTCAATTTTCTCCTGAAGTGAGTGGTATATAGGTAATCTCGTATACGAATATGACACCAGATCATCTCAATTTTGAACTACCCGATTCCCAGGATTTTTAGTCGGGATTACCGGGAATAAAAAACGGACGATACTACAAAGCTAACAAGTTAGAGCTCTATGTTTTCCACAAAAAAACGTGATTTGAATCAACAAAAGTTTAATCATTCAAAGTTTGTATAAATTCAGATATCAGTTAACTTCAAAATTAATTAAATTTAAATGAAGCTTAAGAATTATATATTGTGAATGATTTATGGAATGAAAGGCTAATATTTTCTAATTACGGATTAAGATTTTAGTGAATTAAGCTCAAATTGAATTAATTAATACGAAGCTCTATATATAACGATTATAAAACAAGTTTTTATATGAAATTTGGATATAATATTCCTAATTTACAGTATTGTTATATATTTCGAGAATAGCCGGGTACCCGGGAATGTAGAAACAAAATTTTTTCGATTGCCGGGAATCAAAAAAGGTCGGGATATTAAAAACCCTATTTGTAATACACTACTTGATCATAACACTCGCGGCAATATTGGTATTTTCTAACATACATTACGATGTAAATGACACTGCCACTGACGAGTGTAGTGGTCTTGTCAACAAGGGGTGCTTTCGACTCTATTTGACTGTTCGCGCGTAGTGAACTAGCATGTAAACCAAACATGGTTCCTTACATCCCAGATTTTTTTCCGTTCCCGTGACTTCCTGTAGAAACCCCATAACGTTGGTGTCCTTATCATACAATTCAAGCCAAAAGAAGTTTGTAATCATCGGCCAATAACGCTCGCCATTGACGGTGGTGGCCTGGCCAACGTCGTTCTGAATGAAATATGGACCAATGACGCCGCCAGCCCAAAGTACACAACAAACAGTGACTATTTTGGGATGCATTGGGTGCTAATGAATCTCATTTGGATTGGTATTGTCCCAAATTTGACAATTTTGTTTGATGACTTACCAAATCATTCAGAAATGGTCGTCATCGCGTAAAATGGGTGAAGACCAACTACACTTGGAGATTTAGCAAAACAAACCTAAATAAGATCGGTAAGCGTTGTATATTTGCCAAAAATTGTCATTTACTTATAACTTGTATGAAGCATACTGAAATAATTTTAATATTGCGTTAGATCGTGAAGTTATTGATCAAATGATTTACTCTAATTGACCGAAGTATTTCTGTTGTGGCAGACAAATTTTATTTGGTGTGACAAAAATTCGGTAGCTTAAATCGTAATTCTTCTGTGTCAGCTGAGTTTCCGTTACTAGTATCGATCAAATTTAATCATTCGATAAACAACAAATCAGAAGCAAACTCTTTTAACGGATTAACTGTTAATCCTTTTCTCCGAAAACATTTTCTTTTCCTTAAGTCCTTTGAAACTTAATTTGAATGAATGCTTAATAGAAAAAAAACGAATGTTATATAAATTTTCACAAATCTAGAATCCATTTTTACTAATGGTCGATTATGGATGGCAACCGAACTTGCTTATTCAGTGGCCAATATTACAGATGGCAACTGGCAGCTATCATTTTTGTTGTCAAACTGGCTACCAGAAATTTGTGGTTGCCCTCTGACTACCCCTGCAGTTCGGTTGCCATTACACAATAACCACTTATTACAATACTATTTTATTCTAGCAATCGAACCAATTGTGTGTTATTTATCTTGAAATGGTCTAATTACCTTCCTGAAAGTTATTAAATGAATCCCCAGCATATACAAAAAGGTTTAAATACTGCGTAGTTCTTCAACTTTTATGAAATACTACCTTGGAATCTTGACATGCATGACCAAGACTATGATTGTAATATGTTCTAAAAATTCTTATTTGTTTCCAAAATAAATTTGTTGAAACTGATTTCTTTGGCAGAAAGGTCTTTGTGGAACCTACCTACATATATTATACCAAGAATATAAAGTTTGTTAAAAATATTAGCATTGATATACATAGGTACCTACTTACACTTTATATTTGAAAATTATCATTGGGAATAACTTGTAAATATAATTTAATTAAACAATAAGTAATGTTTTAGTTTTCACTTACATATATAAATTTAATGTAATGCAGATACGTGAGTTTCTTTCGGTTTGAACTTTTAATTTTTATTATATTTCACTATATTAGAATTATTTCAACGTTTGAGTCTATACTTTTTCACAAAATATTATAAAATTTAGTAAAATAAACAAACACTAGTCAAATTTCACAACAAAAACTGCCGCTTATTTTTGATTTTTTCATTAGGCTTGCCAGATAACATAAAGGTTTGTTTACATTTCGCTTTTACGGTATGGTAGCACATTTTTTTGGTTACCGTTACAATAAAAAAAAGTACAATGGCTGCCGGATGATACTATTTAATGTAAATAATGTCCAGGGCGAAACAAAATGGCTCAAACAAGTGGAAAATATACATGGAAAAATAAACATGGATATGCATAGGAAAAATCTAAATTGAAGCTTTCTACCAAAGAAATCAGTTTTATCTTGTATTAAAAATACACTTTTTGTTTACTTGTTTGTAAACACCCAGTGTAATATTAATTAGGGTTCGATTGCTGAAAGTCGAAATCAACTTTCTGGTCGGGAAAATTTCGAACAATCGATTATGTTATCCCAAAAAATTCGATTAACTAACAAATGTTTATAAAATGAGTTTTTCATATCAATATATCTAGCAAACAAATATTTTTTACATTAATATAAGTCGACTTACCCCATTAACACGAAGTTTTCATACAAAAATTATTTTAAACGACATTATAACTATTAGTTAACAAATAACCAGACTTCATGTTAATGGGGTTTAGCCGAAAATTTAAAAGGCTAAACGTCAAAAACCAAACAAGAAGAAAAAAAGACAAATTAATAGTGTTGCCATTATTGTGAATTAAGTCAGTGCACAAAGTTGCCAATATTACAAAAAATTCATTCTATCATTTAACTTCCCTTTTACAATGCAGAAATTGAAAGGTAGCCGGACGAAGTATTTGGCGTGGTGTTGAAGAGGTGAGTGTGTTTTACACAGGTTTAGGTTAGTTCAAATGAGAAAGAAAAATGTCTGCCCTTCAATTTCTGCATTGTAAAGGGGGACTAATACAATTTTTTATTGTTAAAACAGTTAATATTTTCCATGCAAATAATATGGCAACGAATGAAATAACTTATTTGTGTGGATGGTAATTTTATACACACAGAAAATACAATCCAAGGCGGATTCATACAAGGTGGTGTCAGTTCTACTAAAACAACAATTTGTCTTAACAAATGTCAAAAAACAAAAATGAAAAATTAAACAAATATGTATTAAAACTTAATATAGCGTAGAATTGAATAGTGAGGGCTTTACTTATTTATGTAAAAAATAAATATTTTGTTAATAAGAGTAGATTGTGCAGATATTTAAATATAAAAGCAAGCTTTGACAGTTGTTAGAACCAAAATGCGAAAAACAAATGCAATCAGCTGTTTGACTGACTCCACCTTGTATAAATTCGCTTTGACATAATCTTTCTGTTAGCAACACGAACATCTGAGACAAAAAAAGAATTATTCTTTTGATACGTTCACGCGTTGATATTTAACACATCTTTTCATTTTAATTCTCATTTGAAGTTGCTACCAAAAATCATTAATCACTTTTTAGTTTCATGATATTATTTATATTTTCTCTTTTTCGTTATAAGCAGGGTTGATTTTTTTAATCGGGTTATCAAATGATTGTAAAGAATAATAAAAAAAAATCATGAAAACAGAAATCTCATCCCTCTTTCTACTCTACCACGCTCGTTTCCAAACAAAAAAAACTGGATTTGATTACGATTCTACTAGTCCTGGCATATAAGCACAGAATATACTTTGTGATATAAGTAACCCTCTGCATAGCCAAATTAAACAATAAACCAAAAAAAAAATATGATTTTAAATTAACGTGTAGCATTTCAAACACTCTCAAAACAACAACAATACACAATGTTTATTTCTGGTATTATGGCTGAAGATTTTCTTTTTTTACCAATTCTGTTGCTACTAGAGTGTCAAAAAAACAGTTTCCGGTTTATAAGAAAAGTGTGTTTTTGAAAAACCCGGTTTTGATTATTTATTGTCTTTTAAAAAACTGGTTAAACGGTTTCGGTTTTTGTCTTCAATATACCCGGTTTACCGGTTTATATTAAATTTTTATTTAAATGTCTCCATAAATTTTTTTTTATTTATACGCTAATAGGAAATGTGTTAGACTTGTGTACTAAATCTTCGGAAATTTAGCATTTTTGAATTCTTAAGGCTCTATGTTTATGCAATTATTTTATCAGCCCAATTATGAATAAAAATTCCGCGGGAGTTTTTTCCCTTTTCTCATTTTTCCTATTCAATTTCAATGAGAAAAAACTCCCGGGGAACAAACTCCCGCGGACTTTTTTATTCATACGAAATATTGTCAAATGCTATGATTTTCTATGAAATAAATCAATATTTTTAAAAATAGTATCAAAGTTTTTCATAAATGAGCTTTAGAAAATATATTTCATGTAAACCGGTTACTGTCTTACAAAAACCGGTTTGTCAAAAAACCGGTTTTGAATACTCTAATTTCTACCTCATCTTCTACTTTACTACTTAACTTCTATATCTCCTACTACTATACATACATTATTGCTATTTCTAAATATGTAATAAAAATAAAAAATCCATATGGAGTGGAGTGGTAGCAATGATTTGTATTTTTATGCTTTTACTCCATCCATAAAATAAATTCATGTTTTATTTATACAGCTCTTTTTAGTTTTATTTTTTCAGGTACCAGTAGTTTTAGAAAAAAAGAACAAGACAAATGCAGAAAATAGTTTGAAGAAGTAGGTAGTTGCTGGCTTTATATGTATAATCAATTAAAACCATCTAAACAAGGTTTTCTTTTAAGAACAGAAATTCGCATGTGTTTTACCCACTTTATTTAGTTCATATTTTATTTTTATTACAAAAAATCTACATTAATAAAAGCATAAATAAAAAATGAATTCAATTGTCGTCACACTAGCAAAAAAAAAATTAAATTCTTTGTTTAAAAACAGGCTGGTTGGTTATTTTAAATGTTATAAACGAAAATTTATACATAATAGATTATTAAAAAAAGGAATATTTGGATATTATTTTCTTATCATACACATGATTATGAAAATAGCATTATTTTTGAAGTATATTTTATAATTTTTTAAATTCATAATTTCTTAAGAAACATGATTATAAAATATACTTAAAACCACAGAGATTCTCTTAGTAACGACGTCCACCACGGCCACCTCCGCCGCCACCTCCTCCACTTCGTCCGCCATAACCACCGCCACGGGGACCTCTCATGTTATTAAACTTGCCCATTTCCTCATTTTTTCTTTCCTTCATTTTAGCAAAACGTTCGGCCATGTCACGCAACTCATCTGGCACGTGTTGATTGGCCTCTTCGAGTATGGATATTAGTTCTGGAGCCATACCCCAATCGGATCGTGTTATATAGCTGATTGAAGTACCAGTGCGACCAGCGCGTCCTGTACGACCAACACGATGAACATATTCTTCAATATTACGTGGAAAATCGAAATTTATAACGTGACTAAAATATATTTAAAAAAACAAATATATATTGTTTAATTTAAAGATACAGTTTCAAATAACTAACGTTATATCCTCGATATCAAGACCTCGTGATGCCACATCGGTAGCTATAAGAATCTTTACTTCGCCCGAAGTAATATCGGCAATTGCTTGTTCACGATCAGCCTGAAATGTTAGAAAAGCATGAAAATAAACTAGAAATTTTAATTAAACAAAAACTCTAAAACTTATTTTAATATGTTCTATTCATAGAGACATTTTTTTGATTGAGTTTTTTTCTACTAATACATTTGTTTTCATAATTATTTTCTACTAATACATTCTCACCACTTAGGTTTTTGACAACTAAGTTAGGTCTTTGACAAAAGAGTTTCCGATCTTAAAAAAATGTATGTTGATTTTATATGAATACGGGTTATAAAGTATTTTTCCAGAGTTGGTCAATACATACAATGGAAACTTTTCCAAATATACCCTCCGTTAGTCGCAACGTAACGCACCTTTTTTATTGATATCAATTTGATACATTGCGACTAGTCTAGGTCACTAGATAGGTCACAATCCAAAAAATTCTTAAGAAATTTTTATTTTTTAGTATGTATTTCATTAAGGGAAATATTTTTTTTGAAAATCCTTAAAACTGAATTCAGATGGCTTGTATTTCTGTTGAGTTTCGATATAAAAAATATGTGATACATATCGGTAGGCCATAGAAACAAATCTTAGGTTGCTAATCTTTCATCTCTTAAAGATAATCATTTAAAAGTTGAAAATTTCAAAGTATGCTTTGAAATAAATATTGGTTTAAGGTAAAGTGAATTATCGATTTTTTTAGTGGTTACGCTATTTTTATGAAATATTTCAATAACATGAACAAACTTTAAGTGAAACTAAAATTTACCGATTTTTTAATTTTTCAGTTTTTTTTAATAGATTGTGTGCACGCTTCCCCGGGAGTTTTTTCCTTTTGGTCTTTTTAACATAGAATTTGAATAGGAAAAATGAGAAAAGGAAAAAAACTCCCGGGTATTTTTTTCTCATCATTTTTGTTTCTCCTTTTACTATCTCTAAGACATTACCATTATTCTTCTTTCTTTTCTTCATGTCCCCCGTTTTCCGGAATGGCATACTTTCTCACCGAGTGGAACTAAACCCTAAAACAAGTTAATTGTCAAGAGAAAGTTGTCTGAGGTGAAGCAATAACAATTCTGTCATAAATATGCAAAAACACTAAGAAATATTGATATATCATTCCAGTTTGTAAGTTTTTTGTTGCTTCAGTAAGTTGATTTTAACAGACAAACGTAGATAGCTATATAGACTAGGGAAGCTATACTTTATGGGATCACAAATGTAAAATGTGGAAATTACAAATGAATGCGACATACTTATATATAACTTTACAACATACCTGATCCCGAGATCCATGAATACATTGACACATGTAACCATCTAAAGTTAAATCACTTGATAAATCATCAGCTCGCACTTTTTTGCCGCAGAATATTATAATTTTATCGTCCGGTTTCATGTTTTTGATAAATCGTTTAGCCTAAATAAAGTTAATAAGTTATAAACTCCATATCTTCTGTAATCCATTTTGTTCTACTTACAGTATAAAATTTATCTTCTTCTTCCATTATTTCAATTATTTGCTCCACTGTATGAGTGGCGGCCAAATCCAAAGAACCCACACACACTTGAATGGGATTGTTCATGTAGCTTTGCGCCAAACGTCTAACGCCTGCCGGCCAGGTGGCACTAGTCATCACAGTTTGACGATCAGGACGTATGTCCAATAAAATTTTACGGATTTGTGGTTCAAAACCCATGTCCAACATACGATCGGCTTCATCCAGTACCAAATAGGTAATAGTGGCAACATCGATAACTTTAGCCTGTATAAGATCATTCAAACGGCCTGGTGTGCAAATGATAATTTCAGCTCCACTTTCAACGCATCCAATTTGATCACGCCGATTGCCACCACCATACACACAAACGCTGTATAAATAAGTAAAAGTGATATGAATCTATAAATTTTTAAAAATACTACTATATCAAACTTACGCCCTCATACCCCTAAATTGATATTTATTCACTTCCTTTTCAATCTGTAGGGCCAACTCACGCGTGGGAGCCATAATTAATACATTGGGCCCTCCTCTCTCGGAACGTGGTAAACTTTGATATTCTGTGTGTATCATGGCAGGCAAGAGAAAGGCCAATGTTTTGCCAGTACCGGTCTGAGCGATGCCAATCATGTCTTCACCTTTCAAAAGTATGGGCCAAGCTTGGGCTTGTATGGGTGAAGGTTTTTTAAAATCTTGTTTTCTAATTTCAGCCAGCAGATCCGGATAGGCAGCAAAGCATTGTTCAAATTTCCATACAGGATTTGGAATTTTATCGCAATCTCCCTCCTCGCCTTTAAAGACTCTAGCCACGGTTGTATTATTGTTTTCCAAACGTATGCGTTGTGCTTCATCATTGGACAAACTAGCCACTTCAGGGGTTTCTTGATAAAAGTTCTTTGTTAGAGTTGGACACATTGCCCATCGTTTCTTTCGCGCAACTTCGGCTTTTTCATTTAATGATTTCCAGTCAATTATGCCTCCATTATCTTCACTACTTTCCTCCTGAAACGTTGTGCCGCCACCACCACTATAGAAATCATTATCAGGCTTTCGATAATTTCCGCCTCCACCGCTACCGCCTCTTCCATAAGAATCACTATTTTCACTCGGCTCATTATAGCGGCTTTGATAGGAATTGCCCCTATCACGGTAACCGCCGCCATTAGTGCCACCATTACCACGTCCTCCTCCACCTCCGCGGTTTTCGGACTTCTCCATTTGATCCTTAATACTATTCAATGCACTTTGAACATCACCTTCACTGTTACCAGACACTGTGGCGGTGCCACTTCCTTTATCAAGATCAACACGAACATTATAATCCGTTTGTAGACGTTGAATATTGGAGCCTCCTCTGCCAATAATCATTCCAATACAATCACTACGCAAGTCAATGGTTTCTTTGAACTCAAAATTTCGACTAGCATTACCACCTCTACCACCATCACGACCACGTTGCTCTCTACGATTACCAAAATCGTCATTTCGTTTGTCTTGTCCCCATCGACTACTTGAGGCCGGGCTTCTTCGCCCGCCACTAAGATTTAAATCTTGTTCATGTGTTTGCACAGCACTACTACAGTTATCGTCTTCTTCCCAGTCAGACATTTTAAAATGGGCTTACTTTTTCTTTAATTATCTGAAATATTTTTAAAAATTGCGAAATTTCTTCTCGTTTTACAAGAATCTCGTGTAGTAAAACATCAACTGAATCTAAAAACGGTAAATTTGCAAATTCCCCCAAACAAAAAAAAAAATAATAAAAAAAGAACAATTGTTGTTGTATTTAAGGTTGCCAATATTTATTTTGATATAAGAACAATTAAAAGTATTGCCAAGTTTTTTAATACATAAAACACGCTTGCACGGTTGCCAAATTATCAATAATTTCCGCCGCCGCCACCTCTGCCGTAAGAATCATTATTTTCACGCGGCTCATAGCGGCTTTTGTATGAACTGCCCCTATCACCACCACGGTAGCCGCCGCCATCACCTCCTCCATAACCACGTCCACCGCCACCACCACCGCTGCTGCGACTTTCTGCTCTGTCCATTGTATCCTTAATATTATTCAATGCACTTTGGACATCAGACTCACTGTTACCAGATACAGTGACGGTTCCACTGTTCTTATCGATGTCGACACGCACACTGTAATCTGTTTGTAGACGTTGAATATTCGAGCCACCTCTGCCAATAATCATTCCAATGCAATCACTGCGTAGATCAATGGTTTCTTTAAAATCATAACTACGGCCGCCATTACCGCCTCTACCACCACCATCACGACCACGCTGCTCTCTACGATTACCATAATCGTCACTTCTTTTGTCTTGTCCCCATCGACTGTTTGAAGGCGGGCTTCCACGGCTTGCATCTTCCTCATAATGTGATTCCACAGCACTCCTACGATTATCATCTTCCCAGTTCGACATGTTAATTTTTTTTCAGTTTTTCTTTAATTTAAGAAATATTTTCAAAGATTGCCAAATTTCCTCTCGTTTTACAAGTAAGTATCTCGTGCTGTAAAACTGCAATTGATTGAGGCTAAAAACGGTGAAATGGCAAATACCACGAAACACCCCGAAACAAAAAACAATTGTTGTATTTGGAGTTGCCAACCTATATTTTGATAAAATAGAAAATGGAGTATATACAAAGCTGCCAGATTGTTCAACTTTATACTCCGGCTTATCTGACTCACGTTAAACACAATGCACACACGCCGTACATTTCTTATGAGACTGATTGATATGAATACCCGCCATTTCTCACTACGAAAAAACAGTAAAAATAATGGTTTTGTTCAACTGACGATAAAACGCCAAATTCCACGAAACACCCCAAAACAACTGTTTAGAGTTGCCAATCAATATTCTGATAACATATAAAATGGAGTTTATACAATGATGCCAGATTGGTTAACTTTATAGTCCGGCTTATCTGGCTCACGACAAACACAATACACACACCGTGCATTTCTGATGAGACTGATGCGTTTGAATACCCGCCATTTCTCACTACGAAAAAAAACAATATAAAAAATGGGTTTGTTCAACGTGAGCCGACGATAATACGGCAAATTCCACGAAACACCCCGAAAAAACATAATTGTTGTGTTTAGAGTTGCCAATCATTATTTGTATAAAATAATAATTAAAAGTACTACCAAGTTTTTTTTGTAATAGCGTTGCCTTTATCATTTATTTTAGTGCTTTTTAAAATTTTAGACTCGAAAAATATTGATGAAAAATGTAAATGAAACATTTTTGTCATGATTAAAAACTATTAGGTATACAGCCCAATTATGAAAAAAAAATTCCCCGGGAGTTTTCTCCCTTTTCTCATTTTTCCTATTCAAATTATATGTTAAAAAACGAAAAGGGAAAAACTCCCGGGGAATTTTTTATCATAATTGGACTGATAGTCTCCATTTATTAGTATTATGAGGTTATGACAAAATTGTTGGTCCTTTTGTTCAGACGAATTTGTCTTGACATCATGTAGATTTTTCAGTAGTCGACTATTTCAATTGTGGTAATTTATGAAAAGTCGACTTTTCGAATTTTCTTAGTGTAAATAATACATATTTGCTACTGTAGACTCTTTAAAAACAATATTATAAAACAAAAAAAGCATATTTGACAGTTTATGTTGAAATTATTTCTTTAACCCACTGTCTATATTAGACAAATATTTATTATAACAATTAATGATATTTGTTGTCAAGACAAAGTTGTCTGAGCAAAAGCACTAACAATTTTGTCATAACCATAGAGAATAGACATAGAGCGGAAACTCTGCTGTCAAAGACCTAACTCAGTTGTCAGAAACTTTTGTGGTGAGAATGTATTAGTAGAAAAAACTATGTGAAAACAAAAACAACACTCGTATGTGTGATTAATTTGAGTAATATTTTTGTTTGAGTTTTTTTCTAGTTTCCGCTCTATGTTTCTCTATGGAAAGGAGTTATTAAAACACATGGTTTAACAATCGTGTTAAAACCTTTCAAAACCCCAACCCATCATGTCCATATCTAACACTAACATCATGTTAGGTTAATGTTACACCCCGTCTACAACAGGCATGAAATGCTGTTAAAACATGATGTTAAGACTTCATGTTAAATTATTAATATGTTAATGGTGGAGTATCGTACTCATGACAATATTAAGATATTTCATTATTTTTTGATTGTCAGCGAAGCAAATTCTATAAAACATGGGAACTGTTCGTATAATCCAATGATTTTAAAAGTTTCTTCAACGTTAGCATCCATTTTTATTTATTTTTTGTTTTATAGTATTACAAAGCCAATCAATTTTTACACAATTTTCCACATTTATTTTACAGCTTTTATTTGTTTGTTTGTCGAATGAAAATTGTAAATGAAAAAAAAAGCAACTAAATGGCTGCTGTCAAGCTTAAAAGTCATTTCATGTTATAATAGAGTTGTTAAAACACATGGCTTAACAACCATGTTAAAACATGAGAAAAACGCTAACATGATGTCTCTATACCTAACACTAACATCATGTTAGTGTTAATGTTTAGCATTTCATGCCTGTTGTAGACGGGGGTTAAGCATTTCATGCCGGTTGTAGACATAGTATAACGAAACAATAATACTAATAAATAGGGTCTATACCTGATAATTTTTTATCTTGACGTTTAGCATGATAAAGAATTATCAGGTATAGACAGGGCGTAAAAAATGGCTTTATTGGATAGACAATTTTATGACATCAATGTTAAAATATAATTTTGGACATGTGGACGTCACGGCTGGCGCGTATAAGGCATAATCTGGAATACCAATTTTCACAAACTTTTCGCAACATTTGCGGCCGTATTTCGACAAAACTCTTCGTATTGATTTTCAGGTGACATTTTCCTTCGCTAACTTTTAACAACATTCAACACTCAGCAACTTGCTGTCATTTTGCTGTATTTTTCGTCAGTACTTTTTGAAATGAAAAGTTAACATTGCTGTTAATAGTATAAATAGCATAAATAGTCAACCTTACGACGTTTTTAGATTTTTAAAAAGTCGACTTTTCGATCCTTCATTTTACAATTTTTTGAAAAGTCGACTTTTAGACTTTTAGCTACACATATCCGAATAAGTTATTTATTTAATTTCTACTACTATTTCCAATAGCTCTGACAATTGAAAGTAACCATACTACGATTTTTGGCAACTCTGCATGAGATGAATGATTTTTTTTTATCATATTGCAGAAAGAGAGCAAGTGTGGCAGCGATGGCAAATGAAATTAAAAATTGTACCGAACAGTATTTCAAATTATACTTTTTCGACACATATTGTCCCAAAGTAAATTAATAAAGTAGACTCAGTAGAACAGCTGACTATTTTTTTTACTTTGGTCTAATCTGTCAATTCACTTGTGGTTGTTGTGGCGAAAAATACAACAAGCCCAAAAGCAAAAACAACAACAGGCAACTTTGACAGCTCAGACCAAGGCGTATTTAACAAGGTGACAGCAGTGGCGAATTGAAATAAATACAGGCGAATTCACTTATTTTTTATATATAGAGTTTGACATACGGGCGTACGGACGAATATTTTTTATATATGTAGTTTGACATTTGTGCGTGCTATTTCTATAATCAGCTGTGCTACCTTATTAAATGCACCTTGGCTCAGACCTTAAACCAAAAACAAAATTGCTTGTGGTTTTTGTAAATGTTGTATTTGTTGTAGTACTGTCGCTACTTTATTAATTTACTTTGTATTGTCCCAAATCAATTTTTTATGAAACTTTATACATATTCAAAATTTACTAAATTGACATCGAATTTTGGTAATCATAGGTGTAAAATTTAATTTTAATATGGTTTGAGTTATCATATTAAAATTATATCCGAATATTTAAGATCGAATAATTATTATTTTGGGAGATATTTATGATTATAATGAATTATGGATATAAATTAGTTCCTAGATATTTTATATTACATATAGTTTGTAACATATTAATTAATTGCAAAAGAACCCAAAAAATGTTTTTTTATTACAGAAATAAAAGTGTTTGAAGAGCTAAACATCAGATTTTGTATATCCTCTAAATAAATGACCCGATAACTAAAAACAGTGAGCTTTTGAAGCAAATTAATACAAAACAATCACTTAGAATCTGCTAGAAAGACCAAGTCCAGCTAGTATTTATTGTTAACTGTATTTTCTAAGTTACATATAATTTAAAAAAATGTACTGAGACATTGATGTACCGTTGAGCTTTTAAGTATTTAAGTGTACCAAAAAAAGTACAATTGTACCAACTTTGCCATCCCTGAAGTGTAGTGTAATTTTTCCACACTGTCGGAGAGCAAACAATTATTTCAGTCTCCAAGATTTTGTTTAAATTGTGCAATTGTGAAAAATAATTAATAAAATGGAAAATTATTTCAAATGTAAACAATTAATTGTGTTAATCAATCATAAACAATAAATGTATATCATAAATAAATGTAAGTTTGTGCGATGATAAATGAAAATTACGGCATACAAGGAAAAAAGAAAGATTTTTTTCTTTTATGTGCACAAAAGCAAATAGGAATAAAAAGATACAACAAAGCAAAGCTCACGAAAGTAGATTCAACAAAACGAATTGTTGTGTGGAAGGGATGGACGGACAATGGAATTGTGAATGACCGAATACAAATAAATATTCGGCAATTTTGTGTTAAAACACCAACAAAAAAAATATAATTAATTGCAGATAATCAGGTTTTTTGTGACAAAACTTAATTGGATTCCTAATTTTTTAATACACAATTGAGAATATTCGTTAAAGTAATTTTTTCATAAATAAATATTCTTTAATGAAATATTAATTCTGTGTGTGGTAAAGAGTTCACCTGACAAAGAATACTTTGACAATTGGATTAATTTGTTCTTGTTTTAATCCTTGCAGTGATATGGTAACTCTATTGCAATAAAGAAAAAATTAGGATGAAATAATAAAAAGAACAAGAAGAGGATAGTGGTAAGAGTTGCCAGCTTTTGTATAAAAATAGATTTTAAGGTTTTCATAAAATTGCAGGTGTCAATAAGCACCTTTTAATCTCATAACGACAAATCATAAAAGCAGCTAAGTTTAGTTTATAAGGGCAGTGTACAAAGAGTATGCTTCCACCCGGATAACTTTTTCTCACTTAATATTTAACATTTTGTCCGGTCTCTTAATTTAGAAGTTATGGGACTTTAAAGTCTTCATATAAAATAGTACACATCTCCAATAATTTATAAATTGTGTTTCAAAATATTTTTCATTTGATATATGGTACATATTATATATCAGAACTGCCTTATTTAAAATAATGAAATCACACTTATCGTTGTTGGCGTAAACGTTTTACTCCTACCACAGTTTCGTACAAGATTAAAGAAACAATTTGCATTTTATCTTTAATCTAGTCCGAGACTCTTGTATGCGCCAGTTTTGTCGCGTACAAAAATGTTTGTTGTAAATATGTTATTTATTTTAAATAAAGAAATTTATTTTCATTATTTTTATACCCTTCAGCTTCGTGAGAAGGGTATATATAAGTTTGTCATTCCGTTTGTAATTTCTTCATTTTTCATTTCCGACCCTATAAAGTATATATATTCTGGATCCTTATAGATAGCGGAGTCGATTAAGCCATGTCCGTCTGTCTGTCTGTCCGTCTGTCTGTCTGTCTGTCTGTTGAAATCAGTTTTCTGAAGACCCCAGATATCTTCGGGATCCAAATCTTCAATAATTCTGTCAGAGATGCTTTCGAGAATTTTGCTATTTAAAATCAGCAAAATCGGTCCACAAATGGCTGAGATATGAGGAAAAAACCAAGACAACCTCGATTTTTGACCTATTTTTTTACCTATATCTGGATTACTAAGACATTAATATAGACAATATGGATATCTAATGATAGATATTTCAAAGACATTTGCAACGACGTATATAAGACCATAGTAAGTTGGACCTACAATGGGTCAAAATCGGGAAAAAAATTTTGAACCCGAATTTTTAAAAAAAATAAAAAAAATTGAAAAAACCAAAAAAAAATTTTATAATTTAAAAAAAAAAAAATTTTAAAATTTAAAAAAAAAAATTTAAATTTAAAAAAAAAAATTTTAAATTTAAAAAAAAAATTTAAAATAACAATGGAAAAATTTTTTTTTTGAAAAAAATCAAAAAACAACTGGAAAAAAAATTTAATTTTGTTTACCTAAAAATATTTAAAATTTTGAAGTATAATTTGGTGAAGGGTATATAAGATTCGGCACAGCCGAATATAGCACTCTTACTTGTTAAATTTAATTAGATCGCCAATAACCTAGCCTATTATAGGCCAAATGGTACAATTAAAACAATAAAATACAAAATAGTCTTAGAAATAATAGCTATCCAATGTAAATGAACAAATTTATAACAAAAAATGTATATAATAATAATAATTTTTGGTAAAAAAATGAGTTAATTACGATATAAATAAAAAAATAAAAATAATTGAAATCGAATCGACCAATTACATTGGTTTTATGGAGGATTCTATGTCACAGCTACTCACCTGAGTTTATTTAATACACAATTTTATATTTTTAAGTTGAATTATTTGCAAAATTTTATTATTTTTAATTTAAAAATAAATATTTTTTGACATAAACAAATAAATACTAATCAGCTGTGTTTGTAACTACACCTTGGAATCAAGCTTCTCATTGTTATTAAGGCGTATTGTAGTAAGGAGAACTCAGTGCTTTAGTTCTGGCCGATACTGTATATAAGTTGATTTCCTGAATACTCAAAGATTAGAAGTTATAATAAAAAAAGTAAAACTCCTTAGGTTTCTTCATACATTTCTTTTGTGCAATACACTATAATGCCCACATTTAAAAATCCCTTTTTTAATGTCCCCGCACAATACATAATCCCTTTTTCAATGGTATCTCAGCTATGACCGACGGGAAAATGAAAATGGCGTTCCTTTTGTTATCCGTGCAGCTGGGGAAATGTGTTTTTAAAATGCACTAAAAAGTGATAAATTTAATTTAAAATAAAAACAATAGAAAATTAATAAAACAAAAGTTTACATTTGTAATAATAACAAAACATTTGTTTTATATTTGTTGCAGATATTTTGGTGTTTAATACAGCGACCGTGAAAAATAGAGCAATTTTAAACATGAATAAATAATTCAACATTAAAGATTGTGAACAAAAAAATTGTTCGTCGTTTTGTGTGCAGAGAAGCAGAAGAAGAAGAAGGGTTGAATATCGCGGATGGTTGATTGAATTTGTGTATAAGTGTAAATTTATTGAAATCTAAAGGAAACAAACACATATACTACCACACAAAGGCTACAACAACCACAACAACGACGAACATACAACAATTTTGCATAAAATTTTAGCAAATACAGAACAAAAACAACTAGAAACAATAACAACACAGTAAAAGAGGAACAAATACACGCACACAAACACAAAATCCAACTTGGGCAAAATGCCTAGTGCCTCTTTTACATCATCGCGCTCCTATGTGCGACGTTCCAGACGAAAGGGTGCCAATCGTATTGCATTACCAAATCGTCCAACGGGTAAGCCAATTAATATTTGTGAAATAAAACCAATATGAATGACTTACATATTTGTGTGTCTGATTTTAATTTTTAAGGAAACATTATGGATCCCATGCTCCAAAATTCGGCTTCAACGTCAGCATCACAATTAAATGCAAATTTAATGCAAAATCACTCGGCCATGTCTACGTCAGCTGCATCTACATCTTCTGCCATAGCTTCCGCTTCTGTCGCCTCATCGGCAAATACAAACACAAATGCAGCATCGTCAACATCGTCTTCAACTTCCGCATCGTCATCTTCGTCATGTACATCCAGTAGTGTTGGCGTTTTATTATCCCTGAAACAGTCTTTAGCATCGTCTTCCTCAGTCGATATGTATGATGCAGCCGGACCATCGTGTTCGAAATCACAGTCGGGTGCTTCATGTTCACATTCATCGTCGTCGTCTTCAAACACAGCCCTGGCTCAATTGGGTTCGAGCTCAGCGAATGCCTCGGCATGTAATCAAATGCCATCATTCAATACCCCCTCTTCACCGGAGTATGTTGGTATGCACATAAATGATAACGAAGCCGGACCTTCTGGTAGTGGTAAGAATTTGTTTAACAACAAGAGATTTAATTTTTTTTAAATTAAAAAAATTAATCAGGTAGCCATTAAATAATCTGAAATGGTTCTTGAACAAGTTCTAAAAATTTTCCTGATAAAATCAACCATTTAGAATCGTGGTAGCCAACTTTTAAAATAATAATACCTAAATACTTTTTTACTTTTCTTGAAACTAACATTTTATAAGAATTTGTTTAAACTATTTTAATTTTTCCTTTTTTGAATTTGATTCCCATCAATATTTATTTATGCATTTTACATTTTTAGCATTTTCTTCCTCATCACTACTGGGCAGCGGTGGAAATCCGGCTGCTTCTTCTTCGCCATTAAATTCATCATCGTCATCATCTTCTTGTGTACATCAACCGCCATACGATTTACGAAGTAAATTGCCTGCCAACAGTAATCACGATCAATGGTCGACATCAGTATTGTCCTCAAACATTTCTTCCTCTACACCCTCCTCCTCCACCTCAGCATCGTCCTCCTCATCGGCCAATAACACATCATGCTCCATGAGCATTTCAACTGGAGTGATTGTGGGCCCATCATCTGGCTCAAATTTAACAAATAATAATTTACCATCGGGCTCATCGTCATCATCATCCTCCTCTAACAATCAGACAGCAGCTGTTATACATGCACCCTGCACTAATGCCTCGTTTCCGGTGAATAATGCTCACACAACAGGTGCACCTGTAACACACCCGCCAACCGTACACAGTTCCATACCACAACAGCATTGCAGTGCTCTCCCCATTGGAGGCTCTGATACCAATAGTTTTATGTTGCCGGCACGCAAGAGATCGAGGCGTCTGTATGCGATTAGTGTAGATACGGCTCTAATGTCACCTCCTAGTATGTCCAACTCCTTCAATGGTCCTTCGGCAGCTCAATATTTGCAGTACGAATTACCCGATGAAGTTTTATTGGTAATATTCTCCTACCTACTGGAACAGGATCTGTGTCATTTGGCTCAAGTCTGCAAACGTTTCAACACAATTTCCAACGACACCGAGCTGTGGAGACGTTTGTATCAGTCGGTCTTTGAATACGATTTGCCCCTTTTCAATCCCGAGATTTCCAAGTTTGTCTTTGAGAAACCTGAAGATTCGGAATATGCCAATGCCTGGAAGGAGAGTTTCCGCCAACTGTATCGTGGTGTACATGTTAGGCCGGGCTATCAAAATAAAAAATACCCCGGACGTTCCATAGTGTTCTTTGATACCATACAGGCCGCTTTAGATTATCCCGAGGAGAGAGCTGCTTCAGTGGGGGCAGCCTCTACTTCAAGTGCTGTGATCAATGCTGGACTTTCGAATCCCTCGGCTGGAGGAGCTAGTGTCAATGCTTTGTCCAACATGTACGAAGATGCTGTTCCGCCGCTCGATCATCCGGGTCCCTTGATATTTTTACATGCTGGCCATTACAAAGGAGAATATCTCTTCATTGATTCGGATGTGGCGTTAATCGGTGCAGCTCCTGGCAATGTAGCCGAAGCAGTGGTACTTGAACGTGAAGCTGGTTCCACCGTCATGTTTGTCGAGGGTGCCAAATACGCTTATGTCGGCTACTTGACTCTCAAGTTTTCGCCCGATGTCACATCCACTGTATCGCATCACAAACACTACTGCCTTGACATTGGAGAAAATTGTTCGCCCACCGTGGACAATTGCATCATACGCAGTTCATCGGTGGTGGGCGCAGCCGTGTGTGTTGGTGGCGTCAATGCAAATCCCATTATACGCAATTGCGACATTAGTGATTGTGAGAATGTGGGTCTCTATGTGACAGATTATGCTCAGGGCACTTATGAACACAACGAAATTAGTCGCAACGCCTTGGCTGGCATCTGGGTGAAGAACTTCGCTAGTCCTATAATGCGTGAAAATCATATACATCATGGCAGGGATGTGGGCATATTTACATTTGAAAATGGCATGGTAAGTTTTAAGATTTTCTTTCTTATTAATTTATAAATTATTGATAACAATTTGAATTTCTTAGGGTTACTTTGAAAAGAACGATATACACAATAATCGTATAGCTGGTTTTGAGGTTAAAGCCGGTGCTAACCCCACAGTGGTGAAATGTGAAATACACCATGGCCAGACGGGTGGTATTTATGTGCACGAAAATGGATTGGGGCAATTTATCGAAAACCGAATACACTCCAATAACTTTGCTGGTAAATATATTTAAAAAACACCCATATTTAAAGTAAGAACAATGAGATTTTTAAATTATGATTTATTTAAAGGTGTTTGGATAACATCTAATAGCAATCCTACTATACGTAAGAACGAAATCTACAATGGCCATCAGGGTGGTGTTTATATATTTGGCGAAGGTCGTGGTCTCATCGAACACAATAACATTTATGGCAATGCTTTGGCGGGCATTCAAATACGCACAAATAGTGATCCGATTGTTAGGCACAATAAAATCCATCATGGCCAGCATGGTGGCATTTATGTACACGAAAAGGGTCAAGGTTTAATAGAAGAGAACGAGGTGTATTCCAACACTTTGGCAGGTGTATGGATAACAACGGGTAGTACACCGGTATTAAGAAGAAATCGTATACATTCCGGCAAACAGGTAAAAACTCAAACACAAACACAATTGTTATAATAAATTATAAATGATTAAAAATGTATTTAAAGGTTGGCGTGTATTTCTATGACAATGGTCATGGCAAACTGGAGGACAATGATATTTTCAATCATTTGTATTCCGGTGTACAGATACGTACTGGCAGTAATCCCGTCATACGGGGTAATAAAATTTGGGGTGGTCAAAATGGTGGTGTGCTTGTTTACAACGGCGGTCTGGGCTTATTGGAACAGAATGAAATATTCGACAATGCCATGGCCGGCGTTTGGATTAAGACTGATTCAAATCCCACATTGAAACGAAACAAAATCTACGATGGTCGTGATGGTGGCATTTGTATATTCAATGGTGGCAAAGGCATTCTGGAGGAGAACGATATATTTCGTAATACCCAGGCGGGAGTTTTAATATCGACCCAATCACATCCCATTTTAAGACGCAATCGTATTTACGATGGCCAAGCGGCTGGTGTTGAGATAACTAATAATGCCACTGCCACTTTGGAGTATAATCAAATATTTAAGAATAAATTTGGTGGCTTGTGCTTGGCCAGCGGTGTTCAGCCCATAACAAGGGGCAATCAAATATTCAACAACGAAGATGAGGTGGAGAAGGCCGTTTCGGGCGGTCAATGTCTCTACAAAATTAGCAGTTATACATCGTTCCCCATGCATGATTTCTATCGCTGTCAGACGTGCAACACGACCGATCGTAATGCGATCTGTGTTAATTGTATTAAAAATTGTCATGCAGGTCATGATGTCGAATTTATAAGACATGATCGGTAAGTGAAAGTATAATTTTTCGGATTAAAATTTGTTGCAGATATGCTATTGTGGTTATTTTAAATGTGAAAAAATAGTGGTAAAATGTTAATAATAAAAGATGTGGATTTTTTTATTTAATTTTGATTTTGTAGCAAATTTTTTTATTTTGTTTTTAGCAATTTGAGTGAAAGTCTAATTTCAAGTTATAGAAATTAAGGTTTTGGATTTGAACATAAAATTTTTTATTCGAAATTAGGAAGTTTAGTTCTAAATTTAAAATGTTGGTTAGAAATTATGAACTTCATTCGAAATTCGAATTATTATTCAATATTATGATTCGAAAATATTTATAAATCGTTAATTTTGTTTTGAAATTATAATTTTTCAAAATCAAAATTATTCGTTTCAAAAAAATGGAAAATAATTTTTATTCGAAATTATAATCTAAATTGAAAAAAAAATTTTATTCGAATTTGTTGAAAAGTTTAATTTAAAATTGAAATAATGATTTAAAATTGAGAACTCGTCTTCGAATTCAAAAAATTTTTATTCGAAATTGGGAATAAAACTCTAATTTGATATACTTTGAGAATTTAGATAATTTTAATCAAAATTAAATTCGAGATTGAAATTAAAAATTAATATTCAAAAGTTGGTTCAAATATAAAATTTGTATTGGGATATGCTTATTTAGAATACAAATTAAGGATTTACATTCGAAATTAGGAATTTTGGTTCGAAAATAAGATGTTTGATTCTAATTAGAAAATTTTAATGCGAAATGGTTAATATTGATACGAATGAAATACAATTTAAAATTTTAGAGTTAATTTAAGGAGTTTCGTATTAGAAATTTTTATAGAAATTAATTATTTGATATAAAATTCTATACATTAAATCGAAAAACTAATTAGAATTCGTAAATTTTTTACGAAACAAAGAATTTGAAAATTTGATTCGAATAAAAAATTTGTGTTCGAAATACCGAATTTTAACATTTAGATTTGAAATTGGGAAAATTTTGTTTTAATTTTAAAATTTAGTGTCAATTTAAGGAATTTAGATTGTGAATTTGATTTCGAATTAGAAATTTCGAGGCCATATATTTATACCTTTTAATTTTTTTCTCGAAATCTCCTTTCTTTTGTAGTTTCTTCTGTGATTGTGGTGCCGGCACCTTATCAAATCAGTGTCAACTACAGGGTGAGCCCACTCAAGATACTGATACCCTATATGATTCAGCAGCTCCTATGGAATCTCATACACTTATGGTAAATTAACTAGAACTTTAACTGTAAGTATTCCTCTTCACTCATACTCTTAAGCGATACAATTCGAATTCTAACAAATCCAATGAAGAAGGTACGAGTTTTTGTTGTGCTAACAACAAAGAAATTAACCATAAAAAAACAAAAACACACGAAAAAACAAAAAAAAAAAAAATTAAAAAAAAACTTTTAATGCAATTAACTTTATAAACAAAAAATTTAAAAATTAATTAAATCATAATATTAATATTACCGTATACATATATATATATCTATATATAAATATACATATTAATTATAAATAATTTCTACAATTACTAATACTATATACATTATACAATATTAATACAATTTAATTTAATCATAGAAAACAAAACATACACTTTATAAAATATTTAGCCTCCAATACTTATATATACTCTCTATATCTTCACACAAATTACACGTAAATTTAGTAATATTTTCTTTACATTTTTTTGTTTGTCGCTTAACTACAATTGATTGAAATTTATACATCGTATAAATACTTACAAAAAAATATACCATTGAAAGAAAGAGGAAATTTTATGTTAAAAATGGTACAACTCTCTTTACTATAGCCAGTAATGTTTTTAATCACAGACATTTTACACAAAAATCACAAAATATGTAGGAAGAAATATTAAAAAAATTGAGTAAAATTTCTTTTTGGAGTTGTAAGAGGGAGCAAATGCAAAAATTCCATTTCATATGAATTGTAATTCAAAGAAGAGAGATCTTTCGTAACAATTTGGGAAGTAGCTCCCCAGATTCTTTAGATTTTATCTTAACATGTCAGTATTTTTTATATATGAAAGATTAGAGGTAAAGGTTTTTAGAGAAAATATAAGGTTTATGTTTTTAATTAGGACATTCTTTACATTAATTAGTGCTGAAGTGGTTGTATTTTCTATTATTTGTAATGTTTATGTTACATTTTTCGTCTTTTTTAAATTTCAAATCTATTGAAAATTTATTTTAATAATCCTACTGTAGAATGTTAGTTAATTAATTTCGATTTTTCTAAACAATTTTTTCACTTTCATTATATTTAATTTTCTTAATTTTCTTTTAAAAATATTTCCAAATATTAAAATAAATTGAAATCTATTCAAAATTTATATTTTAAATTGGAAATGTTTACAATTTAAGCAGGAATTTTGAAAAGTTAAAAAATAATATTTAAATTCTTTTCCAAAATTTTTAAATAAATCTATTAAAAATTTAATAATATTTTTACAGTTTTTAAGAAATTTGAAATCTTAAAAGTTTTTTATTCCAATTTTAAAAAATTTATTTTTTAAATTTAAATTTTAAAATAAAATTGAATATTTTTTTAATACAAATTTCTAATACAAGTAATATTATAGTATATAATATAAATACATGTATTAAAAATATTAAAATTTTAAAAATTAAAAATATTGATTTCTAAATTTATATTAAAAATGTTTACCATTTTAAAACCATTAAAAAATAATTCAATAAAAACTTTTTTTAATTTTGACTAAATATGTACTTTAAAAATTGAATAAACTTTTTTTAAAAATTCAAAATTTTAAATTTTCTAAATTTATTAATTAAAATAAATAATTTGAGTATATTAGTTTTTAAAAAATTAATCAAATTATTTTTTAAACCAAAAAATAATAAGAATTTGAATATTTTTTTCATAAATAAAAAAATAAGAATTTGAATAATTTTTTAAAAACTTTTTAAATTTTAAAAAATTTATTTTTATTCAATATTGAATTTATTTATTTTAATTAATAAATCTTGACAATTTTAATACTTTTAATATATTTATTTTATATACTACAATATTTCACGTATTATAAATGGTTAGTATTATTATGAAATATTCATAATTGAAATTTTTAATAAAGACTTTTAAAAGTTTTGAATTTAAAAAAAAAACGTTTCCATTTTTTCAAAATTTTTAAAAAAATCTTTTAAATTTAATAAATTTTGCATCGAAATTTTGTATTTTTTTTAGAAATTCGAAATTTTAAAAGTTCTTTATTAAAAATGTTTAAAGTTTCTATTATAAAATTTTTTTGTTCTCCAAATTATGAAAAAATATTTCCAAAATTTCAAATAAAAAGAATATTATAATATATAATATTAATATATTTAAAATATTTAAAGTTTTAAAATTTTCCAAAATTTTGAAAATAAATCTTTTCAAAATTCATAACATTTTTAATAGAAAATGTTAAAGTTTTTCTATTCAAAATTTTAATAATTTTCTATTCAAAATTAATAAATTTGCCATCGCCATTTTTCTAATAATATAATAATACAATTTCATTTTATTCATTTTTAAAATTTTGCCATAAAAATTTGTTTAAATCTGCTGAAATTTAACGCCTGTTTTTATAAAATTAAAAATATATTAATTTTTATGGAAAATTCAAAATACATATATTAATTTCGAAAATTTTCGAAACTCATTTACAGCCTGTTTTTATAAAATTGAAGAATTTCATTTAACGAATAAAATAAATTTGGTTTTTATAAATCACAAAATTTTTTAAATTTAAAATTTTCAAAGATTTCAGTTTGAAATAATTCTTTTAATAAAAATGAAAACAAAATTGTTTTCGTTATTTATAAAAACAGGCAGTTGTAACAAATTTAAGAATTTTGTTATTAAATAGATTTTTATTGAAAACAAGCAGCTTTTAATAACTTGCCTTGCGCACAAAAGGCAGGAATATTATTTCTATAGAAAAATATGTATATGTATTGATATTGTTTGATACTTAATATTAACAAAATTTGATTATTGTCTTTTATAAATTACTTTTAAAATTGTTTAATTTTATGTATTTTTTTATTTGTTGAGTTTTTACAGAAATTTATTTTAACAATATTCGAAACGTTTAAACTTTATTGGTTAAAATATAAATTAACTCGTTAACTTTTATTATTTGTATTAAACAGAAAACCTTCAAAAGTATTAAAAGCTTTAAACTATCCAAAATTCTAATTAAATGTGCCAATTATAATAAAATTTTAACCAAGGTTTAAACGTTTCTTTAAATTTAAACAAGCTTTAATGTTCTCTATCAAACTTGTCAAAGCATTATTATTATTATTTTTTTATTAAATAAACTTTTTTATAATCTACACTGAGAGAAAAATGTAGCTTTTATTTACAAATACAAGATCTAGAACGACAAGCGGCTAGAGCTGGGCCTGGTCTAAACTTGTCGTGTAAATACCTAGTATTCCCCTATAATGACTATTTAGAGGCGAGGATATAGAAGACTTACATTTTGAAATGCTCTATTTTTTATTATTATATTGGTTTTTGACAAACCTTCTTCGCCTCTGGTAGTATTTTCTGTTGGTTATTTCCCTATATTTGAAACAACCAGTATCTTTTTGTAAAAAAATCAAACTTTTGTATATAACTAAAACCATAACACTAACGATAATTCCCTTTTTATCAATGTATCTATGTGCAATTAAGATTTCCACATTAATGTTTTTGTATAGTTCTTTAATTCTTAAATTGAAAGAAAAAAAAAATAATAATAAATATATAATAATATTTCGCACTTGATCAACAAGAGGGTATTAACTCAAAATTTTAAAATGTTCAGTAGAGGATAAAAACTGTTTGTGGTTACATTTTAAGAGAATTTGAAAATCTGAATACATCATAGTATGTAAATTCCATTTAAAAATATAATTACATTGTTTTTCTTTAAAATTTTTCCAATTATTGCAAACAAAATCTGTTTTTTGAGTTAATACCATTTTTCTGAAAAAATGTGAAAAATTTTATTATAAAAAGAGTCACATTTCGAATTAAAATCATAAAGTAAAACAAATTTTATCAACAAAACAGTATCAACTCAAAATACAACCAAATATAAATAAAACAATTTGATTATTTTTAACTGGAATAAAGGCTCAACTCAAAATAATACCTTTTTTATGAAAATATACGATGCATTTCTATTTCAACTTTTGTATTAACTCAAAATAATACCTTTTTGTTGTATAAAAGTAGTCACTACATTATCACGAAAATGGTCTCAAATGTTGTTTTCGAGATGAGAGAGTAATCGGAATACGTTGAAATTTATACAGTAGATAGATATTGATGTTGTTAGTTGATTTCTTGAAAAAAGTGAAATTTTCAAAATTTTGAGTTAATACCCTCTTGTCGATTAAGTGCGATTTGTCTAAAATTTAAACAATAATTGTAATAATAAATAATCAAGACACCAAAATCCCAGTGAAAAATTTTATTAAAATAAAATAAAAAAAAACTAAAACGTTGATATAGAAAAATCAACAAAATTAACAAGCAATAATAACGAAAATATACTATGAAATATAAAATAATGATTTACAAACAAATATTTTAGTTTATTTTTAATTTTAAAACAAATTGGAAATCCTTTAATTTTAGTAAACTACACCTAATTTTTAAGGTTTTTTTTTATTGTTTGAATTTTTTTATATATATACAAGCGCTAACCACTATTATTTTGTTCTCCAAGAATTTGTTTGACAAATCTATATTCAAAACTACATACATACATATTTAAAAACAACTTTTCAGAAAATATTTGAGTTTTCTTTTATAATTTTTTCAGAAAATATAACTGTTGAGGTACAGTCATAATATTTTCTAAAATATGTAGTTTTGAATGTTGATTTGTCAAAGAAATGCTTGGTGTACGAATTAATAGTGTTTAGGGGCTCGTACATAAATAATATATACATTTTACCCTTAAATAAAATAATAAAAATAAATGTTTTTTATATGTATGAATGGATGATAAGTGTAGTCATTACAATTTAGTCTAGTAGTTTTATTAAAACTTAAACAAAATCACAGTTTTAATACAAAACAAAAGTATTTTATAAGACTTTAAGGAAAAAAAACCCAACAATTTGTAACAATATTCCACAATATCTGAAAGAAAATAAAAAAAACCTCTAACTGAATTAATAATTTTGAATTCATTGCAGCTAAATATTTAAAAGAAATTAAATTGAAATCAAATGATATTAAATGAAATATATAAAAAATATGTTTAAAAGTTGCACTTTAATGCAAAAAAAAAAAATTAAGAAAAACAAACAACAACCAGAAACTTAATTGTGTCATTTTAGTTATTTAAGAGCTCACATATAACAACAACAAAAAGAACTACTATTACTAACTAATAATTAAATAAATAATATAATTATAATAAAAATAAAACATATAAAATAAGAAAATGTATTTGAATTTATTTAAATTATTCAGGTATGTGATAAAAAACAATTTAGATGTAAAAACGATTTCAAAACGACAAAAGGTGTGATGTGTTTGTTTGAATCGTTTTATCATATTAGTTTCAAATTCCAATTTCTTTGAAAGGGGACTTATCGAAATTAAATTTTCACATTAATTAAGGTAAACAAATGCGGAGTTGCTTATTTTGTTGTTTTTTTGCTATAAAAGTGATACAGAATGAAATAACAATGCAATATGAAATCTATCGAAATTCATCACATCTGGAAATTGATTTCAGTTTTGAAAATAATCGTTTTTCATCACATACCTCATTATTTTTTAATTTTTGGAGTTTTATTATGGAACTGTTCTATGTTAAGTCAAAAAATACAATTGCTACAAAGTAATTGTTCCACAAATCGTTCCAACTGCGTCAAAGACGAGTTGCGATTTTGTATTTCAAGTTTTTTTAGATTTTCATGTGTTGATGTGGATAGTAGAGTCTGGGTGGACTGTATTTTTCTTTTCACCTTGTGGCGGTACATAATTTTAAGCGGTATCGTAATTTTACCATGAGTTGTATAAGTTCCTTTCCTTTTGTAATTTTCACATTTACATTTGGGACGCCATAATATATATGTATATTCTGGATCGTTTTAAATAGCGGAGTCGATTTAGCCACGTCCGTTGTTGAAATCAAATTTAAAAAGCCACCAAATAACATATAAACAAAATTGGTACATCAATAAATTGGGTATAGTCTTGGTTTTGTTACTATTTAAAATCTGCTCACATAATCTGAGATATTTTTCATACAAAAAAAAAACTTTTTTTTTCACCAAATTGTATTAAATTTTATCTCTAAATATTGGACAAATTTGATTCTTTCGTTTGGAATTAAGAATTTTAGGAATTTTAAGAATTTTGAATAGCTTCTTCCGCAGAGCAAAACAAGCACACAAAGTAAATTTTTATTCAAACATTTAATTTAAATGTTTAATTGTAACCACTCTGTTACAAAACTTAAAAAATGTTTTGTGTTGGATCTTTCTTTGTGAACGTTATTTTAGTTGATAATGTTCCTAATGGTAAATTTTCATGTTGTGAGCAGGTACTTGCAATTTTTCATCTAAATATAATAATAAACTTGTGATGGGTGATTTTTAAATCAACTTATTTGTAGTTCTATTGTTCGGAATGTTTTGCGTTGTGTTGTACATAATTCCTTACCCACACATTTTTATCCACAACAGCATTTGAGTTCGCTTATGTTTATCTTGTCACCGGCATCGATTTCAGTTACCAGGGGGTCGATTCTGATTCTGTGAAACGGTGAAATGAAAAAACTTTTAATTTTCGTTTTCATAAAAACTTTTCATATTATCATTTCACAATTACACAAATTGCTATTCCCGTTCTTTAAATTTGTTTTGTTCAACTTGTTCTTTTCATATGAAAACATTTGAATTTATTTATCATTTTTTCACTAAACGAGAATCAGAAACTCTATGAAAATATGAAAAAACTTTTCATTTCACCGTTTCACAGAACCAGAATCGACCCCTAGCTCTATATTCGTACCACTCAGCAATATTTATATCGTATAACGTTTCTATTGATTACTGTTGGATATATTTCTATATAGAGATGGATGGAATCCATGGACTTTTCTGGTGTTTATGATAGTGAGAATATAAATGAAAGTGTTGAATATTTTAATTCTAATTTACATCAATTGTTTGAAGAGTTGTTTTTATTGTTGTATTTTATGTGGGTTAAATTTTTTGCAACAAAGGCGCGTCGCTATTCTTGTTCTATGCGTCATTCTAAGAAACTTTGCCGGTGAAACCATAGCTCAAATTTATTTCTTCTAGTTAAATGGGGTTTTAATTTTGAGTACAGCCAGAGTGCGCTTTCCAATATAAATTCTATACATTTTATTCGATATCGAATGAGGGAATCCCAAAAATGAAAAAAAACTCGCACGTTCGAATAATTATTCACTCATATGCGAGTGCGAGAATTGGGCTCCAGCATTAGACGTTTTAAAGTTTTCTTGAATATTGTAGAAATTATACAAGGAATACTACCTTGCCATTCGTGTTAAAGGGTATACAATAATTGCTACGGATATTTTAATTTTACAAGAAATAACCATATAACGGACATATTTTTTTTAAAAGCTCTAGTAGCCTTAATAATGTTGCAAGATTAGGCATAAAAGGTTAAGTGTTAAGAACTTTAAACTTATCCTTAAAACCAGCAAAATTTAAATCAATCAAAATTTCTTCATCATTTCTCACTGTGTAAAATAAAATTCAGTGTTGCAAAACGTTTCAGTAGAATACAACCCTTCACATATTCAAACACAGTGGCAACATAGCGAATGATACTTATTCTGCTAAGGTTGCCAGATTCAAAGGCTTAAAAGGATACAAAATATTTGGTGATATTTAAAATATTTTTTGGGATAAAATTATATAAAACATTTCTTAATGATATTTTTTTCTATGTTAATTTAACTAAATTAAAAAAAATCCATTTCTTACCTGAAATTTTTGGATTATATCATCATGTTAATTTTCATTTCTTCCGTTACTGTGACGTTTTATAAAAACATTAATTTAAAAAAAATTTTCTTAAATATGTTTTTTGTTATTGATTTTTAATCTTCCCTGATGATGCAACTCAAAGGATTTCTCTACTCCTTTGTCTAGGATTTTCTTGGATATAAAATGCAAATATTATTATAATTAAAATACATAAACAGGTTTTTTAATTTTATTTTTCATTAATAGCTTATTTTTGCAATATCTTTCATAAGATAATTTTTAATGAGTTCCAAAATTTATTTACTTTGCATTAAAAAACCGTTATATATATCTTTTGGGAATTTATGTTTTATAATTTTCTGATTGACTTGAAATAAATAGAGTCCGGCATCACTGTGTTCTGCTGCCACCAACTTCATCCAATAGAAAACAAAAGACAAAGAAGAGTGTACGAAAAAAAACGTAAAGAGGAAAAAATTAGCAAGTATTTTTTTATTGGGCGTCAATAAAATATTGTAATTTGTGAAAATTCCGTGGAAATATTAATTTAAATTAAGCAAGTAACAAAAGTGAAAATGCTCGCCTTAATTAACAGAATATTGGATTGGTTTAAAAGTATCTTTTGGAAAGAAGAAATGGAATTGACGCTGGTTGGGCTGCAGTATTCGGGAAAGACGACATTTGTTAATGTTATAGCTGTGAGTGGAAAAAAAATTAAACATTCATACAAATAGCCAACCAAACATACATACATTTAATCATACATGTTAGATTAATCAGACTGTATATTACTACTCATCAAACAAAAAAAAAAATATAATAAAGTGAAGAAACAAATGAAAATTAACCGACCGACCAACAGACCAAACAACCTACAAACACCCAACTTTTTAACACCCCCTCAATACCACCTAACTTGCCAGCGTATCCAAACCTCCTTCCTATTGCATACTATTCATACTGTTATTGTGTATATTGAATTCAGCGACCAGCATATGTATGTCGCTGTTGTAATATTGAATAATCTGCTTCTTGTATGCCTGACTTGGGGAATTGGGGGTGACTTTTTTTCCTTTACAAGTGTGAGACTTACCCTAACATATGATGATGTTTGGTGAATGTTAAAAAGGGAATAGAAATTAAAAAAATAATTAATATAACAAAGCAGCAATGTTTTAAAATGGTCTGGCAAGAACAAATAAAAACTTGATTAATTGTTTCAAGGGAAAGGTTTCTGTTTGGAGCTAATTAAAAGAAAATGTATACCTATATACCATATAGATTTTGTATGATCTAATAAACCAAACCAAAAGTTAAAAACTCATGTTATTTACAGTGCAATGTTTGTATGTAAATCATAATGTTGTCATCTTTTTAACTTACATTCATATATACTACATTTGATATTAAAAATTAAACTAATCACATGAGCTTAATAAATCTTTTCCTTTTGTTATAACGTCGTCTTTGTTCGCTATAACTGAAAATGCAATATGTATTATATTTATTACATATATTTTTGCCTGACAGTCATTGTAATTAGACCGGGGAAGAGATAAGAGTTCTTTCTTTTCTTAAGCAAACTCTGCTGGTATTGTGTTGTAACTTTCAATTTTAATATCTGGCATTGTAGAGTGTTTGTATTGTAAATTTAGTATGTCGATAGAATGAATTCTTTATGAATGATTAAAAATTTATTATATGAGGGTGGTTTTTAAATTCTTATAATTCTTAAAATATCCAAATTAAATATTTCACATACATCCCTAAATCCCTAAATTACTAAAATCTTAAATAGGTATCTCTTAAAATTATTACAACGATCCACTGTCAATAGCGGAGTCGATATAGACATGTCCCTCTGTTCGCCTGTCTGTTGAAATCAACTTTCCGAACCTCCCAATCAACTTACATGATTGATACACTAATATATTAGATATAGGTAGTCCCGGTTTATTTAAAATCGAGAAAATCGGCCTACAAATGGCTGAGATATAAGCAAAAAAACAAGACTACCTCGATTTTTTACATATTTTTATACCCTACACCACCATAGTGGGGAGGGTATTATGCGTTTGTGCATATGTTTGTAAAGCCCAAAATATTAGTCTAACACCCACCTTAAAGTATACCGATCGACTTAGAATCACTTTTTGAGTCGATTAAACGATGTCCGTCCGTCTGGTTGGCTGGCTGGCTGTCCATGTAAACCTTGTGCGCAGAGTACAGGTCGCAATTTTGAAGATATTTCGATCAAAAAGGACTAAGCCCATTGAAACTGGCTGAAATCGGTCCATTATTTCACCTAGCCCCCATACAAATGTCCCCTCGAAATTGAACTTTATCGGTCATAAATGTTTAATTTATCTATGTATCTACACAAATGTTACGATCGGTCCATAATTAGTCATAGCTCCCATATAGACCCGCTTCCGAAAATCACTTTAACGTGCATAAATCGCTTAAAAATTTTGGTATACACACAAAATTCAACATAGTTAACTTTAATATAGACATAAATCACACGACCTAATTTTATGGTGATCGGTCCATAATTGGTCATAGCTCCCATATAAGGCCCACTTCCGAAAATCACTCAAAAATATAAATTATTGATATTTTAAAAGAAAAATATTTTTACTCATTTACTTGGTGTAGGGTATTATATGGTCGGGCTTGACCGACCATACTTTCTTACTTGTTTTTATCTATATCTGGATTACCAAGTCATTAATTAACATACACAACATTTCATTATATATTCAGGTATGTGATGAAAAAGGATTTAGATGCAAAAACGATTTAAAAACTACAACATTTGTTATGTGTCTGTTTGAATCGTTTTGCCATATAAATTTTCACATTAATTAAGATAAACAAATGCAAAATTGCTTATTTTGTTGATTTTTGCTATAAAAATTATACGGAATGAAACAAAAAATGGAATATGAAATCAATCGAAATTCATAACACTTAAATTGTTTTTGAGATTGATTTCAGTTTTGAAAACGATCGTTTTTCATCACATGTCTGATTAAAATACATTTTAAAGGTGTTTCCAACTACGTATACAACGCCATAGAAATTCTGACCGACAATGGATACAAATCGGGAACAATATTTTTTAAACCGATTTTTTGGCACCAAAAAAATTTTGTTTACAAAACATTTTTATCAACAAAAAGTTCATTCAACCTTTACCTCGAAGTATACGGTATAAGCGGTAGAGCGGTATAAGATTGGACATAGTCGAATATAGCCCTCTTACATGGTTATAAGTCGTTTTATTGTATTGGCTGTATTACCAAATTTTGGATTATATTTTTGGAAACATTTGTACAATACATATAAATTTATTCAAAGTATTGGCCATTGTTATCTATGATCTTTTCCCATCTTTCTGGCAATATATGGATTCCGAGACAAAAGAACTGCTCATCTTTTGAGGCCAAGAACAAATCAAGCCAATTTCGGATTCTCTGTTCCAAAGTGAAGCGTATTCCATAGAGAGCGTTCTGCATCGACGGAAACAAATAGTAGTCGGACGGTCTGGACTATAAAGAGGGTGAGGCAATATATGGATTCCGAGACAAAAGAACTGCTCAACTTTTGAGCCCAAGAACGAATCAAGCCAATTTTGGATTCTCTGTTCCGAGGTGAAGCGTATTCCAGAGAGAGCGTTCTGCATCGACGCAAAAAAATAGTAGTCGGATGGTCTGGACTATAAAGAGGGTGAGGCAAACCATCCCAACCACTTCATTCTAAATACTTTTTAACAGGCATTGTAACATGTGGCCGAACGTCGTCATGATGGAATATTATGGTTTCATGTCTGGGCGTTTTTCAACGAATGCTCGCTTCAAACCTATCAAACCTATCGGTACTGATTCCCTGTGATGGTCTGGTCAGATATCAGCAGCTCATAAAGATAGGACCCTTTTGCTACCACTAAATACAGAGCATTACCTTAGCGACATGGATATTTGGATTTGGTGTTTCGGCTGGTTGGCCGGGCTTCACGTATAATATTTTACGCTTCGAGATATTGTTTTTTTGTTTTTAGCGTTCAATAATCATTTCGGACGTGCAAAATCAAGGTCTCTCTTATGGAACCCAATTTCCCAATTTCTGGAGGGAGCAGCTCCCAATGATTTTGTAAGCTTTTATTGAGTTTGACAACAATCTTCATGTAGTAATGGCTTCAATTCTCGGTCTTCAAACTTTTTTTTCAAATCAGCACTTCTGAACTACATAAACCATCTCTCGCGCGTTGAAACCGATGGAACACATTCACCATAAGCTTTGGTGGGCAATGGGTGTGCTTCAGCGGCAATTTTTTTTTAAATTAAAGAAGTAAAGCAAACTTCCCGCATATCACGCTTTGTTGGTACTATATTCGACATTTACGAAGCAAAAAAAGCTTTTTTGTTTACACTAAGGGTGAATAAATGACAGATATGTACCCTTCAAAATGATACATAAGTTTTTAAAATCAAAAACCTTTTCCATAGGATACGCCATCTATTGTAAATCAAGCATTTTTAGTTTATCCACCTAATAGTTTGAATTATAAGGAACAAAAGTGTTTCCGAAAATTTGTGTCCAATAAACAGTTTTGAAAACTACAACAGAAAATTGAAAACAGAAATCCTCATTAAACCATTTGGCTATCTTCTTAATTCTATTAAAAATCTAGATTTTAATTCTATATAACACATAATAAATATGTATGTTTCAGTCTGGCCAATTTACCGAAGACATGATACCAACAGTTGGTTTCAATATGCGTCGCATAACTAAAGGTAATGTAACAATTAAAGTCTGGGATATTGGCGGTCAACCTCGTTTCAGATCAATGTGGGAACGTTATTGTCGTGGTGTGAATGCAATTGTGTAAGTTCTATTTTGTTGTAACTATAATTAATTAGAAATATATTAAATAAATGATTAAATTTCAGTTACATGGTCGATGCTGCTGATAAAGATAAAATGGAAGCATCACGCAATGAATTACATTCGCTATTAGATAAACCTCAATTGGCTGGCATACCTGTCTTAGTATTGGGCAATAAACGTGATATTCCAGGTGCTTTAGATGAAACCGGCCTAATCGAAAGAATGTAAGTATTAAGATTTATTGTTAAAGGAATATTTTCAGAATATTTTCTTAAGTTCTTATAGTAATTATTTTTATAGTTGAGATCCCAATGTCTTTATATTATAACCAGATAAAGATGCTACAATGTGATTCGATTCGAAAAAGCTAGATTTATTTAGAGCAAATAATATCAGTTTTTGAATTTATCTTCTAGGCTTATCATGTTCTTCTACTATGCTCTGTATAAATGTATAAGTATTCATTAAAATTGTTTATATATTTTATATACAAATTTAGGCACTTAGTCATAAATGAGTCTTATACAAATTTAGGCACTTAGTCATAAATGAGTCATCAAAATTGAGGAGAGCGAGTAACAAATAATTAATAGCAAATAATTATCTATAATAAAATTAGTGGATTTGAACAAATATTTATGTGCGTGTTTTTATTGTAGCTGTTTAACCCGTCCCAAAGTGATTCGTTCTTATATAACGACTAGCCAAAAATAGATGGTATTATTTTAGGTCTATGAAATTTAGCACACTGTTATAAATCGTTATATTGAAGAAAAATTCGAAGTTTTAAAAACATTGACTCATATTCATCCCATATATCCTGAAAGGTAAAAGTGCAATATTTTGCTATCAAATTCTGAAACTTTGTTTTTAAATTAAAGGATTTACCCTCATTTTCACAATCTCTGGTTATCGTTTTTCGTAACGATATACTTCCAATTAATATAATTTTTGTATGAGAACTGTCAGTATATCGTCACGATAAATAGAGATTGAGAAAATGGGGGATAAACAAATTTATTTTTCCCAATATAATAAAAATAATTACTAAACAATTTCCTATTTCCATATAAAAACTAGTGAGGAGGGTTCTACCTGTAAAACATCTTTATATCAAGTTTTGGCAAGCTAAACAAAAATCTGGACAAAAATTTAAAATCGTATTTCTAGTTCCAAGAAAGTAAAATTTAACTAAAAATTTAACTTTAATTTAAAGTTTTAAAAACTCTTGGATTTGAAATCTACTTAAGTTATGCTCTTAATTGAATATCATTCTATATTTTAATATTCATGGATGTTTGCAGGATTATGCAATTAATTGATGGCAAAAAGAATTTTACAAAATTTAAGATTTTATAAAATGTAGGTAAAAAATAGTTGAGCACTTTAACGTTTCCAATTAAACAAAGAGCAAGACATAATGAAATAATCAGACATGTGGTGAAAAACAATCGTTTTCAAAACTGAAATCAATCTCAAAAACGATTTAGATGTGATGAATTTCGATTGACTTCATTTATATTCCATTTTTGTTTCATTCCGAAAAAATGTTACCGTAAATAACACATTTGCCATCGCGTCGAGCTAGGGCCAAAATTTGGTTATGGCCCTAATGTACATATGTATTTTGCCAACTCATTCTAAATTTCTTTAAACTTCTTTCTTTGTTTCGAAATTATTGTACTTTTGTTGACTTCTGTATTTTTCTTTTCAATTTGATAAAACATTTATTGGTGTTTAAATATAATACATAGTTGAATATTAAAAATTAGTTTAGTATGCGGAATTTTTTAAAACTTTTAGCATTTATTTTGAAACATTTGTACAATATAAATTAATTCAAAGTATGCCCATCGTTAGTTATAACCTTTTCCCATATTTCTGTCAACATATGGATTCCGAGACAAAATCTTGAGGTCAAAAACCACTATCGGATACTCTGTTCCAAAGTGAACCGTATAATAGAGAAAGCGTAGCTCTATCGAAACAAATAGTAGTCGGACGGGTCACGGTCTGGACTATAAAGCGGGTGAGGCAAAACTTCCCAACCACTTCATTCTAAATACTTTTTAATAGGTATTGCAACGTGTGGTCGAGCGTTGTCATGATGGAATATTACAGTTTCATGTCTGGTCGCATAATCTGCACGTTTTTCGGTCAATGCTCGCTTCAAACGAATCAGTTGCGTTCGGTACAGGTTCTTTGTGATGGTTTGGCCAGATTTCAGGACCCTTTTGCTCCCACCAAATACATACATTGCCTTAGCGCCATGGATATTTGGCTTTGGTGTCGTTTCGTCTGGTTGGCGGGGCGCTTCGGGTTATAGTAATGAATACATTTTTCATCGTAAGTAAGGATTCGGTGCAAAAATGATTTTCTTTTATAGCGTTCAAGCATCATTTTGGACATGCAAAATCTTTAACCCTTTAATGCATATTGTTGCCAATTGTCTACATTCCAGTTCCACTTAATTTTAGACGAATATAAGCTTGATACTAATTCAGATTCTAATTCAGAAAAATCAAATGGAGTACGAAAAGTTTCAGCTCACGAAATTCTAAATCAAAATAAAGCTAAAGGAAATATAATAAATAAAAATCAACTAAATATTTGATACTTTATAGAAAAATAAAGGTAAAAATCATGCATTTAAGGGTTAAAGGTCTCTCGGCTTCAATTCGTAAGGTACCTAAATTGCTGCTTCAGTAGCTCCCAATGATTTTGCAAGCTCTTGTTTAGTTTTACAACAATCTTCATGGAGTAATGACTTCAATTCTTGGTCTTCAAACTTGTTTCTTTGTCCTCCGTGTCAAAATCACCACTTCTGAACCGCACAAACCAACGCTCGCACGTTGAAAACGATGGTATACATTCACCATAACCTTTGGTGAGCAATCGGTTTGATTCAGCGGTACGTTTTTTTTTCAAATTTAAGAAGTTAAGCAAAACTTCCCGCATATGTCGCTTTGTTGGAACAAAATTCGACATTTTCGAAGAAAAAAGGAACTTTGGTGTTAACACTATAATGTTTAATAACTAAGTGAGAATAAATGTCAGCTATATACCTTTCAAAATTAAAAATAATAACCGCGTTCTAAAGATACTCCAACTATTGTAAATCCCGTATTTTTTATGAATATTTTTTTTAAGAGTATTCGAAACAGCCTAATATACATAGCTCTCTTAATTATTTAATTTTTCGTTCGTTGATTTTAACTTAGCAGGTGAAGCGATTTTATAAATTTTGTATCTACCCATTTATTACAACAAAAACGATTTTAAGAACATTTAATCATAAAATTTTCATTAAATAAAAATTATTTCTTTTTTCCATTTTCCAGGAATTTATCTAGTATACAGGACAGAGAAATTTGCTGTTATAGTATTTCGTGTAAAGAAAAAGACAACATCGACATAACTCTACAATGGCTAATTGCACATTCAAAAAGTCAAAGTCGTTAGAAATAAAACCGCCCTCTACCCCTCCCCCCTGCAGTACTCAAACGTAAACAATTGAGTCGTTTTCAATAAGAGACTCAAAGAACTTCCGTGTAGTGTACTAAGCTTGTGATGGATTGATGTGATGTGCTTCTAATGATGAAAAGTTGATAATGATGTGGATGATTAACGAATGGTGGAATTTATGTAGGATAGACATTTATTTATTTATTTTATTCTCTCTCTCTTTCTTAGTTTAATTTTGAAAATTTAATATTGATGCCTTTAAGTAAAAAAATACGAAAGAAAAGAAAAAACACTTAAAGCTTTAAAAACTTTTTAAATTTGAAAATCTAAGTTTCAGTTACGAACATGAACTCATCAAAAAAAAAAACGCCAGAAGAGAGTATCGAATAATAATTATTTACATATGTGTACTTATTCTTATTATTATTATCAATTTGGCCTACAATTTATAAAAGATACAATACCTATTAAGAAATATATAATAATAACAAAGAAAAACTCGCAAAAACAACACATACATATACATGAAAAACTAAATTTAAAACAAAACAAAAACAAACAAAAATGCCAAGCTTAATACAAAAATTATTTAAAAAACAAAAGAAATTTAAAAAATAATAATAGAATACTGAAATTGTTTGTAAGATCTGTATTCTGTTTTCTATTTTGTTGAAGTGATTGATCTCTGTTCTAAATATTATTTCAAATTCAAATTTGCCTTAAAATTGCACAAGTCAAATGTTTCTGTACACTATGTATAATAAATAATGAATGTGAGGTGCTTTCAAAGATTTGTTTAATTTTTGTTTTGTTCCAAATATTTTAAATTTTTTCTAATTTTTTTTATAAATTAATGAGAATAAAAGAAAAGTTTATAAACCTTATGTTATATTTTGAAATTAGGAAAAAAATGTTTTAACATGATTTCAAATTTTAATTAGTCACAATTATTGCTTGCCTGGTCATTATTTTGGGATTTGGTTTCTTTAATTGTTTAGTTCCTTAAATCCTAAAACACATGCCTGCTCATTTCCTGTAATTCTCCTACGCTTGTCTCTCTCATTTATTAACGGTATACATCTAAATGCCTCTCTGTCACTCTTATTTGTGTAGCTTTAAGTTGTAACTCTTCTATGGAATTGCTTATTTTAAAATTTTAATTTTTTATGTTTTATTTGTTTTAAGCACGCTTTAATTTAAACAAAAGTATAAAAAAAATAAAATCAACCAAATTATAAAAAGAAAAGAAAATATCAAATTTAATTTGTGTTAATAATTGTTTAAGCATCTGTACATTTCTTTTATTCAATTGATTGCTAGCTGATGATAATTATATTATACAAATTAATTGATTATTAGATATTTATTATGTATGTCTAGTGTTACATGTAAATTTATTATGTCAACAACAACTACAACAACCAACAAACAACCAACCACAAAACAAAGAAAAACCCCTTTATTAAGTAATCGAATTCGAATTGTTTTCTTTTTTCGTATTTTATAAAAACTGTAATAGAATTAAAGACAAAATATTAAAAAAAAGAAGTTCAATTTGTTAAAACCAAAAAAAAAGATATAAAATTAAAAATTATAATTAAAATAATTACGAAATGCATCTCAAACAAAAAATAAAACTGTAACCAATTCTATAAATAGATTTTAAACGAAAACATTAAAAATTAAACAAAATAACAATAACAAAAACGGTAATAAAACCAAAAAAAAAGCTTTTTAATATGATTTTATTTTATTATCAATTGATTAGTTACAGATTACATTCAACAACAATCAATTCAATTTATATACATACATTTAAATAAAAAAACAAAACAAAAAGAAATCAAAACCAACCAAAAAACAATAAAACAATTTAGAAATAATAAACACTAAATCGCATATTAATTATTAAAATCATACATTTATGCTTCATTCAAACAAACCAATCCTACACTAACGATTTTATTACACACATTCAGAAGAAAAACATGTGAAATTTATGTTCCCATGAAATATCCATTTTCCGTCGAAGGGAAAATTGCTATCGTGAAATTCCCCCTGAACTTTTCATTCACAATAGTTGATTATGTTCATAACAGATGTTTACAAAATTCCATCTAAAAATTTCCCATGTTGGGGAATAAATTACCGTTAGCTTATAGGGCAACTGCACTAAGTCCATTTTTGTTTTTAAGTTCAACTTTGCAAATTTATCATCTTGGAGACTATAAGGTCCATTGTGATTCCCTTCAAGAGTCAGATTCAGAGATAAAGTATATCATGCCTAAAAAAAAGGAGACATAAAGAGAAGAAAAATCCAAATCTGCGTAAACAGGTTACAGATTTGAATTCACCGTAGAATATCCTTTAAAAGCCAAGCTATTCGCCTGTTAAAACCTATCACAACCAGCAACATTCCCAAATTCATCTAGAAATCTAGTATCTCGCTATTTAAATAATATGACTCTGTAGTATCGGGCAACTGCACATAATGTGCTCTACTGTCTCCAACTCCTCTACCTCCCCACACACTCTACAAAAATCCAGTGCGCTATTATCCCATTTACCTATAAAGGCTCCAATTGAACAGTGACCGGTTATCACTCCTACTAGAATTCTGAATTCCAACCCCTTTAGTACGTTGAATGCCTTTGCATCCAGTTTTGTCCAAAAGGCCTTGGACACTGGACAATCCGTCCTACTATTCCAGGATAGGTTAGTGGAGTCACGGAATCTTTCATATATTAGGCAGATCTAAGCCATGTCTGGTCAGTTCGTCTGTTACCTTATTTCCCTGTGTGTTACAGTGCCCTGGTATCCAACATAATCTGATTGAGTAGTTTACTAATAACTCCTTAAGAGCTCCCCTTCAGTCCTCCACTGTGTTAGAATGTATTATATGACATTTCAAAGCGTTAAGTGCCTGCTGACTGTCTACATAAATTGTCACTACAGATCCCTCTGTGACGTGTGCTTTTATCAACTCTATGGCTTTCCAGACGCTGCATTCGTCAGACAGTCTATATGGCCGTTTAATATCGTTGTCGACCATATAAATCTCGGTCATTGTACCAGAGTCCATCTTGAATTCATCAGTGAAAACTGATCCCCTTCGAATAGTTTATCTGGTAAACTCTACTGGGGGTGAGACACCAAAGTGATTCAGACCCTATGATCTGAGATTCCCTTGGGAATATTATCCTGACCTGCCTCATACAATATCCTAGTGTGACCTTCTCGCAATGGATTCACTAACGAGGAAGAAAGACACTCTCAACATAATTCTGAATAGGTAGTAGATATAGGATTATATCCAAGGCCGCCTGTGGGGTGCTGACAATGACACCTGTTATACCTAGACATGCACACCTTTGAGTTTTGTTGTTGAGTATAATCCTATAACTGCACATCCTCTTTACCTCCTACCACACTGTGCAACCATAAGTAATAACAGGCCTAACAACAGCTTTATAGATCCAATTGACCATACGTGGTCGCAATGGAGTTCCTGCATCTTGTCTATGGAGTTCCTGCATGTATAGTCGGTATTAAGACCCTTCTTTAATCTCTTCTGCGTATTTATCCTGATAAAATCAGCTGAACGCCGTCTAGTTTCGGCAAATTGAAACTCTCCTTGTAAATGAAGTCTTAATGTCAGTTTGCCCATGTCGGAAGAATCTTATAACAAATTCCAAAAAAAACTTTTTGTCCAGACAATATGTTACCCTTGTTTGATCAATCTGTGGTTATTTTAAAAGTCGAATTATACTCCTATGTTTAGTACTAAATTAAAGATGAAATGTAGCCTGCTTCTTTAATCTAGTAGTACGAAACTGTTGATGACGTAAAACGTCAATGTCTTACACGATAAGGATTATAATTCGACTTTTGAAATGACCACAGATTGATCAAATAAAGGACATTTTACTCACTTTATATCGAGAAATATGGTTCACCCCTAAAGTGAAATGAAAATAAAACCTTTAAATCGAGTACAGACATTAGATTACAAAGGGACACTAAGTGATAACTGACTCTGCAATAGATTACTTGTGATGTGTAAAATAACTATTTTCTAAAGTGCAGTACAAAATAAACGATTAAACCGACTACATTCTAGTTTACTTAGAGACACTAAAGTGACAATTGACTTCTCTCTGCACTACATAAATTGGTGCCAGCCAATTGATCAGACATTAGTGAAAATTACTGTGTATAAACGATAGCTTGACCACTTGAAAAACTGCCGGGTTGGTTTATAAATAAAACTAACATTAATCGAATGCGAGTAAAGGATTCTTGTTTGAACAACGTTTGAGCAACAAGTGTTTTACCCAGTAATACCAATCAATTCTAGTATTTTTAGAGCCCTAATGACACAATACAACTCTTCCATTGTTCTAAAGGGGAAGAACTATCCAACAGCAGTAGTGTGATAAAATGAAGGTAATCAATATTATACTGTAATTTGATTCGAAAGAAAATCGTTTAAAATTTATTAATTTGAATTACTCTTATCTTAAGAACGAATCGACAAATAATTTTCGATTATCAATTCCAAGACAAATAGGAGAGGAGATGGATTATAAATTTTTACAGTTTTGCAGAAATCAAAGAGAGAATGTTCGAACATTCGTGCAAGAGTGCCAAACTTATAAATCCCAGAACATTCTCAAATTCAGTGTTCTTTAAGGCCACAGTTTTATACTTTGCAGAATCCAATTTCTTGAGCAATGATCAAATTTCACAAAGGGGAGGTGATTGTAAGGTGATTTACATGTATGTAAGTACATCAATAATGTTATTTAAGTCGTGACGCATTTACCCTATCTTCAAATTAATAGCAAGTTTAGAGTTCTTAATTAGTATGCGAATGAATCTTCAGAATGAGTTCTGAATATGACAAATCAATTGGAGATACATTCTAAATGTCATTTGGTCGATTTCCAGGGATAAGATACAGATGTAATTAAGTTGCGATGTGTGGAATTATACACAGCGGGAAAAACTAGGTTGCAAAATCTACAACGATTGAGGTCACTTTGATAGCTTTAACAATAAGTTAATACTTTGAAACAAAGTATAAAAAACCATGATATTACCACAGACAAATGCTGTATTGCTAAAAGGAAATCCCACAAAATAATAAAAACTGTATATTTTCCTAGCATGCACAAGAAAATTCCTAGTTACTTTGTATGGTCAGTTTGCATCTGATAGTGATCATTGAATGGTTTATTAAAGTTACATCTATTTATCATTCATGACATAAAAATGATAGACAAAATCAATAGCCGACCCCCCAGTTAAGCACGCACAACCAGTGCATCCGCCTCTGATGGAACAAGTGTCAAACGAATTACAAAGACTGCTATAAATGATTACGAGTGAACGAACAGTCAATTCAGTCAGGCAGACACTAAACCAAGACCAACAGCCAGCCAGCCAACCAACCAGTCAGTTACTAAGTATGTATTTTCATTTTCATTGTCATTTTCAATTACACTTGATTTCAAATATTTTGATAATGTGTGTTTTTTGATTTATGGTATTAAAAGGTTTTGAAATTTCTTACACAATTGCATACATTTCCATATATAATGGGGTTGTTGTAAATGCATCACGTGCATTTGAGACAATATTTTACAATTACAACAAGAAAGTAACACTGGTAGTTGACTGCTATTGATTTAAGGCAGTAATTTTCAAAATATTTTCAAAAACACCAATAGAATTTCTAAAATTATTTAAATACTGGCACTCACACACACACACTTTGCTTTGCATTTAAATTCGTATGAAATTGATGGGAAGAGAATGAATGAATGTAAAATAAATAAATTTTCCTTGAAGGACATGAGAATTACATGAATTACAAAAATATGCAGAGAACGCAGAGAACGAATAATAAAATTATTCAAAGTCAAATATAACAAATTATATTGTTATAGGAATCCTACCACCCATATTGATTATTGGACACAATAAATTTTATTGTAACTTGTCGTTTGACATGAAATAGTAAAAATGCATCATCATAATCATCACTAACTAGCACCATCTACGAACTATTTACACTCAGGACACAAACAACAACAATTAAAACTGAGAAAAACAAGTCAAAGGACAGAGTTGGAAAGGAGTTAGTTCTTGTGTTGGGAGGTAATTTTTTCTGGGAGGTTAATATTGTTACGTTTTAACCTTTTCAAAACGTTGGTTTATTTCCTTTAAATAAACCGGATACTTTTGATTGCAAATAAAAGCCGTTTAGTAGTTTGAAAATTGTAACAACTCTTTATTTATTTAAAATGTATAACAACTACAGAATTAAATAGTCACTCAATGTTTTTTATACACGTTTATCAATTCGCAGAAATACAGACACACTTTATAATGTACACGAATTCACTTGAAAAAATACAGCACTCAGTTGATGTTTATTCGAAAAGCGTCTCTGATAAACTCACTCACGACTGCAACCTCTGCCACTATTTATAACACTGCCATCTGCACTCTAGATTGCTCTTTAACTGTCAAAGCTTTAGAGCTTTCTAATACATACGTCATCTGTGGTGTACTTTCTACAATGTTCTTTAACTGAATATTTGAATTCGAATATACGGTCGCAGCAAACAGCGTTGCCAACTTACGATCAATGGTCAACTGAAAGATTTTATTCAATTTTAATAATGCCCACAGATATGTTACAGTTTGCTATTACAGCACTGCTATTTGAAAGCATTCTGCTACTTTTAAATCAGCCGTTAAAATCGTTACATTTAAATTCAAGTACAATTCCGTAACAATATTTATTTCATTCGAAAGAAAACACTTAAATTGCAATGCAATAACTTTTTAATTTTCGAATCGAGTTAGTTTAAAATATTCTTTCTTCAACTAACATATCGATGGCTTAATATAAAAAGGCCCTAACTCGTGTTTTTTAAGTCGAGATTTTTTTTAGCTAATTATAATATATGATCGGACCATTTATCGAAATAAACGGAAATTTGGACTTACAAAAAAAAAAAAAACACGAGTTAGGGCTTTTTTATATTAAGCCATCGATATACCGGAGTTACATCAAAAGTCGAATCATTATTTTACTCTTAAATTTGAGTGCTGTTTAATAAGTCCGGAATTAGTGAATTAATCCCGAACTAGAGTTTTTCATTTCCCGAACTTTTTTATTTCCCGGGAAATCTGGTTTCATTTTGAAATTTCTCGGGATCCTGGGAATTCCCGCATAGAACAAATTATTCAATTTTAAAAATGTAGACTTCGTTAAACATCCACTAAAAATTTAATATAAAGAGATAAACTGACACGATTTCTAATTTTGGTTATATACAAACCTGTCGCCATTTGGCTTTAATTTCCATTCGATTTTGTTCTACCTTCGTTAGATTTCAATTATTTCTGTTAATTCGCATTGTTGTGCTTATAAAATCAAAAATTAAATAAAGATGTTAATTAAAACTTGAAGAAAACCCAATAAAATTCAATTCCATGGAATGAGTGGCGGCATGTAGTGGTTAAAGTGCTTGCCTACAAAACCAAACACCCCAGGTTCGATCCCTGGCAGAGGACGAAAAATTTTCATCATGGTTTTCGAGTTTTTAAAATTAACTCTAAACAATCCATCCAAGAAGACCCCTGACCACCCCTCCCCCTTGAAAAGAGGATAACATCATGATAAAGGTCAGGCAACCCGCCACCCCCTGGGAAGAAGGTAGGAATCAAAGAATTAAATTAGCAAGGTTCCCCACCACCACTACACCAAATACACAGAGGGCGTTGTTTCTAGGCAACGACAGATGGCAGCACCATTATCCTAGACCAGCGGTACCATGAAATAGCTCCCAAATGAAATAACTCCCAATGAAATAACTCCCTATGAAATAATTCCCATCAAAAATGAAATAATTCCCAAACTTGAAAAATGAAATAACTACCAAAGGGTAAAATGAAATTACTCCCAATAATCGGCGGTTTCATAATTTTAAAAATATTACTCCAAAAAAGCGAAATAACTCCCAATGAAATAAATCCCAATAGAAATGAAATAATTCCCAATCCGAAGCAATTTATTTATGTAATCTAAAAAAAGGAAAATTTTACTCCTCTGGGGTGTATCAAAAACTGGCTTCGCTCTGAAAAGTTTTTTGCATTGCCGGCCTTTGGCCGTGCGTTAAGGTTTTCTCCTATGGGGTGTATCAAAAACTGGCTTCGCTCTGAAAAGATTTTTGCATTGCCGGCCTTTGGCCGGATGCTAAGGTTTTCTCCTCCGGGGTGTATCAAAATCTGGCTTCGCTCAGAAAAGATTTCTTTCATTGCAGAAAGGTTTTATAATATTTCAGAAAGCTGATTTTCATTTCGCACCAGATTAAGAAATCGTTGCAACCTGACAAAGGCCGACAATGTAAAAAGGATTTTTTCTGAGCGAAGCCGGTTTTTGATACACCCCAGAGGAGAAAACCTTAGCCAAAGGCCGGCAATGCAAAAAACTTTTCTGAGCGAAGCTAGTTTTTGATACACCCCAGAGGAGTAAAACTTTCCTTTTTTTAGATTACATAAATAAATTGCTTCGGCCTTCGGCAATGCAAAAAACTTTTCTGAGTGAAGGCAGTTTTTGATATTTATGGGTTCTGCTTTTACAAAGTAGAACCCAACAAAAATGCAACAACTCCCAATACAGTGAAATAACTCCTAATTACCAAAATAAAATGAAATAAAACCCAACAAAAATTTCATTGGGAGTTGTTTCATTGGGAGTTATTGCATTATGAAATAACTCCCAACAAAAAATTATGAAATAATTCCCTATGCGTTAGGAGTTGTTTCATAATGAAATAAGTCCTAAGTTGTATGAAAAATTTGTTGGGTGTTATTTCATCTTTTCGTGGGGAGTTATTTCATTTGGGAGCTATTTCACGGTACCTAGACCAGCTACAGCAGACCAATCATCTACTTAGTTGGAACAACTACCGATTAACGAAACTGACACAAGGCAAAAGTAACAATAGGCTGGATCTTATGGCAACATCCTACATGTATCCTTGGACCCGCTACATCAGACCAATCACCTACTTAGCAGGAACAACAACCGTTTAACGAACCTGATACAAAAATAACAAAAGTCTGGTTCTAATGGCAACATCGTACATGAAGACGCACGATACTCCAATAACAACGAGTGCAATCTTACATGGGAAATCGTATAAGATGGAGATGCTTTGTGAAAGCTAAATGCTCCCAAGGGGAGTAATGGAAAAAAAATTCCACGGAAGGTGGTTTTATTCCAACCAATTTTGTTTTACTCTTTGTGAAAAAGCTAAATACTAAAATAATTCTGTAGCAGCCGTGAACATTCACGAGTTTTTGGAATATTTTGAATAATGAACATGGTATTGGTCTATCTGGATTTAATTTTTTTCTTTTCATCTTTTAGAGAATATCAAGTTAAAAAAATCACATAAAACTAAGGAAAATAATTTTCGTAAAAAAATTCTATCCCGAACCAAATCTAGTACTATTGCGTTTTAAAACGAATTCACATATTTTGGAATTCTATAAAAAGAATCGATATGAATTACTCGTTTTACTTTCGAGTAAACAAAACCTTTTCAATGTGCAAAATCATGCGATTTTCAAAACATCAGTTTGTTAATTATTCGTTTTTTTAAATCGCTCGTTTTTGAAATCACTGGATTTACAGAGCAGGAACGATTATGTTTCATACAATTGAAACAGTTTTATACTCGTTTTCAATGACAAATTTTATTATCACGATACAAAAGAATGTGAAGATTCTTTGACCAACTGTGATTCCGGCAGGAACGCTTGGCCATGGATTGCTTATATTATTGTCTGCCCGTGGCGAAACTACTAGTTCTTAAAATCGGATCTCCTCTGGTACCACATAGGGAACTATTTCCTGATACCAGCAAATTTGTACGTAATGCACTTTTTCATCAAGAACACATCCCTTTGTCGTCGATTGGCCAGTGGACCGCAGAACACACTACAGGGAAAATTCGTTCTTTAGCCGTACTGTCCATATGTGGAACAAATTTCCCGTTCAAGACTTTCCAGTCATTTTCAACGTCGGAAAGTTCAAATCAAATGTCCACAAACACTACTCCCTCTTTCCTCCCTCCCATAACATATATTCCTAGTTCCAACACAATGCTTTGCATGAGTAGGGGTCATCCCCTGAGTGCTGGTCCAAGAAGAAAAAAAAAACAAAAAGGAACGATCAATGGACCCAAGTGAGCTGTACGAGGCAAAAGGTTTTGGACCTAACCAAACATGGCGGCGAGGCTGGACTTTATACGTGCTAGGATTTTGACACTGCTGCTTAGATTCTCTCGTGATCCGATATTGGATTCCACAGTAAAGGGTTTGAGAAGATGCTAAGGATAACTGTGATTCGCCAAGACAAACATTACTAATATCTGTGATTCCAGGGGGCACTTCGCCAAAGCCGAGAGTTTAAAATGCTATGATTCTGAATTGCTTTTTTGCTTTATTATTTACCATTGACGATATTGAAAGTCTACCGTCAAGGTTTGAGATTCTCAGGATAACTATGATTCCGAGGAGGATACCAGGAGTTCATACTACGATTCGGAATTGCTTTGCAGAATTATTTCAATGATCGGAGACTGGTGTGGTTGAACGCTAAGCATTCGTGATCGAGACAGGACTTCATGCTAGGATTCTGACTTGCTTTGAAAACATATTTCAATGTTCGGAGACCGACATATTTGATTATATTCTCTCGTGAACGATTGGCGATATTGGAAGTCCTCCGTAAAGGGTTTGATAAGATTATCAGGATAACTGTGATTTACAGGAGCACTTCGTTATGGAAATCCACCTGCATGGTTGATAATGGAAATCCAGCGGCAATGCTTGGAGCTCATACATGCTTCTGAATTGCTTTATTGGCTTTTTTTCGTGGATGATTGATATTTTAAGTTCACTGTAGAGGTTTGGAGAAGATGGATGATTGAAATTGAACGCCGCCTGTTGTTGGACTAGTCAGGATTACAGACATTCCCTGATTCTGAATTGCTTTAGTGGCATATTTCAATGATCGGATAACGTTCTTAATTATATTCAACCCTTTACTATTGCATAAAGCCTTTGAGAAGATTTTTTAGATAATTGTTTATGATTCCGATTAAAGGAGAGTTTCGGTTGGATTTACCTTGTTGGATTGGCTGCTTTTGGTTGTGAAACAATTATCTCTTAACTCGACACTCGTGGTCTAGGTCGAATTACGGATATGTCACGATTCTGATCTGTTATGGTGTTATTGTAATGTGGACTACTGCATATCCAAGGCATATTCTTGCTGAATCACTGATTTTTGCAGTGTTCACATGAATTGATTGTGTGGCCAATTTCAATGATCGGAGAACATTCTTAATTATATTTACTTATGGACTATTGTGTAATGCCTTTGAGAAGATTCTCAGGATAATTGTGATTTTGAATAAAGGAGAATTTCGGTTGGATATTTTGACCTTATTTACTGCTTTAACTCGACAGTAAGCTTGGTGATAGGGCGTTTCGTGGTTATTGTTAGTAATGTGGACTACTGGATCAAATGGGTTGAAATATTGCAAAATATCGGAGGATATTTCGACAATTACTGCCAATAAGGCTGCATTACATCTACAATGGGTGTTCTTTCGACATTTTTGTTCAAGAATTTCCAAATGAAATAGAAAAATATTCGAGGTTGTCCATATGGTATGGATTCTGTGTAGCGGATGGAATTACTGGACAGAAATCGATCGGTATTACACACGTATACCGCAGAATTTGACAGGAATTTTATAGACTTGTTCAAACTTAATGCATCAAGGATCCACGTGATTCACTACGAAGACTTTGTGATAAGAGAACAACGACTAAGAATATTGGTAACTGCGTTAGCTGCTCTCTGTATCATATGAGCTCACACTTTGAAATTGTTTCTTACTCTTAAAGACTAGAGAAGAAGTTTTCACAATTAGAGAAGGAAAATGTTATATATGATCAGTCAATTGTCGGCTTTTGTAGAGGAGAGGACCAATCTGCGGATATTAATTTTCACCTGAGATTCATAATATTTTGTGTCAACTTTAACATAACGTTTGCTATTTTTCATTAACTCTGAGAAAATAGAAATATTGTCACAACAAAATTCGTCCCATAATAAAGTTTTGTAACAACTAAAACAAACGTTGGCTGTTACAAGTGATCCGGCTTTCCGACAAGGATTAGGATAGATATTGGGAATGCATGAGTTTTTAATCGAATGTTTAGACTAGCACAAACATGCTGTGAAATGTATATAGCTTCCCCATTTGTGGTAAAAGCACTCATGTCCGCCTGTAGGTTGAAATATCTGACAATCAACAAAAAGTTTTGTACATAGACAATATGTATATCAAATGAAAGGTATTTGAATGACCTTTCCAATGCGATAATAAGGTAAAGGGTATATAATCTTTGGCTTAGACTAAAAAGTTATACGGGAATAGATATTTACTTAAAATTATAACTCTTTAATCACTATTTTAAAGAGATGCGGTCTAATTTCAACCACTAACGAGTATAATGAATCTTAGAAAACTTGAAAAATTATTACTTCAAGGAAATAATTCGGCTATAAACTTATGGAATAAACAATTACGAATTAATTCTTAAAAATATCTGATTGTGACAAGCATTGAGGAGGAGTTAGGAAATCAAATCATCGAGACACCAATAGACTGCTAATTAGATATTTCTACTAAACAAACAAATAAATGAATAAATATAAAAACATACATTTATTTAGTCATACAATACTACGACTACGATGAACAAGTACATACATATTATCGTACATAGAGAATACAGTTTTCCAAGAACTCAGGTTGCTTTAGCCTTCGACTTGTACTGCTTGTTACTTCTTCGGTTTTGCTGCATTACATTTGTCGTTGTGAATCATACATCCAACGTACGCGTGCGAACGTGCAACGTTGCGCTGCTTGCTCACTTCTAGGGTCTGGTTGTCGTATAGAACTCATAAATATTTTTTATGGATTTTTAAAAGAAACCAAAAAGGTTGTTGATCATCCTCATCATGATGCAATTAAAAATGTTTTTTTTTCGATTTTTTTTGTTGGTTTGTGCGTGTGTTTCCTTTTTTGCTTCGAAGCAACATTAGAAATATTAACATTTTTTTGAAATTTATTGTTTCATACGAAAGTCTTTTTAATTTGTATGTACAACGAGTGTTTGAATTCATGTTTCTTGTATTTTTTTTAATTTACAAGAACTGCATTTAAAGGATTAGAGCATAAATTGTCCTCAAGGAAGATTAGGTTGTTGTGTGAGTTTGAAAATCCTGGGTGGTCAAAATACATAAATGATTAATTGGACTTAATTGGATTTAAAGATTCTGTTGGGATATTGTATGAATTTAAATTTTGTATTAAAACCTGATAAAAAGATATATTTATGTGGGTATTTCCACAGAAAGGAGTCCACCGTGTCCGAGTAATAAAATATTGAAAAATTGGTATAAAATATGAGTGATCACATATCGAGCTTATTTTTCTTAAAATCTCAATATTTACAAAGTTATTAATGATTTAAGATATTTTAGTTTTTATACTAAAAATTTATGTTTGGTATAAAATATAAGTGATCACAGATCGAGCTTATTTTCATTAAAAGCGCTGTATTTACAAAGTTATTAGCGATTTAAGATATCTGAGTTTTTTATACTAAAAACCGATTTTTGGAAAAAAATATGAGTGATCACAGATCGAGCTTATTTTCCTTAAAATCGCAGTATTTACAGAGTTATTAGCGATTTAAGATATTTGAGTTTTTTATACTTAAAATTGATTTTTGGTATAAAATATGAGCGATCACAGATCGAGCTTATTTTCCTTAAAATCGCAGTATTTACAGAGTTATTAGCGATTTAAGATATTTGAGTTTCTCACACTAAAAATCGATTTTTGGTATAAAATATGAGTGATCTCAGATCGAGCCTATTTTCCATAAAATCGCAGTATTTACAAAGTTATTAACGATTTAAGATAATTGTGTTTTTTATACTAAAAATCGATTTTTGGTATAAAATATGAGTGATCACAGATCAAGCTTATTTTCCTTAAAATCGCAGTATTTACAGAGTTATTAACGATTTAAGATATTTAAGTTTTTTATACTAAAAATCGATTTTTGGTATAAAATATGAGTGATCACAGATCAAGCTTATTTTCCTTTAAAACGCAGTATTTACAAAGTTATTAACGATTTAAGATAATTGAGTTTCTTATACTAAAAATCGATATTTGGTATAAAATATGAGTGATCACAAATCGAGCTTATTTTCCTTTAAAACGCAGTATTTACAAAGTTATTAACGATTTAAGATATTTGAGTATTTTATACTAAAAATCGATTTTTGGTATAAAATATGAGTGATCACAGATCGAGCTTATTTTCCTTTAAAACGCAGTATTTACAAAGTTATTAACGATTTAAGATAATTGAGTTTTTTTTATACTAAAAATCGATTTTTGGTATAAAATATGAGTGGTCACAGATCGAGCTTATTTTCCTTAAAATCGCAGTATTTACAAAGTTATTAACGATTTAAGATATTTGAGTTTCTTATACTAAAAATCGATTTTTGGTATAAAATATGAGTGATCACAGATCGAGCTTATTTTCCTTAAAATCGCAGTATTTACAGATTTATTAGCGATTTAAGATATTTAAGTTTTTTATACTAAAAATCGATATTTGGTATAAAATACGAGTTATCACAGATCGAGCTTATTTTCCTTAAAATCGCAGTATTTACAAAGTTATTAGCGATTTAAGATATTTGAGTTTCTCATACCAAAAATCGATATTTGGAATAAAATATGAGTGATCACAGATCGAGGTTATTTTCCTTAAAATCGCAGTATTTACAGAGTTATTAGCGATTTAAGATAATTGAGTTTTTTTATCCTAAAAATCGATTTTTGATATAAAATATGAGTGATCACACATCAAGCTTATTTTCCTTTAAATCGCAGTATTTACAAAGTTATTAACGATTTAAGATATTTCTTATAATAAAAATCGATATTTGGTATAAAATATGAGTGATCACAGATCGAGCTTATTTTATTTTAAAACGCAGTATTTACAAAGTTATTAACGATTTAAGATATTTGAGTTTTTTTTATACTAAAAATCGATATTTGGTATAAAATATGAGTGATCACAGATCGAGCTTATTTTCCTTAAAATCGCAGTATTTACAAAGTTATTAACGATTTAAGATATTTGAGTTTTTTATATTAAAAATCGATTTTTGGTATAAAATATGAGTGATCACAGATCGAGCTTATTTTCCTTAAAATCGCGGTATTTACAGAGTTATTAACGATTTAAGATAATTGAGTTTCTCATACTAAAAATCGATATTTGGAATAAAATATGAGTGATCACAGATCGAGGTTATTTTCCTTAAAATCGCAGTATTTACAGAGTTATTAGCGATTTAAGATAATTGAGTTTTTTTATCCTAAAAATCGATTTTTGATATAAAATATGAGTGATCACACATCAAGCTTATTTTCCTTTAAATCGCAGTATTTACAAAGTTATTAACGATTTAAGAAATTTGAGTTTTTATAATAAAAATCGATTTTTGGTATAAAATATGAGTGATCGCAGATCGAGCTTATTTTCCTTAAAATCGCAGTATTTCGAGCTTATTTTCCTTTAAAACGCAGTATTTACAAAGTTATTAACGATTTAAGATATTTGAGTTTTTTATATTAAAAATCGATTTTTGGTATAAAATATGAGTGATCACAGATCGAGCTTATTTTCCCTAAAATCGCAGTATTTACAGAGTTATTAGCGATTTAAGATATTTGAGTTTCTCATACTAAAAATCGATTTTTGGTATAAAATATGAGTGATCACAGATCGAGCTTATTTTCCTTAAAATCTCAGTATTTACAGAGTTATTAGCGATTTAAGGATATTTAAGTTTTTTATACTAAAAATCGATTTTTGATATAAAATATGAGTGATCACAGATCGAGCTTATTTTCCTTAAAATCGCAGTATTTACGAAGATATTAGCGATTTAAAAAATTTGAGTTTCTCATACTAAAAATCGATTTTTGGTACAAAATATGAGTGATCACAGATCGAGCTTATTTTCCTTAAAATCGCAGTATTTACAGAGTTATTAACGATTTAAGATATTTGAGTTTCTCATACTAAAAATCGATTTTTGGTATAAAATATGAGTAATCACAGATCGGGCTTATTTTCCTTAAAATCGCAGTATTTACGGAGTTATTAACGATTTAAGAAATTTGAGTTTTTTATACTAAAAATCGATTTTTGGTATAAAATATGAGTGATCACAGATCGAGTTTATTTTCCTTAAAATCGCAGTATTTACAAAGTTATTAACGATTTAAGATATTTGAGTTTTTTTATACTAAAAATCGATTTCTGGTATAAAATATGAGTGATCACAAATCGAGCTTATTTTCCTTAAAATCGCAGTATTTACAAAGTTATTAACGATTTAAGATATTTGAGTTTCTCATACTAAAAATCGAAATTTGGTATAAAATATGAGTGATCACAGATCAAGCTTATTTTCCTTAAAATCGCAGTATTTACAAAGTTATTAACGATTTAAGAAATTTGATTTTTTATATTAAAAATCGATTTTTGATATAAAATATGAGTGATCACAGATCGAGGTTATTTTCCTTAAAATCGCAGTATTTACAGAGTTATTAACGATTTAAGATATTTGAGTTTCTCATACTAAAAATCTATTTTTGGAATAAAATATGAGTGATCACAGATCGAGCTTATTTTCCCTAAAATCGCAGTATTTACAGAGTTATTAGCGATTTAAGATATTTGAGTTTCTTATACTAAAAATCGTTTTATAATATAAAATATTAGTGATCACAGATCGAGCTTATTTTCATTAAAATCGCAGTATTTACAGAGTTATTAACGATTTAAGATATTTGAGTTTCTTATACTAAAAATCGTTTTATAATATAAAATATTAGTGATCACAGATCGAGCTTATTTTCCTTAAAATCGCAGTATTTACGAAGTTATTAACGATTTAAGATATTTGAGTTTCTTATACTAAAAATTGATTTTTGGTATAAAGTATGAGTGATCACAGATCGAGCTTATTTTCCTTAAAATCGCAGTATTTACAGAGTTATTAGGGATTTAAGAAATTTGAGTTTTTTTTATACTAAAAATCGATTTTTGGTATAAAATATGAGTGATCACAGATCGAGCTTATTTTCCTTAAAATCGCAGTATTTACAAAGTTATTAACGATTTAAGATTTTGAGTTTTTTATATTAAAAAATTGATTTTTGGTATAAAATATGAGTGATCACAGATCGAGCTAATTTTCCTTTAAAATCGCAGTATTTACAGAGTTATTAGCGATTTAAGAAATTTGAGTTTCTCATACTAAAAAACGATATTTGGTATAAAATATGAGTGATCACAGATCGAGCTTATTTTTTTATACTAAAAACAGATATTTGGTATAAAATATGAGTGATCACAGATCGAGCTTATTTTCCTTAAAATCCCAGTATTTACAGAGTTATTAGCGATTTAAGATATTTGAGTTTCTCATACTAAAAATCGATATTTGGTATAAAATATGAGTGATCACAGATCGAGCTTATTTTCCTTAAAATCGCAGTATTTACAGAGTTATTAACGATTTAAGATATTTGAGTTTCTTATACTAAAAATCTATTTTTGGTATAAAATATGAGTGATCACAGATCGAGCTTATTTTCCTTAAAATCGCAGTATTTACAGAGTTATTAGCGATTTAAGAAATTTGAGTTTTGTTTATACTAAAAATCTATTTTTGGTATAAAATATGAGTGATCACAGATCGAGCTTATTTTCCTTAAAATCGCAGTATTTACAGAGTTATTAACGATTTAAGATATTTGAGTTTCTCATACTAAAAATCTATTTTTGGTATAAAATATGAGTGATCACAGATCGAGCTTATTTTCCTTAAAATCGCAGTATTTACAGAGTTATTAGCGATTTAAGAAATTTGAGTTTTTTTTATACTAAAAATCGATTTTTGGTATAAAATATGAGTGATCACAGATCGGGCTTATTTTCCTTAAAATCGCAGTATTTACAGAGTTATTAACGATTTAAGATATTTGAGTTTCTTATAATAAAAATCGATATTTGGTATAAAATATGAGTGATCACAGATCGAGCTTATTTTCCTTTAAATCGCAGTATTTACAAAGTTATTAACGATTTAAGAAATTTGAGTTTTTATAATAAAAATCGATTTTTGGTATAAAATATGAGTGATCGCAGATCGAGCTTATTTTCCTTAAAATCGCAGTATTTACAGAGTTATTAACGATTTAAGATTTTGAGTTTTTTGTATTAAAAAATCGATTTTTGGTATAAAATATGAGTGATCACAGATCGAGCTTATTTTCCCTAAAATCGCAGTATTTACAGAGTTATTAGCGATTTAAGATATTTGAGTTTCTCATACTAAAAATCGATTTTTGGTATAAAATATGAGTGATCACAGATCGAGCTTATTTTCCTTAAAATCGCAGTATTTACAGAGTTATTAGCGATTTAAAATAATTGAGTTTTTTATACTAAAAATTGATTTTTGGTATAAAATATGAGTGATCACAGATCGAGCTTATTTTCCCTTAAAATCGCGGTATTTACAAAGTTATTAACGATTTAAGATAATTGAGTTTCTCATACTAAAAATCGATTTTTGATTTAAAATATGAGTGATCACAGATCGAGCTTATTTTTCTTAAAATCGCAATATTTACAAAGTTATTAACGATTTAAGATTTTGAGTTTTTTATATTAAAAAATCGATATTTGGTATAAAATATGAGTGATCACAGATCGAGCTTATTTTCCTTAAAATCGCAGTATTTACAAAGTTATTAACGATTTAAGATATTTGAATTTCTCATACTAAAAATCGATATTTGGTATAAAATATGAGTGATCACAGATCGAGCTTATTTTCCTTAAAATCGCAGTATTTACAGAGTTATTAGCGATTTAAGATATTTGAGTTTCTCATACTTAAAATCGATTTTTGGTATAAAATATGAGTGATCACAGATCGAGCTTATTTTCCTTAAAATCGCAGTATTTACAAAGTTATTAACGATTTAAGATATTTGAGTTTCTTATACTAAAAATCGATTTTTGTTATAAAATATGAGTGATCACAGATCGAGCTTATTTTCCTTAAAATCGCAGTATTTACAAAGTTATTAACGATTTAAGATATTTGAGTTTCTTATACTAAAAATCGTTTTATAATATAAAATATTAGTGATCACAGATCGAGCTTATTTTCATTAAAATCGCAGTATTTACAGAGTTATTAACGATTTAAGATATTTGAGTTTCTTATACTAAAAATCGTTTTATAATATAAAATATTAGTGATCACAGATCGAGCTTATTTTCCTTAAAATCGCAGTATTTACGAAGTTATTAACGATTTAAGATATTTGAGTTTCTTATACTAAAAATTGATTTTTGGTATAAAGTATGAGTGATCACAGATCGAGCTTATTTTCCTTAAAATCGCAGTATTTACAGAGTTATTAACGATTTAAGATTTTGAGTTTTTTATATTAAAAAATCGATTTTTGGTATAAAATATGAGTGATCACAGATCGAGCTTATTTTCCTTAAAATCTCAATATTTACAAAGTTAGTAACGATTTAAGATATTTGAGTTTTTTATACTAAAAATCTATTTTTGTTATAAAATAAGAGTGATCACAGATCGAGCTTACTTTCCTTTAAATCTCAATATTTACAAAGTTATTAACGATTTAAGAAATTTGTGATTGTTGCCCTCTCAGTACATCTTGAAGAAAATCTCAACAAAACCTTAAACTTATAGATTTCTATCTAGGTATTTGTGTTAAATTCCCTTAAACTTTTGTTACCACTCATCACATGGCCAAAAACATAAATTAACCAAGTTTGTCTGTCATTTTTCTTTTCTTAATTTACACAAAATTTATGTTACATGTTTGTAGTACAACCAAAACACTATTACGAGTAAAATATCGTTGTACTCGAATGTAGTTGTAGCAATTAAAGTGTGCTTTGCGCGTGCACATCAAACTATACACTTTGGTAAACTTTTTTATTTTGTTTTGGCGGCAACATTAAAAACGAAAATACAAAAATTTCGCTTGTTCGCTTTCCTAAAAAAACTCCTCGTTTATACACAAATAGTTGCGAATCTAAAAAACCAAAATTTAAATAAAATATATAAAAAAAGACATTATGCTAAATATTTATTGTATGTGGAATTTTTTTTTATACATATTTTATTTCTTGTTGTGGTTTATTTAAAAAGGTGTTTTACACACATTTAAATATAAAAAAATATACGCAATACGTACGAGGAATATACTCGTAATAGTAGTACCAGCGTAAAATTCCAAATAACTTCAAAAAAAGAAGAAGAAGACTTGAGTTTGTTGGTCTTTTATTTTATTTTAAATTTAATTCTTTTTATTTTTTGTTGAGTGCTAATTTTTTATATTTTATTTTATTTAATTTTGTTTTTTTTTATATTTCTTTGATAAATTAGCGACATTATATCCAACTAACTAATATGCATGAGTTTTTGTATGTTTCAGTTTTAGTGTTGTATTGTTGTATGTTTTATGTAGTAACCGACATAAAGACATGTGTAAGGAGGATGTTTGTATGTCCAAGTGACTACAAGAAATATTATTAAAACTGTTTTTTTTTTCATTTTGTAGAAGAGGTATTTTGTTTATTCATTTTTACTTTTAATTGATTTGCATATAAATTCAAAAGATACATACAGAAATGCTCATGTATGTAAGCAAAGAAGTGGTGAAATAAATAGCACATTTAGCGTAGATCAGCTGATCTCTTATGGAGGATCGCAAAGACACAAAACTTCTGAAAAAAATGTGTTGTCTTTTGGATCACCAAATATGTTATTAACTATTTTTGGTATATAATGATCACATATCGAGCTTATTTTTCTACAAGAAATATTATTAACGATTTAAGAAATTTCAGTTTTTTAAGATTTTTGCCCTGTTCCAAATCCTTTGCCCTGTAGCGGTCGGTCATCCATTAATGTCCTCAATAGATGGAAAATGTTTTTAAGTCACTGACTGATATTTTCGAACCATTTGACAATTATGGCAGATAAAATTCAACAAAATCGTTTTCCTTGCATCTCTTAGCAACTAACATCTTACCATTCATTTTGAACATCAGGATGATCGAGACTTACGGATCTTTCTGGGATCGGTAATATCTTTCTTTATTGATTTAATATTTAATACAGTTTATATATAATAAGTTTTATACAACGAATTACGAACAGCTACGATAATACGTTCGGATGCAAAGGGTTTTGCTGAGAGTGACGAATTTTCGTAGAAATTATTGCCCTAGCAAGAGAATATCTTGATCTAGGAAGAGATAGGGAGCCAATTTTTTTAGAAAATCTTTAGCTTGAGCGAAAGAGATGTCCATAAAAAATCATGAACTAGAGGATAAAGCTACGGATTTCTGGTGGTGCGTTACGGCTGTACATAATCGTGTGATTACTAACACTATATTACGAACAGCTACGATAATACGTTCGGATTAAGACGATTCTGGTGACAGGAAACTCGGATTCTTCAATACTTATCGACGGCACGATGTATCACAAGCTATAGCTCTGTTGATGCGTTTCGTCGGTACAGGATCGTGTGATAACTAAAATTATTATTTTTTAGAGACTTCCAAATGAACTTAACTAAGGAGATAGTTAGTCGAAGATTCTGTGTTGACAGACACTTCGTCCTTCAACAGTCTGACGAAGCCTCGGTATTGAACAGACGACCGAAGTCTCTATATTGAACAGCTGGTCCAAGACTCTACATTGAACAGTCGGCCGAAGCTTCTGTATTAAACAGACGACTGCGGTCTGCATTGAACAGCTGGCAAAAGCATCTGTATTGATCAGACGACCGAATTCTCTGTATTGAAGAGTTGGCCGAAGCCCCTGTCTTTGCACTCGAACTAAGTCCGAGTTCCGAAAAGCAAATGACCGATTTGTATCAGTTGACTTTGATAAATTAAAGAAGTGGCCACTTAAAATCCGTACGCACTGTAGTAATCATAACAAAGCTCCCAGTTATCAAAATGGAAAAAGATTTACATATATTTTTAACAAAAAATCTACCGCTTTTCTACAATGAAAACAATGGAAAAAGAAGCTAGTGATAAAATTATGCACAAATATCTAGAAAATCCGACTTTGTCGTGTTAAAAGAAACCCAAAATATGATTTTTGGCAGATATCAGGCCAGAAATTTTACATCTCGGCAGCTCGAGGTTGTGTGGTCTTTAAATATGAATACGTAAAATTGAACAAAAATATTAATTTGGTAGGATTTTCAGAAATGTTTTTAAAGAATTTTCAGAATTATATATGTATAAAAAGATAGTATGGAAAAGCGATTGTTGTCATTTATAAGACATCACACATCTGATACAATATTTTAGTCGAGTTGTCATTACTCAATGACAAGATGTCATTACTCAATGACAAGTTGTCATTACTCAAATACAACTATGAAGTGGTATAATGAGAATAATATTGATGTTATTGCAAAACACATCAATTAAACAAATTGCCCAAATCTTCGTCCAATCGAGATATATTGGAGAATTGTTAAACGTAAATTGAAAAAGAGTGCAGGTACAGTAAATAACAAGATTTTGATGAGAACAAAGTGGAATAAATATGCTGGAATAACGGTAGAAGTGGGAAGTAAAGTTGTGCAGCTATTAATAGGAGGCATAAAAAGAAAGGCCAGAAAATGTATTCGAAATAAAGACACATAAACCTGCAGTTATATTTTTTTTAAAGCTTAATAATTTACCTTTAATTTCATGTATACTATATTAACATACGTTGTTTCATTTAAAAGTTATGCTCGTTTTAATCCGTCCTGATTTTAAGTGGCCACTTCTTTAATATCAAATTCAAATGGTTGGCAAATTCTATCTTGTATGAACAGCTTTGTCAGTGTGCAGACCTTCGTTACTTATATAAAAATTATTATGAACTAAATGAGAATTACTAGGTGGTAATTTAATCTTATGATTTAAATGTTTTATTATTAAATTTATTATTTTATATTATGTATAAAAAAGCAAGCAGATACTTATCCGCATTACAAACAATGCCTCAAGAGTTTTGTATGAATCAGTTATTGTTGGGGACCTGATTGAGTGTAATAACTGGAGAGGCAATACTTTACTTTATAACCGGGATGTCAGTAGTGTTTGATATCGGAAAATAATGCAGTATTCTCATGGAGGAGGTTTTTTCACTTCAATATTTTCGATAACTAGTAACTAGTTTACATCATTATTAGCAAGTAAACAATTTAAGACTGAAAGAAATTTGCATTAGACATTTATGTAGTCTATTTAGCTTACTTGCTTCACATTTTTAATGTATTTTGACTACAGAAAATATCAAATGTGGTCCTAGGTTCGCAAGGCCAGTTTTGAAAGATTGGAGGAACAGATTAAAAGGAAACAATTAAAGCATGAACAAATTTTGCAATAAACATATTCTTCACATTCTCACAATGAGTGAAAATAAAATGCGCGATTTTTTTTTCCCAAATTTTACTTTTTTTAAACATTTGTACAAAATAAATTTATTCCAAGTATTGGCTATTATTAGCTATGACCTTTTCCTATCTTTCTGTCCAAAAGAACTTATCATCTTTTGAGGTCAAGAAAAAATCAAGCCAATTTTGGATACTCTGTTCCAAAGTGAAATGTATCCCAGATATACTTCGATTGAAACAAATAGTAGTCCAACGTGGCAAGGTCTGGACTATAAAGCGTTGGAAGCAAAACTTCCCAACCTCTTCATTCTAAATAGTTTTAAACAGGTATTGCTACATGTGGTCGAGAGTTTTCATGATGGAATATTACAGTTTCATATTCTGGGCGTTTTTCGGCTAATGCTCGCTTCAATCAGTTGTTTTCGATACAGGTTCCCTGCGATGGTCCGGCCAGATTTCAGCAGCTCATAATAGATATGATCCTTTTTGGTTCCACTTAATACAAAGCATAGCCTTAGCGCCTTGTGTCGATTCGGCTGGATGGCCGGGCTTCACATACGATCTCTTACGCTTACGGGATATTGTAATAAATCCATTTTTCATCGCAAGTAATGATTCGGTTCAAAAATGATTTCCTTTTATAGCGTTCAAACATCATTTCTCTGCTTTTGGATGAATCCTGCTGCTCGCAAACATTTTGAAATAGTAGCTTGAGTAGCTCTCAATGATTTTGCAAGCCCTTGTTGAGTTTTACAGCAATCTTTATGGAGTAATGCCTCCAATTCTTGGTCTTCAAACTTTTTTGGCTGGCCTGGGCGATTTTTGTCTTCCGTGTCAAAATCACCACTTCTGAACCGCACAAACCATTTCTCGCACGTTGAAACCGATAGAACACATTCACCATAAGTTTTGGTGAATGCTGTACTTTTTTTTTAAAATAAAGAAGTAAAGCAAAACTTCCCGCATATGACGCTTTGTTGGTACAAAATTCGACATTTTCGAAGCAAACAAAAAACTTGGTTGCTTACACTATAATGTTGAATAACTAAGTGAGAATTAATAACAGATATATACTCTTTAAAATGACATACAAGTTATTAAGAACAAAAATCGTGTTCAAAAGATACCTCATTTATTGTAAATCCTGCATTTTTAAGTCATACACTGGATAATACTAAATATTGATGGTCAGTTAAATGTTACAGTTTATAATGTACAAGAATACATTCCCAATGCAGTTGATGTTAATTCTAACTGTGATATCATCCAGCTGTTTCATGAATTATCTGTCAGTTGAAAACACGATAGAGCCCAAACGAAAGCAGCATGTTGGCTGAAATTTTCAACACAAATACTCTCTGAACATAATTAATTATATAATGAAAATAGGTATTGACAAAACAATGGAAACTTGTGTTTCATTTTGACAAAAATTGCCTCATCTGATTAAGGCATGATTAAACTTTAAAGTGCACTTCTACTCGGAGACCTATGGGTGCCTTGTGAATCCCTGTAAGAAGAATAAAGAAGAGATAGATAAAAAATAAAGTAAAACTAAGGTGACAATATCGGCAAAATTCATGAATACAACACAGGAGAATAATCAAGAGAACTTATCTCCCAAACTAGAGTTCCAAGTCGGGAACATTTTCCGGGGAATATTTTTTTAACGGACAAAACCAGAATGTTCTATTTCTAGAGGTTGACATACAGTGAGCCTCAGAAGTGAGTATGCACCAAAAATTATTTGATTTTTTTTAAGATAATGAAAATCCTAAAATTTATTCATCGATGAAAATTTTAATGTTTAGGATTGTTGGAGATTGAGTTGAATAATAGATCCGGTTGTGAAAAAAAATATTTAAGTCGGACTATAATGATTTTCTTGATCCTAAAAAAATCAAAAAATTCGCGGGTGTTTACTCACTTTTGATGCTCACTGTACATACTTACAAACAATGTTAATAACTGCGTGTTATCAACATTGTTGATAAGTAGAAGTTTCTACTGATGGAAATGTTTATAAACATGATGAATGTTGCAAGCAGTCATTACAGACTGTTACATTCAAATCATTCATGCAACTTCGTAACAATATTTTAGGTTGTCCTGGTGTCTATGAGATGTTTATTTGAAACAAATTGAAATGTCCTTCAGTCGATCCAAAAGTGCTATTTTCTTAATTATCACTGTGTAAATCTCTTGGTAAATACAGACAGACACTGAGTCCACTACTTAATAATACTCGTACAAATTTTATTGTTAGTTTTGTTGCTTTATTAGCTTTCTGTTGTAGTTGTTTGTTGCAAGCAGTAAATAAGCAAGTAAGTAGTTTGTATCGTTAATACTTACTTATTTACTCGCTTACTGTTGTAGTTTAACGTTTGTTAATTTCTTTGTTACTGTTGTATCTGTCTGTTTTATGCGTCTGTCTGTCGGTCCGTCCGTCCGCCTGTAAGTTTCAGTGGTCATCATCATCTAAGCAAGTATCTGGCGAAGAAGATTCATTGGTATAGATTACACACACTTTTATGGCGTTAATTAGACGCATAAACTTATCGCCTTTTTATGTTTAACATTAATCAAATGTTCAAATAAATATTTAGGTTTTATTTATACACATAGTTACTCGTTTTTTTAACTATATTTTATTTGGGTTTTTGTGTTTATTTTTTTTTTAACCGAAATTAGAATCTGTTGGTAAATTAAATTCAATTCCGAATTCTTGGTAACAGGCTCATTAACATGTTAAATAATTGCTGAATTGACATCATTTCGTTTATTTCTTTCAATTTAATTTAAAATGAGGCCTCAGGCTATTGTTTTGTTTTAACAAAATTAATTGATTAATTAAAAAACTATTTAGACTAGCATCCACAGTAACTGTAAACAAATAGAAGGCCTTATTTATCACTGTTGGTAAAAATAAAAAACCTAATTTATCTAGGTTTCAAGTAGCAGACGAGCGAGCAGCTTCTGTTAGAAAGATTATAATGGAAATTTGAAGGAGGATTTCAGTTTAATGTTTTTAAAAATTATATTCCAAGATTTTTTAAAATTTTCCCAGATTTTTTTTTTCGAAATCATACAACTCAATTTGCCTTACCGTGCACAGTGTCTATCCTGTCTTGGTTTTACTTGTACTTTCCTTGTCTTCCATTTCATCTTAAATGTATTTGGTGTTTGTTAATAGAGTTTTCAGGTGTGAACATTGTATTTCTTGCCTTTAATTGATGACATTGTTGAGGAATTCCAAACAGCGTTTTTTTTTGTTTAGCTGTTTTTATAGAACTTAAGATGTTCACTTCGATTAACGATAAAGGGTTTTGTCTTTAGCTTGTTTGTTGTTTTTGTGTTCATTCTCCTTGAGTTTTTTTGTTGTTGTTGTTTTTTATACGATTTAAGATAACCCATTTTTTGTTCTTGTTTTAGTGAAATTTTTGTCATTCTTAAGCTTTTTTTTGTTTGCAGTGATAAAGAAATCCGTTTGACTGAAAACTAATGGTGGCTTAGTAAATATTGTAGTTTTCAGAAATTTAGCAATTTGGATGCTGTGGTAAGTTTTAATTGAATATATGAATGCTTGACTGGTAATTTAAAATAAAATTGGGAAATACTTTCTTAAGAGACTACTCATTGGGAAATGTTTAAAAAAAAACTTATTTTTTCCGAAATTGCCCCATTGTCTATCCAAATTTCCAAGTTGAAAAGGCCTTTGAAATATCTATCTCCAATTTTCTCAAAAACTTATGTAATAATGTCATCTAGTTACAACTTATGAATGCTTGTGGTTAGAAATTATTTCAGTACTACAAGTGCTTCTATTAAAGCTTCCTAAAATGAAGCAATAAGGCTGATTAAACTTTAAAGAACAATTCTACTCTCAGATCTATAGGTCCATTGTGAATTCCTTCAAGAAGAATAAAGTGAAAACTGAGGATATAAGCAATGTTTCAATAATAGAACACGGGAGATTAATTAAGAGAACTACTCTCCCATAGTCGGGAAAATCTTCCCGGGAATATTTTGGTAGAAATTCACAGGAAATTTTTGTCGGGATATATGGGAATTTCTTTATTTCTGCATATATAAAACAGATTCGTTGTGATTTATTGCCAATCGAATGATTCGATTATCAGTCCAGTCACACATTTTGTTCGGAATGGTTTCAATTCCGTAGTTACAATTCCGATCGATTTCGTTTTAGGTTCTTCAGATTCCGTGTAATTTATTAATTTCAAAAACATTTAATAATTCTATATTTCTGATTTCAATTTGAACAGCGTTTTTTATATTAAAGAAAAAGTGAAGTTTTTGCTATAGAAACTTGATTAAAAATTTTAGAAAAACAAAGAAATATCAATTCCAATTTCAAACTGGAAAATGGTTTCATTCCGAAAGAAATTTTCGTTTTACTTTTTCTGAAGAAGCAAAAAACGGAATTAATTTCACTTTCGAATGGAATAAAATTCTGTGACAGGCCTGTATATTCATCGATTTAGCAACAGAAAATCAGCTGACACCCTATGGCCGGTCAAGCCCGACCATATAATACCCTACACTAAGTAAATGTGCAAAAACATTTTTTATTCGTGACTGATTTTCGGAAGTGGGCCTTATATGGGAGCTATGATCAATTATGGACCGATCACCATGAAATTAGGTCGTGTGATTTATGTCTATATGAAAGTAAACTATGTTGAATTTTGTATGTATACCAACATTTTTAACAGATTTATGCACGTTAAAGTGATTTTCGGAGGCGAGTCTATATGGGAGCTATGACTAATTATGGACCGATTGTAACAAAATTTGGTGACATGAATTTTGTATATATAAAATTTATTTGGAGCGGAATTTGTGGAGATACATATATAAATTAAACATTTATGACCGATAAAGTTCAATTTCGGAAGGACATTTGTATGGGAGCTAGGTGAAATAATGGACCGATTTCAGCCAGTTTCAATAGGCTTGGTCCGAAAAAAATAATATGTACCAAATTTGATCGAAATATCTTAAAAATTGCGAACTGTACTTTGCGCACAAGGTTTATATGGACAGACAGCCAGCCAGACGGACGGACATCGTTTAATCGAAAGTGAATATAAGTCGATCGGTATACTTTAAGGTGGGTGTTAGACTAATATTTTTGGGCGTTACAAACATCTACGATGCTTTCTTCCCTGCACATCTTATATTAGTTCGAATTACCGTTGTATATTTTTTTGCCCTGAAGTATTCAGGCCCTAGAAATCCTACAGTCCAATATGCTCCTCCAAAACGGTTTAGTCCTGAGCAAAATCTACACCAATACAATCCTGTGTTAGTGGCTAAGTGGTGGTTTCACCAATTCCTATCTTATCTCCCAGGATAATTCTGCGTTATGTAAATGAATAAAATCTCTCAAATGTTTTGTGAATCCTTTAAACTAAACTCCTTTAACCCCTTACAGTCTGCTATGATAAATTGTTTATTCGTACGTTAGATGATGTTTGTTTTTTATATTTTTGTTTGTTTGTTAATGACACAGCCATTACTTTTAAAAGAAAACCAAATTGTCAGTTGCTGGTGGTCCAAACAATTGATTTTTATATTGAAAATTGAACTCGTTTGCATACGTTTAAAAAACATTTCATACATACAATATTGTTTTGTATTGAACTCGTATTGCACGAATATCGATTGTCTTGTACTCGTTCGTATGTTTGTTTGTTTATTTATATGCAACTGAGAAGGAGGAGGATCTGTGTGAGTATTTATTTGCCGTGGGTCTGGTCTTTTTGCTGTGTTCTACTACTTCAGGGATACAATTATCAAAAACAGTCTCCTGAGAGTATAGCGCGCATATTAAGTGTGTGGACCATTGTTTTCTGGAAATCTGAAAACACAAACAACTAAACAAAACAAAACAAACGACAACAAAGACAGACACTCGAAAAAAAACAAAACAAAAAAGCGCAGAATTCTGGAATATATTCAAAACGTTCTATAATAAATTTCCAAATAACAAAATACAATTCATAGTCGTAAAACAAGGCAAGGTGCAGGACATACATATGTAAAACATGTTATTTTCAGTTTCATCATTATGTTGAGAGCATCTGTGAATGCACTGAAAGAAATATAAAGATAATTTAGTCAAATGCATTTGTTTGTTTGAGATTTAAAAACTTTTCTTAATAATGAAAGGTTTGCAAAATGATTTCAGACTTTTTGATATAAATTTTATTTACTTCTATCATAAAAAACGTTTTATGACAAATCCTATAAATTTCTTCAATCTGAAATCTATCTTAAATCTCAACTTTTTGAATTTTTTTTTAAATTCCCATCTCAAAACACTTTTTCCTATAGGTTTCTTTACATTGTTCAAATATTCCAATGTGACCACTTAGGTTAGGTTAGGTTTCCAGGCAGCCGCGAAATGAAGGAAAAAGAAGAGCAGCTCACGTGGGTCCAAGCAATGGTCCCTTTGTGTTACCTGAAAGTAGAAGAAAACAGAAGAAAGAGGGACAGATATAAATGAAAACAGAGAAGGAGAAGATTGAAAAAGTTAAGAAGGAGATGTCCGAAGAATGAGATAGGGAGGAGACCACTTAAATATTAAATCTTTTCACTAAGACTCAATTTTTATTTTCGAAAGAAAATTTATTTGAACAAATTTGTATGAAAACTATTCGAAAGAATTTTAAAAACTGAGTGTTTTTCATACAATTTTTTTCGACTCATTTTTCTTTCGACATCATGGGCTGTTCGTTATATATTATAGTTAGTATTTGACATTGTTTGCTGTAACGAAAGTAATGTAAGATCAAATAAATTATTACTGAAATTAGTGATTATTTTCGAAATGTTTGATAGTTGTGAATAATTTGTTTTTTACAGTGTATTTAAACAATCAATGTTTGGTGTGTTGGTGGCGTCGGAAAATGGTATATTGTAAAAATATAAAATGACTTTGGCTAACGGCGATTAAATAATGCACTACTAAAATTAATATTCATTAGCTTAGACACCATAGTCGCTAAATATACTTTCTATGAAAACTTAGAATAATAAAAAATCCTCTTTACACAAAGTTATAAGTTATATCAAAAAGTTATTTTAAAACAGTTATTGTGTAACTTTAAAAATAAAAATCCATCTAAAACAGTTATTTTCAATGTAAAAATAAAAGTTTGGATGAAACTGTTAACCCTCCGTTAGTTGCAATCATTTTCAATCGAGACTAGTCGCAATGTATCAAATTGATATCAATAAAAAAAGGAGCGTTTGAAAATAATCTCTTCACTTTTTATTTCGAAAACATAAAAACAATATTAAATTCAAAGTATTTAAAAGAGCAATAAAAATAAAATTGCAGTAAAAATATATTTTTATCAAAAAATAGCTTAAAATTTAGGGTGTTTAAAAAAATTTACAATAAAACTTTGTTTGCCTACATCAACCAGATAAGTTGCGACTAATGGAGGGTTAAAAATGGAGTTTTAATTTGCCGAAAATAATACTCATTTGAAGAGTTTTATTTCCCCGTCATTATTATAAAACTCACTTGAGGAGTTTTATTTTTTCCGTTAGAAAATAAAACTCATTTAATGTAAATTAACGCCTAAGCTTGCCGCTGAGTTTTATTTTCTGACCGGAAAAATAAAACTCCTCAAATGAGTTTTTTTTTATGACGGCTAATTACGTTAAAAAATAACTGTTAACTGTGGAGTTGAGAGCGTTTTTTTAATATCTCCATAGATCCGAAAGAGAATTCAATACGACTCTATTGGTATATGACAGTATAGGTCATCGTTGATTCTAACATGGAGAGTTTTTGAGTTTAAATTGTCTGGATAACCGTTATTTACGGTCCCTGATAATGATAAATGGATTTATTTGTTAATAAAAGTTAGAAACTATTTTTAAATTTTCTGATGACAAAGACATCCCAGGAAAATTGATAGAACTTGTTCTAAAATAATAAGTTCTGAAATGAGTGAACAGGGAATATAAAATTTGGGAAACGAATCTTTTTACAAAAACGTTTTCATATTAGGTATGTATGGATGATTCTTTTAAACGCCATTTTTGTTTCTAATAACTTATATGTCATTTTGAAGGGTACATAACTGTCATTTATTCTCACTTAGTTATTGATCATTATAGTGTAAACCACAACGTTTTTTTTGCTTCGAAAATATTGAATTTTGTGGCACCAAAGCGTCATATGCGGGAAGTTTTGCTTTACTTCTTTAATTTGAAAAGAGTGCAGCTGAAGCACACCGATTGCTCGCCAAAGCTTATAGTGAATGTATTTAATAGGTTTCAACGTGAGAAAGATGGTTTGTACGGAGGACAAAGATTACTCAGGACAGCTAAAAAGATTTGAAGACCAAGAATTGGAGGCATTACTCCATGAAGATTGTTATAAAACTCAACAAGAGCTTGTAAAAGCATTAGGAGCTACTCAAGCAGCAGTTTGTAAACGTTTGCAAGGAGCAGGATTCATCCAAAAGCAGGCTGAGAGACTTGGAAAGACGAATTTACATGTCCCAAATGATTTTGAACCGAATCATTACTTGCGATGAAAAATGGATCCATTACGATAACCCGAAGCGTAAGAGATCGTACGTGAAGTCCGGCCAATTAGTCGAATCGACACCAAAGTCAAATATACATGGCGCTCAGGCAATTCACTGTATTAGGTTTGAGCCAAAGGGACATATCTATTATGAGCTGTTAAAATTTGACCAGACCATCACATGGAACCTGTACCGAATGCAACTGATTCGTTTGAACGTTCCCCGTCCAAATACTATTTATTTCGATCGATGCAGAACGCTCTCTCTGTGATACGCTTACATTGGAAGAGAATATCCGATGTTGACTTGATTCGTTGCCAGAAAGATTGGATAAGGGGATAGCTAACAATGGCCAACACTTTGAATAAATTTATATTTTACAAATGTTTCAAAATAAGAGCTAAAAATTTGAAAAAATCCCTTATATTTAAGTCATATACCCAATGATTCAGAACAGAGTATCCGAAACTTGGTTTATTTCCTTTAAATAAACCGGATACTTTTGACTGCAAATAAAAGCCGTTTAGTAGTTTAAAAATTGTAACAACTCTTTATTTATTTAAAATATACAACAACCACAGAATTAAATAGTCACTCAATGCTTTTTTATACACGTTTATAAATTCGCAGAAATACAGGAACACTTTATAATGTACACGAATTCACTTGAAAATACAGCACACTTTAAGGCACTCAGTTGATGATTATTCGAATAGCGTCTCAGATAAACTCAGTCACGACTGCAACCTTTGCCACTATTTATAACACTGCCATCTGTACTCTAGATTGTTCTTTAACTGTCAAAGCTAGTATATTCGAAGTCTAGAGCTTTCGAATACACACTCCATCTCTGGTGAACCTTCTACAATGTTCTGTCAAAACTGTCAAAACTCGAATATTCGAATTCGAATATACGAGTCGCAGCAAACATTCAGCGTTGCCATACTTTCGATCAATGGTCAACTCAAAGCTTTAATGTTAATAATGCCCACAGATATGTTACAGTTTGAGAGGCACTGCTTTCACATAGCATTATCCAACTTTAAATCAGCCGTTAAAATCGTTATATTTGAATTCAAGTACAATTTCGTAACAATATGTTGCCAGAAAGCTCTTCAAAGGAAAATATAGAAAGGAATAATAGAAAAGTGGGCGTGTCACGCTACGTAAAACCTGTTATACTAAGAAAATAATAACACAACGTTACAGCAATATTAAAAAACTTGTAAAATTCTGATTAGAAATACTTAAATAAGTGTGAGTAATACTAACAGTGATCTTTTTCACGAACCGCTCGTGTTTGTGATGGCTCCATGTTGTCAAATCTTTGATGAACCAAAAATGCCTATTTGAAAAGCACTTGAACTTGGTCATGCAATTCTTATTTTTTTCTTGATTTTCGTTTTTACGCTGTTTTTGTTTTTAGCAGAAAATTGCATTGTGGCTGCAAGTGTCTTTTTTTTGGGTCATTATTGTTATTGATTGCCTTTTTTGTGGATTAAAAAATAATGCTCCTGGGAATGCTTTACTGTATCTGCATATATCAATCGTGTTGCTCTTATTGTTGTTGCTGTTGGTGATGCTGCTGCTGCTGTTTCAACGTCTCCTTCATCTTCCTGGCACAGTCAATTTGGTCACAAAATTGCCAATGATGTGAAGATCCCTGCAACCGTAACACAGATCTACAGCATTGATTTTGAGAACCAGAGTATTTGTGTGTGTTTGTGTGTTAAGTTAAGGTTTTACGGGAAATTATCCAATTTTCTGTTGCGTATTCAATTTAAGTTTGAATTCGCTGTCAATTTATATAAATTCACTACGATCAAATAATTCACAAAGTGCCAAACATAAACGTGTACTTTTGTATACAGCTCCTTCGTTTTTATTTTAGTTTTTTTTTTGGATGGGATTGCTTTCTCATCAGCGTTGTTACTTGAGAGTGAGTTTAGCTTCCAGGTTCGAGTTGAGTTGAGTTGTGTTTGCAAGCTGTCAACTTGATCGATTTGTTGTGTGGGACATTGCAGTTGGGTGGTTTGATTACACTTATGAACATGATCATGCTTTATGCTTATGTTAGGTATAGTTCTAGATCGGTTCTAGAACAATGAGGCTCGTTTGAAAGTAATTAAAATTAATTTGATTTATAAACTCTTCACTTGGTTATAAACCAATTATCAAGTTTAAATTAACATTTTCCAAAAAAAAAACTGTGGATTTTGTTATGCCACTAATCGATTAAATAAATTAGTTATCCATCTATCTTTGTATCTATTTATGGGTACCATGACATGACGATATCTTTATATACCTATTTACAGCTAGAGTGAGTGGTGGTATGGTGCGCTTAACTGTTTAATAACTAATATTGAGATACATGTGTGGTTATGTATGTATTGATGTATTTTGATGTTGCAAGTATTTATCGCTTCAGTAGTTTGGTTTTACCATTCTCATGTTTGCTATTGCCTGTAACCCTACAACCAACCAACTACTGCTACGAGTACTCACTCGTATGTTGATTATATTGCTTCCGGAGATTCAAATCTCGATTTCAATCCCTAAAACGAAAGCAATGAAGTTTTTATAAAATTTTTATATTTTTTTTTTTCTGTTTTTTTTGGTCGTGTTTGCTATTTGCTGTTAAGGCAGTCAGCAGCAACAATTATTAAGTGCATCAAGATCATCTGTTTGATTAGTGCTCAACATTATTACGACCATCTTGTAAAGATACAAACATATCGCACAGTTTTCATACTCCACTCTATGTTTGTATGCAGGTATGTATGTATGTATATCATGTATGTTGCATATTGTGTTGCACGATACTGTTTTCGTTTTTTGGTTGAAGGTGCACTGTGTGGTGTAATAACGACTAATAAGGCATATTCGCTACTACAACCAAAGGAGGCCTATTTAAACATTTTATTCTTTATTGTTATTATAATAATTCACAAAAGAACAACCAACCACATTGTTTTCTTTTTGGGTTTTTGACTTTAGGTTATGTTTTGCGTACAGTGGAGCAAGATGGGAGACTTTTTTTGATCATATTTATCGCCGGATTTTGATGAATGTTGAGAAATGTATTTCTCAGGTTTAAAATCGACATTTGAGTCATAAATTGCATATTAACCCGCAAACTTTAAAAAACTAAAAAAAAGTTGTCGAATAAATTTTTTTTAGGGTAATTATGACCCAATAAACAGCCATCAGAAACTAATTTGTAAATTAAGTTTAGGAAACAGGTGCTAAAAGGTGAAGATTACCTCAGGGCATTGTTGCCGGTTTAAGTGTAAAAAACAATAATTATGATACGATCTTATTGGAAAACTAATAAAAAATATTTCGAATAGATCGGGCGACTAAAAGCTAGAAAAACTATGATTTAAAAAAAAATTACACAAAACAGGTGACAGAACAAAAACTAAAAGTCAGAATTCATTTCGACCTTCGAGGGAAATGTTAAAAAATTATAATTACTTTTTGAGATAATAGGTGTTTTGTAATGCATGCCTTGAGGCTAGAGATGCTAATCGGGACTGATTTTTGAAAATACCGGGGTTCGGGATTTTTTAAAGAATCCCGACCCGGTGCGATATTCGGGCATGTAGAAAATAGTCCCGCAAAAAGAGGCATTCAATTTGTGGCATGTATGTGTAAACAATAAAATATCCGCAACAACATCAAGTAACTGATTGAAATATTTGTATTTTTACTCTCTTTTGTTTACATTCGGGTTGTGTACGTGTAAATTGACGAAAATCTTCGTATTCTGGACAATACTAGCGAGGAACACTGATGTAGAATGTCAAAATTCATGAAAAAGGTATACAAAAATGTCAATTTCCCCTATTTATTTATGAAAAAACGGGATTTAGAAAATCCCGAATATCCCGGGATTTAAAATTAAAAATCCACTCTTGTGGGTTATTTATTTAACCTCAAATACGTTTATGGGTTAATTTAACACAGATAATAGTTATCTGAAGTTTTAAAAATGGAAAAATGGGATTCAAATGACCAAAAACTTAAGATTAATTTCCACTTTATTGAAATCAATGATGTAAAGTTTTAAATGTAATTTCACCGATTTTAGTCAAGTATTTGAATTACAAACAATTTTTAAATGTTGTCTACAATTTAATCTTGTCGATATGTTTCAAGTGGACTTAGTGTGAACGCCCAAATTACGGAACTGGTTCTCTTCACTAGGAGGTACAAGATCGATGACTTTGGACCACTTAGATAGAATTGAATCAGTCTTGAGATCAGGGATAATGCAAAGTAACTTGGCAAAATTCTAGATAAAAGATTATCCTGGAACCTGAACATTTAGAACAGGTTTAACAAAGGCCTATGTGGTCATCTACTTCTACAAGAAGGCAATTGGTACTAACTAGGGTATTAGGCCCAAGGGTATCAATTGGATCAAATTGTTAAACACATTTTGTTTTATGGAGTACTAGTGTGGTGGCATGCCTTGGAGAATGCTACTCACCGGAAGGAGGTTGAATGAGTTTTAAAGACTATTGCGATACTGATTACAGGCACTTATAGTATCATTATCAGGTCCACCTGGCGCTCAATTCAATTCCATTTTTTGACAGGGTATATGGCTACGCGGACTCTACCCCCTATGATATCATAAGAATAAATGGATGTGTCAGAAGCCACTGTGCCACTTTTCGAAAATTTCTCAATTTTCTTATACATAAGTTCTGAACTCTTTGAAAATTATTTTGTTCTTCTATTATTTAATTTATGAGGAGTGGCTATAACCATTTTTCACCGTTTTATCATTTTCATAAATTTCTGAAATCAATTTTTCAAACATCACTAATTTACTCTAATTTGTAGGTTGTTAGACCTTTAAGCTTCTGGCACATCCATATACTGACGGCTCTAAAAGGAGGTTTCTTTATTGAAAATTATGGGACAAAATCTTACTTCAGGCTACCTAACTTGTGTACTGCTATTCAGGTGGAAATTACTGTTATAAAACGATCATCCAATTGGCTGAGGTATTATCGGATATCTGGAAATATATGTATGTATATTTACTGATAGCAAGTCTGCGGATCGGTTAACCTAGATGTCGGGTATCCAAACAAGATAGCGAGACATTCTAGGATAACGCTTATATGGGTCCGTGGACATAATGGAAATCAGTGTAATTGTAAACTGATTAATTGGCCATAAGAGGTGCGATAATGGATGAGAAGGCTATCGATCTATTTTCAGGTATTTCCCTTGCAAATGTAAAATGGTTGTACAGCTGAAACTGTATGAGACTGCACAGAACAGGTGGACTAATGAACCCCCCCTGTGTTATCGCGAGGTCGACTTGGCCAGTCGTGAGCAAATATTATAGGACACTTTATAATTGGGACACATGCTAGAAGACTGGGCCTACGGTACAACGATTACTGTAGAAGCTGTCAAAACGAAGAAGAGGAGCAGACTGTATCCCACCTATTCTGCAATGCCCGGCTCTGACGAACTTGAACGAACGTATCCTCGGAATCCCATTCCAATCGTATTTAGATGAGCTATCATTCTTCTCCTTCATGAGAGAATCTCTTCGGACTTATTACAAAAATATTGCTGTTTACTTCTAGGGTATCACAATGGGAAGAGTGTCGAGAGTGAGTAGGGAAACTTTACTGAGTATTACAGTACATCAGTGAGCAACACAATTTTGAACTAAGTTGGGTTCCCTGTATGAATGAATGATTTGTTATATTACACAATTAATCCCACTGTATTTTAGGGTAAAGATAAACCCTTCACACTCATCTTGATCATCGTCATCATAATTTGCCAATAAAAACGAATAAGTTTAACGGCTGGATTGGAAGAACAATATTTAGAGGTTTTGTTTTATTATTATTATTATCAAGTTCACAAAAAAGGCAACAACTAACTTTGTCAGTTCAATAACCAAGCAATTTGTTAATGAGTACCATACATCATTTATACATTCATACTGGTTCAAAGTATTAGCGATCATGATCATGATGATGATGATGTATTGTTGAGGCATAAACAAAATACATAAACTAAACTAATAGATTAATATCTTTTCGATGGGCTGTTCAACTCGTATGTACAAAAATGCAACTAAATGCAATTTCATTTAAGTTCTTTAACATTTATTTTTTGGTTTTTTGGGAAGCCGTTTAAAACAAAAAAAAAAACATTTAACGGCTGATCGCTCATAATTTTAATCAATCTGCCTTAAAACTTATTACAAAATATTGTTTTTTTTTGTGATCGCAAAAACTAAAAAACTTTCTTTATACATATTTAATAAGGTTTATTTATAAATAAGTAACTGAACCTTATTTGAATTAAATATGGTGGTTGAAAAAATGTTTGTGTTATTTCCTTCTAAAATAAATACAAAATATGCCAAATTATTTTGTTGGTTTATATTACAAAACCCCTTTTAAACTTAGTCGCAGTCTTAAGTAATTATATTGATATTTTAAGATGTGTTATCTACGCCCCATTCTCCACAAATTATCAAATTAAATTTTTACGAAATTTTTCTTTACGAGCTACAATCTGCTATTAATGTTGTTGTTGTTGTGGTTTTTTCCATTCTCCATCTCCATGCTCTCCTCCATAATCACATTTGTATCACCTGATTGGCCAAAAGGCGGAGCATCTTGCAACCAGCATCAGCCAGCAACAGTTTGTGCTGGCATGTGGTATAAATTATGATTTTAAAACTTGCAACTCGATGTCGTTGGGGATTTTATTGGCTTAAACAAAACCAACAAAAAAAAAAAAAAAAAAATAAAGTAAAGTAAAGTAAAGAAACAACAAGCTAAAAAAAACCGCTCTAAAAGCCACCAAGTAAAAGGAAAAATAAAATAACAACAACTGCGGCATAACGACAACAACAAAATTACCAACATCATACAAGAAGAAAATTGTAAGAAATTAAATGGAACTAAGTATTTAGTGGGAAGTGTCTCTGTGTTAAAGTTTAGGGTTTTAGTTTAGTTGGGTAAAGGGAACTAAATTAATAGTTTTAATTACCTTTGGGATAAAAATTGGTTTGGCAGTAACACCTTAACAACTCTAGGGATTCCATATTTTACCTTTAAAAAACGGTGGTTTATTTCCCTTAACAACTCTAGGGATTCCATATTGTTACGTTTTTACCATTTAAAAATGGTGGTTTATTTCCCTTAAATAAACCGGATACATTTGATTGCAAAGAAAAGCGTTTATTAGTTTAAAATTGTAACAAATCTTTATTTATTCAAATGTACACAACAAAAGTTTAAATAGTCACTCTGTGTTTTAATACACACACTTATAATGTACAAGAATATACTGGCAATGCAAACTAAACAAGCGCTGCCACTATTTATACACATCGCCATCTTCCTTCTAGTAGCTTCATGAACGTTCTATTTCTACATTGATCTATTCAAAGGTTTTTTTTAGACCCCTTTCACACTGGGCAATTTAGTTGCGCAAGTCTCTTGTGTTTGTAAATGACAGAGCTAATGTCGGGTTAAGGAGAAGAAAATTTTGCATACTGTTGTTGGGCAAGAGACTTACGCAACTAAATTGCCTAGTGTGAAAGGGGTCTTAATAACGTCCACAGTTATGTTAACTTATGTTAATAAAACAACATTGTCCACAATTAGAAGTCTCCAGAAATAGAAATGTTGAGAAACATGATGCAAATTGAAACCATCCGTTAGAAACCGTTATATTTGAATTCAAGTACAATTTCGTAACAATATGTTCAGATATATATCAGCAGCCGAATAGTGACCAAGTTGATATCATTGGGAACATATAAAATTCAAAACAAGTTAGGCAATGTTTAGATATACACCAGCAGAAATTAATAATAATTTTAATGCGGGACCCATCATGAAAACTGGTAACTGTCGTAATATGTTCCGTTCATATTATGTGGATATTATTTACTTATGTGTTCATAGTTTGGAAGAACGGAACAGAAAGGAAATATTTTGTAGAACAACTGTACAAAATTCAGAGATCTGCTTACGCTATGTATTAGTCCTTCACAGGCTCTTAACACTATATTGTATTAACTCCAATAGATCATTAGTTAATGGCTATATTCAACTGTATAGCGGTGAGATTATATGCCTCTGGATGCTGGAGATCTAAAACATGTGGACTTGCAAGGATATTGTATGCTTCATTCGCTCCTACGTCAAATCTCTGACTACATAATGCCTCTTATAGACTTCAAAGTTCTCATTCCTTACAGAGGGGAATGGAGGAGGTTAACATGATAAAAGGATATGACGTAGGAGTATATGTGTACTGGCGGTTCAAAGATGAACAGTGATGTACGATCTGTTGTCATTTGTGATGAACTATGGTTAAAGTTCATAATACGTCTTCCAAATAAACAGAGTGTTTTTCAGGCCGAGATGTTAGCGATCAAGGAGACATAGGTTAGGTTCCATCAGCCACTCATCAATCAGGTCATTTGGGTCTATTCAAAACTGATCCCATTGTGATACCCAAGAAGTAAACAGCAGAATATTTATAATACGCCAGTTGTTTCCAAGGTGAACCAAACATATTATTTGATGAAGAAGTGGATGCTTTTTAGATTCATCATTGATAGCTCATCTAAATACGATAGAAATGGGGTTCCGAGGATAAATTCCTCGGCAGAATAGGTGGGATACAGTCTCCTCCTTTCTTCATTGGGACAGCTTGTACAGTAATCGTTGGACCGTAGGCCCAGTCTTCTATCATGTGTCCCAATTATACAGAGACATGTAATAAAGGAAACAATTAGCCTTATTTGTTCACGACGGAATTCCATATGCAGATTCGTCCTACCGGCATCATAAATGAGCCAAGTCGACCTCGCTTTAAAAATAATTGCATTCATTAGTCCACCTGTTCTGTGCAGTCTCATTTAGTCTCTGCTGTAGGCATGCCAAGTTCTACGTGAAAGAGCATTCGTGGGAGCACTGGCATTATTGTCGAAAACATTTATATCACTTAAATATTATACCACGTCTTCTAATTTAGACAGTGTTAGGAAGAGCTGTACAGGCTAGGTTGTCTATCTGTCGTCACCCTAGTTTGGGTCCCTGCGAATTATCCACTTTAAATGTTTTTTTGCAGAGATATTATCTCCAAAAGGATGAAAATTGATAGTGCAAACTGAAAACATGCAAGTTTTTCAGGAAAATAAGGCCTGTATAGAATATGAAACGCTATACTCTTGACCAGGTAGCTGTGTTAACAAGTCACTGGATGATCGATAAGCTCGGAAACTGTTGCGGTCGCAAGAAACCAGTTTTTACCTTCTCAACCTGAAAGATCCCAGATCCTTTTTCCGTGTGTTTTATATGGAAATTGCTATGTAATATTATTTTGGCCATTTAGGCTTAATATTACAGAAATAAATGAAATGAAATGAAAAAATGAAAATGTAACACCGAGTAAATCTGATTAAACTTGCCAGATCAATTAGTTACTGACATATTTGAGGCCAGACAGATTATAAAACCAGAGTCTACCGAGATATCGACTAATTTGAGGAGTCCCTTCTCCAGAGCCCACTCCCGTTTGTGAATTGATTTCGTTCATAGCTAGTCTTGTGCTCTAGTAATCCTACCAATCTGATATAATGTCGTCTTAGATGGAATGCATGGCGGTCTTAATCAAAGCAAATATCGACTGTCGAAGTTTCCGCAATAAGTGTCTCAGACAGCTTCCGAAACTTCGGAGATTAACATTGAATTATTCCGAATAATGGAATTTGAGACCAATCGTCCTACTAGGGATTAATAAAAATGAATTTTATTTTAATCCGTCAAATTCTCCTAGTTTCGTCTTCTTACGTTTCGTAGAATAGTGCAATTCGATTCCTACTTAAATCCTTCTTTCTATGACATAGGGCCGATCTGAAAGATATTGTTACGAAATTGTACTTGAATTCAAATATAACGATATTAACGGCTTATTTAAAGTTGCATAATGCTATTTGAAAGCAGTGCCTCTCAAACTGTAACATATCTGTGGGCATTATTAACATTAAATAAAAGCTTTGAGTTGATCATTGATCGTAAGTATGGCAACGCTGAATGTTTGCTGCTACTCGTATATTCGAATTTGAATAAACGAGCTTTGACAGTTAAAGAACATTGTAGAAAGTTCAGCAGAGATGGCGTGTGCTCTAGACTTCGAATATACGAGCTTTGACAGTTAAGGAACAATCTAGAGTGCAGATGACAGTGTTATAAATAGTGGTAGAGGTTGCAGTCGTTAGTCAGTGAATTCGTGTACATTATAAAGTGTGTCTGTATTTCTGCGAATTTATAAACGTGTATAAAAATACACTGAGTGACTATTTAATTCTGTTGTTGTACATTTTAAATTAATAAAGAATTGTTACAAGTTTTAAACTACTAAACGGCTTTTATTTGCAATCAAAAGTATCTGGTTTATTTAAAGGAAATAAACCAACATTTTCAAAAGGTTAAAACGTAACAATATGTATTTGAGATGTTGACACATTTAAGCCAAATCATGCTCCAACCAGCTTGAGAAGAAGATATCATCGTGACAGTAATGGCCAGGCAAGCTAACCTTGTTTAAAATGGAGAATGCGCCATGTATCTACAGCTCTCCGTCAGAAAACTGCGCCATAGGTAAAAATTATTTCGAAGCCCATGATTAGCGATATCTAATGTTCTTCAAATTTTAAAATAATTTAATCAAAGGATTAAAGATAATGATAATGCCAATATATATTGGATATTCCTTATTACGACCAATAACAGGGAGTGTATAACCCTACATCAAAACTATTTCCAAAGACAAACATTTACAAATATTTCACTTTTTTTTTTGAAAAATAAATCTTGTTTAAAATTTGAACATGATCAGCATGATCCTCCCCAAACATGGTGATTATTGAGTAAAGTAGAAATGGTCTGGTGCAGGGTTCCATTTTATCCAACCACAAAACTAGTTTAATTCGTATAATTGTCAAAACAACAATAAAATACAAGAGAAAATCAACTAATTTTGCTACAACCATAAAATGCAGCATCAAAATGTCGTTGTTTGCAACATGACACAAATGCTTCATCAACCATCAATGCAAATTTATTTCTGATTGTTTTAATAATAAAAATAACAAAAAAATCGAATAAAAAGATTTTCTTTATATTTTTTTTGTTTTTGTTTGTTTGGCTTCTTAGCAAAATATAAAATTGGTTGAAGGCACACAGCTACTTGTTGTTATTATTGTTGTTGTTGTTGTTGATCGATCTACTACTGCTGATTGGTTTCCAAAGAATAGAGAATTGTCAGTTAGCGAGTCGGTCCGCAAAACTGATCAGTGTAACAGGCTTAAACAAATAAAAAAAAAACACAAAAGTTTTTGAGCGACCACATCTGTCGTCAATGTGACATGTTTATTACTTTCTACATTTGATTCGTTTGTTGCTGCTGCTGCTGCTGTTGCTTCTTCTGTACGGTTGCATGCAAATTTGTAAATTATTGTGACAGGAACACACACACAGCGAAATCTCTGAAATGAAAAAATAAAATTGAATCTGTATGGAAAACTGAAAACTGTAGCTCAATATCAGCAGCATAAAACACACAGAAATTCAATTAAACGTGACATTTTGTCTTCAAAATAAATAAATATTTAAATGTTTTCTTTGATTTTTCCAATCAATATACTACACGACTACCAGCCAACTATTATTCAACCATCCAGTAATTCTCGTTCATGTATGATAATGATGTAAAATAATGACAATTTGTTGTCATGGTTGTAAATCGTTTAAATTGTTTAAAATAATAGTGAAATAAATTTATGGTAACGGTCAATAGTTATTACGAGAGTGCAATTATAATCCTATTGTATATATGGTGTCATAATGGGTTAAAACAGCTGTACTCAACATAAAATTAAGGTTTGAAATTTTAATAAGTCCAAAGCTGTTGCAAGTCTTTTATTATTGCTCTATGGTGTTACTGTTGACTACACCATTTCCAATTGAATTTCAGAATTTCTAGACTGTTTTGTCGGCAACGTTTTTGAAAGAATAATGGACCAATGATGACACTGTACAGAGCGCAATGTTACATACATTTCTGTTTAGGTCCTTCGAACCGCAATGGTTTTTATTGTTTACATATATATATTGATTCCTATGGTTCCAAGTTGGAACAAAGGGCCGTAACGAAATTCTTCCATCGGGATCTGTCCTGTGCCATTAGTTTAATCTCAGACCAAGTTTTTCCTGTTCTGCTAGTTTCGGATTCTAATTGCCTTCTCCAAGTGTTAGCGGGTCTTCCTCTTCTTCTGCTGCCTCGAGGGTTCCAGTCAATTGCCATCTTTGATATATCATCATGAGGTCTTCTCAAAATATGGCCAACCCAGCTCCATTTCCTCCTTGCAATTTCCATGCGGATTGGTGTTTCGTCTGCTATTTGCCAGAGGTCCCTGTTGGAAACTACGTTCGGCCAAAATATTCGCAATATTTTGCGCAAGCAGCGGTTAATAAATACTTGCAGGGATTGTATGTCGCTTGTAGTACAGTTCCAGGACTCACATCCGTATAGCAGGGTGGAGCGAACATTTGAGGAGAAAAGGCGGAGCTTAGTCTTCATATGTATCTGTGGTGACTTCCACACCCTATGTAATGCACCAAATCACTGTTTTGCCTTTCCTATGCGATATGCAATATCATTACGTGAGCCGCCTGTGGTGGATATGATACTACCTAAGTAGCATAACGATTGCACATCCTCGAGCTCTATGTTGTTGACCTTGAATTTAGAGAGATTGATTGCATTGATGCGTAGAACCTTAGTTTTGTCGAAGTTAATATGAAGGCCTACACCTGATGCCAGCTGATGTATCTGATCCAATTTGGCTGATATGTCGCTGTAGTTGTGTGCGAGCAGGCAAATATCATCAGCATAATCAAGATCTTCCAGTTTACATAGCCACTAAATAAAAATAGAATTTTTGAAGTTTTTAAAACTTTAAGCTACGTTCACAATGGCAGCGCCACTTCACTCTGCACTCAGAGTGAAATTTTGACAAAATTGTTGACAGTCGAGCACTTCTGAAATATATATTCCTTCTTATATTTAGTAGGAGCATCCAATATGATTCCCCCCAACTTACGAATGATTTTGTTGATGAATGATATCTGTCCATAGTTAAAAGAAACGCTGTCCCAAACACTCCTAAATTTACCACCTGTCCGCAATACCAACCCAAAGCTTATGGTGAATGTGTTCCATGGGTTTCAACGTGCGAAAGATGGTTTGTGCGGTTCAGAAGTGGTGATTTTGACACGAAAGACAAAGACAGCCCAGGCCAGCTAAAAAAAGTTTAAAGACCAAGAATCTGAGACATTACTCCATGAAGATTGTTGTAAAACTCAACAAGAGCTTGCAAAATCATTGAGGGCTATTTAAACAACATTTTCTAAACTTTTGCGAGCAGCAGGATTTATACAAAAGCGGGGAAATTGGGTACCATACGAATCGAGCAGAGAGACGATTTTGCATGTCTGAAATGCTGCATGAACGCTATAAAATAAAATAATGTTTGCACCGAATTATTACTTGCGATGAAAAATGGATCCATTACGATAACCCGAAGTGTAGGAGATCGAATGTGAAGCCCGGCCAACCAGCCGAATCGACACCAAAGCCAAATATCCATGGCGCTAAGGTAATGCTCTGTGTTTTGTGGGAGCAAAGGGGTCCTATCCATTATGAGCTGCTGAAATCTGACCAGACCATCACAGGGAACCTGCACCGAATGCAACTGTTTGTTTTGAAGCGAGCACTGGCATAAAAACGACCAGAATTGAAACCGTAATATTCTATCATGACATCGATACCTGTTAAAATGTAGTTAGAATGAAGTGGTTTGGAAGTTTTAACTCACCGCTTTATAGTCCAGACCTTGCCCCGTCCGACTACTATTTATTTCGATCAATGAAGATTGCTCGTATCTGGAACCGTGTATATTGGCTTTATTCAGACGCGGATCCGGGGTGGTGAAAAAAGGAAAGTCCCCCTCCACCCCAAGACCGAAAAGTTTTAATATAAAAAAGGAAAAAAGAACAGAATATCATAGATTTTACTTTATTTTCTATATAGTTATTTTGGCTCGGAATCTATATCGCACTGGTTCCTCTAAAGAGCGTCAACTCGAAATTTTTCAATATTCACTTTTTGCAAGAAATCGATGTGCAGTGGTCATATCTACCCACTGTAAAAATCTGCTATCATTTTCTCAAATCTTTCGCCAAAAAATACCGTTGTATCCGCACAGTTGTTCATTGTACTGTATTGACAAAAAAATAGTTTTTTGCTTCTACTGAATATTTTAAAATTTTGAGTTGACGCTCTTTAGAGGAAGTGACTACCTCGTGACTTGAGGAGAAATTGGAAAAAATTTAATTTCATCTACTAGCATTATTTTTTGTTTTGCGGAAAAAACCCATCACTCAAATAAAGGCTAATTGATTCATGATAAATTCTATAAAAACTGTGCACCATCAATTTCAATGGTAAACAAGTCGATATTCACCAAATCACGATATGGTGTTGGCCGATCGAAGATTGAATGTGCGAGAGATTGTGGAAGCCGTAGGCATCTCACATAGTTCAGTGGATTCAATTTTCAATGATCAATTGGGTATGCGGAAGCTTCCCACAAGATGGCTCACAATCGGGTACACAAAAGGCTGCACAAATGTGCAGTTTCCATGGAAAAAAATCCATGAATTAGGCTACTATTCGCCCTATTCTCCGGATATAGAGTACTCCATCATAGTGGTTCTTAACGGAAAGGGCAAAATATCCAATATTTATCTATTGTAAGATGTGGTAAGTGTTTTCAAGTGAAAAGCATCAAATGGATTAATTGATTTGAACTGCTTCTAAATCATCAACGTTTCTCTGTAAATAACTACTATGTATTGTGTATTAAATTTGGATCTTTTAGCTTAGTAGTATTGCTTACAAATATTTTAATCTCTTCAGACAGAAATTATTGTACTCGTAAGAAAAAATTCGAAAACAATTTCACACAAGATTACACTTACCAATCGCACTGGCTCAATGAACCGCTCAAGTTAATTTGTCACCAGTGTCCACTCTGTGATAAATAAAATAAAAATAAAAACACACACTTAACTCTTTGGCTATAAACAGTTGAATATTGATAATATATAAGATATACAGTGGTGTTGATAAATGTAGCAAATCAAGAATTTTTAAAATTTGGGTTCAAATTCATCATATTTTATTTGAATTAACATCTTTATACCTCAGGAAATATAATTCTTAATTTACAGAAAATATTTCTCCTTATTTTCATGAGAAACTCCACATATTTAAATATGTGACCTTTTAACTCTGCATTATCTGATATTGATAAAATTTTAACATTTTAAAATGAATTAAAAAATCACACATTTGGTCTTTTGAGCAACTCTCTTAGTCCTCCGAATTCAAATCGCAGCCCACGTAAAACTAATTAAATTATTCTTGTTTTCCTTATTTGATTTTAGTCTCTCAGATATTTTAAATTGAACCGCATAATAAAAACCTGAAATTTTTAGAATTTGTTTAACAAAATGTTCAATAAATTGCTGTTTTAACAAGTAAGAGTGCTATATTCGGCTGTGCCGAATCTTATATACCCTTCACCAAATTATACTTCAAAATTTTAAATATTTTTAGGTAAACAAAATAAAAATTTTTTTCCAGTTGTTTTCATTTTTTTGAAAAAAATTTTTGCGATTGTTATTTGAAATTTAAAAAAAAAATTTTTTTTTGTTTTTTCAATTTTTTTTTTGTTGAAAAAAAATTCGGGTTAAAATTTTTTTTCCGATTTTGACCCATTGTAGGTCCAACTTACTATGGTCTTATATACGTCGTTGCAAATGTCTTTGAAATATCTATCATTAGATATCCATATTGTCTATATTAGTAATCCAGATATAGGTCAAAAATCGAGGTTGTCTTGGTTTTTTCCTCATATCTAAGCCATTTGTGGACCGATTTTGCTGATTTTAAATAGCAAAATTCTCAAAAGCATGTCTGACAGAATTATTGAAGATTTGGATCCCGAAGATATCTGTGGTCTTCAGAAAATTGATTTCAACAGACAGACAGACAGACGGACAGATAGACGGACATGGCTTAATCGACTCCGCTATCTGTAAGGATCCAGAATATATATACTTTACAGGGTCGGAAATGAAAAATGTAGAAATTACAAATGGAATGACAAACTTATATATACCCTTCTCACGAAGGTGAAGGGTATAAAAACACTTTAAGTAAAGTTCAAAGGTCATATTTATGGGCAGTCGAATAAAGGTAATAATTTCTAACTTTTCATTAACTACATATGTACAAAGAGGTTGTGAAATAGGATTCCCCCTTAAAACCGAAAAGTTTTCATATAAAAAATTAAAAAAAAAATAATTTTGAATTCGCGCCTGACTTATATCGATATTTAGTCAGGTCTTAAATCGTTTTGTTGTTAATTTTAATAATCATTATTACTAGTTACTTATCTAGTCCCTTAATTAAGCTTTCAAACTTACTGCTTTGTTGGTCATGAAATATCTTTCCTGACCAAAATACAGCTACAGGTCACCTGGATACCTTCATTTTCCATGAAGCATAGCTACGCTTCGAATGCCATAATCTCATATAAGAAAATTACGATCAGTTTTACTCGATATCGAATGCGGTATTTCGGTCACAGGAGAATGATTTGCATTGAGTAAAATTAAATGACAACAAATATTTAAAACAACATATTGTTACGTTTTAACCTTTTTAAAACGCTGGTTTATTTCCTTTAAATAAACCGGATACTTTTGATTGCAAATAAAAGCCGTTTAGTAGTTTAAGCCGTTTAAGTTCAAAATGTACAACAACAGAATTAAATATCCATTCAATGTGTTTTATACACGTTTATAAATTCTCAGAAATTAAGACACAATTTATAATGTACACGAATTTACTTGAAAAACACAACACACTTTAAGGCACTAAGTTGATGTTTATTCGAAAAGCGTCTCTGATAAACTCACTCACGACTGCAACCTCTGCCACTATTTATAACACTGCCATCTGCACTCTAGATTGCTCTTTAACTGTCAAAGTTCGAATATTCTAGATCATACGCCATCTGTGGTGTACTTTCTACAATGTTCTTTAACTGAATATTCGAATTCAAACAGCGTTGCCAACTTACGATCAATGGTCAACTGAAAGATTTTATTTAATAATGCCCACAGATATGTTACAGTTTGCTATTACAGCACTGTTATTTGAAAGCATTATGCTACTTTTAAATCAGCCCTTAAAATCGTTATATTTGAATTCAAGTACAATTTAGTAACAATATACTCCATTTTTGAAATTATTTTTTGGTTTCAGTTTTTTTTTTCAAGTTTCCGCTCTATGTATATTTCTCTATGGCTATAAAAAAACATAAAAAAATGTTTATTATCCGTTACCGATAGCTATTTTCTTTTAATTTGTCGTAGTTGCTATATATTTAACAGTCAGTGTGTTTAGAATATGGCCAGCTTCATCTAAGAAAAGGATTTTCAATAAATTTATGTGGCGCATGAAATTCTGAAATCAATTACAAAAGTCCAAACAAAATATTGTGAGATGCTCGTACGTACATGTGAAAGGGAAAATGGGAACAAAAAAGCCTAGAAATGAGCTAAATAAAATGTTATTTCTGATCACTTGGCTAACTCCAATTTATATATTTTGGGTGATTTGACACATATGTATGTCCTTTTTCTATAGATGAGAAAAGTCCATTGGTTACTTTATACATCCCAGGTAATCTAGAGTGTTGATATAATTCTCATACAGGTTATTTCCATTTTGCTCAAGTATACTGATATCCCATTTAACCTAGCGTGAAGCCAATTGTCACTTTAGTGTCTCTAAGTAATATTATTTTGTACTGTACTTAAGAAAGTTGTTATTTTACTCACCAGCAGTAACCGTTAATCGGTTAACCGATTAATTTTGGACGGTTAACTGTTCGAATAAATTAAAATTGCCGATTTTCAAATAACAAATAAACCGATTAATTTGTGTCGATTAACCGATTAGCCGAAATTCGTTTTTTTGCACTTTAAACAATTTTTTTGTATTTATTTTTCCCTTTCAATTCAAATACAAATTTCAAATTAAAATTAGATATTTTTGGAACATCCAATAAACATGATAAGTGAGTATGTATGACATATTTAATTTGCATGTCTTTGAAACTTTGTTTGTATTTACATGTATAGTCTTTTGGACAATTTTTTTTTTCGATTGTTATTTAAATTTTTTTTTTTTAAATTTTAAAAAAATTTTTTGTTTTTTCAATTTTTTTTTTTAAAAAAAATTCGGGTTAAAAATCTTTTTTTCCGATTTTGACCCATTGTAGGTCCAACTTACTATGGTCTTATATGTCTTTGAAATATCTATCATTAGATATCCATATTGTCTATATTAATGTCTTAGTAATCCAGATATAGGTCAAAAATAGGTTAAAAATCGAGGTTGTCTTGGTTTTTTGCTCATATCTCCGTTATTTATGGACCGATTTTGTTGATTTTAAATAGCAAAATTCTCGAAAGCATGTCTGGCAGAATTATTGAAGATATCTGGGGATATCTGGGGTCTTCAGAAAATTGATTTCAACAGACAGACAGACGGACATGGCTTAATCGACTCCGCTATCTATAAGGATCCAGAATATATATATACTTTATAGGGTCGGAAATGAAAAATATAGAAATTACAAACGGAATAAAAAAAGTTGTTTCGATAAAAACGCCTGTTTACGCCAAAAACAACACTTAGCGATTTTCCCCACTTCCCTGCAATTCCTATTTTCCCACAATATATATAAATGCAGAATGTTATATGTTGCAGTATACTTCCAATTGTCATTAAGTACTAAATTAATCGTAGAGTCGTAAATACTTCTTTTTGAGAGAGATTCAATTCTACCTCTAACCTGTTCAGTTCGCTACCCTAATCCTATTGTTCCTTATGGTAAGAATCCACCTTCCAAATAATTTAATAAGCAATTAGAAAATTCCTAATTCATTTGTTTTATTCCTTCCTTTTCGTTTCATATTGTTTTTTAAATTATTCTGAGTACAAAATCTAAACGATTTTGTTTCGGCTCAGAGACTTTGAACATCTCTTCCAATTATCCAGCCTTTTCCCCCTTCACCCAGCTTTTCAGCTCAACAACGCCTTTGAATGTTTTATGACATTTTACTATTTCTTAAATAAATTTTAAACAAATTTGTTCTCATCAAATATATGTACAAGAAAACATGAATTTTAATTTTGATGTTTACAACATAAAAATACTCTCATACAAAAAATAATTGACTTTTTTGAAAACTGATAATTTTGTATTACTCAGTTCAAAAAACACGGATTTTGAGTTATGACGTTGTTGCAGCAAATAGGCGATATGTTCACAAAAATGATCTCAAATACCTTATTTGCCGTTTTTTATGTTTTTGTACACAAAATTCGTTGTTGTATTTTCAATTTAAAATTAAAATAGAAATTATTCGGTTAATCGAATAATTTTAAATTAACCGATTATTAACCGAATAAATCTAAACCTCGATTAATTATTTGCTCGATTAACCGATTAAACCAGAATCCCGATTAATTGAATACCCTAGAAGATAGTATGGTAAATGACTCTATGTAACCGGTATGAGAATCCACTGCGTTGACTACTTTGGATCAGATATCGGAAAGTTTTTTTATAATCCAAAACGGTCAATTGACTCCTGCTTAGGATATTCACATTTTAAAGTCACCCTAAATGATAGGTAAAATCACTAGCTCGGGAACTGCTGGGATAGGTTTAACGACTACTAACTTACAAGTTTTTTCGGAAATGGGCAGGAAAAGGCAACCATATTCTCAAAAAAAATGGAGTTACTTAAATATTAAGCTGATTAAAATTATATAAAAAAAAATCAGCAGGGCTCAGCAATCTCTCCACTTTCTCCTGCCGCTACTTATATGGCTATAAATATTTCTCCTTTTTTCTTTGATAATCCATATTTTATTTACTATTTATACCTTTTTTTTGCTTTTATCCATCTACAATTTAACTGCATTAACAACTCCTTCATTTAGATTTGTTTCAACATTTTTCTGCTCCTTTTTTTGGACTTTGAAGCTTAAATAAAACAAATTTGACCAAAAGCATGAAATAATTGAGAATCGAAAAAAATGTCATGTGTAACACCAGAGACAAAACTTCACTACAACTGTTGTTGAGTGTTTAGAGTAGATAATTTTTTTATAGTTTTTTTTTTCATTTACGATGACCCTTTGCCCGTGTGTAACGTATAGAAAAAGGGTTGAAGTTCAAACATAAAAAATACAATATTTGCAATGATATTTGTCCATTGTATAGATATTTCTATTTTTTTATCCTGTCTTAAGGGATAAATGATTTTATGGCAAATTGAAAGTTGCAGAAATAAATTTTTACTTCTTTCACGTGCAGTAGTTAAGGGATTATGGAATTGATTGTCAATAAGTTACGAAACGAATTTATTATTAACACAAAATTATTTATTAAGGATTATTGTTGCAAAAGAGATGGTATATTTGTTTAAAAGGATTTTGGAAATAATTTAGGTATCGATGATTGAAAAGGTTTTATTTGTTATTTGAAATTTGTTATATTGTTACGAAATTGTAATTGCATTCAAATATAACGATTTTAACGGCTGATTTAAAAGTAGTATAATGCTTTCAAATAGCAGTGTTGTAATAGCAAACTTTAACATATCAGTGGGCGTTATTAACATTGAATAAAAGCTTTCAGTTGAAGATTGATCGTAAGTTGGCAACGCTGTTTGCTGCGACCGTATATTCGAATTCGAATATTCAGTTAAAGAACATTGTAGAAAGTACACCACAGATGGCGTTAAAATTTCTAAAATTTGCCTCAAATTTTAATCATATTATTTTTTCTTTGCTTTAGATTTAATAATTCATGTCTACAATCGCTGACAAAGAGCCAAACAAATTATAACAACCCAAAATAGATACGCTAACAAAAAAAACCTAAACATGGGTAAGTAAATCAAAAATATTTCATTTGAAATCTATAGCTTATATGTTAGTTCACTTATATAATACTATTTCAGTTTCTTTTTTTGTATATATTATAGAAAATATCCACTAGATACTTTAGTTATATATACAATTGCCCAACCACAAATAAAACAAATCAGCTTAAAAACGGATCAATTACACACAATAGAGCAACCAATCCAACAGTTTGCGCTTGCGCACTTCAAGCGTAAAATTTTTTAGTTTGCAATTTCAGTTACGATTCAGTTTTGCGGTCATCAAAGAAGAAATAGAGAATGAAATCAAATGTTATTTCAATTGGTTGATTGTTTGTATTTGTAGGATTGTTAATGCGGCTTAATGCGATTGCATTTAAGATTTATGTGGCCGATTACTTACACATGACAAAATTTCTGGAATTAAAACTATATTTCTACGTTTATGTTTTTCTTATTGTAAATGCAACAAAAGTAATTGATCGTATGCAGTGAGTACGAGTATTTATTTGTTAACAATCCAAATGTGTAGAGTATTTAGCAATTGAAAAAAATTGCTCATCTGTCTAAAAAATCAACACTATTTAAGCGCATTTAGAAAGGAGGGAAATGTGAAGAGCTAGCTGCCTTTTTAAATCTAGGTATTAATAAATGAAAAATTTGTTATTTGAATGGAAATTGTTTGATTTGATTGGTTTTAGTTTCAAACCAAAAACACAACATCCAATTTAGCAAAAAAGTAAAATTTACTATTTGGAAGTGCTGAAAATAGCATCAGAAATAATTGTACTCCAATTTGTCATAGGTAGTGTGTTGTTCTTTGCAGATTACCATGTCATACATTTTGCTACAAGAGAAAATTCCAAAAAATATGTATGAACATACATGCAGAGATAAAACCAGGTTTGGCATAGTTACCGCAACTATACTGTGTTCCTTGTAACAATATATTGTTTTCGTACATATATAATTGTTATTTTAATATAATTTCAACAATATTGTAGTCACTGTAAACATTTTTATATTAAACACAATTATAAATTTGAGTATGATTCACCGACACATAATTAGTTGTTAAACAACTTTAAAATGATAAATTGGCTAACATATTCAGCCTACCTAAAAATGCCTTAAAGTCGATTTTAAGTCCATAAAGTAGACTATTATTTTAAATTTCGTACTCTAAAACAAATTTCAAATATAATTTAAAATGTTGTTTTTTACTTTTTTGCAGATGTTTGTAACGCCCAAAAATATTAGTCTAACATCCACCTTAAAGTATACCGATCGACTTAGAATCACTTTCTGAGTCGATTAAACGATGTGCGCAGAGTACAGGTCGCAATTTTGAAGATATTTCGATGCAATTTGGTACATATTATGTTTTCGGCTCGAGGACCAAGCCTATTGAAACTGGCTGAAATCGGTCTACTATTTCACCTAGCCCCCATACAAATGTCCTCCCGAAATTGGACTTTATCGGTCATAAATGTTTAATTTATATATGTATCTCCACAAATTCCGCTCCAAATAAGTTTTATATACACAAAATTTATGTTACCAAATTTTGTTACGATCGGTACATAATTAGTCATAGCTCCCATATAGACCCGCTTCCGAAAATCACTTTAACGTGCATAAATCGCTTAAAAATTTTGGTAAACACACAAAATTCAACACACTTAACTTTAATATAGACATAAATCACACGACCTAATTTCATGGTGATCGGTCCATAATTGGTCATAGCCCCCATATAAGGCCCACTTCCGAAAATCACTCAAAAATATAAATTATTGAAATTGTAAAAGAAAAATGTTTCTGCTCTTTTACTTAGTGTAGTCGGGCTTGACCGACCATACTTCCTTACTTGTTTTTATTTATTTGAATGTATGTGTTGCAAAAAGTTTTGAAAGCTTTTTTTATAATCCCCTGTCTATACTTGACAAATATTTATCATAACAATTAATGACGTTTGTTGTCAAGACAAAGTTGTCTGAGCAAAAGCATTAACAATTTTGTCATAACGAAGCAATAATACTAATAAATGGAGACTATACCTAATAATTTTCTATCTTGAAAACCATTTTGAAGTTTATCATAATAAAAATTTATCAGGTATAGCCAGGGGGTAATATTTGCTATGGTACGAAAAAAACAAAAGTTCTATTTTAAAATTAAGTCGACTTTAAAAAAAATTAACTTTAAAATTTATTTTACAGTTAGGGTGATTGTATTAAGTACAACTATTAAAACTTACAAATAACTATTATATATTAAGTTTCATAATATGTTTAAGATGCGAACGAAATATTGGGAGTATGACTTGAAAATGCGGGATTGACAATAGATGAACGCATTTTTTTCTTTTTAATACTTTATATGTCATTTTGAAGAGTACATATCTGTAATTTATTCTCACTTAGTTATTAAATATTAGAAAATGAAATAATGTTGTGTCAACAAAGCGTCATATGCGGGAAGTTTTGCATTACTTCTTTAATTTGAAAAAAATAGTAACGCTGAAGTAATCCGATTGCTCATCAAAGTTTATGGTGAATGTATTCCATCAGTTTCAACGTGCGAGAGATAGTTTGTTCGGTTCCGAAGTTGTGTTTTCTACACGGAAGACAAAAATTGCCCAGGCCATCCAAAAACTGACGATTGTTGACAAACTCAACAAGAGCTTATAAAACATTGGGAAGAATTGGAAGCATTACTCCCAGAAGATTGTTATCAAACTCAACAAGAGCTTGCAAAAATAATTGGGAGCTACTCAATCAGCAATTTCAAAATGTTTGCAAGCAGCAGGATTCATCAAAAATCAGGGAAATTGGGTACCATACGAATTGAAGCTGAGGGACCTTGAATGACGATTTTGTGTTTTGTGAAATGCTTGTTCAGCGCTCTAAAAGAAAATCATTTTTGCACTGAATCATAACATGCGACGAAAAATGGATGCATTACGATAATTCGAAGCGTAAGAGATCGTATGTGAAGAATAGCCAACCAGACGAATCGACATCAAGGCCAAATATACACAACTCTAAGGCAATGCTCTGTATTTGGTGGAACCAATTTCTGAGCTGCTGAAATATGGCAAGAATATCATAGGAAACCTGTACCGAACACAACTGATTCGGTTGAAGCGAGCATTGGTTGAAAATCGTTAGGACATGAATCTGTAATATTTCATCATGACAAGACTCGGATACATGTTGCAATACTTTTTAAAAACAATTTAGAATGAAGTGGTTGGGAAGTTGTTCCTCACCCTCCTAATAGTCCAAAACTTGCCCGTCCGACTACTATTTGTTTCAATCGAAGCAGGACACTTTCTTACTTACTGTAAGTAAAGTAAATATACGGGATTTTTCAGCTCTTATTATGAAACATTTGTACAATATAAATTTATTCAAAGTATTCGCCATTGTTAGCTATGACCTTTTGCCATCTTTCTGCTAACATATGGATTACGAACCTAAAGAACTGCTCATCTTTTGAGGCCAAGAATGAATCATGTTAATATCGGATACTCTGTTCCAAAGTGAACGTTCTGCATCAATCAAAACAAATAGTAGTCGGAGAGGGAACGGGCTGAACTTCCCAACCACTTCATTTTAAATTATTTTTAACAGGTATTACGGTTTCATGTCTGGCTGCAAATTCTGGAAGTTTTTCGGCCAATGTTCGCTTTAAAAGAATCAGTTGCGTTCGGTACAGGTCATATTTCGAGGCTCATAATAGATATGACTCTTTTGCTCCCACCAAATACAGAGAATTACCTTAGCGCCATGGATATTTGACTTTGGTGCCTATTCGATTGGTTGGCCGGGCTTTACATACGAACTCTTACGCTTCGGGTTAACGTAATGGATACATTTTTCATCGCAGGTAATGATTAGGTGAAAAAAATTATTTTATTTTATCAAAGTTTCAGCTTTAATTCGTCTGGTACCCAATTTCCCTGGTTTTGAATGAATCCTTTTGCTCGATAACGTTTTGAAATTACTGCTTGAGTAGCTCCCAATGATTTTACAAGCTCTTGTTGAGTTTTACAACAATCTTCATGGAGTAATGCATCCAATTCTTTTTCTTCAAACTTTTTTGGCTGGCCTGGGCGATCTTTGTCTTCCGTGTCAAAATCACCACTTCTGAACCGCACAAATCTCTCGCACGTTGAAACCGATGGATCACATTCAACAGCAATCGGTGTGCTTCATTGGCACTTTTTTCAAATTAAAAAAGTAAAGCAAAACTTCCAGCATATGACGCTGTGTTGGTACAAAATTGGACATTTTTGAAGGAAAAAAACGTTGTTGTTTACCCTATAATGTTAAATAGCTAAGTGGCAATGACAGATATGTACCCTTCAAAATCCCACATAAGTTATTAAAAACAAAAACCGCGTTCAAAAGATACGCCATCTATTGTAATGAATATAACGGTAATTCCACCTATTTCGGCAATGGTAGCTTAGTGGTAACGGTAGTTGATCTGAACGGTAATTTAAGAAGTAACGGTAGCTTAGCGATAACGGTAGCCAACCTTGGTGTTTATCGAGTATTTTCTGTAATTGTTTTTATTAAAAACCATAACAATTGTAGTAGTAACGGTCAAAATTCAAATTTGGAAGCAATCTATAGACACTAGGGTATTCAAATTATTCGAGTTTTCTCATTTGATATCATTTTCAGTGCACGTGGCTAATTTGAAGTAGACGCATTTATAAATACGCAAAACGTTTATTACCATGTTAGACAAAGATGTCCAACGATGTTTATGCATTGAACACATTGAAGACAGCAGGCTACACGACTACACGAACACAAATTCTGCTGGCTGGAGTTGTAGTCGTGTGGCAGCTACTGAATTATTTTAAAGACGACAGCTACAAAGTAAACAGCTGATTTATAATTCAGTGGTGCCACTTTAATAAAAAATAACCGTACAAAATTCCAAAGTAATTAAGATTTAAACAATTATTTTGAGTAAACATACATATATATATGGTTATAATTAATTATGTACCTGTTATTAATTTACATCAATATGGTTATCAAAAACTTCTCTTAATTAAGTAAAAAAAATATATTTTTTTAAGCACTCATTTGAATTACATTTTTTATTATATTAGCAAAACTACTTCTGCTTAGTAGTTGACAGAAATAGAAATTAGTTTAATTCGGCTACAGCGGCAAAAGCAATCGTGTAGCTGTGCTGTCGTCAAAAGAATCGTCTTCATATAAACGTGTGTATTCTAATTTTGACAGATTGCAGTTGGTAGCCTGCTGTCTTCAATGTGTTCCATGCATTAACATCATGTATGAAAACATGCAACAAAACGTAAGTTTGCAATATTTTGTGTTTATCATTAGTTTTGTTAAATATTTTGCAACAGGTTTACGTACGCGTTTAATAACATCACTTATATATGTATATTTTAAGATCATGGCCTTCGTCTATTTCAACGTAATCATTATAAATGTCATCCTCAATATCACTTTCGACGATCGTTTCAAAATCACATTCGCCATCACTTTCAACACCACTTTAATCTATGTTAATATTTTGGTTATTAGTTGAGATTCTGCTAATATTTCGTCAGCATTTGTTTATGTTTAGAAACTAAAATTTCTGTTTCGAAATCAATTCTAAAATCATTTAAATATTTTATTCCGTACCTTTTATTTTCATTGGCTATAGTCCTAAATTAAACATTTTGAAAGACTTGTTTTTAGAATTGTAACATCTTGCAGTAATATTTATATACATTTATAGAAGGAGCTATCGGACCACTCATCTACAGTGATCGAAAGACTCCCTTTATCTTTAGTTATTTGTCGAATTTCAGCAACAATATAATTTTTGTAAGTCATTATTACTTATTTAAATTTGGAATTGTGAAAAATGTTAAGCAATTAATTAAATTTAAATATATATTGTTTCGAAATTGTACTTGAATTCAAATATAACGATTTTAACGGCTGATTTAAAGTTGCATAATGCTTTCAAATAGCAGTGCCCAAACTTTAACATATCTGTGGGCATTATTAACATTGAATAAAAGCTTTCAGTTGACCATTGATCGTAAGTATGGCAACGCTGTTTGCTGCGACCGTATATTCGAATTCGAATATTCAGTTAAAGAACATTGTAGAAATAGAGCTTTCTAGATGGTAATGCAGTACGTAGTGCAGTTATAAATAGTGGCAGAGGTTGCAGTCGTCAGTGAGTTTATCAGAGACGCTTTTCGAACAAACATCAACTGAGTGCTTTGTTTTTCAAGTGAATTCGAGTGCCTTAAAGTGTTCCTGTATTTCTGCGAATTTATAAACGTGTATAAAGAAATATTGAGTGACTATTTAATGCAGTTGCTGTACATTTTAAATAAATAAAGAGTTGTTACAATTTTTAAACTACTAAACGGCTTTCATTTGCAATCAAAAGTATCCGGTTTATTTAAAGGAAATAAACCAACGTTTTGAAAAGGTTAAAACGTAACAATATGTATATTTATTCGATTTATTCGAATTTTTAAATTATTCGAATAATTATTCGTAAGAAATTATTCGATTAATAATCGAACGATCATTACTCGAATGAATGCTCCTAGAGACACGTCAAAAATCAGCCACACTCGTATTACTTACAAATTGAATAAATTATAAATTTCTGTAGTTAGATTTTAATTGAGCAAAACTAAAACATGAAAAAATAAACGCAAATGAGACAATTTTTGGCCTTTATTTTTGGGAAAACATTTTGTGAAAACATGCAGCATGTATGTAAGTACTTAGGAGTGAGTGAGTGTAGTTACATTCAAAGTATTTTTGTCTACAATAATTATAAGTGTAGGTTTGTATGTTGTTTCTTTTTTTTACAAAAGGTACGTACTAATTGTAAGTACGAGTATAATTCATATTGTATATTTATTTAGATTCTTACTTTGTAAAAAACAGAAACTAAAAATAAGGCGCTTATCGAAATCTTTACACATGGTTAAGTTCGGCCTTTTAATTGCTGCAATATACAACAACTATACATATGTATGTATGTACAAACATAATGCATATGTACAATAAACGTATGTACATATCAACGCCAAGGTACTACTCCGCGGCGTACTCATCGCGTCAACATTTTACTAGAGAACTTAATGGCTAAAGCGACGCGACGCGACGACACACAACCGAAAAAATGCAATGTGAAATGAAAAATATGTGCAATTGCAACCACCACGGTGCAGTAGTGCAGCAGTTTACTGTATTTCAAAGGTATTCAAACTCTGCAATTCAGCTTTAGCTATTCCTTGTATGGTACATTAAATATTTAGTAACGAATAGCAAAGTACTTTTTGTTTCTATACACTTCTTTCTATATCTGGTCAATTATTGTCTTTTCTGTAATTTTTATTTTCGGGTGTTTAAAGTAATGAAAAACTACAACATAGTTTTGCAGTCTTTGTTGCACCAAATTGCTGCTGCACTATTAATGTTGAGTATAAATACCTTTAGGTTATCAAATATCCTCCTCCACTTACATTTTGGCCAAAACTAAATTTTGTAAAAAAAATTACCGCCTTTTTTTTGGTTTGAATATTCTTTTTTGTTGCCTTTTTATAACCGCTAGTGGACAAATATTTCGTCATAGTCGTTTGCTCAGCTGATGTTGCAACGCGTTGTGTTGTGTTGCATTGCATTTGTCATCAATTATGTATTTGTAGCCAGAGTGCAACTAAAACGTGTAATTATGTTGATTCGTGTCACATTGTGTAAAGAAATACCCAAGAAAATATTCAAAATAAAATGAAAAAATGAATAAACTAAAAAATTACAAAATGTTTTTGCTGTTTTTTCTACTGTTTGCGGGCATCCGGAATGCATTCGGTTGGATTACACAGTACAACATTTTTCAGTTCATTTCTATGGGACTCAATTCTGACAATTGCACGTGAAAGTATCCCCAAAAATAAGAACTTCTGCATCATTAGTTTTGTCAAGTTGGCTGCCGTATTAATTTAATGGCCATACGAATTTTTTTCCTCAAGGTGGATTTTTTTCACTTTTTCTATATTTTAGCACGGTTATATCTCGTATACCGTACGGAATATCTCTTTTGTGGCTGAAGCAAAGTTGTAGATATTGAATAGTAGAAAAAAAGTACGGAACATACCTACACGAAAAAGGGGCATCCAGTGCCTTAAAAATCGCAAAAATGGCCATTTTTTTTAAATTTTTTACCAATTTTTCACCTTTTTTGCTCAATAACTGGATTACAAATCCAATTATGGACTGATCACCATGAAATTAGGTCGTGTGATTTGTGTCTACATAAAAGTTATTTATCATGAATTTTGTATGTATATCATAATTTTTAACAGATTTATTCACTTTAAAGTGATTTTCGGAAGCGGGTCTTATATGGGAGCTAAGAATAATTATGGACCGATCATAATAAAATTTTTTGATATGAATTTTGTATATATAAAACTTATTTGGAGCGAAATTTGTGTATATACATATATAAATTAAACATTTATGACCGATAAAGTCCAATTTCGGGAAGACATTTGTATGGGGGCTAGGTGAAATAATGAACCGATTTCAGCCAATTTCAACAGTCTTTGTTATTGGGCCGAACAAATTATATGTACCAAATTTGTTTATGATCGGTCCATAATTAATCATAGCTCACATATAAGACACGCTTCCGAAAATCACTTTAAAGTGCATAAATCTGTGAAAAATTATGGTATACATACAAAATTCATGATAAATAACTTTCATATAGACACAAATCACACGACCTAATTTCATGGTGATCGGTCCATAATTGGATTTGTAATCCAGTTATTGAGCAAAAAAGGTGAAAAATTGGTTAAAAAATTTAAAAATGGGCATTTTGGCGATTTTTAAGGCACTATATGCATCTTTTTCGGGTAGGTATGTTCCGTACTTTTTTTCTACTATTCAATATCTACAACTTTGCTTCAGCCACAAAAGAGATATTCCGTACGGTATACGAGATATAACCGTGCTAAAATATAGAAAAAGTGAAAAAAATCCACCTTGAGGAAAAAAAATTCGTATGGCCATTAAATTAATACGGCAGCCAACTTGACAAAACTAATGATGCAGAAGTTCTTATTTTTGGGGCTACTTTCACGTGCAATTGTCAGAATTGAGTCCCAAAATCATGTGTTGTACTGTGTTATGATTAATGATGATTTCAAAGGAAATATTTTCAGTTTTTCTTATTTATATTATAATAAAAAAGGTGTTTTCTTTATAACTTACAAAGTAATGAAAGTGAAAATGAAGTTTCTTGCTATTGAAATAAACTCGCGTATAAAACGGTTATTTGGTCCTATAGTTCTGATTGTTTTTAGTCGATTGAATCAAGGCCGTTGCCAGTTTCGAAATTATTAAAGGGTACACTAAGAGAAATATGACGATCTAAATTTAAGAAAAAAATTCTTGAATGGAGAGATTTTTCAAGTTTTAATCTTAAATTATGGTCAGTAAGATTTACGTTCTCAAAATTAAAAATAATTTCTTGATTTCTAGAACGAATTCTAAAAATCAAGAACATAATCTAAATTTTAAGATTGTATTTTTGAATTTAAGAACATATTCTCAAAGTTTAGATTGAATTCTTGATTTTTTAGAAATTTGACAATAATGAAAGCTTGTTGTGTTATAAATTGCAAAACGCTGATCGAAGTAGACGTGTTTAAAAAAGTGAACAAAATATTTAATTAATAATAGAAAATCAGAACTCAGACGAACTAGTTCTTATAAGTATATCTGTCAGTGAAGATTTCTTGACGCTGGCTGATGGACAATATCATCTGAGCAGAACGCCGTAAGAAAGGATACACTTTGATACTTGGCCGATATTTGCGAAGTTTTTCCCACTGAGAATGAACTTAAGGTAATTTCGTTATAGATTTTATTACAAAATTATTATTAAAGCTGCATCATTCAACAACAATAGCCTAGATACAAGCTCATCTCGTTTGGATTAAGAAGAAATTGCTGAAATGGGATCAACAAATCAAATGCAAAGTTCTGAAATTGACGAATCAGTTGCAGCTGCTTATAAACTATACTTGAGCAGAGATAGCGCTGATTGGGAGGAAGTTTGTCATAAATGGAAACTCACATACAGTGTGCTCCAGTAAGATTTGGCAAAAATAGGAAGTATTGAGTTACTACGAAGGTGGCCAAAAATAAGTCATTCAAGAGTGCCGGAATTGGTGAGAAAGTTGTTTTCGATTGCTACTTTCAGATTAAGTTATTTTCCCTTACAAATTTCAGATTAAAATTGACTTTCAAATTATGTACCCAGGAAAAGATCAATTTCGTTAATTCAAAACGAAGAAGTTTATGTTATTTGCAACGCAATTCTTAAAAGAGTTCGATAAACACTTCCAATCCTATGAAGTTCGTTCTTTACTTAGTAAAATTTATATTATTAAAATTTCTGATTTTGTTAGTCTTCGTTTTCATTTATATCCAATCAATAATGGAAGAACATATGTAAGGCCAAAGTTGATATAATTTTAAGTATGTATTATAATATAATTGGGTTTTTTTTAAATACATAAATATGTAAATATAATAATACATTAAATATAAATACAAATATAATACATTTGCATATTTCGACATTCTAATTCAATTTGTTTAATATTAATTGTTAAGATTAAATTCTTAACAATTTAAGAATACAATCTTAAATTTTTAACAAGACTATGTTCTTAAAACCGATCTCAAATCAAGAACTTCGTTAAGATTACATTCTTAAATTTTACAAACTGTATTCTTAATTGAAGATTGTAAATAAGAACACAATCGTAAATACGATGTTAAAATAAGCAATCGTAAAAAATAAGATTTTATTCTTGAATTAAGAATTTTCACATTTAACAGACTATTAAGATTGAAATGCTTTGATTTTGGACGTAAAATCTTGATTTTAGCACGTTTTTTCCCTTAGTGCATATGATATTTTATCGTCAGATATTTGCAGCAATTGGAAATAATTTGGATACAATTGTTTCAGAAAGGAAATAAAGAAAATGTAAAATACAATTTTATTTATTTACACACCCCCCAAATGGTTGATCAGGATCCTGACATAACCTAACCAAGCTATTAAGATTTATTAAGTTTTATGCAAAATTTTCAACTTTTAAAAAAGTTGTGCTTGCGATTGCAAAATTGCGGTATTTTTTTTTTAAATTTTTAGCTTTTATTTTAAATCATTTGTAAAATCTAAATTTATTCAAAGTATTGGCCATTGTTAGCTATGACCTTTTCCCATCTTTCTGGCAACATATGGATTCCGAGCCATAAGAACTGCTCATCTTTTGAGTCAATATTGGATACTCTCTTCCCGAGAGAGCGTTCTGGAATAATCGAAACAAATAGTAGTCGGACGGGGAAGGGTCTGGGGCCGAATTACCGCATTCGATATCGAATGAGCTATCGTATCGTAAAATCATTTCGATATCGAAATTATAATAAAATGTACTAAATTTCCTACCCGATATCGAATGCCATAATCTCAAATAATAAAATTATGATCAGTTTTACTTGATATCGAAAGCGGTAATTCGTCCCCTGGACTATAAGGCGGGTGAGGCAAAACTTCCCAAGCACTTCATTCTAAATACTTTTTAGCAGGTATTGCAACATGTGGCCGAGCGTTGTCATGATGGAATATTACGGTTTTATGTTCGGTCACATATTCTGGATGTTTTTCGACAAATTCTCCGTTCAGTACAGGTTCCATGTGATGATCTGGCCAGATTTCAGCAGCTCATAATAGATAGGACCCTTTTGTTCCCACCAAATACAGAGAATTACCTTAGCACCATGGATATTTAGCTTTGGTGTCGATTCGGCTGGTTGGCCGGCCATCATATATGATTTCTTACTCTTCGGGTTATCTTAATGGATACATTATTCATAGCAAGTAATGTAGTTTAGTGTTTTAGAGCTTGTAAATCTTTTATTTATTTCACATTTATTGAAACCTTTAATATTTATGAAAAAAAAAAATATATAAAGGCCTAGTATTACATATTATAAAACCAGTCAAGCGCTGTTACTTGTCTTCTTTCTGCACTAAACATGGATTTCTCGGCTTTGCTTTGCCATAATAGGGGCAGTATTTATTTTTTTTTTGCATTATACGATGTATTTACCTTTACAAAACAGTAATCGCCCAATAACTGAATTTTGAACTTTTTGTTACTTGACTGGTTTTTAAAATAAACGATTCAGTTAATGTTGTCATACTTATAAACCATGTTAATAACAGCGTTTTATCAACATTTGCTGAATTCACAACAATTTGTATCGTGTATCTTGTATTAAATACAATTTTTGTTTATTAGTTTGTGAACACTAGAGTATTCAATTAATCGGGTTTCTAGTTTAATCGGTTAATCGAGCAAATAATTAATCGAGGTTTAGATTTATTCGGTTAATAATCGGTTAATTTAAAATTATTCGATTAACCGAATAATTTTTATTTTCATTTTAAATTCAAAATACAACAACGAATTTTGTGTACAAAAACATAAAAAACAGCAAATAAGATATTTGAGATAATTTTTGTAAACATATCGCCTATTTGCTGCAACAACGTCATAACTCAAAATCCGTGTTTTTTGAACTGAGTAATACTTTTGTATGCCCTGTTCTATAATATTTCATACAGTTTATCAGTTTTCAAAAAAGTCAATTATTTTTTGTGTGAGTGTTTTTTTGTTGTATACACTAAAATTAAAATTAATATTTTCTCGTATATTTGATAAGTAAAAATTTGCGTGAAATACAGATTAGAAAGATATTAACATCTACTATTTATATTTCTGAAATCGCATGATTTGTTGAAAATGTATTTAAGAAATAGTAAGATGTCATAAAATATTCAAAGACGATTTTCTCGAAACGTCTTTTTTTGAACTTTTTTGTAGGGTTTTAATGAGATCTTCTGAAATAATTTTTATAAAAAGAATATAATTTAAACGATTCTTTTCTTTAGATTTAATAAAACTTTTCTTGGAAAAAACTCTCTCGCTGATTGTATATGTTGTAGAAATCAAAAGCATGATAAAGAATATTCCTTTTTGGATTGTTTTAGATTTTGATTAATTTAAGAGTTTCGTTTACTTATGATAAAAGACTCATTTCAAAAAAGAGTAAATTAAATATGTCAGTTGTTATACATACTCACTAATAATGTTTATTGGATGTTCACAAAATATCTAATTTTAATTTAATGAATAATAAAATAAATACAAAAAAATAGTTTAAAAAAGGAATTTCGGTTAATCGGTTAATCGACACAAATTAATCGGTTTATTTGTTATTTGAAAATCGGCAATTTCAAATTATTCGAACAGTTAACCGTCCAAAATTAATCGGTTAACCGATTAACGGTTAATCGATTGAATACCCTAGTGAACACCCATTGTAGATTGTATGAATGTTTTTGAAAGCGTAGTATGTATAACAAGTAGACCGACTCTCATTTTTTCAAATTACTCTCTCACATATACCGGTACTATGTGTGCTCAGAGAAATTTATAGCTGTAAACCAATACAACTTTTTAAAAACATACAAAATAAAAGTGTATAAGTGTATTTAATTTTTGTATGAAAATTTCCAACACTCGATACAATGATACAAGGGGTTTTGTGAATTCAGCAATTGTTGATAAGTAAAAGTTTCTACTGATAGAAATGTTTATAAACATGATATTTTGGTTTGTTTTTCGTTTAAACTATTAACTTTTTCTACTGAAAATAGTTCAAAAAGTTCGGTAAATTCCGTAAAATTCCGTAAAATTTTCAATACCGGGAAATTGTGCGGGAATTATTTTCCTTAGATTTATCTGATGTTTTTTGGACATGACTTTCTTTAAAAGATGCTTAGAGCTCCAAAACAAACAACAAAACAGATTTAACCCAAATAGACCAATAACATGTTCATTATTCAAATTATACTAAAAACTCTTGAATGTTCAGGGCTGTCCCAGAATACTATTTCGATCAAAAGTGGAATTATTTTAATATTTAGTTTTAACAAAGAGTAAAACTAAAACTTTTGGAATAAAATTGAATTTTGCTAATATTATTGTGTTTTCTTCAAATTTTAATTAATCTTTGCTTTATTTTTATTTATTTACACCAATTATTTAATTAATTTAAAAAAAAATATTTTTTTTATTTAAATTGTTTTTCAATTTAAAAAAAATTTTTTTTTTCCAAATTTTTATTTAATTTTTTTTTTTAAATTTTTTTTTAATTTTTTAAAAAAAATTTTTTTGGAAAAATTATTTATAACAAAAAAAATTTTTTGGTGAAAAACAAATTCGGGTTAAACTATATTTTTACCGATTTTGACCCATTGTAGGCCCAACTTACTATAGCCTTATATACATCGTCGGACTTGTATGGTATTTGAAATATCTATCATTAGATATCCATATTGTCTATATTAATGACTTAGTAATCCAGATATTGATCAAATATAGGGCAAAAATCTAGGTTTTCCCGGTTTTTTCCTTATATCTCAGCCATTTGTTGGCCCACTTTGTTGATTTTAAATAGCAACCAAGACGGATGAATTCCCGATATATTGATATAGGATCATGTATGTAAGTTATTTGGGGACTACGGAAAGTTGATTTCAACATACAGATGGACAGACGGACATGGCTATATCGACTTCGCTATCTATAACAATCCAGAATAAAGGGTATAAAAATAAAATATTAATTTTTTGCGAATTAACAGAATTAATTGGAATCTAACGAAGGTAGAATAAAATCAAATGGAAATTGAAGCCATTCCGATACAAATGACAAATGGTGACAGGTTTGTATATAAACAAAATTAGAAATCGAGTCCGTTTATCTCTTTATATTAAATTTTTATTGCATTCTTTTATTTGTGTCCAATTACATTTTAAAACCAAAGCTTTTTAAGGAAGTCTATATTCTTAAAATTGAATAATTTGTTCTAAGCGTGAATTCCTGGAATCCCAGGAAATTTCAAAATTTAACCCGATTTCCCGGGAAATTAAAAAGTGCAAGAAAAAAAAACTCTAGTTAAAACCGAAAACAAAACTCTAATATATATAATACTTTTTTTGTTGAAATTTTAGCTTGAAAATAAATTTATTCGATTATTTGACAATTATTGTTGGAATAATTTTTTATTCTAAATTGAAAGAATTTATTCATTCGAATAAAAATAATTTTTTTCTTCGATTATTCGTATAATTTTTATTCGAATGACAATCCTAGTTTACTTTTCGATCGATACTAAAAAGGAATGTGTTGCGTTAAAATGTGAGAACTTCACCCCGATACCCGAAAATTTTTAGGTAATTCACATCTCATACCAAGAACTCCTTCATTAGTAATCGATTAACTAGCGGGAAATTTGGATTTTCCGGCATACTGTGCGTATGTGGAAAAAATGTCCAGATGAAGTTTTTAAACTAACACTTTTAATGTAGGAAAGTTCAAATTGAATGTTCACAAACACTACTCGCTCTTCATTCATCCATAACCTATATCCTAAAGGTATAAAAAAAGAAAAATACATTTTCCAAAGTCTTAATATAATAAATTCGCCAAAGAGTACCTTTCTCTTTCCTCCTGGCTATATAAAGATGAATATTGTACATAATCTACAAATATTTTGCACATAATTTATTATTTCTACAACTTTGTTTCTTTTTTTGTTTTTGGCCAAATTCGAAACTTGTCAAAATATTTCAAAAATTTCTCAACTAAAATACAAACACTCTGCAGTGGAAAATATGTTAACAATTGACATGCAATAAATGCGTTAACATGCTTATAAAACAATAGCAGCAACCACTCACTGCTCGCACTGCACTGCACTGCTCTGCTCTGTTCCTCTCTAAGTAGAGGCCAACAAACTAAAATGTTTGGAATTTCACACGAAGTCCCCACAGGTATCGAACCACAAAACAAGCCAGTAAGTAAAGCAAAGAAAAGTACCTAAAGCTACAGAAAAAACGAAACAAAAGAAAAAAAAGTTCAGTCAGGATCAAACTTAACCTGTTAACCTGACAAAAAATCTTAACAAAAACACAAAATGCGACGGTTGTTGCAAAAGTTCAAAATAGTAGTTAGTGTTTTGGGTAACAACAATGTTGTAGAAAGATTTAATGGTTGATGCCAATTGGCTGGTTTGGTTGGTGGTTTAAATCTCAATGTTTCATTTAGTTTGTCTTTTGGTTGATGCTGCTGCTGCTTCTGTAGATGATGATATGATTTCATGTTAGTTGTCTTTTTAGGAATGTATGCAACATTTGTTGCCACAGTAGGGCGGCTGGCTGCACAACAGAAATCATCTTAACGATCATTCCAAACATCGATCGATCGCATTGAGTATGTGTGTGTCTTTGATTCATTTCTGAACTTTCTTCATAATAAATAAAACAAAATAAATATGAGTTGGTATTTAAATGTACGAGTATGTTTGTACAATTGTTGCTGTTGCTGTATTTATATTTATTATTAAACTGCAACATCGGCAGAAGAATAGTTTTTTTGTTGTTTAGTTTTAGAGTATTACCCAGGTTACATTTCTTTCGACCGGAGTAGACTGCTTGGGGTCTGTTCGATTGTTTGCTGTCTGACTCTTTGTCTGTCTGATTCAGTTGCTGTGTCTACTTCTACAAAGTTATTTATTTTTCTTCTCCTTTTTTATAAATTTGCTTTATACGAACGTACGTACGTACGTTTGTGGCATTTAAGTAGTTACAAACATTCATTCGATAGTTATGATATTAATGTTGCTGTTGCTAGTTGTTCTGTTGCTGCTGCTCTCTTGTGTTTAACTAAACCGTGCCCAATTTCTGCTAAAATAAGAAATCGTTATGATACTAACAACAGCAACATCACAGAACAGAACAGAGAAAAGGCTGACAAACAACCAAAAAAGAAAAAAGATGGTCAGGATATAATACTCGTAGTCGTACTCGTACAAGTTAGAATACAACACGATTTGCTGGAAATTCTTTCTTGATTCTATAAGTTTTCAGTGTGTTTGTTTGTTAGTTTGACTACTTTGCTGCCTAATCTAATTCATTGTACAAGTAATTCTTTGTATAAAAGATATTTTTGGGCTTAAGCATACAAGAGTTGCCAGCATTCTAAGCAACTTTTTCATTATTGCGATCCATTAGGAGTAGTATCTATTTCACCACTATTTTTTAATACGCTCTATTACAAAAACTACAAAAGATATTCTTAAATTCGTTCTTGTTTCTAATACTTATTTCAATCTTGGAGCAGAATTGTCAGAATGAAATGGAGCAGAATTGTCAGAAGTAAAATAAGAAAAAGGTATTAATTTAACTCATTAATAAAATAATTTTAATTTCACATAACTTTACAAATATTAATATATACAAGAGATCAAATGGTAGTCCATTGTGGGAATCATTAAATTATTTGTTTGAAATTTTATCAATACTTTACATAACGTTGTATTGTGCCTAGGGTTTTTATCCCAGGAATTCCCGGTATAAATTTCACGGGAATTTTGCCAATTTTTCACTACCCGATTCCCGGGATTTTTAGTCGGGAATCCCGGGAATTAAAAACTGATGAAAATACATAGAAAACAAGTTAGAACACTATTTTTTTCACCAAAAAACAGTAAAAAGTTTTTTATAGTTTTTTGCTTATATCTCGGCAATAATAGACCGCTTATTATTTATTTGGGGTTTTTTGTATGAAAATTTAAAAAGTGATTTCATTATTTACATAATTTATTTCTTATTGAATCACTCTAATTTCTTTAAATTTCTTCTTCAAATCCATAACAAAATAGCTTCAAAAATTTATTAAATGATTAAATTTTTCTTCAATTCAAATCTAGTCCAAAAAGGCTTAAGACAATTGTTTCAATTAATTTTGTAAATGATTTGATTTAACGAAAATTTAATCATTCAAAGTTTGAATAAATTCTGGTAATTAATTAACTTTAAAATTAATTCAGTTTAAACAAAGGCTTTGGAATGAATCTAAAAAATGCAATATTATGAATGGATTTATGGAATGAAAGGTTGACATTCTTTAATTACGGATTAAGAATTTAGTGAATTTAGCTCAAATTTTATTAATTAATTCGAAGCTCTGATATTTAATAATTATGACACTAAGTTTTTATATGAAATTTGGCTATAATATTCCTAATTTACAGTATCATTATACATATGTTTCGAGAATAGCCGGGAATGTAGAAAAAAATTTCACGATTCTCGGGAATCAAAAAAGGTCGGGAAATTAAAAACCCCAGTTGTACTGTGACTAGAGTTATTCTTTTCCCGCACTTTTTCATTTCCCGGGAAATCGGAAATTCCCGCCTAGAACAAATTATTAAATTTTTTTAATTTTGATTTGGCAATGTTTAGCTTATTAAATCAAAAATTAAGTAAAGATGTTAATTAAAACTTGAAGAAATTCCATTAATATTAAACAAATTTTTTTAATACATTTTGTTTTCATCCCAGTCGATTTTCTCGATTTTAAATAACAATCTATGATAGACTATAGCGAATATATTGATGTATCAGTCATGTATGTATGTATGTTAGTTATTTAATGGCTTCTGAAAATTGATTTGAACATTCAGACGGATAGTCGGTCAAAGCTATATCGACAACGATCCATAATACAGTAGTTTTGACTTACCTGCCTTTCACTTAAGAGCATTTTGCATATAAGTGCACAAAACTTGTGTTTTGTATATTTATTTACCAAACTCCATATAAATTCGTTAATTTAAGTGCATTGTTCATACCTGCACATTTAAGATAAGTGCATAATACTCTTGGAAGCTATAACTGGTTTTCATGAAAAAAATTTAATTTAGCTGCCTAATACAAAATTAAATCAAAACAAATAAGAAAAATACGATTTTGAATGAAAAAATATATTGTACACTTCTTAATAATTTTAAAAGTAGCTAAAATATCAAGTTGACGTTATTTTTAGACGGAAAAATCACAAAGCTTCGTGAAAATTATTTGCCGTTAGCTGCTTTTTTGGGCAGTAAACTGTAAATGCACTTACCAGCATCAATGAGCAGGTAAGTGCATTGAGGTTTACTTCATTTTTAACTTACCTGCACAAAATATCGTGCAAAGTTGATTGTGCAGGTATGTCAAAATTACTGTATATTATATATTTTATGGTGTCGCAAATGAAAAATGTGGATATTACAAACGTAATGACAAACTTCTATGCCATCAGTGCAAAAGTGGGGTAAACCACAATTTTTGTTGGTTGTTGTTCTGGTGTTACATACATTCCTTACATATCATTTATTCAAGGACAATATTTCATATGTTTAAAAGATAGGTATTGTTACGAAATTGTACTTGAATTCAAATATAACGATTTTAACGGCTTATTTAAAGTTGCATAATGCTTTCAAATAGCAGTGCCTCTCAAACTGTAACATATCTGTGCTCATTATTAACATTAAATAAAAGTTTTGAGTTGATCATTGATCGTAAGTATGGCAACGCTGAATGTTTGCTGCGACTCGTATATTCGAATTCGTATATTCGAGTTTTGACAGTTAAAGAACATTGTAGAAAGTGCACCAGAGATGGCGTGTGTATTCGAAAGCTCTAGACTTCGAATATACGAGCTTTGACAGTTAAGGAACAATCTAGAGTGCAGATGACAGTGTTATAAATACTGGCCATGGTTGCATGGTTGTGATTATTTTTCAAGTGAATTCGTGTACATTATAAAGTGTATTTAAATAAATAAAGAGTTGTTACAATTTTCAATCTACTAAACGGCTTTTATTTGCAATCAAAAGTATACGGTTTATTTAAAGAAAATAAACCAAAGTTTTGAAAAGGTTAAAACGTAACAGTATTTTTAGGAAAGTTTGTACAAACAATTAAAATTGAGCGATGAACTTCGATAAAAGACTTCAAATTTTGTACTACCATTAAGAACCTGAGTATCAAGTTTTCACAAATTTCGAACGGGTAAGATTCAATGCCTGGCAATATTTTTTTTATAATTTCAAAACAAAAATCTAAATTCCGCAATTTTTGTCTCTAGTTAAAAGCATTTAATTCAAACTTCCCATACAAAAAACAAACAAAAAAGCGTTACTAACAATAATAAAAATTAAAATATTTCGTTGTTATGATCAAAACAATTTCCAATCCATTGTTAACCCTGATCTCAGTATCCAATTGCTGTTAACAATCTGAAAGCAACGAGGAGCAACTGCAATAACAGCAACAAGAACAACAATGTAGAATCGTTGCTGCTTCCATCCATCCACAACATCAATATAATCACATCTGGCATTATTTTCAGTATGGTCTGCATCTTCATCTTTTTCTTAGTTTTATTTGTATTTTGTCTATAAAAAGTTCTGTGGTGTGTGTTGTTTTACAGTCAGTCTTCTTCACTCTTGTTGCATGTTTATCATGCTGCAAATTCGCAGAATTCCAAATTCAAACGAATGCAACTTAGTTGTTGTTATTGTTGTTGCTGTTGTTGCAGATATTGCTGGTGGTGTATGTTTGGTAGTTGTATGTAGTAGTTTTCAAGTTGGTTCGTAGTTTGTTGTTGCTGTTGCTTGGATATATTAAATTAAAAACTTTCGTAGTTTAAAGTAATTCTGCATATTGCCATAAGTCATGACTATAGTTTTTTTTTCTTGCTTATTTTTTTTTATGAAATTATTGTTGTTGGCTGCCGTATGAACAAAAATAAAAAACAGCAACAACAACTGAAAAAGAAACCTGCAACAGAAAAAATCTATTGAAAGGGTTTTCATTGTTGGCAGTTGTAAACAATTTATAAGATCAACATGCTCGATTATGTTTTACATTCGTTGTATTATACTCGCTCGCTCGCTGGCTGACTACGTATTCGTAGTATCTCGCTTTAAACACAACAACAACTACGAGTTTTTGTAAGATACAACGGAAAAAAAGTTCCCAAAAATTGCAAAAAAAATTTAACAGAGTTACTTGTTCTCAGTTTTGTTGTAGATAATTTGTTGAAATGAAATTACAATATTCTTATTATTGCTGCTGCTGTTGTTGTTGATGTAGCTCTTGCTACAATTGCTGCTGCTATTGTTGCAGTTGTTGTTGAATGCGGTTTACTGTTTTATACATTTAGCATCAATAGCATTTTCCATGTAATATCCCGTAGTTACTTTTGACTGTTTTTGGGAGTCAACCAACAATAACAATCTACAAACAAACGAAAAATAACCAAATTAGAATGAAATTTAAATTTGAAAAATAAAATAAATATTATAATTATAATAGACTAACTTAACCCGGTGAGTTTCGCTATTCCAATCATAGTATTGGGTGTATGAATTAAAAATGCGGAATTTTTTCAAATTTGTAACTTTTATTTTTGCCATCCTTCTGGCAACATATGGATTCCGAACCAAAAGAACTGCTCATCTTTTTAGGTCAAGAACGATTCTAGCCAATTTCGGATACTTTTTTCCAAATTGAAGTGTATCCCAGAGATAGCATTCTGGTCGATGCACGGTCTGGACTAGAGTTTCGTGTTCGGTTTTAACCGAAACCGCGGTTTTTCAAGGCCTAAAACCGAAACCGACAATAATTCTTCGGTTTTTACTTTTAAACTATTTACAGTAGAAAAATTGGAAATGAAAAACAAACTTTTTGTAAAAGGATTTTAGATTCTGATGATTCATCCAATATCTCTAAAAAAAATTAACAATTTTTCTTTATCCTCTTGAACACCTGTCAAGTTTGAATTTTAAATTTGTATAGCATTTACTATATTATCAACTGATTTTGTTTCTATAACACTTAATATTTAGCAAATTATCTCAAAACCGAAATAAAACCGAAACCGACCGGTTTTAAATTTGTTAAAACCAAAGCCAAATATCTATGGCTCTAAGGTAATACTCTATATTTGGTGGGACCAAATTATGAGCTACTGAAATCTGGGCAGACTATCACAGGGAAACTCTACCGAACGCAACTGATTCGTTTGAAGCGAGCATTGGCCGAATATGCGCTCGGCCACATGTTACAATATCTGTTAAAAAGTATTTAGAATGAAGTGGTTGGGATATTTTGCCTCACTCGCTTTATAGTCCAGACTAGAGTTTCCAAAAAAAACGATGAATTTCAAAACCTCGGTTTCGGTTTTAAAAAATTGAAAACCGATCGATTTAGGTCGGTTTTGTGATAATTCATTAAATATCAAGTGTTATAGAAACAATATGGGAAAAGCTAACAAATTTAAAAATCAAACTTGACGGCTCTTCAGTAGGATAAGGTAAATTGGTACATTTTCTTTTAATGGTACTTTTTTAATATATTAAATTAAGTACATAGTTAGCTTATATACATTAAAGTTGGCTAATATGCTTCTCAGTAAAGAAATAATAACGGCTGGAGCGAAATGGCTGATTTTTTTTTTATTCGATTCGAAATTTTCAGGAGATTGTTTGTAAGGAAAAAAATTCCAAAATTCCGGATAAAACTCCGAATTTTTTTTGAGTCCAGTCAACTGTAATAAAAAGGCTCCCTAAAGTATGCAGTACAAATTTAAATATTTTATTTGCAAATAAATAAGAACAGGCAGGTGTATGTGGGTTGGAGAAACTTGAAGAACTAACATTAGTTCAACTAGTTTTATAATAATAAACCTTAAAATTAAACACACATGATTCTGAATGAGTTAGAATTCGCAAAAGGTGACTTTAGTGGTACATTTCTTTTGCATCTTGGGCCCAGATATATTAAATTAGACATTCTTGATGCTGAGTGGGAATACAAAATGTGGGTCTCTATGGTACTTTTATAATTCTAATAATACGTTACGAATGAGGTAGAATTCACAAAGGGAGTCTTAATAGTACTATTTATTTCTTCTATTTGGGGTGGCAGTTCTTTGTTAAAAACACTTTGCATTCTTTTTTTTAAATTAAATAAATAAACAGTCATTTGAATTTTAATTGTCAGGAAATACTTGGATGAATCTTAGAATGAAAATGTTTGTTTTTCATTTCTAAATTTTTAATTTTTCTACTGAAAATAGATTAAATGTAAAAACCGAAGAATAATTGTCGGTTTTCAGCCTTGAAAAACCATGGTTTCGATTTTGAAAACCAAACACGAAACTCTACTCTTCAACATCTAGGTTAATAAGAGCTGGTTGAATTGCAAGAGTAGTTACGTTATTGAAAGCACCGTCTATGTCCATGAAGGCTGCCTTTGAATATTGTTTAAATTCGATGAATATCTATATAACTCATACGACTTCTTGTAGTGCGACAATTAAGGTAGGGTCGTGTTGTGCCCACTAGTCTCTGCCTTATATGAGAGTCCAAGAGTCTTTCCAAATGTCCGGGGGGACATTTGAATGGAGACTAGAAGAAATCATAGAAAGATATTGCCCATTTTGAATACTAATCAAACCTAGATCGTCTTAGAATCTTATACTAATGTGGGACTGCGACAAATATTTTGATGTTTTACAAACGGCGTAACAAATTCAATATACATACCCCCATCTTTTTTGATGATGTATATAAAAACTATATATTAATGAATTACTCAAAAGCTAAAGATTTCATATATTGAAGATGTTGCCATTTCTTCTTGGATATTATTAACCTTTGGGATTCGCGTTCTGATTCGATTAAACGATGTCCGTTTGGCTAGCGAATGTCCATGTAAACCTTGTGGAATATGCATTTTTTCGGCACAAGGACGACGCCTATTGGAACTGTCTGAAATCGGTTAATTATGATAAGTGACTTTACAAACCATTTATGATAATAATTGTTGCCTAGATTTTTTAGATATTTTTAGGATTTTCTTATGTTTAATGAACTGTTATTTGTCATTTGAATACTGCAAAACTCATGAAAAAAATATCAAGAATCACAATTAACATTTAACAAATTGGCATTGTTTTTACAATAAATTTTAATATTTTTTTTTGAAGAATTTAAAAAAAATACTCACCTGTTTAATATAATATTTAAGTATTTTAATAATACATTTAAGCACACATGCATATTCATACATAAGATAACCGTCAAAATTATAAGGACACAAAGTGTTTGTTGAGTTTATCCTAAAATAAAACATTCAAACATTGTTATTGAAGGCCAGAGGTGAACAACTTCTTCATCCACTAATGTCTCGTTTTTCAGTTAAACACACTAGATAGCTGTGCTAAATGCAAAAGCTCATTGTCACCCGTATAAAAATAAAGTGCCTACCCTACTAAATTAAATAATGTGCTGGGTAAGGACCGCTCATTACAAAATAATTTATGTTGACATTACCAAAATTTAAAAAATTTTTGGTGGGCTGTTTCAAAATTTGCATTATATTTCTAGGTATGTTATCAAATATAAACAGAAATTTTGACAGTTGATGGTCAGCTCGGCTAACGTGTACACCAATATTTTGGATACAAAGAACAAGAAGTATGTGACCTTATCATTTTGACGCTCACCTTATAATATAAGCTGTAAATATGTAAAAACATATGTACAATTGCATGTGCATGTATGTAAGTATCTATGTATTTAGTTTATTATTGCAATTTGTTTGGTGACAACAACCACAACAATAATAACAGCAATTGTAGTAGCTGCAACAACAACAGAAGCAGCAGAAACAGCAATAATATTAACAAAAGCAACAACATTTTGGCTTCTACTGATTGTTTGCAGTTGATAACAACAACTGAAATAGACAAACTCATCGTTATAATTAGAATTTATTTTTAATGAAATTAAATTGCCAATTGTTTTAACTAAATGTGTGTTTATGTTTGTATCTATGTGTACAACAAATACACAAACAATTCTATTATACATATTTATATACCTAAGTATGTGTATTATTTGCATTATATACATACATACATTCGTGTGTGTTGTTTATGTTTTCAAGTTTATTAATTAATTTAATTACAAATTGTTGAATTTATTTATAATTGCTTTTTGTTGCATACATACATATGTAAAATTATAATACATTATTATAATTATTACTAATGTTTTTGTTGCTGCTGCCGTTGTGCACCTTAACAACAATATGCTGGCCAACAATCGCTAATCAATTCAATTTTAGTAAATTGAAAAAAAACAACAACAAATACAAAATACTATCTAGATATCTACATATTTATGATTAAATTATGAAAATTAGTATTTTAGAGCAAATTGAAAAATGATTATTATTTAATGCTTAAAGAAATTTGGTTAATTTGTATACAAACATATTAATACAATTTGTAGTAAATGAGAAATTGGGATTTTTCATTAATTTAATACATTTTTTATGTAAAGATAATTATGTGGTGTTCATCTTCATATACCCCACTGTGATTAGTGACTTATTAGTTGAAGCTTTAGAAATAAAAAAACAATACTCAGCTAAATTGCGTTATCAGCAGATTAGTGAACATGGATATTATTAGAAATTTCTGAAAGAGAACTGGTAATTTCTGAAGTACAATTAGATATTTTAAATCTTTAAATTAAGACTTGTTGTTACTTTTTTGTATGTTTTATTTTAAAATAAATATTACTCTAATTTAATTCTAACATTTGTTATACTTAAACTTGACTTTAAGCCTTAAACTCGAGTTTAACTAAACTTGGTTATCGGGAGTTTAGGTCAAAATTTTTTAATTTTTAAATAAATTTTTGTTAAATAAAACGATTCTACATGTTAAAATAACTTTTTTGTTGTTAAAATTAAATAAATGACTAAAGTGATTACAAGCAATAATTACTTCAGCATTTCCTGGAACTTTGTTTAAAAAAACTTTAACAAAATGAAATTTAGAATTTAATAATTATTACAATATAGATTCTTAAGAAACACTACTATTTTTAGCAAATCTTTTTCTCAAACTTATTTATATGTCACTATTTATTCCCTAAAGAGTAGGGAACCGATACAGAAATTATTCATTTCCATTCATTTCCAATTGTATTTCACAATTTTCGATTTGCATTTCATTAAATTCCTTTTGTAATATTATTAGAATTAGAATCTTTAAAGCTTTAAATTAAGACTTGTTGCTAATTTTTTTAATATTTTATTTTTAAATAAATGTTACTCTAATTCAAACCTAATATTTTTTATACTTAAACTTGACTTTAAGCCTTAAACTCGAGTTTAACTAAACTTGGTTATCAAGAGTTTAGGTCAAATTTTTTTAATTTTTATATAAATTTCTATAAAAATAAACGATTCTACAGGTTAAAATATTTTTTTTATTGTTCAAATTAAAAAAATTGCCTCAAAAAAATTTTAATATAAAAAATCTTTTTTTAATTTGTTATTTTTGTTTAAAAAATCTGCATTATATTAAGTTTGAATAATAGTCAAGGAACATATAAGTAATTACAACAATAATTACTTCAATATTTCCTTGAACTTTGTTTATTTTTTGAAAATATAAAAAAAAACTTTAAATAAAATGATAAGTTTAAAAAAGAATTTAATAATTATTACACATACATATATTTGTGTTTACAATTTAATCAAAATAATTTCTTAAGAAACACTACTATTTTTGGCAAATCTTTCTCAAACTAATTTATATTTGGTTGGTAAATTTCCTGAAACTTTAAAATTGATTTTGTAGAATAAAAGGGGAAGTGGCTTATTTCCAATGTATATCTATCTATAAAAAAGTCAATTTAATATTTATAATTACCCCAGAGAAAGTGCACTTAAAACTACTGAAATTTAATTTGTTTTATTATATTTTCCAAAAAAATAACCTTTTGTTTTCACCTACAATAAAGTCTGGCGGATCATTAAGGTTACTTACTGGTTGGTGGCTGATACATTAAAATTGACATGCAATATTTTGTCAAATAATTAATAAAATAAAATCACTGAATAGAACAATCGAACAACAATAATTGCCGCCACTAATGTGGAAAACAATGTATGGGACTCTAGGTGATGTCTTTCCAATGACAATTGCGACGTAAACATGTCAAATTTCGTGCAAATAATTATTGTAAAAATTTTGAAATGAAATGCTAGTACAATTGTTATTGTTATGTTTATTTTTATTATAACTATTATTATTAATATTTTTTTTGTTATAATTTACCATTACATTAAGTTGCAAAGGGGAATTTTTTTTTAAAAATATCATTTGACATAAATATTTTTCAATGTTTGAAAATGGGAGTTATTAATTGATTTGATTTTTATAGCAGTATTAAGTACAAAAATCTCTAGTTTTTGAAAAATGAAAACTTGAACTGAATCAAAACAGAAATAGTACATGAATTACTTAAAACTTCTCTAGTTACTTATAGATAAATTATATATTAATAATGTTAAACAAAAAATTTAAATAAATCCCAAAAATCATACAAAAAAAATCAAAAGAGGGAAAGTTAGGATTTTGTCACATTGGGTATGTAAAACTGTGTTCCATTTGGGATTCCGTGCTTAAGGATTTTAGAAGAAATGGAATTAAATTTGGAAGATCATGTGAAGGACCTCTATTAAAATTTAAAAATTTAGTTTTTTAATAATTTAGTTTAAATTAATCCCAGCCCTGAAAATGCCCAAGTACTTATCACTTGTTTTTTTTTTATTTTTTTTTTATTTTACAACAATTTAAAGAAACATCAATTACAACGGAAACGGATATGAGTTCCATATTAATTTTGCTATTCTGACATTGTTTCAACAATAATGACATTAATATTATATATAAAAAAACAAGCTTTTAATTATGACAGAAAATAATTAACATTGTATTGCTTTTAAATAGAACATAAATATTGTGCAATTTATTAATTTACTAAAATCTGTCTAATTATGAACTGAAGAGCTGATTAGTTTTTAATTGAAACAAAAAATTGGGTTAAATCTATTTAAATATTCTTTATTTAGACATTGATTTGTATAAAAATAACTTGTTGTAGTAGCCGGATAGTCTAAACGATAGTGTGCTTGACTATTTATTTGAGGGTTGCGGGTTCGATTCCCGCCGGAGGCTCTAGGTATATCTGCAGACAATCCAAAATTAATAAACAATTATACCATGCTACACCAAAAATAAGCAGGGGTTCTCATATAGCAATTATATTTTAGTGGAGTCCATAGATTACGGAAATACTTATAGTATTTCTTGATCACTTCACTAAGTACTTTTTTTTATTAGCGAATGTAGTGAAATAACGATGCTCTTAAAGTTACAACTTCTAATCATAAGTTTGTTGTTTTGAAATTGATTATTTATTTAAAAGATTTGTGTTTTACCTTTCAAATAGAGCGGACTTTTTGAAAATCGGTTGGAAAATGTATGTGTTATGGTCGTTGAAGTTTCAAAAAACATACATCTTTCATTTTCTTCATGCTTTAAGTTAATCGTGAGGCAGCCAAATACTTGTTTCTCATTTTAGTGAAAAAGAACGCTAAAGTAGCTTTCCAAAACATGGGGCGCTTCTCTACCCCTATCGTAGTAAAATAAAAAAAAATATGAATGGATTTCTGATATAACCTAACTACGTACAATGGTATGAAAATAACATATGCAAAATATTGAGAATCCCTCAATTACAGTTCACTTGATATTAGAAAATAACTAACTAATTTGGTATGGGAGATACCATCCCACTGTTCTGATACCAATAATTTTTATATCTTTTATGTAAAAAAATAACTCATATCAAGCTTTACTTTAACTACTATAATTCAGGGGTCATTTCGATCCCACCCAATTTCAGCCAAACATCGTAAAAATATAAGTAATACAGTAATTCAAAGCTTAAAGACTCTCGACTCTAACCGGTCACGTTATTCTTTAGCTAAACTTCGTACAATGATCAGGTTTTTAGCCATCATTAATTCTCACTTTGTTATTGAACATTATAGTGGAAACAACAAAGTTTATGCGAGAAGTTTAGCTTTACTTTTTTAGTTTGAAAAGAAATTGCCGTGAATGAGTTTCATCGGTTTCAACCACCACTTTGGCGGTTCAGAAGTGGTGATTTTCACACGAAAGACAAATGTACGCCCAGGCCAGCCAAAAAAGTTTGAAGACCAAGAATGAGGATTGTGGACAAACTCAACAACAGCTTGCAAAATCATTGGGAGCTACTCAATCAGCAATTTCAAAACGTTTGCAAGCAGGGAAATTAGGTACCATACGAATTGAAGCTGAGAGACCTAGAAAGACGATTTTGTATGTTTGAAATGACAATAATTTGTGCACCAAATAATGAATGATTGAATCTTGATGAAAAATTAATCCATTACCATAACCCGAAGAGTAAGAGATCGTATATGAAGCCCGGCCAACCAGCCGAATCGATACCAAAGACAAATATCCATGGCACTAAGGTAATTGTCTGCATTTTGTGGGACTAAAAGGGTCATATCTATTATGAGCTGCTGAAATCTGGCCAGGCCATCACAGGGAAACGAACGTAACTGATTCGTTTGAAGCCAGCATTGGCCGAAAAACACCCTGTATATGCGGCCAGACATGAAACCGTAATATTCCATTAAGACAATGTTAGGCCACATGTTGCAATACCTGTTAAAAAGTATTTAGAATGAAGTGGTTGGGAAGTTTTGCCTCACCCGCCTCGTAAGATTACTATTTGTTTCGATCGATGCAGAACACTCTCTCTGGGATACTTTATTTCAAAACCCTGTATTCCAAATTGGCTTGATTTCTTCTTGACTTCAAAAGATGAGCAGTTCTTTTGACACGGCATCCATATGTTGTCGGAAAGATGGGAAAAGGTGATACCAACAATGGTCAATAATTTGAATACATTTATATTGTACAAATCTTACAAAATAAAAGCTAAACAAATAATTGTATTAACATTGTAGGCTTCTTAGGCTTTTTCATACAAATGCTTGCTAGTTCTATCTAAAAAAATCGTATCTGACAGTATTTAGCATTCTCTGGGAGCATCATGAGTTAAAACTGCCGTAACTCAGCAATTTTTCAACAGATTTTGACATGCCCCTAATCAGGCAAAGCTTTGTTTTGTAACTAGGAAAATAGGTTATGGGAGGCAGGATACAGGGAGTAGTGTTTGTGGACATTTGATTTAAATTTCCTAGTTTGAAAGTGAGAGAGAAAGACTTCAGGAAGAAGCTTATTCCACATGCGGACTTTAAGTATTTCCGTAATCTATGGACTCCAACAAGCATGAGAACCCCTGCATATTTTTTTTCGTTCACTTTTGTATTACTGTGTTATTGATCGAATAATTTCTTATTCTAATGCTATTTATTCGAATAAAAAATATATTTTCTCTTTAATTATTCGAAGGAGAATCTAGCATTTACAGAAAATCACTCTTTATTTTCAGCGCTTGATGACTAGTTTTTCTGCTTAGATGCACTACATATTTTAAAATTTTACTAATATTTTTAGTAAATTTTAAATATACCTATGTATATCGTAGGGCATTTACAAAATTTACTAATAATCAACTGTATGTAACACTCTCATTTACTTCAAATTGATATTTTTCATTTAAACTCCATTTGTTACAAATTTGTATTTAATTTCTAATCAAATTTCCAAATCGCCAGCTCAGTGGTTTTAATTGTTGTTCCTATTCAAAGTTATAAACTACATACGTGGTATATAGTGTATCATGTTTAATACTAAACTCTAGTCTCTATCTCTTTCTCTCTTTATTTGATTGGAATCATGCGAGTGGTGTTTTGTAATAAATTAACTGCAATTACAAAATTAGGCAATTAGTATAATTACAAGCATTTGTACAAATACTCACCATTAAGATTAATACCTCGTACATACAACAATGAATGAAAGTAACCTATCGAATACGTTACGATACAGAGCTATTGATTATAAAACCACTATTTTCGAATAGGAACATTTGTATTTCTTAGTGTGTGTTTGTTTCTATGTAATGACAAATATTGTTTGAAAGTAATTTGAGTTGATGTTGTTTAAGATTTTTACATTCGATACACACTTCAAATAGATCAATGTGCATTAATTTTTAATTAATTAATTAGTTTTTTTTCCCCCTCATTGTTTCTGTTTAACTAACTACAATATACATATATTATAATACTGAAATGCAAATAGTGTGTAAATGTTTGTATTTTTGTACAATATATAAACAAATGATGTCAATATCAAGATGCAAATATAAATTAACTCATAATAAATATCAATATTAGTTCTTCAATAAAAGAAATTAAAAAATCTTTATATTCTGGTAGTAGTTCTTTAAATATATCGAAATTACTGGATTCAATTATTGACCTAAAATCGTTTAATAAATATGAGTTTACTTTATTTTTAAAATAATAACATTTTATAATAATAATATAATAAGCTTTTTTAAAAAAAAAGATTTCTTAACTACGAAAAAATATGCCCAAATTTTGTCGAAGAACATTTTGTTTGCAAAAATTGTATTGAAATAAAAAAAGGAAATATTTTAATCTACATTAAAGGACTATTAACTGAGAAAAAATATTGATTAATTGAATACACTTAATTTCCAAAAAAAAAAATTATTGCGACAATAAAAAAGTAGAAAAAGTAACTTTTACATACTAATGGAAATAATTTTCCGATTCGACTTTCCTCAGAAATCTTTGAACACTTTAGTGTCAGCTGTAAACAGCATCTACTCATTGAGGACATTAATACGCATCGTTTGAGTGGCATTCATACAATAGATTCCCAAAAATAAGTTCTTCGGGACACTCTAGTGGCCATCTAATTAATTTGATTCTTCTTCACTTAATATCTAAGAAGCTTTTAAGAATCATACGAGTGATGGTGTAAGGGTGGGTATCTTTACGAACAAGTTTCTTTATGTAAGCAAGTCATGTAGGGAAGCAAAAATATGATAAGAGTCAAATACTAATGACAGTCATTCTAAGGGAAATATTGTCACTTAAATCCTTTGGAAAAACAGTTTGGACATTGAAACTGAGCTTATATATACGACTCTAAATGGCTGGGATTTGTTTTAATTTTTTTTCATCATTAATAGTGTTTCAGATTATTAGATTAATGGTGTAAAATGTGTTTCCTGCGATCTATTCACGCAGAACGTAGATTATGTTTACCACATGATTGTATCAATCATATATATGGTTACAGTAAACAATTGTATGTTTGTTACAACCATATTTATGATGAATCATAATACCATAATATGTTGATATCAGATTATGATATTCATAGGCCAAGAGCAACATAATATGGTAAGTCCTTCATCTTAAAAATGGTTGTCAGAACGATATAATTGTTTACTGTAACCAAAGAATAATAACAAGAAGTGAAACGCTGTCAAAAAAAAACCTAACTCTTTGAATGTATTGGTAACATTTTGTTTGTATGTATTGGTTTTCAAACCACTTTCACCACACTCCTCAAACACACATAGTTGTAAAAAAGCGACCAAAATTATAACAAAATTTTATTACAATTAAATTTAAAAACCTGGAAACAGTGCTGCCAACTTTTTTTTGGAGAAATCGTAAATTTTTGAAAAAAGAAAAATATCGTCAAGAAATCGTCAAGACAAAAATACGTTAAAAATACCAACAAACATTTTTTTATTAACTTTTTAAATATTTTTATTTTATTTACATGTAAATAAAGTTATTATTTAATAAAAAAAATAATTAATTTAATTTTGGTATTATGTGACTTTACTCTGGTACATTTCTGTTTGACATTTGTTTAATAAGTCATTTTTAATTGCTATATTAAAACACTGAGAATTATTTAACTTAAGATAATCTTTTGAAAACAATATTCCTTGTAATGTTGAAGAATCCAAAGCATTTCTGATTTTTGTTTTATTTAAATTTACAATATTAAAAATTCTTTCAACGTTGGCCGACGAATGTGGTAGTGTCATTAAACTCCAAACAAATTGTGTTAAAATTGGGAAGGCTTTGCATTATTGACTCTTTAAAATAGAAATATTTTCCCAATGTTTAGAGTTCGGTGAATTTCATATTACGTAATTCTCGAACCTCATTATCAAGTTCTTTTCCATTTAATAAATTTGGAATAATATTGGCCAATTGTAAAATTGAATAATTTTAGAAGGAGTTTAATCCTTCTAAAAGTTTATCGCCAAAATCAAAACGTTTTAAAATTTGTGAAACCAGTTCAATATAAAATTGGACGCTGTCTGCCTTTCAATTTGTACATTGCAAAAGGAGACTTACAATATTTTAATTTTAGGAAAAAAGGTTACCATATGTTTTGCTTTTAAAAAATCGTCATTTTTGTTCGCGGGAAAAATGAAAAATCGTCAATCGTCATTTTAATAAATTTGACTTAAAAATCGTCAAAATGACGATAAATCGTCAAAGTTGGCAGCGCTGCCTGGTAAGATTTTAAAAATTGATTTTTCTGCTTTTTATTCCATAATTTCTGCAAAAATTTAATTTCATATTAATTTTCAATACCAAATTTTACAAATGTGTTTTTTTCAGTTTTAATTTCAACTCCCAAAAATTAAAAAAAATATTTTCCGTTTGTGCAAAATATACATTTTTCGGTTACTTTAATGGTTTAAATGTGTAGAAAAAATAAAAGAATATTATAGCGGAGTTCAGTGTTTGATGCTTATGGTCTTGCGAAAGTGTAAATGCAAAATTGTAAAGGTTTTTGTGTGTATTTTGTTATTGGATTACGGTAAAATTTTACATTTGCAATGATGCTAGACTATTCGCACTTAATAGTGAACTCCGCTTATGTGTTTGTGAAAGAGCGTGTTAGAATTGCAAAAAGTTTTGAAGTTAAATCTCTCTCTCAAGTGTGTTGAATTCACATACTACCAGTGTTGCCACCAAGACAATTATAAACTACACATGCCTCATGCCAAAATTACACATACGAGAAAAAATTACACATGTAAATAAATTTTCGTGATTTCAATAGGAGAAATTGTCTAAATTGTCATGAATATAAAAGGTTTGTCACAGTGAACTCTGTGATGTTTGGACCAAATACGATCACTTTATTGTCAATGGACAATTTTCACTTGCGGTGATTTTAATTTATCCAGGAATTGGATTTTTTAGTGGACTTTTCTAATTTAATAAATTCTTGAGATCAGTCAAATATGTCAATCCCAAATACGCCTTTAACAATTATTAATCATGTCCATTTTAATTTATTTCTAATTTATATTAAGTGCTTTGAAATCAGTTTTCAGTTTCAAAGATAAATATTTTATATATTTTTAAAATTTGTAGTTATAAATTTGAAATAAAGCTTCCAAAATAGTAAGTCAATTTTATTGTTTATTATTTAAAACACAAACCAGAAACCACACAGACAATAGCATAAACTCAAAACGGTTCTTACGGGTATAAAAAATAACTGGAAACAATTTGTAAATAAATTTTTCTCACACAAATTCCTACGTTCTTGTTTTTTTCTTAAGATTGGCTAACGTTACCCCGAAATAACTGCAATTACCGATATAATAGTTTATACCGTTATCTGTAAATACCTTTACCCTTATTCTATAAACAATTTAAAATTATAAAAATACAAATTTTCGATTTTGGTTATTACAAATTGTTATTGGAATTTCGGCCACCGGGATTTCCTAGTACATATAATTCCATTATACTGAGTAACAAGCGAGTACAATATAATAAATATGAATACATTTAGAGATACTGGATTTGTATTTATCAACTAAAATAGAGTTCAGTCGGTTTTGAAATCTGAACAATCCATAAGTCATTCATTCAATTAAAATCCAAAATATAGATAAAAGACATAATATATTTTGGATATAATTGGAATTTAAAATTACACATGAATTACACATTCACTCAATTACACATGGGCTACACATCCAAGTTAAAATTACACACAATATGTGTAATTACACATGAAGTGACAACACTGCATACTACTTGTATGTGAGAAGAGAGAGAAGTTGTTGTTGTAGAAAAATTGAGAGGCTTCCCTTCTTGTTATTCTTTGACTGTAACCATACATACATATGATTAATACAATCATATCAATCGTAAGTTAACCATATTATGGTTACCACAATCGTATAAATAGTTAGTGCGACTATAATATTGTTAAAAAACTTGTAAAAATATTGAAATGGTTACAATAAACATACACAACTATATTTTTTCTCTGCGTAGTAGTCGGACGGGGCAACATCTGGACTATAAAGCAGCAGAAGCAAAACTTCCCAACCACTTTATTCTTAAATAGTTTTTAACAGGTAATAGCATGTAGTATATGTTGTCGAGTGTTGTCATTCTGAAGTAATCATATTATGATTCAACAACCATTATATGACCCAAATTAATCATATTATGATCTAACGTAATCATATTTATGATCTAACGATGTCGAATTTATTGTCATTCACTTTTAAAACTATAGACCGAATGAGAATTACAGACACTCAAACTTGACTTGTGCAAATATCATTTCTTGATTTATAAAGTTCCTTATAATAGGAATTATTTTTAAGAATTCATTCTTTTTAATAACTGATATTGACTTCATCTTACCATACACCGTTAACTAATTAGTGTAAAATAATCAAAGATTGTAAATTATCTGATGTTATACACACTTCACTTGCATTTATTCAATACATACATTAAAGAAATCGTATGTAGTTTTTCATTTTTTTTGTTGTGTATTAATTCTTTTATTTTTAATAAAAATCCATGTTTGTAGTATGTAGTGTAGTGGATAGATATGTGGATATAAATGTTGATAGGATCATTCATATGTTGCATGACTAGAAATATACAATACTTAAGTCTATATGTATTACTATATTAATATTTGTGTTCAAACTCCTACTTTATCCATTGACCATACATGCATATTTATTTATTAAATCTTTGTACATTTTCATATTTTCATAAATATTTGAATGTTTGTATGTAGATTTAATCATTATTCAAATTTGAATACATTTATAGAAATTGTTTTTCTTGTTGTTGTACTAAAGGCTGATATTTAAAGACACATATGCAGGGTATACTATGTACATGAATTTATATTAGCAGTTGCCAACCTGAAGCTTGAGATAAAGGTATAAATTCATACAAAATCTTTAAAATTTCTAAATTTATAAAATATTTTTATAACTGTTGTACGAGTGATTAACCAGTCATGGTTGTTATATTTCATCCTCCATGAAGAACCTAATGGTATGTGTTTTGAAAAATGTTGGTGAAATGTCAGCATGTTGTCAGTTGTACTTTTATTATTTTTTGCTAGATCCTTTATAAATGTAAATATATTTTCTTGTTACTTTTAGTAAACGAATGAATTTGTTTAAGTTACTGCATGTTATCCATTAGACATCTATTTGAACCAATTATATTTTGTTATTTTGAATAAATATACATAGAGGTATTGTATAGATATACATACATACGTATTTACTAAATGCATATACTTGATTTAACATGGTTTTATTTGTTGTTCATTAAGGCGGCCCTTAGTCCCGGTCCACACTATTTAACATTTGCTGCAAAACATTTTTAAATTCTCTTTTGAAACTGCATTCGTGTCCACACAGTTAAGTTTTTGCTTTTCAGTTTTTGACATTTCTGTACAGAACGAATACTTCATCTACATGAAACAGAGTACCATTTTCCATTCCTCTTTTCCCTTTCATCATCAAACTGAAATGTTTTGCACAGTATGGATGGGGACTTATTTTGCTCTTTTTCGGTTCTGAATGCTGCCAACCTCGTTTTGCTCCGACAAAATGAAGTTTTGATCATTTAAAAAATTAAAAAAGGGTTTCGATTTGAATAAAAACTAAGTGAGGGTTGATTATGATTTGGCATAAGGATCTATTTGAAATTATCAGTTTTTACAATTTTTATAATTTTTTTTTTGTTTTTATAATTTTATACCCACCATATTTTTTGATCAAAATATTTATCGCAGAACCACATTAGCATATACATTCTGGGTCCTCATAAGATTCTAAGACGATCTAGCTATGTCCGTCCGTCCGACGACCGGTTGTTTGTCTATCTGCCTGAAAACATACAGAGCCAACTGGTTGAAATGGCAGAATACTCTCTGTTGATAAGCTTTGTTTTTTATGATTTCACCTAGCCCTCATACAAATGTACTCCGGGAATACTGTTTGTGCAGTCATACAAGGTCCCCCTCAGAAAATTATTTGAACATTCTTAATTGTCTTATAACCTACATAAATCTTTTTACTAACTTTTGTGAGGATCGGACCATAATTACTATCATGATTCTGAAAAATATACACGTTTTTTGGAGGTCGATGCTAATTTTGATTTAAACTCTGGGTTTACTTGCGCGATTTTACCCATTTTCAATACCAAACATTTCTGATCAAAAAAGAATATTTGAGGAAAGTCCATCCCCCAACGTCATTCTTTGTAAACTCTATATTGGGTTTTAATAAGGTCCCAGATTTTAAGATGGTGGGTCAATAAGTCCGCTACTTTTTGAATTTCCCGGTTAATACTGCTCCTGTCAACAGGCATTTGTCAGTTGACTCCTGTCAAAAATAGTTAAAAGAAACGCTGTCCCAAACACCCCTAAATTTACCACCCGTCCGCAATACGAACCCTAAGCTTTGGTGAGCACACCGATTGCTCACCAAAGCTTATGGTAAATGTGTTCCATGGGTTTCAGAAGTGGTGATTTTGACACCGAAGACAAATACCACCCTGGCCAGCCAAAACAAGTTTAAAGACCAAGAATCTGAGGCATTACTCCATGAAGATTGTTGTAAAACTCAACAAGAGCTTGCAAAATCATTGGGAGCTACTCAAACAGCATTTGCAAAACGTTTGCGAGCAGCAAGATTTATACAAAAGCGGGGAAATTGGGTACCATACGAATCGAGCAGAGAGACGATTTTGCAAGTCTGAAATGCTGCATGAACGCTATAAAAGAAAATAATTTTTGCACCGAATTATTACTTGCGATGAAAAATGGATCCATTATGATATCCCGAAGTGTAGGAGATCGAATGTGAAGCCCGGCCAACCAGCCGAATCGACGCCAAAGCCAAATATCCATGGCGTTAAGGTAAGGCTCTGTATTTGGTGGGAGCAAAAGGATCCTATCCATTATGAGCTACTGAAATCTGACCAGACCATCACAGGGAACCTGTACCGAATGCAACTGTTTGTTTTGAAGCGAGCACTGGCATAAAAACAACCAGACTTGAAACCGTAATATTCCATCATGACAACGATGTTTCAATACATGTTAAAATGTATTTTGAATGAAGTGGTTTGGAATTTTTAACTCACCGCTTTATAGTTCAGACCTTGCCCCATCCGACTACTATTTGCACTCTCTGGGATACGCTTCACTTTGTAACAGTTCACTTCAGGAACAGAGTATATTGGCTTTATTCAGGCGAGAAGACCGAAAAGTTTTAATATAAAAAAGAACAGAATATAATAAATTTTACTTTTTTTTCTTTATAGTGCTTTTGGCTTGGAATCCTTATGTTGCCAGAACTTTGAATAAATTTATATTGAAAAATAGCTCTGCTCTTGTCAACAGGCATCTGTCAGTTGACTCCGGTCAAAATTTTAACCAGCTGCGTCATTTAGTTTGTGTTTGACAGGCATTGATAGCAGACTACCTCGTGACTTAAAGAGAAAGTCGAAAAAAGTGAATTTCGTTTGCTCATTAAGCATTATCTTTTGCTGAAACAACCATCACTCAAATAAAAGTTAAGCTTGATAACTACTATGGGAACTTGACACCATCAATTTCAATGGTTAAAAAAGAGGTTTACTGAATTTCGTTGTGACCGTACAGATGCGGAAGATCTGGTCGCCCAGTTGAGGTCTCTACACCATTCATAGGCAAATAGAGAAATTTAATTTGTGTGCATCTATTCGTTGAAATGTTGTCAAGCAACTGAATCAAATATTTGTATTTGTACGAGTAAATTAACGAAAATCTTCGTAACCTGAACAATATGAACGCGCACCACTGCTCTAAACCCAAAACAATTGAAACAAATCACGATATGGTGTTGACCGATCGTATATTGAAAGTGCGAGAGATTGTAGTTCAATGGTTTCAATTTTGAATGATTACTTGGGTATCTTGCGAAAAATTTTTAATTTCAAAAATTGAAATAACGGTAACGGTATTTAAAGGCAACGATGTTTACGACTATACCGGTAACAATAATTGCAATTATGTATTTCAGTAACGATTGCTTAGTGGTAACGGTAGTCGAGCTGTAAGGATATTTTAGGTATAGTAGCCAACATTGTATGTATCTTATATTAGGAGCATCGAAAATCAAAAAACAACATAATAAGGACCACCCTATTATACACACATAGATACGAAGGAATATGTATGTATGTTTGAGTGTATGTATATTTTAATTTTGATATTTTTTACATTTATTAAGCCATGATGGTACGAGTGAGTGAGTAGAGAGTAGTTTTTCTATTGTTTTATAATGTTATTTTTATTATTTTTATGGTTTTTCAATAATTTATTTGTGGTTGGCATGAGTGCGTGTTTTTTTCTCTCTTCTTATTCTTAGTATTCAACTACTAATACACACAGTAGTAGTAGTAGTTGAATGTGTGTTGTTGTTTTTAGGGTTGGTTAATTTTTGTTGTAGCTGTTATACATATCGTGTTGTTTTTGTTGTTGTTACCAATTCAAGAGAAACCATTAAGATGTGTATTGACACAAAACTAACATCCAAAAATAAACCTCATAAATGGTGGCAGTTGGAATATTGAAAAAAATAAATAGAAATACTATTATAATGACCAATTGATTTGTTTTTTAGGAATGTCTGCCTATTCATATTAAGAAATGGCCAAAAAAGACAACAATTCCAAATGACCACACACATCTACAACCATAAAATCATTCCCTATTATATAAAATGCTATAATTTATTTAAATAAATTATAAAAATTCTCATTTAGGTATTAATATGCGATTAATATAAATAAACACATTAATATTGTATAATAAATCTTTGGTTTTATATTAATTTCCTATTCACGTATGATTGATATTGCAGAAAGGCTAAATAAAACTGAGGTGTATTCTAGAATATTATATTTGAAGCTGCAAAAAATATATGATTCAAAATAAAACTTCTGAACTCTGTAGAAACCAAGTTTAAAAAAATAAGTGGTAATTTTTTCTCAAAAATCTATTTTTTATTAATGAAAAATCAGATTAACTTAAAATTTCTATAACTGTGTAAATAATGTTTTTATGAAAAAATAAGCATAATCTGAAAACACTTTTCTTTTTCTTAAAAATCGTTGTTTTTTTAATTATTTTAAACACCTAAAACATTGTTAATACTACGTTTTGTGATCGGTGATCACTGCTAATTATACTCACAAATCTCTTTTGGTTAAAGTTAAAACCATTATAAATCTGATATTACTGTAGTTTTTAAGAAAATAAGCTCAATCTTTGATATATATGTTTTAAAAATTATTGTAAATAATGATCACTTCACTTTTCGGATGAAATTAATCTTTATTAATACTGCTTTTTGTGATCACTCAAAAATATAATTTTTTTTATGTAGAATTTGACAAAAATTAAAACCTCTAAATCAAGCTCAATCTGTGATCACTTTCATATTTACTCATAATTCGGTTTTTTTATGAAAAAGTGAACAAACTTATAATATTTAGAAACAGTGTTAATTTTCATTATTCATCGATTTTTTTTAAAATGAAAACTAGTTTGACTCTTGAAAACTTTATAACTCTGTTAATTATTTGGCTTAACAAAAAAAATGTCTGTGATCTTTTTTTGTATCGGAACACGGAATTTTTTTGTATGGAAATTCAATTAAAACTTAAAATAATTATTCTTTAATCACTTCTATTTTTTCTCAAAATTCTGTTTCTAAAACTATAACCTCTATAACTCGGCAAATACTTTGATCATCATTATATCTTAGATCACTTCTAGTTTTCCCTAAAATATTTCAAGTTTTTGGATGAATTCTGCTGTTTGCAAACGATTTGAAATTGATTTGCAAGCTCTTGTTAAGTTCTACAACAATTTTCATGGTGTAATTTTTGACTGGCCTGGGCGATCTTTGTCTTCCATGTCAAAATCACCACTTCTGAACCGCACAAGCCATCATAATAAAAACGTAAATTCTCTGCGTTTTTTGGGAAAATAAGACAGTTTTAGCTTTCCTTCAAAATCGATTTTGTTGTTGTATTCCAAAATTTTGTTTGAATTTTTAAGTCATTTACATTTTTAATAAAATAATAATCATTTGGTATGACCTATTATTTATGTGTTTACAATATTTGTATTGTTCCTTAGAAAGACACATTATTTCCCAAAAAAAACCTACAAAATTAAATCTTGTTGCCAGTAGTCAATTTTAATTTATGTTTAAAACTTTTCTGCCATACAGTGTCCACTACTAGGGATGCCAAACGGGACTGGGTTTTACAAATCCCGGGATTAGAAATGCAAATCTTGGGACTTCGGCATTTTAGTTAAACGTCAAAAACATCAAATTCAACAATAAAAATTTATTTCGTTAATATGTTTATGGAAATATATAACAAAGCAAAAACTAAGCATTGAATTAAAATAAATTTGACACAAAAGATATTTCATATTTATTCACGTATTCTGAACTTTGTAACAGTGAGAAATCTATAACAAAACTGAAAATTTTATAACTTTTGTATTGAGTACATATTAGGGTATTCATTCGACTAATGATCGTTCGATTAATCGAATAATTTTTTACGAATAATTTTTCGAACAATTTAAAAATGGCCATTTTCGAATAACGAATAATTCGAACAATTTTATGTAGAATAATCGAATAAAATGAATAAATGTACATACTATATATTTAAATTTATTAAATTGCTTCAAATTTTTCATAATTTCAAATTTAAATAAGTAATAATGATTCACAAAAATTGTATTGTTTCTGAAATTCGACAAATACCTAAAGACAAAAGGACTTTCGATCACTGTAGATGAGTGTTCCGATAGCTCCTTCTATAAATATATAAATATTACTGCAAGAAGTTACAATTCTTAAAACAAATCTTTAAAAACTTAGGACTTGAACCAATGAAAATAAAAGTGGAGTTGAATGTGATGGAGAATGTGATTTTGAAACGGTCGTCGAAAGTGATATTGAGGATGACATTTATAATGATTACAATGATGTTATTAACCGCGTACTTAAGTGCTGCAAAATATTTAATAAATCGAATGATAAACACAAGCAAGGAGTTCGTCTTATACATGATGTTAAACATCGTTGGACATCTTTGTCTAACATGGTAATAAACTTTTTGCGTATTTGTAAATGTGTCAATCATGCACTGCCTGTATTTAAAAAATTAGCCACGTTCACTGACAATGATATCAAACTTTGGACAGATTTCCTTTATTGTGTAATTCACCAAGACCACTTTATTAAGCAAAGATTCGGCAAAGTTGATAGAGCTTGATGCTTGATAGTGATATGTAATTAATTTACTAAAGAATTTGTTACTCAATTTAAAACCCGAATTAATGAACGACATAAAAAAGTTCTTAATACGTTTATATTGTACTTGAATTCAGGATCATGTCCAACTAGTTCAACTTTTTTAAAGCATAGATCCAAAACGGAAACTAAAGGGTTTGCTAGCCATTTGTTTTGTAGATTGTTCGGGAGTTATTCTGTTAAGTTAAAATCTCTTATTCGTTTTTTTCGAACAAGAGAAAAATCCAATAATTCGTATACCCTAGTACATATGCTATGCTATTACTATGAGACCAATCATCGTGATTTCCAAAAATATAAAATTCTTTGAAACAACAAAATACACATGTTTTTAAATTATACATGTTGAAGGTACTATACTTTGAGCCCCCATAGCGCCGCCCCTGGAACATTTGTAGGGCCCACTTTAATAATTTAAACTCGGATACTCCTTGGCTACGCTCACGTCCTATTTATTTAGAAATGCCAGATTTATTTCCAAAAAATTTTGATTCATCGTTCATATTCATCGCGAATTTATTAGTAAGCTTGTATATAAGTTAAAATTAAAAAATCTGGCTCCCCGATCCCGAAAAATCCCGAGATTTTCGGGATTGGCATCCCTAGTCTCTACGTACACTTAAATATTGCAATAAGTAGAAATATATTTCCAATAAACAAAAAAAGTGTATATATATAAAATAAATGGTCATAAGCATCGTCATTATTGGCCCATCTATGGTTATTAAATGTCTCTGTATTTGTTACTGTCGAAAACAACTGGGAACCAAAAATTCAACAACAACAAAAACAACAATGTTAAAACATAAAAATTATCCTAAACATGCGTGACATCATATACATATTTTAACTGCCACTTGTTTGGTAAACTTATCTGGCAGTTTATTTTTTTGGTTTTTTTGTTATTTAGTTTGTGATGCTGTTGCAAGTTTTCTTAAAATAAGCCAACAAACATTCATAAGGAGTAGGTAGAGTACCAGTAGAGACTATGTGAAGTCCACAAACATACAAATATTTGTATGAAAACAAAAAAAAATAATAATGTCAACTTATACACTGTGCAAAATGAGATGTTTGAATTAGATATAAATTCCATACAAAATTACTATAATTTCCATATTTAACAGGTCCTAAAAAAGTACTTATGAATTCAAATAGGGGTTGGAACAAATCTATCAAATTATAATACTATTTTTAATAATAGTTTCAATGTTGTCGAAATTTTTTCAACAACAGTTTTAGCAATTTTTGGCAGAGTCTAGATTTGTCTCTATATCATACACATTTATAACTTACCATGTTAAAACCACTTGTTTATTCCCAATTAACAAAATTTCTCTCAGTGCAAATTCTTAAATATAAAAAAAATAAAGAAAAACTTCCTAATTGTGAATTGAATATGGGTTTTATGTACGACAATATTCTTTTTAACACAAATAAAGGAATGAAAATCGTTTTGTTCTTCTGTAATCATGCTTACGCTCCAAAAATAATTTGCGTGTACAATTGTAAATGTTGTTATTGGACAATCATGAGACTTTGTGGCGTATTAAGTTTCAATACAAAATAATATTGGCCAAGAACTAACTGCTGCAACAACCAAACAACAGCAACAACATGATTTGAATAAGAGAAAAATATGCAAAAAAAACTAAACTACAGTTTATTGTTGTTGCTGAAATGGAATTGTAGATAAATCTTAAAAATTATCCAAGAAGTTGTTTGTTTCTGTTGCAGTGTGTTGTTGTCTGCAACTTTATTCATGATTTTTCAAACTAATAACTGTTTGATTTTGAAAAACTATTTTTTTGTTTGTTTAGCTCCTAAAAGGAAGTTTTTAGTTTTGTGTAAGATAGATAATTTTTAATTATGTATGTTACGTTTTTGGGGTTTCCGGGAGCAAAATAAAATTTAACATTAACAGTTAATTAACTGTATTTGATTGTAATTGTCATATAAAAACCTAGGACTAGCATTATAGACTACTGACTGACTACTATTTGTGAGTATCTTAAAAATAAACAGAAAATAATTTAGAACACTGCAGTGGTCGGCACAAGCAGAACATGCCACATTTGTAAATTATGTTATAATCTCCATGTTGATGATTTTTATGAATTAGTCGATCTCGTTTGCTAGTGGAAACGAGTGCCGACCATTGATTTAGTGCTATACTGATGATTTTTAATTTGATCTTATTTTGCCAAATACCTTATTATTTAGTTGAAAGTTTTCATTTCAATAGCTTTTCAAATATTACGTGCTCGATCGGTGATCACTTCTACGATCACTTCAAAAAATTATATTTTTTTTCATTGAAAGTCTACAATGTCTTGCACGCAAGACTCGTTAAAAACTATTTAGAATGAAGTGCTTGGGAAGTTTTACCTCACCCGCCTTATATTCCAGACCTTGTCCCGTCCGTCTACTATTTGTTTCGATCGATACAGAACGTTCTCTCTAAAGGATACGCTTCACCTTAGAACAGGGTATCCGAAATTGACTTGATTCGTTCTCGACATCAAAAGATGAAAAGAACATATCTAGCAATGGCCAATACATTTTAAGAAATCCCGCATTTTTAAGTCTTACATAACCATAATATCATTATGTCCAAACATGATTTCTCCTCAATCATAATATGATCATGTTAAACATAATAGATGACATTTCTTATTATAATTGGCACTTCTACTTTTTAATCTCAACAGAAACTTGAAATGTCTTTAACACTGTAATCATTACATTAAAATTTTTCTCATGAGCGATCTGTGATAATCCCATTCTGCAATCACATATCACAAAAGAAATTTCGCATTCAAAATCTCTAAATGAAGAAAAAAAATTATATTTAAAATTCGATTGATTCGTTTACAACTCTGCAAATACCGTAATTGTAGAGAAAATACGCTTTCACCAGTACTATTTTTCTTAATTAATATACATATATATCTTGTACGGAAAATAGACAAATATGATCACAATTTTTATTACCGTGTTCATAACCCAGTGTTAAATAAATTTAATATATGATCAATATTTTTTGGCGATGACTTCCACTTTTATACATTTATTCATCTCTGTAATAAATGCCTTAGAAAGTATCGGTGATCACTACATATTTTTTCTCAAAAATCTCAATAGATCTGTAAATAGTGCGAGATCGATCTGTGATCACTTCTACTTTTTCATCAAAATTATTTTTTTTTTTATGAAATACTTGAAACCTCTATGAAAATACCATACTTTCTTTTTTTCACAAACTTCTACTTTTTTTCACAAACATCTATTTTTTATACAAAGGAGTCTTTTCGAGTGCCAACAATGTTATGCAATAGAGACTTAACAACAGAGTGACGATAATCGCTTTAAATTTTCGTGATAAAGCAGAGTTTTGGTTCATTTTTTTCCTTCAGATTCAAAGTTCAAAGTCTCAACCTAACATACGCTAATTCATTTGGCGAGTGTATTACTGTTTTTATACTTTTAAACAGTGTAATTAAAATGGATTTTTCAAGTTTAATGACTAAAAAACAATTCCTCAAAGAAAACGGTGTTAACTAAATAATTTCCCTTTATAAAACATAAGTAAATAATAAATTTTTATTATTATATTTTATAACAGATTTTATTATAAAAACTTATATGGCAAAATACTAAAACTGTTCTTTTTTGCAATTTGAATTATTGCTTTACAAAAGGAAACACATAACTTAATTAGTTATACATACTACACCTTAATCCCATTGTGTCTAATATTTATATTTAAATAAAAGCAACTAAAGAACTCTAAACTAAAACAAAAGACTTAAGAAAACTCAAATGATTTGAAACCACATAAGAAAACTTTGAATATGAACAGCAAAACAAAAGATTTAAGAAAAAAACTGAGACTGCAACTAACATGAATAGAAATTTCAATGTTATTTCTATACTCCAACTAAAAATATGTACTTGCAACATACATTATATGTGGTGTAAAGGGTGATTTTTTAAGCCCGATAGAACTTACGAAATGGTTAACTGTCAAATGAACTGTCATACTGCGCTCCCTTTTTTATATTTTTGATCAGTATACTCAGAAAAATCATCAGGAATAGATTGATACTTGAACTACGCTATTATATTATCCAAAATTGTTTGGTTTGTTTAAAAACTAAATTGGCGTGAGACCAATACACAACAGACCCTACAGACTCCATTACACCATGGATTATTTTCAAATGTTAATGCCATGTATTGATTTTTCAAATAAGAAAAATTTGGATTAAATTTTTGTTCTATCGGCCTTTTAAAAACACCCTTTATGCATTTAAATGTATCTCTATTGAAAGTGTAAATTATTGTGTTCAAAATATTGTACTTGTAACACCTTTTATTATTGTTATTATGATATTGAAATTAACCAATTTAAAAAAATCTTGTTTTATCTTTATTTCTTACAATAAAAAAGTTCTGAGTCATTGTTCAAAACAACAACAAAAAAAGACTTAACATGTTAAGAATAGAGTTGTATTGTTCAATAATAATTACATCATTTCATTGTAATAAAATTGTAAGTTTCATTGCTACATAAGGTCAATTATGTTCACTAGTAATTTTAGGGGCATTCCTCAAATTTATTAGGCAAATAAAGTTTTCTGTTGTTTTTTTTTATAAGACTTGTTTTAAATTGAGTTGTTATTATTAAATAATTTTTCGGCTTTTATTTTGAGTTTGAATGATTTGAATAAAAATTTATGTCTAATGAAAAAAATTCACACACATTGGCTTTATTTGGGGAATACAGTGAAATCTTGATGCAAGGGAAATTTCTTACTGAAATTTAAGTTTTTAAACTACTCAATCTGACCTTTACCATATAATAGATGGTGGATTTCATGTCAATTGAACCAATTTTTAAAATCGATGTCTTCCGATCGGGATGAAATTTGAACCAAGGTTTTTCAACAAGAACGGTCAAGGACTCTCGGAGTTAGAGGGAGTCAAAATTTTACATTTTAGCCAAATTACCTATTTGTTCTTAGCAAAATGTGTCCCAAATAGTTTACATAGCTATTTCTTCAATCTTTCGAAAAAAAATATTAAAAAAAAAATAAAAAATGTTTAATATTTTTTTTTCCGAAATCAAAAACTTTTTTGACTTTTTTCAAAATGGGCCCTTTTTATTATTTTTTTTTGCTCAAAAGAAAGCTTGGGTCTATTCTTTTAAGACCTACACAGAAAGAATTAAATTTCTGATTCAATCAAGAAATTTGCTCAATCAGACAAAATATTGTTTGAATTAGGACCTATCACAAAGTTTGTAAATTCAAACAAGAAATTTTGTAAAAATTTAATTGAAAAAAAATCAATATTTTTTCAATTAAAAAAAGTATCATATTTAATAAAAAAGTTGTTTGAATTTACAACACAATTTCAAACAAAAATTTGTTTAAAACAGTAAAATTTTTGTCTGGTCCAAAAAATAATTTTTAAGCTAAATTGGTATAGAACCAATACAATTTTTTTTTTAAAAATAATAATATCAGAAAAAAAAGGAAATAAAAATAGGAAAAAAATTACAAATAAGCAAATTAAGAAAGAAAAAGCTAAGTAAAGAAAACAATAATAAATAAACATCTAAAACAGTATTTAATGTTTTTAGATGTTTATCATACATCATACAATTTTTGTAAAGTCTTTGACAAAAACAAAACTACTTATTTAAAAAATATTTTTAACCAAGTGAGAATTATATCAACTCATGTTAAAAACACGCATGCAAACGAAATTACCAAATGTGAGTAAGATACACATGAAAATAGCAAACACACCTATTTACTTGCTTGTGTTGTTGTCTTATCCAAAGTGTTGTATTAAAATAAAAGTCAAACAAAAATATTAATAGAATCTATAAAAATATTTATAGAAAATAAAATTAGTTTCAGACAGGCGATTGTTAGAAAATATTTTAGCAATAATTCTTTCTGTGTATTTGGTTGCTTAGTGGGATGCGAGTGGGATATATAGCAAAATAAATGTTTTGTAACTCAAGATATACAATTTTTGATTTTTTTTAGCAAAATCAAACAGTTAAACAGTTAAAAAGTTAACTAGTTTCACCTATTTATTCCATATAAATAGTAAAATTTTGCATATATCGTTGTCCGATTTGACTCAAATTTTCAGCACTTAACTTTTAGGCCTAGTGTCACAATATTCCACCCGGCACTCTTTGAAATCTAAAAAAAAAATCGGCTGTCACTCTAATTTAATCATTGGAACTTTTGTAAAGTTTAAATTATACCCAATATTTTTTAGTTTTATTAAAAGAACGTTAAATCTTATATTTCGCTCAAATTTGGTAGAAACAAATATTTCTACATAGAGAATTATAATTTTAAAATCGCTCTGAGAAAGAATCGGCCATAGTGCTTCAAAATAACTCAAAATGATTTAAAGCAAACTTTAATATCAGTCGACTCTATTAAAAAACAAGTAAGGAAGTATGGTCGGTCAAGCCCGACCATATAATACCCTACACTAAGTAAAAGAGCAAAAACTTTTTTCTTTTAAAATTTCAATAATTTATATTTTTGAGTGATTTTCGGAAGTGGGTCTTATATGGGGGCTATGACCAATTATGGACCGATCACCATGAAATTAGGTCGTGTGATTTATGTCTATATTAAAGTTAACTATGTTGAGTTTTATGTGTATACCAACAATTTTAAGTGATTTATGCACGTTAAAGTGATTTTCGGAAGCGGGTCTATATGGGAGCTATGACTAATTATGGACCGATCGTAACAAAATTTGGTAACATGAATTTTGTGTATATAAAACTTATTTGGAGAGGAACTTGTGGAGATACATATATAAATTAAACACTTATGACCGATAAAGTCCAATTTCGGGAGGACATTTGTATGGGGACTAGGTGAAATAATAGACCGATTTCAGTCAGTTTCAATAGGCTTGGTCCTTGAGACGAAAAAATAATATGTACCAAATTTCATCAATATATCTTCAAAATTGCGACCTGTACTCTGCGCGCAAGGTTTACATGGACAGCCAGCCAGCCGACCAGACGGACGGACGGACATCGTTTAATCGACTCAGAAAGTGATTATAAGTCGATCGGTATACTTTAGACTAATATACCCTCCTCACGATGGTGGTGTAGGGTATAAAAAAACATATTTTCTCAAATACAAGTCGAAATCAAGTGTTATGACGCTGGTCTTAAACCGTTAATTAAACATACATAATTTTGTATTTTTTCAACCCTTTCAAGTACATTTTAATTTTCGGAACGTCAATTTGCTCAAACTAACGGTAACCCTTAAAGTTAGGTTCTGGAAAAGTCCTTGTACCTAAATGGCATTAGTGATCGAAGCAAGCTTGGTGGCACGATCATATCGATCTGGTGTGTTCACCGAGACTTCTAAACAGGTCAATGGTGATAATGGGGCCGCTGTTATAACCTATGGGCACTACTTACTCGTCAATGATTTTTCGCTGCTCATCTGCCCTATTGAGTGTTTGATAAGATATTGAGGGGTTATATTTAGGGCCTTAACTTACACTATACAATAAAATAATTTTTTTTCCAAAATTACTAGGTCCAACCAGTAAAATTTGATAGAGGTGACAAAAAAACAAGACACGTGTATCGGCGTTTTGAAAGTTTACATCTGAATTTCATTTGAGGGGGGGGGGGGGTTTGAAGTTTCCCAACTCTGGCATATTCGTATTGTTAATCGGCATAAGAAACCATGTAATCCTTACATTTTAGGTATAAAATGTGTTCAGCAAATTTATGTAAAATGTTACGGAGAATATTTTTGTAGAATATATTAACCCTCTAAATCCTCAAGGCATGGGTCTTTTTAGTCATTATTTTAAAAAAGAACAAAAAACACCATTAAAACAGGGATTTAAGGGGTTAAAATGATCCGCAAAAATATTATCCGTGAAAATTTACTATGAGTCCCTGAATACACAAAAATGGAAAATTCAATCAGAAAGTCAGAAATAGGGTTAATTTCGCATTTATTAAGAATTTTATTTTGTAGTACCCCAAAAATTTAGCATGAAAAAAAATAGTTCAAATTTAACTAATACCTCTATTATTTTACCTTCGATAGCAAGGTACTCGCAAACATTTTCAAATTACGGCTTGAGTAGCTCCCTATGATTTTGCAAGATCTTGTGAGTTTGACAACAATCTTCATGGAGTAATGCCTCCAATTATTGGTTTTCAAATATTTTTGGAGGGTCTGGGCAATCTTTGTCTGCCGTGAAAATATCACCACTTCTGAACGGAAGAACCCATTCTCTTGTATGTAAAAACCGATGGAACACATTCACCATAACCCTAGGTCTGCACGTAGCAATTTTTAATGCTAAGCACAAGCAAAAACTTCGGTAAAATTTTCAATGCGAGAAGTTGTATGAAAAACTGACGTGTATTTTGCTTATATTTTGTGTTTTTCTTTCTTTGTTTTTTTTTTACTTTTGAAACTTAAAGTGATGTGTATGCATTAAACATCCCGAAACATAGAAAGAAGAAATTTTACATTAATGACAACTGAACTGACAACTTAATGCTTAGCAATTGCTCAAGCAATCAGTAGAGCAATCATTGCGAAATAGCGGTCCACACATCGCAAATTTTACGGACGCAATCAAATTTCACAATTTCGGCAATAAATATTGCTACGTGGAGAACTAGTGTAAGCTTTGGTGAGCCCTTGGTGTGTAAATTAAAGAAGTAAAGCAAAACTTCCTGCATATGATGCTTTGTTGGCACAAAATTCCACATTTTCGAAGCAAAAAAAATTTTGTTGTTTACACTATAATGTTTAATATGTAAATGAGAATAAATGACAGATATGTATCCTTTTAAATTACACATATGTTATTAAAAATTAAACCGCATTCGAAAGATACGCCGTCTATTGGCTATTGCATTTTTAAATCACTAAAAACATTGAAGTTACGCCATTATAATCAAGTGTATTGTATAATAAGATCAATTCATCTACTTTAAGTGTTCCCAGATTTAGATGCAATAATTTTCCCCGAAATGTGTCTTCTCTTAAATCTTAAATCCCTTTTATAAAGCTGTTACTGTTGACTTGTGTAAATATTTTGTTCAACTTGCTGTCTATGTTTTAGTTTTGCTTGATCACGTTCCTTTAATAAATCATTGTATCGTTGCCTTTTAAACAATAGCTTAGCAAAGAAGGCCCTTTATGATGCTGGTTTTAGAAATAATAAAAACACTATGTTTGTTATATTTTTTATTTATTTCTTTTATTATTTTTTTCTTTTCCTTTTGAATATTTCAACTTAAATACTTTTTTTTTATTATTTTAAACATTTCTTTAATAATATTTGTTTTTTCATTCTGGTTTTATTTTTAATATGTGATTGCCTTTTTATAATTAAATACATACAATTTTTTATATTATTTTAGAATGTTTATTTTGTTTTTAATATTAATAATTTTAAGGGTTTATTTTAAATAATGTTTTTGTGGGGGTTTCTTTTATATATATATATATATATGTATACTGAACTATAAATATGGCAAATTACATTTAAAATACTAAAAGTAATTATATTATAATTAACAATTACGATAGTAAAATAGAGCGATCGTATGTACTAGTAAATTCTAATATTAGTTTTTTTTTGTTTAAATATATATTTAGATGTTTTTCTTTGTTTGCAAAACAATTACAAAGTTTAGAGGGTTATATACAGGTATTTCCGTTTAGGAAAAATAGGGATAAAACTTAAGATTTTTTTTTTAAATTTTATTTTAAATTAATAATAAAAAACGAATTTTTAACAACAAGGTTTAGGTTTTTGTTTTAAATAAGACTAAAAAGTTTAGGTTTAAAAATAATTTAAAATAAAAGTAAATTAAAGGTTTTTTGTTTTAAATATTTACAATTATTTATATAAACTTTTAAAATGTATCACCATGCATAGAAAATTTACAAGATTTTTTTTGTTTCTTTTTGTTTTTATGATTTTATAATTAAACTAATTAAATATTTAATGTTTTTGTTTATAAATTTGTTTTAAATTTTGGCAATTTCAAATTGCTTGTTTTTGCATTTTTGCTAAATAAAATTTATAAAATATTTTGGACGTGTTTGAAATTTTCTTTCAACATTTATAAAATGAAACATAAAAAAATAATAGAATTTATTATACATCAAGTCCCTAAACATAAACATTTATTACTTAAAGTAATAGTTTAACATATTAAGAAAAATCTAAGGTAAATATTACCTAAAAGTTTTATTAATTTAAACTACGTTCACACTGCTAAAATATTTGTTTAATATCAAATATTTTAACAACAAATTGTAATAAATCTTTATTTAATTATTTAAATTAAATAACTATTTACTCAATTTAGAGTTTTCTTGTATATAATAAAATATTTGAGTGATGTGAACGTACCTAGCAGTAATTTATGTTTATTTAAAAGGGCCTTTAAACAGTTTGTTAATTTCTTTACATTGTTGTTTATGTGTTTTATGTTAAATTGTTTTTTTTTTTGTTTTGTTATAATGATTTGTTTGCTATAATTTACTATTTACATAAAATTTTCTTTTTACAACGATTTTAAATGTGTGTTTTGTGATTTGACTTTAATTTGTTTTTTAGCGCTGTATTTATGAATTTATTAAAAACAATTCATAACAGTTAATTGTTAACAATAATGTATGTATGGCATTATATTTCTGTTTATTACACTCCATAATTTAGCTTTATAATTGAAATTAAAAAAAAAAATTAATAAAAAAGGAGTGAATTTATTTAATGTTTGTTTTGTTTTATAATAAATTAATAAATTGCACGCAATGTTAACATAACATACTTAAAATAATACAATAATTAAGATTAAAACTACAATAATAATAATAAAAAAATAATACATTTTATTTAAATATTTATTAGGAATTTGGTTGTTGGTTGCTTTAGGTTTAGGTTTAGGAAGGGACAGACATTGAAAGGGATTAAAATTTACAAGAAAAAATAAGGAAACTAAAAGACCTCAAAATATAACATTAAAATAATAAGAAAGAACTACCTAAAAATAATCTAAAAAGAAACTATTTCAAATACATTTAAAATAGTTAGACCTTAAACTGCTACTGCTGGGATTAAGTGGCGCCTAAGCAAAGTTTAAATCCCCTTAAGCTGCCTGGCTTTGTTAAGCCAACCAAAATAAAGTCATTGATTTATCATTACATGGCCATTTAAATAAACATTAACAGTTACAGTGTTCTCTTTTGCTGTTAGATTGAATTGATCAAGGTTGGAAACAGTAGCCATTTATGGTTGTGGTTTTAACTCATTAGTAAAGACGTCTAGTTGATTTCAAGGGTCTCTTTGCAAAGATCCTTTAATTTTGCTGTAAACTTGGTTTTGCTGTTTTAATTTTTCGTCTTTTGTTAGGAACTTTTTTTTTGTTTCTTAAAGATTTCTATCTTTACCGTTTTGTTATGTAGCAGTTCTGGTTGTTGTTATTTAATATAATGGGTTTTTGTTGTTGTTGCTGGTTTTTGTTGTTGTTGCAATTTCAATTAAATAAATTATTATTTAAATTATTACCGCTCCATCACGTATAGTCAGTACGCCAAGTACCCTTTAAAGAGAACAAAGAAAAATTAATTAATTTCAAGTTAAAAAAAGAGAAAAATTAGAAAAAAAAATTGTTATATAAACAACTAAGAGAGAGAGCTTTAAATAAAAGAGAGTTAACAGTAAACATGATAACAGATTGTTAAAAAGTGAAACTCACAGGTTCACTCTAATTTTCTTTAAATGTATTTTGCTAAATTAAAATAAAATCAAGACGAAGAACAATATGAATATTTTACTTAAAATTAAATAAAGTAAAATCCTGATAAAAAGAAAATGTAACTATTTACACAAATTTCTAATCTAATGTCTAATTTATATATGGATTTCTTGAAGTTCCTAGAGATATTCTCTTTAAAATCTAAGTTCTTTCTGGCAACATATGGATTCTGAGGCAACATATGAAGCCCAGAAGGAATCAATTTCGGATACTCTGTTCTGGAGTGAAGCGTATCCCAGAGAGAGCGTTCTGCATCGATCGAAACAAATAGAAGTCGCATATTCTGAATCAGTGACATTCGGTACAGGTTCCCTGTGATAGTCAGATTTCAGCAGCTCATAATATATGGAACCCTTTTGCTTCAACAAAATACAGAGAATTACCATAGCGCCATGGATATTTGGCGTTGATGTCGATTCGGCTGCTTGGCCGGGCTTTACATACGATCTCTTACGCTTCATGTTATTGTAATGGATCAAATTTTCATCGCAAGTAATGATTCCGGGCAAAAATGATCTCAGCTTCAATTCGTATGGTACACTGTTTTTTGTTGAATCCTACTGCTTTCAAACGTTTTGAAATTGCTGATTGAGAAGCTTCCAATGATTATGAAATCTGTTGTTGAATTTGAGAACAATTTTCATTTAGTAATGCCTCCAATTCTAGGTCTTCAAATTTTTTAGGCTGGCATGGGCTATCTTTGTCTTCGGTGTTAAAAATCACCACTTCTGAACCCCACAAACCATCTCTCAAACATTGAAAGCGATAGAAAACATTCACCATAAAGCTTTGGTGGGCAATCCGCGTGCTTTTAAGGCTCTTTATTTCAAATTAAAGAAGTAAAGCAAAACTTCCCACATATAAAGCTTTGTTGGTACAAAATTCGAAATTTTCGAAGCAAAAAATACATTGTTGTTTACACTTTAATATTCAATAATTAAGTTAAAATAAATGACAGATATATACCCTTCAAAATGCCACATAAATTATTAAAAACAAAATTCCTCATTTTTAAGTCTAAAAATATGTGGCATCTTTTTTCTTTCTTAAAGAGCTTAACACTGCTTTAAATTCTCTTTTTGTTAAAACTAATATAAAATGGCAGCTAAAAGTTTTAGTTTAATTTTGCTCTTACTCTTTACTGTTTCTATTAAAAGCTTTTCTTCTCTTTAAAAAAAACAAAAATCCTTTGCTAAACTTACCATTGAACCCAAACCCAAATGGTAAGGCTGAGAATGAGGTACAACACCGCCACCTAAAGAGCCGGCCGTTGAAAAGCCACCCTGTAAACCGCTGGAGGCACCCAAAGCTCCCATACCGCCAGTATACCAGCCACCATGCATATGCGCATGAGCTGGATGTAAACCACTGGAAAGATGGCCATGTTGAGCTAAAAAAAAGCAAACACAAAAAAATAAAACAATGAAATTAATGAAAATTATATAAAAAGCATTTAATTTATAAAATATTTTAAAGTAAAATAAAAATTTTATTTAAATTGTTTGTTTATATTTTGATTATTTAAAAAAAAACACCTACCCATTGAAGCCGAAAAGCCGCCACCAAAACCCTTAGAAGGATCCAAGGGCTTGAAATCACCCATGCCCAAATGGCCGCCCATGGGCAAACAGCCTCCTCCCAAACCCTTTTTCTTTTTCGATTTCGATGATAATTTACGATTACGGGTTTGTATACCTTCTTTTTTCATGGTAAGAGGCCGGTTAACCTAAAAATATACCAAAAAAATAGAAAAGAAAATGTTAAAAATAAATTTGCAAAAAAAATTAGCCAAAAGACATTTAACAATTATTTAGAAAAAAAACCAGTCTACTTATGACCTTTAGCTTTTATATTACACAGGCCTATATGGTAAGTAAGTAAATAAGTTTTAAAAAGGATGTAAGGCACCCAAACAGGAAACGTATACAACTTAACACTAACACATTTATACAAACAAATGCAGACTTACAACTTTGGATATGTATGAACCCAGCAAACTTACAGCTAAAAGGCATTTGGACATACAATTCAAATAGAGTTTTAAATGTGTTTTTTTCGTTTTGCTTTCAGTATGTAAATCTAGTGTGCCTGGGCCTCTTCATCATACATATGTAGTAAGTATATTCATTTGTAAGGAGAACCGGAAAAAGCTTGCAACATTACATTATAACGTACTACTTTTTTTTCCTTCTTTCTTTTTTCGATTTTTTTTTTTACATGATCAGATAAGAGATTTAAATGTATGAGTATGGCTGTGTATGTGCGAGTTTAAATGTAGAGCCACTGCAAAAACAGAAAAAAAACTCTATATGATTTTAATGCGTTGATAATAATGGTTTGGTGCACCAACTGAACAGAAAGAAGAAAAAAATATTGTATAACTACAGCTGGTTGGTTGGGTTAATTTATAAATTTGAAATACATACTTACTTACTACATACATTCTCAGGTTTTTTTGTTTTATATTTTACATATAAAAATGTCCCTGTGTTGCATGAGTGTATGTATGTATGTTTGTGTTATGTTAAATGATGAATGTGTAGGTTTATGTACTTAAACTTACACTCACAGAAAATTTTAAGTAAAAAAAAGTTTTCCAAATGTTTAATATAGTTTAACTAATGTAAATATTTGAATCCGAATTTTTGAAACTTTTATCATTCTCGGGAAATATTACAAAAATCTGTTCATTAGCGGGTATTTTTTTAATACTTAATGAAGCGAAAAACCAGTAAAATAGTTTAAATAAGTCTGTAAAATTCAATATTGATTAAATGATTGAAGAGGTCTGACTAATTTGAATGTGAAAAAATGTGTGATTCGTTTCGAAAGAGAACTTTTTCAAATCAGAATGTCTATAAACAAATTTTAAGCGGTATTATTGTCATTACTTTTTCTAAATATTAAGGTAATTTACTAAAAAATTTTATATTTCTGGTTTAAATAAAATTTGTTTCTGTTTTTGTCCCACAGACAAAGAGTTTATGTACCCAGCGGGAAAAATTGCTAGGTCTTCACATTGTAGGCCTTCTAAAAGACCTGATTACACATTATATAAGATCCGATACTCATTGCACTCTGCTTACTCTCAGAAGTCATTCTAAAAAGGCTTTGCTTCTCCTTCTAAAAACATTCAAAACTGCATTGCGAAATCAAACATGTTTGGTTTTGCAATTATTCCTATATGTTGTCTCTCTATGATAAAATGTATTTTGCTCTCTTTATAGAAGGGAAGAAGGAACAAAATCTTCTAAAAAATTTAGCATTTTATAACATTTGATGTTGTGAATTTCGCGTGAAGTAGTTTTTTATATATAAAACTACATCAGTGATTTTTTCCTAAATACTTGGTTCAGCAGACCTTCAATTATACTCCCATAGAGACATTCCGTGAGGCATAACGCGGAAGGTCTCTTTGCAGACCTTCAACGCAGGACCTTCTAATATGCCTTCAAAGGTAGGCCTTCTATCAGCGATGTAACAGAAGCGATTATGCAAGGTCTTGGCTCCCAATGACACGCTGTGTAAAATGTATACTTTTGTCTGCAAAATAAGGCCTTTAGAAAGGCCTCTTTACTGCATCTTTTTCCCGCTGGGTAGTGGTAATTGAATTGATAGATATTAAAATGATTTAGTCTAAATTTAGGGATCTATAAAAATGTTGAAAGGCCGAAATAGTTTTTTTCAATGGAAAAAAGTCGAACGCTATGCCAAAAAAGTCGAAACGTCGACTAACTGACAAAAGTCGTTTAATCGATTTTTTATTTATAATTCTTATTGTAAAAACTTTAAAAACTATGTTTTTCTCATCAATAATTCTAGTAAAAGTCAACTTTTCATAAATAGCTGAAGTCGAAAAGCCGACTATTGAAAAGTAAAAAAAAAGTTGTAAGTTCAAAATGCCGACTTTTTTGAGACTGAAAAAAAAATCGGTTATTTAAATTGTAATTCTTCTGAATGAACTGATTTTCTGTTGCTAGTATCGAAAGAATATATAGATATAATCAGGCGGGCATCCAGCTCAACCATTTGGGGGAGGGGGAAGTGTTGAATCATTAAAAATCTCTTTTAAATTTCACTTTTCTTTGCTTTGTTGTATTAACAATTTACCATTTTGGGGAGGAAATTTAATCATTCGATTGGCAACAAATCACATTGAGCTCCCGATTAGGAGCTTAATTAAAGCAAATTGGGTTTCTATAAGTCGATTTTTGGTCAGAAAAGTCGACTGACTAAAAAAAGTAAATTTTTTATTTTGAATTTTTGTTATCAAAAAGAATTTGAAGTTGTTTGCAGTTAGCAATAGCATGTATCTGAGATCAAATTAAATTTAAATAATTTTAAACCGGCCGATATTAACAGAAATTGTAAAACCTATTGCTAAATGGAAAATTGTTTAAAAATCTTAAAGTAATATATAAAATATCGTTAGTTTTAATATTTTTTTGTAGCTGAGAAATTTAAGAATTTTGGTTGCCTTAATCAAACTTTTGTAAATGAAATCTTCGAGTGTATTTTCACAATTGCATTGAAGCACAATTATTTAGTTGTTGTTGTTTGTTAAAGTACTCATACTCTCCATGAGAGACCATGAGTAAAGTATACAATTTCTAGCAACTTGTACCTAATGGCTGGCATGGTTTTGCTAGTACTCGCTCGTACTTTTTCATGCCACAAAAAAGGGTAGCTTATCATTTATGGAAAATCTTTTAGAATTTCTGTTTTTTTTTTTAATTTTTTTATAAAATGTCGTGGTTGTTGTTGTAGTTGTTAGAATTGCGCTTCATTGTGCCACAATTACAATATTAAGTTACCCCGGTTGTTGTTGTTGGTAGTTGGTTGTTGATTTGAGACTAAATGTCTGGCTAAAGTTCCATATTTAAAATATCTAGTAGTAGTATTTGAAACTAGTATTACATACCACAGGGTTTTTTTTATTATTGTGAGCATAGCTGGGCGTAAAGGAAACCTTTAGCTAAATGCATTAAGAGACCAAAACCACGTTATTTGCAGACACACACACACTCACGAAAAAAGTGTTTAAGTGCAAACAAAATGACTGGCTGATGGACTGAGACTGGCTGATGAATGAATTTGTAACAAAAAAAAGAAGAAAAAAAAATACAAATGATTGAGCGCTGGATTTTGTTGCGAAAAAAAAAACACTTAAGTACTTAACTAAACAACCAAACAGGCAAAGAGCAAGAGTAGCGCTCTGTGAGCACTTTAAACAATTCTGGGCAAACAAAGAGATTTACCGGGGCCAATTGTTAAATTGTAAACACAACACACAATACATGGGCAGGAAACAAAAGGCGGCAGCTCTACATTCAAATAATAATCGTTGAAATGAATAAAAAAACACATAGTAGGTTTTACCAGGGGAGGGTTGCATAAGTTGCATGCAACTTTAACTATTGTTGCAAAAGGACATCTCTGCTTAAAATCAACATCATGCCGAAACTATCGGCATACGTACTTTTAAACTGTATCATTTTCCTCTTTAACACACAAACAAAACAAATTGTTTCATTGTAATTGTTGAGAGCGAGCGGGATTCCCCCTAGTTTTTTTGAAAGGCCTATAATTGATTTGGTAATTGATACTTTTGTTTGTAGGAAATGACAAACAATACAACAATACGTACACAATTTCTAATTCAGTCAGCGGAATGAAAAAGAAAACGTTAAAAATATTAGATCGCTGAAATGAGATTAAAATGAGGATCCCACTGAGTGTAAGAGTATTTAAGAGATTTTTGTATAAAGAATAATGTGATAATTTGTTAAATATCAAGACAGGGAGGAGGAAAATTTGTTATGCTAAGCATGCAACAAAGCCAAGGCCAAATAAATTATTATGATGACGATAATAATGACGCTGATGATCTGTAGGGGTGTTCTCGACAGTAAGAAACTAAATTTAAATAATTCTTTTAGGCAATTGAGTGCATATTGAAGTATTGAAAGAATAGATATGTGTCGAAAATTTTAATTTAATAAAGTAATGAAAATAATTGTGATGATCGATAATTGAGTCTTGTTTAAAAGGCTTAAATGTTTACAAATCGTTTAATTTAATCATTTAGAGCAATAATATTAATTTTCTTTAGAGAAATGGCTTTTAAAATAAAGCTGCAAAAGCACTAAAAATATTAATAGCTTTTTAGTAAATATTTTCAAAAGTTCTTTTAAATACTGTTATAACAAACAACATTAAAAGTTGATTTATAAAAATAGTTACAAAAGCAATTTAAATACATATTTATAACTTCAAAACCCTTTTTGTATAAACATTTCTTAATAAAAGCTTTTTATATAGATTTAATTAAAAGCTCTGTAAAATAGTTCTAACAAATTATATAATTATATGTAGCTTAATTCCAAAAGCACTTTTAATAGATATAATAAAAGCTTTTTTTAAAAACTTTAAAAGCTCCTTTGCCTAAAAATAGTTGTAAAAGTTATTTATTTGCATATTTGGAACATTAAATTAATGTTTGTATTAAAAATTGATTAAAATCTTTCTAATAACGATTTATAGAAAAAATTTTTTTAAAAACAACAATTAAATAGCTGTAATTATCAAAAGAAATCGAAACAGTTTTTAGAAAATGAAGTTTGAAAAATTTAAAAGCTGTTTCAAAAAAAGTAAAAGTTCATTAAAAAGCTTTTCATTAAATGTGAATATAAAAACTTTTTAATAAAGATTAAACAAAGCTTTTGAATTAAGAAAAATTGATTTCTAAAGCTCTTGAAGAGCTTTTTCCAAATAGTGTTACAAGTTCTTAAAAAATCGTTAAAAGCTCCTTAAGAAAGCTTTATTTTCTATAGTAAAAACCTTTATAAATCTCTTCATTTTGCTGATTGTTTTGAATATCCCTAATATTGTCACGGCATAAACTATGGAATTCATGCATACATTTTTTAAATGTTTAACTCATTAATATAAATGTAAATTATAAATGCATATTTTATACAAAAACAAAAAAAACAGAACACAATTTATACAAAAATTATGAATGAATACAATTCATATATTATATTGACACAACAAGCAGTAAGTAGTGGCAAGTTGAGGAACAGAGCCGTCAAAAAGATATATGTATGATGCATAACTTAAATCGAGCGCATCCTTAACATGCTGCATTAATATGTAATAATTTCATTTCAGTTTTTACTGTGGCCTGCTACAGTAAAAACTTTTTTTGAAAATACAAGCAGCATTTCATTGCCCCAACTGTTTATAAAACTGCCTGCTGTCAAGTTAATTTTTGATAAGCATACACGCGACTCTCACTCTTTCTTCCACTACCAAGTAAAGTAAGCACTTGCAGTTGAGCGAAGCAGCAAAAAAAATAAAAACCATAAGGAAAGAGGATGCAGCTACTGATTCGTGTATTTTAAACACATTTTGTTGCTTTGCTGTATTTTTATTTTATACATTTAAAGCTAAAAAATTATGCCTTACATACAAACTCACATAAAATTGAATCTTAATTCATGCTAATGTTATGACACTGGGTGGCATATATTTATGCTACATTTTGAGGCACAATCAAGGCATTTATAAAAAACAAACATGTTAATTGTTGATAACAAATTAGACATGAGATGTGTACGAAAATACAAAATACAGTACTAAACTAAAGAGTATTAAGATAAGGTTAAACAAAAGAAAGTGAACAGAATAACAGGTAATTTTTGTATTAAAACTATTTTGATTAGTTCTTTTTGTCCTTTTGTTGTTATCAATATTGCATGTCTTGGTGACGCCATACCATCTTATTGCGACATAGTCTACTCTATCCCGCTGTGTTGCAAGGTGTTTTAATGCATGTTTTTCTTTTAGAAGAATTACATTTAATTGTTTTTTATTTAATTTTTATATGTTGCAGACAATTTGTGAGCAGGTAAGTAGAAGACACTTTTTTATTTATGATTAGATCATAAAAAAATCTATAAAAAATATATTTTAAAAACATTTTATGAAAAAAATAAAGATTTTGCAAAACTATTAAATGAATTTAAAGATCTTTACAAATATCTGTTTAAAATACATTTAAAGAGTAACTAATATTTGAGGCCCCTCACATGGCAGTTTGTGGTATTTAATAAAATTTGTTTGCTACAACCGAATCATTCGTTCGGTAATATACGAAACTGTTTTATATGATTCTCTCGATAACATCAGCCATTATTGTGTTAGTTTGTAAGAGAGAACTGACAGATTTGATTCATGACTGAGTTTCTAATACAAATAAGTAAAAGAGATCATTTGCATAACGCTTTAATGAATTTCATTTAGCAAATCGGTTTTAATTTGGACATTTTTATCAGAAATTTACTTAATTTAAATGGAATACGGTAAAAGTGTTAAAATTGTTTCTATTTATATTAAAGCTGAGTATTTACAACCATAAAATTTGATTGCTGCAACTGAATCATTCGTTCGGCAATACACGAAACTATTTTCTCTGTTTCCCTCGGAAACATCAGCCGTTATTGTGCAGGTTTGAAAGAGAGGACGAGAGTTTGGATTCTTGACTAAGTTTCTAATACAAATAAGTAAAAGACATCATTTGCATACAATATTAATGAATTTACGATTAAAGTGTTTCTATTTATATTAAAACTGAGTATTTACAACCATAAAATTTGATTGCTACAACTGAATAATTCGTTCGGCAATACACGAAACTATTTTCTCTGTTTCTCTCGGAAACATCAGCCATTATTGTGCTAGTTTGAAAGAGAGGAGTGACAGATTTGATTGACTAGATGAAATTCTTATTGAAACAAAAAAAAAAGAGATCATTTGCCTTAAAACTTTAATGAATTTCGCTTTTGTGCAAATCTGTTTTAATTTTGACATTTTATCACTTTCCCTTTATCGCTTCCTTAAAGCAATTATGTTAAAATTTTTGTAAATAAATTTATTTTTAAAACTTTTGGACGATTAAATCCAAACGATAATTTGTGATATTTTTGTTATGTTGGGGGCAATAGCAAAACGTCCCACCACACAAAAGATACTATTTAAATTCCGTATGACTTGCAATGAGTATTTGTTGTTGCATTTCTCTATATATTTTATATGAAATGCTCGCTTTCTGATTGGCATCTTATCAAGATGGGAAACTATCCAATACCGAACAGAAATCATTTTTGAGTTAAACTATAATAAACGACAAGAAAATAAAAGCGTAAATGCACTTGGTGCATTTGAATACAAAACATTTTATGAATATGAAATACAGTTTGAGTACTAAGGAGAGGGGAATTTAAAAGAAACAGCAGCAAGAGGTAAACTTGCTGGTGTTGACATGCAATCTGGCAAATAAATATTAGAAAAAACAAAAATATTATTGGCGCGAGTGCAAAATTTTGTTTTAAAATAAATTTTAAAAAAACTAACTTTATGTGTAGTATTCGAATATGTGTCCTATATTTAGTTATCTATAGCTAAAGTCTATGGAAACTTGCTTGATTTTCAGAATAGTTAATGTGCGTTTGCTTTTATTTTGTTGCAGTTGTTGCTGTATTTTTAATTAAACCACCCAAAGTGCCGGTAGCTCTAACGAATTGCCAGCTTTACAATGTGTTTGAAGTACATTCATAGCTACATATATTTCATTTAACATTTTGTTTTGGTTGTTAGTTCATCTAAGATAAAGTGCAGACTACTCCTCATATATACATGGATACATGTAGAAAATGTGCAACGAATCAATGGCAATTTTAGTTCAGTTTTATTTGTTGTGTTCATATTGTTGGTTTATTTGTTTTATTGCCTTTTTAACAGTCAATTAACTAGACTTTTTTTTTTGTATTTGCAAAACTATTTTCCAACAGATTTTATTTTATACAAAATAAATGATAAAACAGTAGTTGGCAGCAAAAAGTTGTTAAATAAACAAAAAAACTTTCTTTGGAAATATGAAACAAAATTTAAAAAATTTAGGAAACAAATTATTTTCAGTTACAAAAGTTTTAATTTTAAATAAATATTTTTGTAAATTTTAATATTTGTTCTAAACTTTTTATTTTCTTAAAGCTTTTTCTTTAGTTTCTCAAAGGTAATTACTTCTTAAAGTTTTTCTTTCTAAAATCTTAAAAAAAAATATAGAAAAAGTTTTCTGTTAAAAATCTGTGACATGTAAATTGCCTGCATATTTTGTCACTTATTTAAAAAGACATTTAAAGCAACATAGCAAGAAAATTAAACTTTTTTTGTTAGAAAAAAATTTATTTTTTTTTTGCTAAAAACCTAGAAAACTGGAAATAAATTTTAAAAGTTTTCAGTTTTTACCAAGATAATTAAGTTTAAAATATTATTTTTAATGTAAACAACGACATTTTTATTACAAAACGCTTAAGAAAATAGAAAAACAGAAGAAAACGAATTAATGAATATTTAATGGGCTGCTGGAAAGGAAATAAAAAAAATAATAAAAAAAAGAAATACAACAACGGAAGGACAAAAAAAAAATTAGCTTAAGGGGAGAACAGCTAACTAAAACAAATGTTTAAAAAAAACTGGATTTAAAATAAAACTAAATATTTAATCAAAATTGAGGAGCCGCAGAAGAAACGGTACTTCTTGGAAAATTTCAAAATTTTGGGAAATTGATTTTTTCTAGATTTCAACCCAAATATTATAAAATTACCAAAAAATCAATTTGTAAAAAAATTCGAAAAATTACCTTTTATGCAGCTCCTCAATTACCCCTATAATTATTATATTTAGTTAATTTAAAATCTCTATTTTTATTTCTGCTCCCTTTACTTTATTAAATTAAAGCAAAGAGTTAATTTCTACACCCCCCCGTGCGGCTTTAAATCAAGTTAATTTTCAAAAATCAAAACAACACTTTAAAACCACCACACTTAACACTCGTTTTCCCCCTCTCCTGCTTAAAACAACCTCTATTAAGGTTTCTCTATCTTGTCTAAATCTTTCAAAGAACCACAGCAAAAATAAAATAAAAAAAAAACTTCAAATCACATTAATGTTTAAACACTTTTGTATTAGACTTAAATGAAATGATGTAAAAAATAAAAATGTTATCGCATTTTCACAGCCACCCGTTTAAAACGACAAAACTGGTGTCGTTTTATCAAAAGAGGGTGGTAAATCATTTAGAAAGCTTATCTTTCAAGTACCACACGCACAATCATCCAACAAGCAATAGTCATAGATGATGTCAGTTACGCAGTAAATAGCATCTTTAAAAAATAATCAACAATCCATCATCAGACGACCAACATTATTTTGGGGAGTTTGCTCGCCCGCTATTGTAGTGGTAGCCCAACGCCCCGTGTTACAAAAACTCCCCCTGTTAAAATGTTTTTTTTTTGTTTTTGTTTTCGTTAAAAAAGAAAACAAGATGCGTTAACTGATGTTAGAAATGTTAAATCAGATTTAAACTGATTAACTAGATTCATTTATTCATGCAATGAATAAATAGATTTTGTTGGAAGAAAAATAAAAATGAACAGAAATAAAACAAGGGGAATATAAATAAGACCGCGTGCAAGCATTTGATTTCCTTTTCCTTTAGCTTCCGCTTAAATACGAGTACACACACACTCTCAAAGCTCTCACACTCAAAGCATACACATGAAGAGAGAGTGAGAAAGAGAGAATGACAAACATTTAACTGTGATTTGCTATTAACACAGAGATGGAAAGTAGAAATAATCAAAATAAAATAAGTAAACAAATAAATAATAAAGCAAAAATTCAGTTTTAATATAAATTTTAGACTAATTTGTTATAAATTACTATTATGTAGGGAGAGCTAAACTATTATTTAATTACAGAAAAAAATTGGTTTGGACAAATAAAAAAACTTAAGGAAACTTTAATTTTTAGCAAGACTAAGCTAGATTTTCTCAATATCTGGTTATATACTGACAATATTATATTAATTGGAAGTATATCGTTACGAAAAACGATAACCAGAGATTGAGAAAATGAGGGTAAACGTTTATTTTTTGCATATTTATTTAATTAAGTCAAGTTTGTTTTTAATCCTCAAACTAACTCGCGATTTTAAGAATTTAAAAAACTTAACGAAACTTTATTTTCTAAAACCTAAAACATTTAAAAACAACTTTTGCTACATTAAAATATGATAGATAAACTAATATTTAAATCATAAACAATTTGTTATTATTGAGCCTACAACTTCCTTCAATGAAACCAGGGGTCAAGTGTCTCCAAGTCACCAGTTTTGTCGAATAATTTGGCGACATTGTCAACGAAGCATTTCTACATTTTTATACATATTTGTCTTTGATGGAAAAAAAATAAAAACATGAATTGGTAGACGACTCTTCCAACTGTTATGAATTCGTAATTTTTTGTTTTTTATTTTTTATTTTTTTAATAAAATGTCAGATGTTAATAAAATATGCAGTTTCATTATCGACATTTACTTCAGAAAAGTAACAAAAGTGTAGACTAGAATTACTACTGGGTCTCTGGTTCCAATGTCTACATATGGTCCCAAAAAAGTACCTAGTCAGCTTGTACTATCGTCAGTAGTAGACTTCCAATGACACGCACATGTTAAATGTCTATAGTAAATAGCTTTTTCTGGGGAATAATAAGTCACTAGTACTGGTGACTGTGTCAATAGTAAGTCAGTACAGTTTCACTATTGACATTTCCTTCATATAAACTTTTAATTTTTTTTCCATATTTATTTAACATAAAACAATATATTTTCAATTGTAAAGCAAATTTAAATTTTGGACCATTTTAAAACTTAACTAAACTTTATTTTCTACACCAAAAACATTTAAAACATCCTTTTTCTATATTAATTTTACTTAGAAATGTTGCTCTTTAAATCCTGATTTAAATCCAATATTGAATGATTTATTTAATAAATTTAACGAAACTTTTAAACTTTTTTTTTATTTAAAAATGTAACTATCCCTGCCTTAAGGGTGAATTCGCCTTTGAATGAGTTGGCAAAAATCAAACCTAATTTTTGGCTTTTCACTTATGTTTTTCCTACATTGTGTTGCCATTGTTATTGTTTTTGTATAAAAAGAGAGAGAGAGACTGAGTTTATAAAACAGAGTGTGGGAAATCTATGAATACTTTAAGAGAGCAGGCAGGCAGGCAGTCAGCAGCATCGTTAGACAGCACGTGGTAAATGGTGTGTGAAATCGCTTAAGCACTTTAGCCAGGATTCGCATACAACCAAAAATGAGATTTAAATGATAAAATAGTGATATCATTAAACTATCATCAGTTACAACAACAAATAAACTGCAGCTACTCTCGCAAACAGGCTTAAAATTATTCTCAAGCATTTTTATGCACAGTGGGTTATTGAGCACAGTAATAAATTTTGAGCAAGCACCAAGCTACATATGTAACAGGATTATTATAAACATGTTAATGTTTCCTGCAGGATTTAACGGAAGTTATTAACATTAACTGTCGCTGTTTCAGGGGGCGCATAAGTAGTTTATTTTGTTTGAATTAAACATATTTTTATATGTATTTTGTGAACTTTTTTTTCGGTTTTTTTTATAAGAAATTTTTGTTGGTACTTACATTATGCAATTTATAGTAGAGACCACAGGCATTACATACTGGTTCACCGCTGGCATTACGCCGCCAAAGGGTTGTAGTTGTGGTTTTGCAGTTGGCACACGAGGTCCCCGCTCGTTTGGCGGCACTTTGTAGCGACTGCAGAGTCTAAAAATAAGTAAAGGGAAATATAAACAAATTAATACATAGAATAAAGAAAAAAATATAATTAATTGTAAAAATTTGAGATCTTAAAATAAAGAATTCTAAATAAAATCTTTTGTTTTTTCCACAATTTGTAGTTTAAATGAAAATATTTAAACAATTCTTTAAAAATGTTAAGGTTTTGTTTTCTGAGTTCAAATTTTAAGCTGCAACACCTTCATTTATATTTCTTCCTGTTTTAGCCACAACAACAAAAATAAACATAAAATAAAATATTTTTTTTTACCAGTTTTAAACAACTTCTTTGACTTCTTTTGACTTCATTTAATCTTGCAAGCAACAAATATTTAACACTTTTCGTTTATTGCAGTGAATCAATATGTATCACTTTATAAAAAAAAACAACAAACCCATAAAAAAGACTGCTGCTGCTGTATAGTGCTCCAATACTCCAATTGCTACATTATGTGGCAAGTTGTATATGAGAGAGTTTATAAAACACAGTACCCTGGCAGTTTTGTTGAATTGTCATGTTAACAACTTAATTTATTTACGTTAGGCATGTTGTCATGTTTAAGCTCTCGCTCTAAAGCCAGGCGAGACACCAGCCACCACAAAAAATTTATAAAAAAAAAATAAATAAATAAACTCCCAAAAAACAAATCTCAGCTACGTTCAGACGAGGATCGAGCCAAGCGATCAGTCGTTGTTTTTGTTTACAGATTCAATCTGGGAATGTTGTAGTTTAAATGTTGTGTGATGTTGTTTATTTGGTTGTAGTGATTTGGTTTGCATTTTAACTTAACGAGGTCGTCACATAATTACTAAACATAAAGGATTTTGAGACTTTAGTTTGCGGGCTAAAACTATATTTAGTGCGTGTGTGTTGTGGGCGTTGAAATAAATTCAAAATATTAAGCCATACTAAAGGATTTTTGTCAATATGTATGGCAAGTGTTAAAAAAATGTTTTCCTTTCAGTTTTTTTGTTGCTCTTACTTAATAATATCGTTACAAGATCGTTAACACCTTCAATGTATAAAACAAGCAAATATCGTTTATTTTTTGGCTTTTAATGTATGTTAATGTATGGCTAAAAATGTAGCAAGATGTGTTTGGTTTTTGTGTTTAAAGCACAGGTGAGCAGAGATGCTGATGCTGTTCCTAAGCTCAAACTAAACATCAATTAAAAATCAACGTAAAACATGATCAACGCCTGATCGAGTAAAAACAGCTAACAGCATGGCCAATATTAAACATGATCATGATCAGGGTAGGAACAACAACAAAAAATAAGCCCTTAAAAATCCCAGCACACAACATCAAAACATGTTTTTAGTTGTACTCTCATGAAGACACAGGACAGACATTGGTTTTTAACAGTTGTATAGTGTAGTACGTTTGTTTTTTAAATGTAAGACAGACAGGTACTTTTACTTAAAATGCCTTTTTTGTTCATGAGTTCTTTAGGCCCTCAGTTCCTTATAAGAAATGTCAGAAGGAGTTTGGTTTATTAGCCAAGGCTCATCAGGCTAAATGCGTGAAATCTTTTCAACAAAATAAAAGGAAAAACATCTTGACCACGTACAATCTAAACGAGTGTTTGTAAATTCGTGGAAAAAGGCAACTGCAGCCAGTCAGCAGCTTGTTTTTTTTAAATGTGGCAGTTTTGGAGTTTTGTGGAATTGTCATTTTAATGAATTGATACTTGTGTTAAACAAAACTGTCTACTACTGCCATTTACACAAACACATCTTATTTCTTTTGCTTAAACATACAAAAAAACTTAATTTAAATAAAGCTAGTTTTTCTTAGAAAGCCTTAAAATCCATTTTTGTTTTAAATACAAATTCGTTATTTTTTAACCCTTTTCTTGATTTAACTGTTAAGTCCATAAAAATTAATTGGCAACTCCCTTCTAACTGGAAATTTATGAATTAATTAAATTTGTTGCTAAATATATTCCTACACGAATTTAAGGTATGAAATAAAATTAACATAAAATCAAATTGTTGCCACACGAAATAAAACACAAAAAATGTTGAATGCTTTACAACATGTTCAATAAAATTTATGAACTTTAATATCCACAACTAAATAAATTAATACAAGAAACTATTAAAACCTTAACCCTTTACCCCCCCCCCCCCCATAACTTTAATGAAATCCTTTTTCCATTTTATGTAAGCTTAAGCCACAGTGTTTTTATTATAATTTCACACCCAAACAGACAATAAATGGAAATTAATAGAAACACAATTTAAACCAAGTAAGTAGAAAGGACATACAGGACTTTCTGGCTCAGAAAAAATCACCGAGCTTTTATTCACCTGGCAAATATGTGAGCGAGCGTGTTTAAGTGACATTTATTTAAAACAAGTTCTAGTTTTCTTTTCCCTACAATGTTTAGCAACAATAAAGCAAAGTTTAAAAAAAAGTCCTTGCTATATGTGTATTTGACCATTAAACCAAATGGACATTGAAATTTTGTATATGTGTTTCAGTTTGACATTTTTTTTCTGCAGTATTCATAGACCTACAATTTTAGTGACAAATATTAATGACAATTTTCATGCCTTCCATATAACTTTATGCCTCAGTTTTATGGGCCAGTCTGTCTCTTACTCTGTGTCCGTTTATATTGTGGGTTTTGTGTCTATTAGTCTTTTCAAATAGAAATTGCATGTTGTTGAGGTTTTAAAGCTTATTCTTTTTTGTTGTTGTCTGTCTATATGTCTGTTTGGTTTTATGTTTTTTTTTTAATATTGTCGCCTTCAATTTTGTCAATGTTTTATTTGCCCAGCGAGTGAGTGAGCCTCAACTCAACTGAACTTAGGTTTCAGCAATTAAAGTTACCCTTTTGGCATAACAGTTTGTAAGTAAGTATAATGTATAGAATTTATTGATTTTGTTTAAAATGGAATGATATAAAGAAGAGAAAAGTTTTGAATTTGAAAATAATAATAAAAAAAGTCTCTTTAAAAAGGACAAACGAACAAATGTTGCTGGCAACATGTTGCTGAAAAAACGCTGTTAATTATTTTAAATGAAAAGTATGTTTTAAAAAACTGTTACAGTGATTCAAAATCTTTTATAAGGAGAAAAATGTTGCACTGCAAATTAATTTATTCTGAAAACTTTTGCTAACTTGAAAAATTAAGAAAAATCGTTAAATACTCTTAAATTTAAAGACATTTAAAGAAAAACTACACATAAATGTTGCTGGCAACATGTTGCGTGAACAAGACATTTAAAGAAAAACTACACATAAATGTTGCTGGCAACATGTTGCGTGAACAAAGACTGTATTAACAAACTTGTTTTGCTAGTTTGTTTAAGAATTTTTTTCTAATTAAAAATAATGTTGCTAAGCAAATGTTGCTGACATCATGTTGCATTTAAAATGTATATATTGTTTCTTGTGCTTTAAATGTTGATCACAAGTGTTTCTTAGTTATATTTTATACATCAAATGTAAGAAATATAGTTAGACTTGAAAATTAAAGTTAAAGCTTTTAAATCTGCTTAAATTTCAAGTCATTTAAAGCTGAAATACCAATTAATGTTGCTGGCAACATGTTGCCTTAACAAAAACATGATGTATATTTAATTAACACAATATTTTGCAAATTTGATTTTGAATTCAAAACAATGTTGCTAGGACAAATGTTGCTGGTAACATGTTGCATTTAAAATTTATATATTGTTTTTATGTGCTTTAAATTTTGGAAGTTTTTATACAAATGTTTGTGAATTTTGAATGTTACTTAAATGTTGCCAAAAAAAATGTTGCTGGCAACATGTTGCTTTAAAAATGCATATATTTTTTTGGATTTCTTTTAATTAATATTTTTTTTGGAATTTGGAAAAATGTGGCTAAATAAATGTTACTGGCAACATGTTGCGTTTAAAATGTATATATTGTTTTTATGCTTTAAATTTTGGCAATTTTGCCGCTTGTTCATTTGGAAAAAGACTAATATATGTCTGGCAACAACAACTAACATCATTTTGTTGTATTTATACTTTATAAATCAAACAATCTTTAAAAATTGTATGAAATTCTACATAATGTTGCTAAACAAACCTTTCCAATAACATGTTTCCTCTAACACAAAGTAGGTTTCTTTATAAAAATTAATACTTTTTGCATATTTGATAAATAAATTAAATTCCAAGAAGTGGAAGACATGTTGCTGGCAACATTTTGCTAGAAAATGTTCTAAACATTGAGAAAATGTAACAAAAATATTTTTTCGTTTCTAATTTTTACAAAAACTTTTTGTTATTATTAAATTTTTATAATTAATTATTTCGATTTTTTTTTGTTTAGCAACATGTTGAAAAATGGAACAAGATGAAACATTTATTTATTTATTTTAAGTAATATTATTTACTTGATACATGAAACTTCAAGTTATTTCTTAGCAACATGTTGCTGACAATTTTTTCCTTATTTAACGAAATTTTTATTTAATTTTTCAAATATCGTACATAATAAATAACTTTTCTTAAATGTTGCTCAATCAAATTGATATTTATAAAATGTTTAGCAACATGTTGCAAAATAACTTTAAATAAAATTTATTTAAAGCTGCTTTTTTTCTGTATTTAACAAAATGTTGCTTTAATTTTTTGAAATTTATGTTTAAATAAATAAAATTTTTGTTTGAAATATGGTACACAATAAATAACTTTTCTTTTTTCTTAAATGTTGTTCAACTTTATTCCTTTTTTCTACATTCCTTCAAAATTTTTTTATTTAAATGAGCCATAAAATAAATATTTATCTTGTATTATACTCACACACACATTTATAATTTAACTGATTTTTTTTTGTTGCTGGTGAACAAAATAAAATCTCATCTTTAGAATCTACACAATAAAATAAAATGCAAAAGTTAAGGGGGCAGAAAAGCTGTTATCATTTGGGGAGGTAAAGGAAGCTGATACAAAAAAGACCCCATAAATTTTATTTATAAAATTCTTTTTCAAAGAATCTTTATACTAGATTTGTCTCATTTTCACACATAACCCAGCAACCCCAGCTAAGGGTAGTTTATGAGGCAAGTTCTAACCCCCCCCCTCCATCAATACAATGTAACGTAAGAATGTATATGTAACAGAGCTTTCAAATTATGTATCTGTGTTATATATTTTTTGGCTACTTATACAGCAGCAAACAGCAGCAGCATCAATGTGCTATATAGAAAAGTGGAATAATTTTTATCGCTCTAAATGTCTGCTCCATCTATGTTTTACAAAAAAACCAAAAGAAATTTATACAAATGTAAAATGAAAAGAATATGAAGAGACAAAAACAGAAACTGACTGTCGCTAATATCTATAAAAAATTGTTGCAGAGATAAGAAATTAGAAAAAAAAGTCATCTTACATACTTAAACAAAAAAAAATATCTTTGGTTTCCTTTTTTTCTGGGTTTTATTTTTTGAAAGTGTATGGGTTTGAATCTGTGTGTTTGTGTGCAAAGCTTTGGGGTTTTTTTTTGTGTGTGTTGCTTGCAAGGGGTTGTTGGCTCAGAGTCTGTGTTTACAAACCCCCTCCGAACTCTACATACCAGCACGTACTGAAACATCATGGAGCTAGATTTTTTATTGTAGATAGTAAATTTTTATGTATATATATCTCTTTGTACTATCTATGTATCTGTAAACGCACTCATACACTCAGATATTGTATTTTGTTTGTTGTTTTTGTGTAGCTGCGCACTATCTTAGATTTAAAAGGGCATTGGCTTGTGTATGAGTAAATATTTGACTTTAATAATTTAAAAATATCTTTTCAAAATTTCATTATAATAAATGTTGTTTTAAAGCCACCAAGTTAGCCGACGGCTTTTTGTTTTAGCTTTAAAAAAAATAAAAAATTAATTAAAATTTGTTTAAATTTTTGTTTTTGCAGTTATAAATTTATAATTTTTTTGATATCATTGAAAAATCATGACAGTTTGTGGTGAATAACATGCTTAATGATAAGCTTAGGGTTCTTATCTTATTGATTATATCAGTTTTCTGGGATTTTGTTATCATTTTAGAGCTAAAAGAAAGCTAAAAATAAATTTTGGACTTTATTACTGATATTTGTTTTAAATAAAAAACTAAATTGAAGAGACATTTTTTTTCATATGTTTATTTATATGTCCATTATATAGCATTTTAAAATGACCTCTTGACATCATAAATTACTCATACGTTTAAGTGTCCAAGTGTAAATGTGTTTGGTTTTTGTTTTCTTCTTATTTTTTGTTTCCTTTTTAAATTTTTTGTCTGGTTTAGCCTGAGAGAGCAAACACAGAGCATTTTATGGCAGCTGTCAGCACATAAATAAATCTTTTGAGGTGTGAATTTATAATTTTTCGAAAAAATTTTGAAAAAAAAGTTATGTTTTTCTTTTATTTTTTTTTGGTGGGGTTTTTATATTCATAAATTAGCGAACAGCAAAGTATTGCTGGCCATTTGTCTTTAGCTTTATAATTCTTTCATAAATTAATATGTGCGTTTGTTATTTATTTATAATTTATCTTTAAACGCCATCTTGTAAGCAAAAGTAAAATGCAAAAAAAATAATATAAAAAATAAATAAATAAAAATGTATGTATAAATGTCTGTGCATTTGATTTGCCAGGGATTTTTGCTTGCATTTCAATTAATCTCTTGTCAATATTTGACATTTTGTCATTTTTACTGTGTTGACAGTGATATATCGCCATGGCATAACGTTTCGTATTTATTTATTTATTTATATTTTCTTTTTTTTTATTTGACTGGATGTTATAGATTTTGTTTTAATTTAATATTTATTAAATTAAGTTTTCTTTTGTATATAAAAAGGCAAAAAAATTTGAATAAATTAAATAGAAATGAATATGGTTGAGTTAATATTTTTTTTACTTTTGTGGCGCCTTGAATATAGGGTAACTGAGGAACTAGCCCGAGTTTAAGTTTCATTCTTAAAATTTTAAAAATATTAACCATTTTGTAACCTTGAAATACCAGGCGAAAGGCAAGGAAATTTGCCAGGTTGAAAAATATATGAAATAATTTTCAAAAATTCAGTTATACACAAAATCTTTGATAGAAAATTCAGTTGATCATGTTCGCTCTCTCCTGGCTATGAGTGCCGATCACTGCTTTAATGAATTTTGGCTGTTGTTTATTTTTTCTTACACAATTTGGCATATCAACTTTGCTTTCCCTGATTTGAAACTTAGCTGTTTTTAAAGCAGTGAACTGCATAGAGAGAACATGGAATATGGTTTACAATAACATGGTATTTATACACAGTTGTACTCTGACCAGCTCTGAATGTAAATTTTGTAGATTATTTGATAAATTGTATGAATTTTGTGTACATGTTCGGACCCTGCTGGCTATGAGTGCCGACCACTGCTTTAATGTATTTTGCCTGTTGTTTATTTTTCCTTCAAAAAAATTCTCGTTCGTTGTTACCCAATTGGGCAACTTTTCTTTCTCTGATCTTAAACTAAGCTGTCTTTAAAGCAGTGGTCGGCATAAAGAGAACATTGATTAAGGCTTATAATACCATGTTATTCTCATTAATTATAAGTTATACTCTGAGCACCTATTGAGAGTGAAATGCTAGATATGAGTGCCTGCCGACCACTGCTTTAATATATAAAATATTTTTGCTGTTGTTTATTTTTCCTTAAAAAAATACAATTGTTGTTCGCTTTTAGTTTAACATTCTCTTACGAATTATGATCTTTAAAGTTTCATTAGTATCATGACACGCCCTTCTTTGCGTAAAGGCCTTAAACAAAGTATAGCATCCATATGTTGTTAAATCCTCTTTCTCCTGCAAAGTTCTGACTACTTCCTCTCCTTGCAATCTTTCATTACTTGATATCGTTAAATTTTAATTGATCTTTTTTTTGTTTTTTTGTTTGGTATTGAAACTAAGTATGTGAACATCATGTAGTTTGATAAATAAAAGGAACTTAATGCTCATACCCTAAGGATCAGAAAATTGTTTAGTTTTTGTGTTTTTTTTTTGTTATACCTTGGCCAAGCAGAGAGTGAGTGCATTTTTAATCATAATGTTTAAGCTTGTTATTGAACATGCTGATCAGCAACGTCATGCTGGAAAAAAAGTGTTGCTTTTTGACGAAATGTTGTCTTAACAAGATCTAGGTTTTTTTTTTGTTGTGTAACTTTACCAAAAGGCTTAATATAAAAATATTTTAATATTTTGTGTTTTTTTGTATTTAAAAAAATATATATTAAGAAACTGGCGCAAAAACGCCCCAAAAATGTGATGATCATCCGTTCATTGAACCTATGTTATGAAATATATAATACAATATTTGATTTGGTATTGATTTGAAAAGTTTTCTTTTTTTATTTTATATAAAAACACATTTAGCTAACAGCTAAAGCTAGTGGCAAAAATTTGTAATCATTTTGCAGCAATAAAGTGTTTGGCTGCTGTTTTTTTTTGGATATGAAAATAAAATGATTTATATGTTTTATATTAAACTGGGTGGGGAAACCCTTTTTAGATGAATCAAGTTTATGAAAAAAACAAAAGAAACTTTCAAAGTTCTTGGTTTATGATTCTTATGCATCTTTTAAATTCGGTTCGTTTAATTTTTGGCGTCACAGCCCACATACTTAAACTTAATATTGTTGTTGCTGTTGTTGGGGTTTTTGGTTCTAGGGTACCAACAATAAAAACAAAACAAAAAAAATCGTCTCCTTTGTTTTAGATGATGTACTGTCGATAACAAATTTTAAATACAATTTACGAGCCTGTTTGAATTTGTGAATATTGACGCGTTTTTTTTTCATTTCTTTTTGTTTAACTTGTGTTTTTGCTTTAACATTTTTCCCACGCTTTAATAGCTTTTATCGAGTTTTAAAGTTTAAACTAAAACTTGATTTTTTGGGTTTTTAATTTAAAACAAGCTTTAAGTCTAGTCTAACATATGTTAGATTTGAATTTAGTTAAAATTAAGATTTTTTTTCCATAAGCTGGTTTAAATTGAAACTAATTGTAATGGCTGTGTTTAATAATACGAAAATAATCACGTTAACAAAATATATATATTTTGTAGTGTGGCCATTAACGAGTGTGTAAAATTTATTATTATTATTATGACTTTAAGCATAATTTACATAAATTTTCATATTTGTTGTATTGCAACGATTGTTTTGTGTTGTGTTGAAGTTTTTTTTAAGAAAAAATAAGAAACGTTTTGTAATAAGTCACGATTTTAATTGATGTTAATGACAAATTAATATGTCTTGTTGTTAAGTATTTGTTTTTAATTAAAAAAAAATATAAAAACATTAATGAATACTACTTATTTCAATAAATAAGACAAAAATTTAAAAATTTTAAAAAAGTACTTTTACCCAAAAGTACCTTTTAAAATAGTGAATTCGTAATGTATCTTTAAAAGTACTATATTTTTAAAAAATTATCCTTTAAAAATACTACTTTATTGAAAAAGTACTTTTTAAAAATACTTTATTTTTTAAAAAAAGTACCCTTAAAAAACTTTAGTTTTAAAAAAGTCGTTTTTAAAAATAGCTTATATTGGAGTAAGTACTTTTTAAAAATACTATTTCTTTAAAAAGTACCTTTTAAAAATACTATATATAAAAGTACCTTTTAACAATATTATAGTTTTGTAAAAAAGTACTTTTTCATACAGTACAAATTTTCCAAAAAAAAAGTATTTAACTCAAATTCTAAAAATGTACTTTTTAAAAAATACTTTATTTTTAAAAAAGTGCTGTTTAAAAATACTTTATTTTTAAAAAAGTACTTTTTAAAAATACTTTATTTTTAAAAAAGTACCTTTTAAAAATACTTTATTTTTAAAAAAGTACCTTTTAAAAATACTTTATTTTTAAAAAAGTACCTTTTAAAAATACTTTATTTTTAAAAAGGTACCTTTTAAAAATACTTTATTTTTAAAAAAGTACCTTTTAAAAATACTTTATTTTTAAAAAAGTACCTTTTAAAAATATTTATTTTTAAAAAAGTACTTTTTAAAAATACTAAAGTACCCTTATTTAAAAAAGTACTTTTTAAAAATACTAAAGTACCCTTATTTAAAAAGGTACTTTTTAAAAATATGTACTTTATTTTTAAAAAAAAGTACTTTTTAAATATACTATATTATTAAAAGGTACCTTTTAAAACTACTACATTTTTTTAAAAAAAGTACATTTTAAAAATTGATTTTTTTTTTAAATGTTCCATTATCAAAATATACTTTCTTTAAATGGAAGATTTTTAAAAAGTTAGCTTTAAAAATGTATAAATTGAAATGGTACCTTCTTAAAAAGGTACTTTTTTTTAAGGTACTTTTTGTAGTATAATAGAACATATTTACTTGGAAAAAATTTACTGTTTTTTTGTTAATTGTTTGTTAATGAAAACATTACAAAACAAACAAACCGTTTGATATAAACTGCATATTCCTTGACAACAAATTATGTAAGTCAAGGTAAAATGTTTGAACTTAAACTGTTTTTTTGTTTTGTTTTTGTATTCATTCACCTCTATAAAAATCAATTGTTTATGGATTTATTTGTATATTTGTCAGTCTGTATAAAGTTTTATATTTTTTTTTATTTTTTTGGTTTCATTTCATAGCCGGACGTTTGTAACAAATTCTGCTCTGTGATTTGTTTTTGTTTTGTAAGTAAGTAACATTATCTTAAAGCTTTGTTTGTAAGGCTGTATATATAAGCGTTTTGTGTTTTTTTACTACTTTATAATTAAACGCAATTATTGAACAGCCAGCAGCTGCTGCAGTATACAAAAAAAAGAGACTTGGCATTCACATTAAAAACTGTAAGGGATATGCAAAACTAAAACTTAAAACAAATGAAAAAAAAAACTACTTTAAACAAAACAATGAAAACATTTTGAGAATTTATGTGTTTTAGCCTTAAAACAAAATGAACAACACAAACGAAAAAACAATACTTCATCAGCATTTATACAAACACCGTTCAAGTATTTGAGGGAGTTAAGGAAAAAACACAAACTAAGAGGGGAGGATTCAGCAATAATTTTATAACATTGTTTTTAATAAATAATTAAATGCATTTATACATTAATAAAAAATACTTTAAATTACACAAAATTGAATATTATTTTTGCAAAAAAAAAGGGCGGGCATTAAAAGTAAATTTTGCAAATTTCACTTAAAACTGGATAAAATAAGTGAATAAAAAGAAAATGAGCTGAAATTTATTTATTTGAAAGCTAATGTTTCAAAATATTAAAAATTCTTAGGAAAATTTATTTTTGAAAATGTTAACAAAGAAGGTAGCAAACAATAATTAAAGAAATTAAGCTGAAACTATTATTTTTAAAGGATAAAAAGGCCTTTTTTAAAAGAAAATTTTTAAAAACAATTTTTTTTAAATTATCAACATTTGACCACCCCGAACCTTAAACACAAACACTCAATGGACAATTCATGAATCAATCTCTCTGTAAGACAAACAAAAGAAGAAAAGTCTCTTTTTGCAAACCCACAGACAATATCAATAAACAATTGAATTGTATTTAAATTTAAAGCGTTTAATATACTTAAACATCAACTCTCTAGGGTCTTGAACAAAAAATAACAAAAAAGCTAAACAAAAACCCAAATAAAGGATCAACAATGGCTTATGGAAATTGTTAGTGTCAATAAACACATTTTTTGCATTCAATATACCCAATACTTATATACTAAACTATACTTCTTATACAAAAAATAAATAAAAAAAAAAGAATCATTTCAATTTTAATTTGTTGCATATTTTGTCAATAACACCAACAACTTTCAACAGTCACACACGCTTCACTTTTAGCTGTGGGGGTACAAGTATCAGTGGTTTTATATTTAATTTCTCGTTTAAGAAACAAACAAAACAAAATATTCAACAAACTGACTTCAACATAAAAATTGTCAACAAACTTTCAATGTCCAGCTGTGAATTTCTTGGGAATTCCCTCATAAAAGACATGAAGATCCAAGTATCAAAATACACACCATAGCAGCCTACCAAAAACAACAGCAAGAAAAACTGCAGCAGCAGCAACAACAACAACGACCCCAAAAAAGACAGTGAGTGAGTGAGTGAATGTATGAATGATATAAGATCGATCGATCGTTGTTGGCTGGTTGTTGTACGTTCGATGAGCCCCTGAGCCTGAGTCTGTTTGCTGATTTTGACTACAACTGTGAATATGAGATGCCCAGAATATTTTTGTAAAGCAGTAAAAAATATTTAAAGAGTGAAGGTGGCAAACAGCCAGTTAGCCAGTTTGTAAACCTAAAGCAACATGATAATGAAGCAAAAGTTTTATATTAAACGTATATTTATGCTAATGATCATTCATGATCATCACAATCCAGTTAAAATTTTTTTTTAAAAAATTAACCATAAACAAATCTTAAACATTTTTTTGTTGTTTTTCTCTCTTTCCCTCAAGTCTCCACTAATAGACCAAAACTTAAGAGTTTGTTTTGAGTGTAGCTAAACATTAAGATTTTTATGATTAGATCAGTAGATGGTTGGTTGGTGGGTTGTTAAAGAGGTGATGATGTTGAATTTTCAGAATTGTCTCCCCTGCACTCGCTCTCTTTTTGTGTTTTGTTTAACAAGAAGCTGTTATCATCATATAAAATGTATCTACTGTTGGCTGTATTCTTCATCTGTAAACTGATGATTTGTAAATGTGATAATCAGTTGTTGTTCTGTAGAAGATTGGATTGTCTTATAGTCAACAGGCGCCACTTTTATTAATTCCCACATACAAAACCATACTAAAACAAATGAGGAACACACATATTTCTCTAGCCAGATATCATCTTGGTTTTCTTTTTTTTTGCTTAACACAAAATCAAAAGTGTGGAATATACACGAAACAAAAAAAAAATCTCATAATCATCATTATCTTGATGATCATCTTATTAATGTCTCTATGGTTTTATTGTAATCAATTGTCTTAAAATTTAAATTTTATAATTTCTAGGAAATATTATGACATTTGAGCACCATCATGCTGTGGTTTTTATGGGCTGTTTGGAGACACTACTTTGGAAAAAACTTTAAAATTTTTTATTAAATTTTTTAATAAAATTCTCTATAATTGTTTGATAGCTTAAAATTTATGAGGCAAGGTGTTTAATTTATGTCTCATTTTTTGTTTAGTGTAATTTTTTCTCTTATTTTTGTTTGGTGTTTGAGGGTTATTTACCTTAAATTAGAAAGAAATAAGGGTTGTTAATGTAAACTTACCAGTCTTCGTTTTGGCTTAATTAGTGGTCGATTTTGACCATTCATTTTGTAATATAAACCACAGGCATTGCACAAATAGTGACCGGTACCATCACGTCGCCACAAAGGCGTTGAGGTGGCACCACAATTTACACACTCACGGCCTTCTGTAAAGAAAGAGAAAAAAAAAACAAAATAAAAATAAATTTTTACATAAAACAAAAATAAAATAATTGAAAATTATTGTTAATATAGGAAATTGTAAGCTGAAAATATTACAATTTTAATCAAATAGTAGAATTATAGATAAGAATTTATTTGTTAATACAAAACTTTTGCAAAAGCAAACAAATTTCAAAAGCAAGTTCTCTTGCTGATGTTTGCTGTTACAAAAGTTTTCTTTTAAGGAATCAGTATGAAAACAATTCACTTTTAAATACTATAAAACTTAAGTTAAAATCTTAATATTTCATTTAATTTTAAAAAAAATTTAGTTGAAATTACAAACATTTTGTTAAGGCAACTAAAATTCTGTGTTTTTAGTTTTAACTGATTACAGTCTTATAATAAATGTTATTTAAACATATTTAATACATATTTGTTTATCATAATTGAAGTCGTTTAAAACTTTCATTTGTTAAAACGTTTTGTTGGCATTTTTATGTTATTGACCCAAACAATTATTTTGTCATAAACATTCCTTCCTATCTTCATCTATTTTTCCAGATTTATATAGAAAAACTTAGCGTTGCGTAAAAATGCATAAAGAAAATTGAAAATTACTAAAGCAAAATATATAAATGGAGGGCTAGTTAGTATTTTTCAAAATAATTCTACATTAAATTATATAGAAACCCCTCTCCCCCTCCAAAGAAAAAAAAAACAATTAGTAACTTAAAACACTGGGCATTTAAATGTCATAACTATATTTTTAAACATTTTCATTATTATTTTTTAATTATCCACACAGAAACACACACATAAACATTACAGCAAATTAGGCACAGTTTAGAAAACTAAATACAATTGAAATATTTCAAAAAATATTTTCAAATTTAATAAATAATATTGTGGTGGTGTTTTCGTATTTTTTTTTTTTTGGTTTTTACATTAGGCCTGATGTTTAATTAAAATGTAAAAGACATTAACAGTTTGAATACGAAAAACATGACTTGAACAAAAGCTGAAAATGTACAAAACAAAAACAAAATAAAAAACTGCTGTATAATAAAAATGTGCATGGCAGTCGTATACATCATTTCCGCTTCCCTGAGTTCTTGAATTATTTTTTTTTTTTGGTGGCCGGCTTTAAAAATTCTTAGTGGTTTCTTTTTATTTTGAGGTACTTAAGAGCAAAAGAACAAATGAGCACCTACAAACGTTTGTACAACATTTTAAACATTTAACCTGGTTTTTAAGAAGTAGTATATGAATGTGTGTGTAATAAATACAAAACCCCCCTCCTGCATTTGCATTTTAGAACAGGTTCATTTTGCTGCAGTTTTTTTTCTCTGCATTAAAAATGTGTTTTTGTAACTAAAATGTTGCATTTTTTAACTTTTACTTCCCCTTGTTAATATTTGTGTTTTTTTTTTTACAAAAATTACCAAGGCAAAACCTTAATGGCAGAAAAAAACAAATCTTTAGAATTTTTATTTAAAAAATGTCATAAAACAACAAAATAAGGAAATTTTATTTGTACACACACACACTTTATATGTAAATTTAAAATAAATTTAAATTAATTTCTTTTACAAAGTGTATAAATTAAAACTTTTGTTTTGAACATGAAAACAACAAAGTAATAAAGATTATTTTTAGTTTTATGAACTAAAAATTGCTGTAAAATGAGTCTTTAAAAAGGAATAAAATACATATTATATTTTTATTTTAGTGAGTGGCCAACTCATAATTGTTACAATTTATAAATAGTTTTTAATACAATTTTGTTATTAAAAAGCTCATGCCTTGAAATTTCATATAATTTGAATTAGATTTTTAAAGAAATTATAATTTTGAAAAATTTGCTTCTATACAAAAATATTTTTAAAAATATTAACGGTTAAAGCTATAAAGCTGAATTTGTTACTTTTGGTAGCTAAAGGTTACAGCTTTCAGACAATTTAACAATATTTGAATTTTGTAAGAAATTGTAATTTAGAATTATTTTAGAAACTCCGAGAAATCAAGAAAATTTTACAAAATTTTTTGATACACAAAAATATTTTTTTAAATACTAACGATTAAAGCTACAAAGCTGAATTTGTTACTTTTGTTAGCTTTAGCCTTCGGCTGTCATATAATTAAAAAATATTTGAATTTGTTAAGAAACTGTAATTTTGAAATATTTTAGAAAATCAGAGAAAATTTTACAAAATTTGTAGCTATAGAAAAATATTTTTTAAAATATTAAAGATTAAAGTTATAAAGCTGAATTTGATACCTTTGGTAGCTTAAGCTTTCAGCTTTTATACAATTTAGAAATATTTGAATTTTGTTGGAAACTTTAATTTTAAAGATTTTTTGAAAATCACAGAAAATCATGGAAATTTTACAAAATTTGTTGCTACACAAAAATATTTTATAAAATAGTAATGATTAAAGCTACAAAGCTGAATTTGTTACTATTGTTAGCTTTAGCCTTCAGCTGTCATATAATTTAAAAATATTTCAATTTGGTAAGAAATTGTAATTTTAAAATATTTTAGAAAATCAGAGAAAATCAAGAAAATTTTACAAACATTTTAGCTACACAAAATTTTTTTTAAATATTAGCATATAAAGCTGATTTTTTTTTGTTTTGTAGCTTAAGCTTTCAGCTTTCACACAATTTAAAAATATTTGAATTTTGTAAGAAACTTTTATTTTTAAAATTGTTTGAAAATCATAGAAAATCAATGAAATTTTACAAAATATTTAACAATAAAAAATATTTAAAAAAATTATGAAGAATAAAGCTAACTTTTTTATTTTTGAAAGCTTAAGCTTTGAGCTTTCATACAATTCAAAAATATTTAAATTTTGTAAGAAACTTTAATTTTTAAAATTTTTTGAAAATCAAGGAAATTTTACTAAAATATTTTCGATAAAAAAAAATTAAGCTGAAATTGTTAGCAAAAAATTAAAAAAATAATTTAATTGTATTTTAATAATTATTTAATTTTTATCAAATTTTTAAAATTTTTAAAATTCTTGCTAAATTTGTTTACTTCACTGTCTTGATTATTAATTTCATTTTTAATTCAAACTTGTTTATTTTATTGTTACAACAACCCTATAATATGTATATAATTTTGATTTTACTACATGTTGTAAGACATACACACATTCCCCCCTTCCACACATCCATTGCTGACTAATGACCATTAAAACAGTGGTATCCACTTTTTTTTATATATTTGAACTTTTATGATTTTGACCATATAAAAAAAAAATCACTAAAAACTAAACAAACCATAAGAGAAGCAATTAAACTAAAGATGGAGGAGGTAGGGAGGGGTAGAACTCAACAGAACTGAAGAGATATTGTGACAATCCTGGTTGTACACTTTAGTTTTAATTTCAGTGTACTTTTTACGACATTTTGACAAGTATTAAACAATTCATGGGGTTTTGTTTTAATATTTATTTTATACACATACAAACTTACTTACATACATATGAAAAAATATTAAATGACAATTGTGTGTATGTGTTTGTAGCAGTATAGGGAGGTGTTTTTCTAAAGCTTTCAACAAAATTAATAAGGATTTTTTCATGTTTAGTTTAGAAAGTAAATAAAAAAAATTACAGCGTGTTTTCCAAGGCGGGCGGTGGCATTTAATAATTTCTTTGGAGGGTTGTTAATTGTAACAAAAACAACTAAACAAATTATTGTTATTATATACATATATAGAAATAAAAATTGTTTTAATGATTTGTTTAATTCGGCTTTTGTAAATTTTAACATGTGTTGATGTTTATTTGATTAATTTTGAGTAATAATTTAAACCATCCTTAAAAGTTTGTATGTAAAATTATAGTTTGGCCCTTAAATTAAGCAATTTTTTTTTATAACTCAACAAAAACATTATTTGTTTTATAAGTTGTTAACATACCAACGACAATAAAATGAATCTTAAGCCAACCTTTTAAACAAAAAAACCCATCAAATTCCTTAGAAAATAAACAAAAAAACAAACCAAAAATTATATGAAACGCACACAATTGTTAAGGTTAGTTAAATAAAGTGTGTACCCCAAGAAATTTTTACATTTAGTTAATAAAACCCAGATCTCTTAAATAAGTTTTGTGGAATAATATTTCGTTTATAACCTTTATCTAGCAGTACGTTTAGTTTCTGTCGTATGGTTATAAAATCACGAGTTTTGTTCTTTTTTTCCTTTCTTGGTATGAAATGAGACTCGGCTAATAAATCAGTGCGTTAATGATGTTTATACTCGGTAAGTTGTTGTAGTTTTTGGTTTAGGCCCTATTTTTTGGTTTGTTTTGTTTTTGTTCATTGGTTTGGTAGTGTCTCCTGTAACATATATTTTCGGTTTTTTTCTCGTTAATGTACGTGAGTGCGTCTGTTTAGTTGGCTGCTTAAGTGTATGTGATGATGCTTGGTGATCTACAGGAATTTTTATGTGTATAATTTTGAAGCACGCTTGTTGGTTGGTTGGTTCGAAACATTTGACCTTTTTGGGGGTACTTGATATTAAACAGAGTTTAAAAAGAATTAAAAGTTTATGCGAAACAAAATCATAATTCTATAAAAAAGCTTTTTTTCATTATAAATCTTATGATAGAAAAAGCTTTTTTTTCACAAAACATACATAGATAAATTGTTTCTCAGTTTATAAAATTCAGGAATTTCTAAACGACGTAAAATCTTTCTATAAAAAGCTTTCTAACCAAACAGACTTTCATTAAAAAGCACAAGTTTTGTTAAAATCTTTCTATGAAATAGTTAAATTTAAAAAGCTTTTTATCAAAAAACTGAATTTGTTAAAAGCTTTATAACTAAAAGCTTATTTGTTAAAACCTTTATAATAAAAAGCTTATTTGTAAAGAAGCTTTCTGTTAAAATGCTTATTTGTAAAAAGCTTTTTTGTGAAAAGTTCTTATTTGTAAAAAGCTTTCTACGAAAATGTATATTTGTAAAAAGCTTTTTATGAAAAACTCGGATTTGAAGAAAAGCTTTCTAAGAAAGTGCTTATTTGTAAAAAGCTTTCTATGAAAATGCTACACCTAAGCATTTGTAAAAAGCTTTTTGTAAAAAATTCTTAATTGTAAGAAGCTTTTTGTGAAAAACCCTATTTATATGAAAACGCCTATTTGTATAGAAAAGCTTCCTATGTAAAAGCTATTTTATAAAAAGCTATTTTATATAATACATTTTTGTAAAAATAGCTTGCTTTTGTGAAAAGGATTTTCTGTAAAAAAAGCTTCTTTATAAGCATTTCAATAAAAAAGCTTATTTGATAACAGCTTTCTATGAAAAATGTCAAAAGTACATATCTGTGAAAAAGCAACAAAGGCTATTTTTGTTCAAAAGCGTTTCTGGCCAAATGAAAAGCTGACTATAAAAACAAAAAGCTTTAAATGTTTTAATTATTTTAAATCTATGTTTGATTTTCCTTAATTATTATCAAATGATTTTCGGTTGGGAAAAAAATAAGTAAATAAACATAAACATTTCATGATCATTAAAACTGATGTTGTGATTTCAATTTGTTTTAGTTTGTTCTTGATTTCTTTGTCTTCAAATCCTTAATAATTGTATTAAGGCCGGGTTTATAACCATAAAATGTTGTTGTGTTTAAGGCCATGTATCATATATTTTAAACATATGGTGACAGTTCTCAACTTGTGGGTTTATTGTTTCTATAGCTTTGTTTCTTTTATGATTATTATTATGGTTAAGAAACAAGTAAAATAAAAATAAAAAAACTAACTGGCTGTTTGCAGACAGACATAGTATTACGTGAGTGTGTGATTCTGTAGGTCTGTCTGTCTATCTATCTATTTGTTTCACATAGTGTAGCAGGTTTTTTTCTTCTGCTGTATGTCAGATCTTTATGATTTAGTGTTTATATCTAACTGTAGTTTTAAGGTTTTTTTTAGTAACTGTCTGCTGTAACAGAAAATAAAAAGGTTAGTATCTCCTTTATAGTTTTTTTTTGTTTGTTTTTGGTTAAAATACACACAAAAAATCTTATAGGTTTTAAATGTAAGACTTTGGGTAAGGTCTTGCTAAGGTTATATTTTGTTTTTTATTTTATTTTATAGACATTTAGTTTTCTAGGAATTTTATGCACATTTTTTCATAGTTGTAGCTGTTGATAGTTTTTTTTCTTAATTTTTTGTTGTTGTTGTTGTAAAGATGCTGCGTGTGTCTGTCTACACACTGCAGTGATCTAGTCTTAAACGCTGTATGACATTGTTTTTTAGGAATTACAGCAACCAGCTAGAAAATATCTTAAATTTGTTATGTGTATTTTTGGTATTTTGTGTGTAAGGCGTCTTTAGGTAACATTGTTTGTTGAACAATTTATAAAATGTCTTAAAAGATGTGACATATTCCAGCTAATTCAGAGTTAATAAAAACAAAAACACAACAAAGAATAAAGAACATTTTACTGGTTGGTTTTTTTTTTTGGTAATAGGTTTGATAGTGTGTGAGTGTATATAAGTGTAAAGAACAGCAAGTGCTTTAATAGTGTAAGACAAGTTAGTTAGTTATTATATGGTAATTAAATGAGTTTTTTTTTATATAAGTTAAACGTTACACAAAATAGTAAGTAAGTAGATTTTTTGGTTTTTTATTATAGTTTTTTTTTTTAGTTTTAGATTTAGCTGGTGAACAAGACAAAACAACAGACACATTGATGTGAGTGAGTAAATATATAGAGATTAATAGAAATTAAAAAATGGTTTAGTTGGAAAATTAAAAGAAAAAAGAAAAGAAAATTTTAAGTAAAAAAAAACTGTTTGTTAAAAAACCAAAAAAACATGCTTCATTATTAAATAATAAAAATAACTTTAAAAACCTTTTTTAAAAAGCTAAGATTTCTTTATAAAATTCTTGTAAAATAATTGCAAGCGCCTTTAAACAAAAAGTCATTTTGAAAAAGAAATTGATTTTGTTTGTTTTTCAAGTCCTCTTTAGAGCAAAAACAACAAAAAAACTTCTGTTTTTAACTGTCAAACCACCAGGGTTTAAGATTTTTTGTTTAACAGTGGCATAAAATTTTTATTTTAAACAATGGTTAACAGATTTTTTTTTTCTTAAATTTTGGATGACGAAAAAAAGCGTTGTTCACCCATATCAATTACTTAAACTCCATTCATGACAGCGCGCAAAACTGTATAAAGAAGTGTGTGTAAGGCCACAAAATAAAGCTTAAGTTACATTAAATACAGACTGACTGGCTGGCTGGCTGCTTGGTTTTAAACATAGGAGGTATTTATACAATGATATGTCTTATTGTTAACGATTTAGGATGCAGGATTTTGTAGTTTGTTCTTTTCACCTGACACACAAAACCAACCAACAAAAAAAAACCAAGCTCAACTGTAAAGATGAGCAGGAAGAGCCTTAAAGTTGAAAACAACAAATAAAGCCAATCAATTTTAAAGTTAAAAGAAAATTGTATTGTTTGCAGTAGTAGCAAAAAAAGCAATTGTGTTTTTTTTTTTCATTTATAAATGTTCAAACAAGAATTGCAACAATAACTACAGCTAAAGATCACATATGTTTTAAAGCTTTTTTTTGTGACACACAAACTAACATGTGTTCTTACGCCCTCAAAACAAAATAATGCCGGAGAATAAAACAAAAAAATAAAAATTGTTCAAATTGTGTTTAAAACTTAAAAAAATTGTGTGTTTAAAATGCTTTAGAAATAAATATACAGTGCACAACAACATTTAATTGTGGTTACAAGGACAAAACAGTTAAATTAAATTAAATTCATGTGCTGTCTTTTTTATTACTTTTCATAGTTTTTAAAGAAAATTTTCATAAAATTTCAACAAACTGAATAGATTTTTTAAGAAAGTAAATGAAATTAAGCAAAACTTAAGGAAATTTGAGAGATAAAAACAAAAGATTTAAGACATAAACATGGTTGTTAATAAAGTAAAAAAGTTAAATAACGAAAGAGTTAAGTAACAAACTTGCTAGAGAAATTATCTAAGAGAACGAGAGAGCAAGGGAAAGAAATAAACTTTTAAGTTAAATTTAAGTCAATTAAGGGTTTTCAAGACAAATTTAAAAGATCTAATTAAATCTTGAAAAAGTTTGGACACATTTGGGTAAATTAAAACAAAATTAAAAATTTTGATTTTTATTTTTTAATTTGAAAAAGATTTTTTTAAATTTTTTGCATTTTTTAATTGGAAAATTTCAAAAAAATATCTGTGAAGGATAATGTTAAATAAAGGTATAAAATAAAAAAAATAAAAATTTTTGGGGGAAATTTGTATTAAAATTATAGATTTTTTTAAAAAAAATTCCGACTTGAATACAAATTTTATCTAGTTCTTATGAAAAATTTATCAAATTTTTATTTTAACTATTTTTTAAAAATTTTCTTATAGGGCGCAAATGTGAAATATTTCGATAAAAATAATTTTTTAACCTTTATTCTTCTGATTGCAATAATATTTGATATACTGTTTTAAATGGACATACAAAAATTAGAGTTCTGCAGAATTTCTTTGTTATTGATTTTCTAAATAATTTCTTTATCAAAAACTTGGCTTTTGTTAATATACAAATCATTTCCAAATTAAATTTTGAAGTTCAGATTTATAAATTATTTTGGGAATTGACAAAATCAAACGGAATCTGAACGGAATTCCGAACAAAATGTGTGACAGGCCTGTTTGTTTACAGATTTCAGATTTAAAAAAATGTCTATTTTTGATGAAATATTTATAAAAAAAGTTTTGAAAAAAAATGTTTGTTCTAATTTCTTTTAACAATTGATTAAATTGAAGTAATTCTGCAATGAATTTGTTTTAAATGAATACAAAATTTTAAAATTTATATTAAACTGAAATGATTTCTAAAAATTTTATAAATATGTAAATATTTCAGCGTTTAATAAGGAAAGTAACAAGATTTTCCAGAAATTTTTCATTGACTAAAAACATTTTATACAAATTTAAACTATTTTTCATTTCCCTAAACTCTGCCTAATAAGTTTCCCTAAAACCTAAAGTTTTTTTTTAACAAAGAAACAACAACCATAAAACTTATGAGAATTGTGTTTTGTAAGTTAATGCTGAAATGAAACAACATCGACAATAAAGCAACTAAAGAAATAGAATATTTAAAACCGGCTTGTAGCAGGTGTTATATGTGGCCACAATCTACAGCAACGACAAAACAAACTGCACAAGGCACTTCCGCGCATTTTTCATCCAAAGCTACACATAATTTTTTTTCTTTATTTTTTTTTGTCTTAAAATTTATCAGACTGTATTTTTAACTTAACACAGAGAAAACACCAAACCAAATGAGGAACTTGCAAATGTTATAAACCAAAAATGAAACAACAACAACAAGAAAAAAAAAATTGCATACACTTGAAAGCTGTAGGAAAAATAAAAATTACCACAACCTCAACAACAAAGTAAGAGGGATATTAAAAGAAAAAACTCAAAACAAAAAAAAATTTAGGGTAACTGACTTTATGAGATTGACAATAGGGACTGAAAATTATATATAGCTACTATATAATACACACTCTTATTGTGTCACATTTATAATGAAAATGTAATTAACAAACGCAACCATGTAAAGATGATGATGACAATGGCAAATATGGGGAAGGACAGACACACGGAGGCACAGACGGACATACTCAGCTAACCCACAATTATGCGATTTTGATGAGTAGTGTTTTTTCCCTCACTTGATTAAGGGTAAAAGGAGTAACGGAATGCAAAATATTCTACTCCATACAATATATTTATATATTAATAATGTCGTGTAAAAAAAGGTTTATTGTCACTGCGTAGTAGTTACAATGTACTTGCTAGCTGGCTGGCAGGCAGGCAGGCCTTCCAAGTTCACACGCCAACAACGTATAATCACTTGCTAAACAATGCATGGAGTTGGAGTTGGAGTTTTTTTTTTGTTTTATTTCTTTTTGTGTTGTTGTTAAACTACCAACAACATACAATAACAACTGCAAAAAGTTTTTGAACATGTTCAAGTGCTTGTTGTTATTGCTGTATATTTTTATATTTAGGTTGATTTTTGCTTACACTTTTATATTTCACGAGTACCTACTTGGTTTGTAAAGTACTTTTTTTGAATAAAACAAAAAGAAAAGGAAAAGGCTGGCAACGAATTTTCAATAAGCTACAGTGTGCTTTATCTATTGAAGGCTAAAGCAAGCTCTTGATAATTCTTAAAGAAACAAACAAACTTTTGTATAATTTTAAATATACCATTTCTTTTGGAGAAGTCTTAAGGGCACAAAAAAAGTGTGTAAGAAAAAAGCAAATTATAATAAAATAAACTGCGAACATGTCAAGTATAATGAAGGCAAAACATACAAAACGCAATATTCCCAAACACAGTTACAAACCAAAAAAAAAAAAAAAATCTCACACAATTCAGACTCTTAAATAGAGAAAAATAATGCATTTAAAAAAATACTGAAAAATGTGAAAACAAAATTTTAAAAATAATCAAACAAAACATTAGTAACAAAATAATATAAATAAACTTAATTTAATAAAGTGTTGTTAGTAAAAAATAATGAAATTGTTTTACAAAAAACTTTTATTCACCCACACCATTTTGAAACATTTGTTTTTTTTTTAGACTTCAAATGCAAATACGTGTGTGTGTATGTTATTTTTTTGCTTTTGTTGTATGAAAGTTTTGTCTTGCTTACCAGCGCTAGTCCGAGGTTTAGTACGAGCCGGTTTAACATCAATATTGGAACCGTTATTACTGCCATTACCACTTAAACTGCCGGACATGCCGTGACTGCCGCCACCACCACCACCCACACTACTCGACATACCACCCGACGAACCCACACTAGACGCCGACATCGAATGATGACCATGATGATGATGGTGATGATGATGTCGGGCAGCAGCCGCCGCTGCCATCGAAGGACTTTGAAACATGCCAGCGGCTGCTGCGGCGGCCACTTGATGTTGGGCGGCCGCATGATGATGCGCCGCATAGGAGGCATAAGAGCCATCGTAACTGTTGGCGGATGTGTTGCCAGCAACACCATTACTCAGGCCTAAGCCGCTGGATTGGCTTAGATTGCCGTAGTGCGCTTGGCCGCTGCCATCGAAGAGGCCCGCCGCACTTGAGCTGTTCAGTAGGGCGTTGGAATTGTTGTGTAGGGAGGAGGTATTGTTATTTTGGTTGGCGGCAGATTGGACATTTTGTGTATTTGAATTATTGGCGGATCTTGAACCTGATGTCGATGATTGGTTATTACTATTGTTGTTGCTGTTGTGTGTTTGATTACTATGTTGATTATTTGTATTATTACTATTTGTTGTACTATTATTGTTATTACTGTTGTTGTTGTTATTATTGTTATTATTATTTGACGCTTGATTAGTACCTTCTCTTTGTTTGGGCACAGAGGACTGGCCACTGCCATTGTGTGAGGAGGAGGTAGAGCCATTTTGTATGGTGGGCTTAATGTCGAGGGCACAGCTTGTATCGGGCAGGGAGGTGGAACCCGTCGCTTGAGCTTGATGCATAAAAGCATTTACCACAGCCTGGAATAAAAAAACAAGAAAAATTGTTATAAACATTTAAGGTCAACATATAAATAAAACCAAAATAAAACTTAAATAACAGCTCCTTAATAAAAAGCTTTTTATAAGACATTTGCAAGAAGAAGTTATATTTTTAAAGCTTTCCTTAAAAAACTTAATAATTTTAAGCTTTTCTTAAAGCTTCCTTAATAAAAATCTTTTTATAAGCCACTTTTAACAAGAGATTATACATAATTTTAAATCTTTTCTTAACAAACTTAAAAATTTGAAGATTTTTAAAAGAAAAGATCAAATTTAAGCATTAAAAGAGATTTCAAAAAGCTTTTTGAAAGAACATTAAAGAAGCTGTTTAAGAATACAATACATATATTTAAATATACAAGTATACCACAAGAATTAATAAAAATTTAAATTCCCTAAAGTTATAAAATTAGTTTAAAGATAAATTTTAATAAATTTAAAAGCTTTATGACGTTTTTAATTCAATAATTTACCTGATATTCCGAGGGACCGGTTTGTACTGAGTCGGGCGTTGAATCCTTTGGCGGTGTGGGCGGGAATGGAAATGAATGCTGGCCCATCGTTGTTGTCTGATGTGATTGACCCACCTGACTCAATTTATGATCGACCTGTGGTTCCTGGGGACAGGCAAACGGACTGCCCCAAGGGCTGGCGGGTGCAAATGATTTATGTTCGCTGGTAAGCCATGAACTCAGGGGCGTATGAAAGTGAGGCCGACACATTTGCGGTGATGTATGTGAGGATGGCATACGGGAGGCTAAAAAAAATAAGAAGAAAACGAGAGAAAAAAAAGATGAGTAAATAAATCTTTTAAAAGGTGCGATATAATGCAGCATTAAATCAATTACAAAAACAACAGCAACTGCAACTACAAATACAATGTCTTTGTATTGCAGAAAATATTTATATTAAAGCTACAGATATAAAAAAGAAGGCCAAATATTGTTTAAACATACATATTTCTGCATGCGATTGAGACCAGAAGCGATAACGATTTATAATAAATGATCAGTTTTTTATATAAATACATAAAAACAAAGAATAAACTGAGATTTTAGTTTAAAGGAGTTGCAGCAGTATGCAGTAGAGAAAGATCATAAAACAAAATACAGAGTGTGAAATTAAAATTTATAGCTAACGAACGTACGTACGTACGAACGCACAAAATCCCAAACTGAGCACTAGTTTTCTTTATTTAGGTGCATAAAACAATTGCTGCAAAAAATTGAATTACTGCCACACAGATTAAACACAACTGTTTAACGCTTAAAGCTTTAAAAAATACACAAATTCTATACTTAAGCGGTAGTGCTTTATGTTTTAATTTTTTTTGTTTTCTTCATATTTTCAAAAGCTGTGTATTACATAAGTTTTCTTTGGGTTTTTGTGCTGGCATTTTGGTTGTCGTCATAAATTGTTTAATTTGTATCATAAACAATCGCGCGTTTAAAAAACCTTTTTGCTTTTGTTCTGTTTTCTGTTAAACCTGCAAGACAAAAAAGATCGATCATCATACAGCAGTCAGCTATCGATCGATCGATGATCATATAAATGATCATAACACATTGATCATAACACGAATACAAACACTATACAACACAACAGAGCACTATAGAGTTTACCGCACTTTACTGAGTAAGTACTAGCCGAGTGAGTACTCCTTAACTGTTTGGCTGCCTTGCTTTGGTGTCCTTGTGTGGCGTTCGCGTTTTTTTGGTTGGTTTGTTTTGTGTGTAATACAAAGTGTAAAAGCTAATGTTTTGAAAACTATAATTTGGCGGACACCAAGTGAGATTTATGTGCATTTAAATCCCGCTGCATTAAAACTGCTTAAAGCATCAACAATTTTATTTTATTTAAATCCCAGACCAAGACAATTTTATGTGGCAGTGGCTGCTTCAGCTAACCAAAAAGCATTAAGACCCAGCTAGTAAAACAAGCAGGCAACAACAGCAGCAGCAGCTGTTCTAAAAAGATTTGCATGATCACATGCATTGTTGTATGCACAAAACCGTTCGTTGTTATGAATTGTATGTGGATTAAAGTTATAAACATTTTATGACTCCCCCCTTTGGATTTAAAGTTTGCCGTAAGTAAGTGAGTGAGTAAAACAGGAGAGCCACAGCCTAAAGAGGACTGTGTTTAAGTATATAAACCTTTGAAATGTTTTAGCATTTATAACATAAATGTTCTTAAACTTTCAAGTCTAAATGTTTATAAAAATTTCAAGTTAAATGTTTATAAACATTTGTTTATATACATTAGTGATGAGTATAAAAACAAATTTTAAAAATTTTAAATTGAAATGTTTATAAACATTTAAAGTTAAAATGTTTATAAACATTCCAATTCAAAATGTTTATAAACATTTTAAGTTAACATGTTTATTATAAGACGTTTATAATCATTTTAATTCAATAATGTTTATAGACATTTGCGGTACAATGTTTATATACATAAGTGACCAGTATATATGTATATAAACAAATGTTAAAGATTTCAAATTAAAAATGTTTATAAACATTTCAAGTTAACATGTTTATCACATTCACATTACATACAAAATGTTTATAAGCATTTCAAGCCAAATTTGTGTGAACAATTTTTATAAAGTCAAAATGCTTATAAATAATTCAAGTCAAAATGTTTATAAACATTTTCAGTCAAAATGCTTATAAACATTTCAAGACAATATTTTCATAAAAATTTCATGACAAAATGTTTATAAACATTTGCTGCTTAATGTTTATATACATTTGTGACCAGTACTTCATATAGACAAATGTTTATAAACAATGTGTCTATACATGTTGTTAGCAACATCTTGCTAAAATCTTAAAATATTTAAATATTTCTATGTTTGTCCTTTTCAACTCGACCACTACCTGTTTTATTACTTTAATGGGTGCAGTTTTGATTATTTTTCGGTTGTATTTTTTTAAATTATTAATATAATTTCAATGTAATTTTTTTATATTAAAGTTTTTTTTATATTTTATAAATGTTAACATATTTTATCATTATTTTAAGTATTGTTTTATTTGAAAAACAAAATAATTAAAATAAATTTTATAAAATAGCCTTAAGTAAGCAGAAACAATTGTTGAGGAACACTCCACTGCAACAAAAAAATCGACTAAAAGATGGATTACTTTAGATTATGACACATGTTAAGCAAACCATACAATTGTGACCAGCCAACAATTCTCCATAAACAGTGGCTTACAAAGCCAAGATAATCTATATCGACATCAGTGTTACAAAAGGATATATGGAAAAAGACAAACTGGACATTTGTATAAAAACACAAGCCAAGCAATATTAATATCAAGCTTAAATCAACTGACTGACTGAATGGTTGGCTGACGATGACTACTACTAATACTACTAAAATTACTACTGCTATTTTTTTTATAGTTTTTTTTTTGTTTTGCTGTTTTCAGTTTCAGCGACCACAAGACCACAATAAGTAACAAGTTCGATCTGGCTGCAAAGATAATTCCCATTTGATTATACTAATAACAGTGGTTTAGACAATATTATATGTACGTGTTGCTGATTATAGATATTATTATTATGATGATGATGATGCATCGACAAAGCTTAATACTATATGACTGAAATGAAACAACAACAGCGGCCACAAACTATGCAACATCTTAGTAAGAGCTCCAATGATACTCGAACTTATTCCAATGGATAAAAGAAATTGAGTTGAGGAAACGTATGTGGTATGTGGTGTTAAGGCTGCTACACTCTTCTCTACACTACCCATATAGCTATACTGCTGCTATCTACTCCAGCTAAAGTAGCTGCAGGTGATGATGACGATGATCATCATCATCATACAGATTGAACAAAAATATCGAGAGAAAAAAATATTGCAAGAAAATTATTATTGATGACTATTTAGAGGTAAGAGCAAAAAAAAAAGGTAACAGTAAAATATAACAAATCAACTTGTAAGCAAAAAAAAAAACAAAAATAATTCAGGCCTATAAACCGTAAGAAAAGTTCATAAAGGAGGTTCATGTGAATTGCTACAATTGTCAGTAGTTCTCAAAATTATGGGGTTTGCATTAACAAATTGCTTTTTATAAACCATAAAATCTACAAGAAATCTGCACATTATAATTTAATTCAAAGTGCGTGGTGCTGATGATGATGGTATAGTGTTGAAAGTCTTAATTAGAGGGAAACAAATGTAACTAATAATTTGTTATGGGAATCTTAGGTAATTAAAATACTACATTAAACAGATTTGCATAATAAAAAATTCAAATCAATTTAAAACTCACATATAAACAATTCATACCCTTTTCCTTATTCTATTTTTTTAAATAAAAATTCCAAAATCCATAAAAGTTTACGTTTAAAACAATCAAAGTTTTGAAATGACAGTTCAAAGTAAAAATGCCGCCGTAAAGCAAGCAAGTAAGTAAGTACTTTAGCAATTAAGGAGGTTAACAAAAAATCTCTACTCTATTTTGTTTAAACTCGTATAAGCTTAAAACGACGGCTACCAAATGCCTTTAAACTCTTAGCTTTGGTCATAAATTGTTGCTGGTAAATGGAATTGAGAGTAGTTTTTTTTTATTGTATATTTATTTATTTTCGATTTCTTTGTCTTGTGTTGTGTTAAAACAAAAGACTCTGACAATTCTCTAAGCAAGTTTGTATAAAACATTGAAGTTTGGCGTTTTAAAAGCGTTTGACAGCGACAATCAACAGTCATGTGTATAGACCGCCCTTCACTCTCGCTCTCTCTCACTTATTGTTTGGAGATTGTTGAAGCAGCCAACCGCCATCCAAACTGCCATTAGCCGGTTCCAAGGCTTATATACAATATTGCGGTGTTTACTATTCAAAACTGACAACGTCATTTAACCAACTGAGATTCAATTCAATTCAAATGCCAAAATAAAACCCAGTATACAATTTAAAAATAATAAAGGGAAACACGAGAAAGGTGAATAGAAATGTTTATAAACATTTACATTAAATAGAAAGCTAAAAATTGTACAATATCAGTTAAGCAACAAAGTTTATAAAAAACAATCTGAGAAATACAAAACATTCTTTATTTTAAATGTTTTAAGAGCAAGTAATACAATTTGAACAAAATGTTGCCAGCAACATGTTGCTAAATTATTTGTTTAACAAACGAATATTAATTTTTTAAATTTTAAGTTTTAATAAAACAAAAACATCTATTTTTATTATTGTTTTCAAATGTTGCTAAACAATGTTTATAAACAATTTAATGATCAAAACGGAAAAAAGCTATTTAATGGGATTTATTAGATGGTATTAGCAACTTTTTGGAAGTCAAAATAAATTTAAGAATTCAAATATTGTTTAGTTTATAAACATTTTAAAGATCAAAACAGAAAAAAACTATTTGATGGAATTCATTAATTGGAATTAGCAACAGTTTGGAATTCAAAATAAATTTAAAAGTTCCAATGTTTCTAAACAAAGTATCTAAACATTTTGAAAAGTTATGTTGAAAAATAAAACAAAAATTTCAAAATGTTGCTAAACAATGTCTATAAATATTTTTTAAAATGAAATCAGAATAAACTAGTTTTTAAATATATCTAAAAATTAAAATGTAGCTAAACAATGTTTTTAATAAAATTTGGTAAATGTTGCTTATTATTACAAAGCTTATAAACATGATGACTAATAAAATAAAACAAAAGAAGTAATTTAAGTTTGAGGTGATTTAATATATACATAAAGTTAAAAACTTAAATGTTGCTAAACATAGTTTCTAAACATTTGTTTAAGACTATAAAAAAGGAGATTTCGGACAGGTTTATAAATTATTTTTTCAAAATTTTCAAACAAAATTGGAAAAAATTTTAAAATTTAAATGTGGCTAAACAAAGTTTTTAAGCATATTTGTTTAACTTTCAATCTGCTCTTAAAAAATACAAAATTTCAAAATTTTCAAACAAAATTGGAGAACAAATTTTAAATTTAAATGTGGCTAAACAAAGTTTCCAAGCATATTTATTTAATTTTAATCTGCTGTTTTTTGGATAAAAATATGAATTTTGTTTTTAAATTTTAAAAAAAAATTTAACATTTAAATGATGCTGAACATTACTTCTAAAAATTTTGAAAATAAAAATTAAAAATTATGAGATTTCTTTTACCACATTCAATTTCTTACTGGGTTGGGAATGACATTTTAGTTTTGCACAAAAAAAACTATACAAAGAAACAAGTTGTCCAAGCGCCTTTTAATTGCCGCCTTTTATGAAAGAAAAAAAAAACTTTAAATTTAACTTGAACATTTTAAAATCTTGGCTTTAACTTAACTTCAACAGGAAAACACTTCCATTTAAGTGACACCATCAGTCACTCTTAATTTAATGAATTAGAATAGAAAAACGAAATACACATAGACTACACATTGAAATTGAATATTAATTACAAAACGAAAACATTAACCAAATTGTGGGAAATTGAAAAGTAATGAAAAACAGTGTGATAATTATCATACTTAAACATAAATAACACCTGCTTAAGGGAGAGTTGGACAAGGAAAAAAAAAAAGCGAGTACATTTTAATTTGCTAATGATTTTAGAGCAATATTTTATGGAAATAATTACTAGAAATGATGAAAATGTTTATTGAAAGGCAGATGCTAAAGCTAAACTTATCTCATAGAGAGAATCTCTTAATGGGTGACAAAAATCCCAGCTACAAAAAGAAACAGAAATCTTTGTAAGGATTGAAATGGAATTAAAATCCACAATTTTATCAATTACAAAAAATCTCTATTTGAATTGTAACAAACAGATTTTAGGAAAATTGAAACAAAAACAGAATAACAAAAAAAAAAAAAAAGAAAACCTAGATGTGATGAGAGAGATTGACACAAATTGCAACCAAAAAGCGAGAAAAATCTTGATAACATTTCAAAAGCATTACAGTACAGTACGGTAGGGTAGTGGTAGCAAATACACACAGAGACATGCAACAAAATCTAAAATGAAAAAAATAAAAATAAAAATTGTTCACACACACTCAATAGCTTAACAAAAGGGTGTGATGTGGTGAAATGAGTTAAGAGAGTGTTTGCAGCAGAAACAAACAAAAAAGGATATTTTTGTAATAAAGGCTTTTCGGAAAATTAAATTTCTCACTTTGTTTGAGTATTTCAACATATTGCTGACATTAGTAATCATAACTAGAAAATCTCTTTTAGAAACTAAAATGAAAGGATTGCAGGATATTTAAGAGATTGCTGTTGACCCCAAACTGCTCAATATTAGATATTAATCTTTTACATATTTTAAATAAATTTCATCAATATTTTATTAAGAAATTAAAAGAAAACGGATACAGCTGTATATTATTACAATAGTATTAAGGAAAACTGAAACTGAATTTAAAATAAAGAAATCAATCAATCTTACTCAAAAAAAATTACAGTTTTCCTGGCTTCTTAACCAAATAAAGAAATACACCTTTTATAGGCCTCATTAGATACAGGACACACATCTTATTATTATTATTGTTTTCTTTCGAGGCAAGTGCATTTGTTGCACTCTCAAGTATTAAATACCTATACGCATAACTCATCATTTCTTACAACATTGTTGAATGTTGCATATTGAAAATGTGTGTAAAAGGTAAGCGCCAAGTTGTTTTATACACCTGCTTTTCATTTTTCCTTTAGTGTTGTAGGTGATCCCTATTTGATCCTTAAGTCTTACTTTATACATTTTGCTGGTTCGTTTTTAATAAAAAGGTCCTGTTTTACACTTTTATTTAGTGGAGGGGAGATGAATGTTTGGTTTAGCTAACGGCAAGCTGCAAGTGGTTTTTTCATTCTTTCTTTTTTTTGTTTAAATAATAAAAACAATAACAATATGCAAGTTGTATTTGTACTTTGTGTTGACTTTTAGACACGTGCCTGTTTATACTTTATGATCAGTTTTATTTTTTAAACAAAAAACCGCCGCTAACGTCTGTTTACAACTGCCTTTACTACTGTATTAAGCCAACAGCGCAGCAAGCGTTATTAATCCCCCCGTTAATGACACCTGCTCCAAGCACTACTTTTTAGCCTGTCCCAATTTGAAATTTGAAACAGTCAGACATATAACGGCTTCTTGGTTTTGTTGGCTCATTCACCACACAACACAGCACAGACATGCAACCAGCCAGCTCTTGTTGTATTTTAATACTGCCAGAGCAAAAGTTGCTAAGGAACTTTTGGACCTTTTCTATAGAATTTTAACAAAGTATTATCTTCTTTTTTTGTTGTTGTTTTAATTAAGGTTTTATTTTAATTATTCTATTTTTATATTTGCGTGTGAAGTTGTTAGTTTTCTTTTGCTAAGTACTTTAGTAGGAGTACAGGTCAAAGGTCATATGCTTATTTTTATAGGAAAAAAAAACAAAATAACATAAAAATACCATTACAGTTTCAAATTAAAATGTATAAAAATAAATTTTAGAAAATTTGTTCAAAATTTAAATTTTAATATAACTGCAATACATTAACAATTTAATTAATTATAAAAAACATTAAGCAATTTAAGCTCAACCTCTTTTAAAGCATTAAATTAAGACTTGCTGGTATTTGTTTCATGTTTTATTTTTAAATAAATTTTACTCTAATTGAAACCTAACATTTGTTATACTTAAACTCGACTTTAAGCCTTAAACTCGAGTTTAACTAAACTTGGTTATCTAGAGTTTAGGTCAAAATTTTTTAATTTTTAAATAATTTTCTGTTAAATAAAACGATTCTACATGTTAAAAGTATGTAGAATATAAAGAATTTAAATTTTGGGAAAAAATCGTTTGAAATATTTAAATTTTATTATAATTAATTCATTTTCTTTATAATTTTTAAACAATTATTATGTCATTTTTATTACTTCAATTTGCTAGTGGTTTGGTTTAAATTATGAAATCAAATAGAACAGAAAATGTATTAAACAACAACGTTAAAATGTTGCCTATTGCATGTTGCAATTGTTGCTGCGTTGTGTTGGCAGTTGCAATAGCGTGATGTGTCAAGTATGTTTAAATATTTAAGATTTGAACACTTACTAAACGAATTTACATAAATTGACAATTAAAACAACAAGAAAATGAGAAAAAATTTCACGCATAAAATGAAAATTGTTTCTGAAATTATTTAAAAAAAGTAGGAGGGGTTTCTTAAGCAAAACACCTAAATTTAAGATAGTTTTTCAACTATAAAATCATTTGAAAGAGAAAATTAAACAAATCAAGACCTGATTTAAAAAAAATTAACTCTATTTAGTCTGTTTAGCAGCTGAATGGAATAGCTAAAACTCGGGTTAAACTTCTAAAATAAATCCCAAGAAAATTGATTAATATAGGCAAAAACAAAGTTTTAAACATTTAAAACAATTGTTAAATATGTCATTTAAAACAACATTTCTATTCTATTAGAACAAAAGACTAAAGAAATCTGGCTAAACAATGTAATCAATAATTCTAGCCAAGATTTAAGCCATAAACTAAGTTGTTTTTAGTGTATTGTTTTAATATATAGCAACTATGATAACTTGATGATGCTAATGATGTTGCAAATATATTTATTTATTGAATTTTATCTAAATCTTAAAGCTAAAAAGAATAAATTTTCAACACCAGCAAACAGCTACAGCTACACAGAAGTCCTTTACAGGCCCTGCTGTTGCTGCTGCTGTTTAAATGCTCCACATATACAATATAATTTTAAACAACTTAAACAAGTAGACCTAAAGACTAGAGCAGAAAACTACAGAATATGCAACATTAAAATGGTGTGAATTACAATCATGGCAACATTTAAAACCAACTCCAGCATCTGTTCATAGACCAGGAAAAATAAAAACAAAAACGCGAAAAAAAGACTTGGAGTAAATTTTTTACGTGGTTGGATTTTTAGTTTTTTTTTCAAGAGTTTTTTTAGTTTAGTGTTAAACACAGGTACGTTGTGGCAAATACTACATGCAACGTTAAAATGTCAACAACATTTGGTTAAAAGAAATAAAGGAAAACAGCAGAAAAAAAAACAATGATTATTTTTTGCCAACATGTGGGTTTTACGCTGAATTTTAGCAGACTTAAAGTTTAAGATACAAGTACTTAATACCCTCACATACACACTTGCATGTGCAACATATTCTTAGGAAAAATACAAAAATAAAATCAACTTTTTTTTTAAAAAAAAGTATGTTTTTTTTTTAAAACTAAACCGTATAAGAGTGAGTGTAAAAAATATCTGTGTGTGTTTAAGTACTTCTCATGAAAAACGCCATTTTGTTTAGTTTAGTTTTTTTTTAAATATTTTTTTTTCATTCTACAAAACATTTGTAGCAAAATGTTGTAGGTTTTCTTTAACTTATTTATAATATTGGCCATCTACTACATGTATGCAGGGACAGACAGACAGACGGACAGCCATAACAACATTCATTGCCTCTTATCATCATCATTATTATGTATAATAAAATGATTTACTCTTTGCATACAAATTGGCCATGGTGTGAGAAAGTATTGAGAAGTTTGCATTGTTTTCTTAGTGGACATCAACAACAGCAGCAGCAACGCAACACGTCTGGAATATGTGTTGGACATTTAACACTTAACAAATATGACAATTATGACAAATGGAATTGTGGCAAACAGCAACAAAATCGAATACTTATTTATAAAATTTTAAATGCACAATACACCACCTAAGCAAAACTAAACAAGGTAATAATTATGTATAATATATTTATATTTATAATGTTAATGTTTTGTAAATGTCCCTCAAAATAGAAAACTACAATAGCAAAGTAATATAATAAATTACATAAATAAGACATTATTACATTTTTATTAAGTTGTAAAGTTTTTCCTTTAAATATAGGCTTTTTAATATAACTGGAAAATATTTACAATTTAATTAATTATAAAAAGCATTAAGCAATTTTAGCTCTACCTCTTTTAAAGCTTTAAATAAAGTCTAAATGGCATTTATTTAATGTTTTATTTTTAAATAAATATTACTCTCATTTAATTCTACCATTTTTTATACTTAAACTTGACTTTAAGACTTAAACTCGAGTTTAACTAAACTTGGTTATCGAGAGTTTAGGTCAAAATTTTTTAATTTTTAAATAAATTTGAGTTAAATTAAACGATTCTGCATGTTAAAATAATTTTTTTATTGTTCAAATTAAAAAAATGCCGCAAAAAAATTTAAATATAAAAAAATATTTTTTTTAATTTGTTATTTTTGTTTAAAAAATTTACTTTACATTAAGTTAGTATAATAATCAAGCAACACATAAATGATTACAAGCAATAATTACAAATAATTACAATAATTACAATATTCCCCTGAATTTTGTTTCTTTTTTGAAAATATTTTAAAAAAACTTTAACTAAAATACTAAGTGTAAAAAAGAATTTAATAATTATTACACAGTTATTTTTGTTTACAATTTAATCAAAATAATTTCTTAAGAAACACTACTATTTTTGGCAAATCTTTTGCAAAACTTATTTATTTAATAAAATTTTTGTGTAATTTGTTTTTTTTTCTGAAATCATCAGTTTTGAATTTGTGTTTACTTTATAAGGATTTTTAATTTAAAGAATTTTTTTTGCATTAAAAACTTTTGCGAGCAACTAAGAAAAGAAAAAGTAAAAAAAATAATAAAAACGCAAAAGCACACGCTTTAATTTAAACTATTTTATCAATGGTGACAATCAGTACAATTTTTCATGGCGTTAAATATGCCACTTCGATAAAAGTGTTGAAACATAAAACCATTTACAGACTACAATAAATTCAAGGAATGCTACTGTGGAGTTAAGTTTTTTTTTTTTTTTGTTTGTTTGTTTTTGAAGCATTGAAGAGGGACAAAAAGGTAAAAACCATCATAATTGCTTTAAGGAATTGATGAACTGTTGACAAGTTTAGATGATGTTGATGATTTTTGTGGCAAATACTTGCAAAAAAGAAAATAAGTTTTAAAGAAATATTGTTATGAAGTTTTGTGGCGCAAAAGTAAACGCCTGCAAAATTACCAAATTTGGTCATTTGACATCGCTGCAGACACAACATAAAACATAAAAATTTTCAAATCAAACACAAACTGACAAACTCTGACGCCTACGTGAAAATTTTTCTTAAAAAATCAAATCAAACAAAAAGAAGATGCTTCGTTTTTGTGTCTTGTTTGCTAAAGTGGCTTACAAATAAAAAAGGACCACATGCTTGGTTGGTTTGGATGTCTGGTATGGTGGTGGTGGCATCATTTGTATGGATATCACATGTCATAAAATAAATAAGCAATGCTGTGACATTTATCACAATCGATAAAACTGCAAAAATCACACAAAAGATCATAACAAAGAATTTGCCATTCTTGTGCCTCTGTTAACCAAAAACGCACAAAAAACTGATCAAAAATATGCGCCAATAAAGACCCTTAAGGGGGCAACAAGAGTTGCTAAAAAGTAAACGAATGTGTGTAAGTTGTGCGTTTAAAGTTTATTTGCAGGAAAACGTTTTAAATCTACGTTTGCAATTTGTGTGATCACATATTATTTTGTTAAGGGATTCTTTTATTTTTTGTTTGTTTTGCTGTTGTTCGTTTTTGTGTCTGCAACATGTTATGCATAAATTTTAGCTGTGTGTGTTTTTATGTTTTTCTTGACAATGTTTGTTCAACATGTAGCCAGCCATAAGAGCAACATCATTGTGGCCGGACATACAAAAAGATGAGTTGTTTTATAATTTTTCCAATATTAAATAGTTTTGAATTTATCATTTGATTTTTGACCATTGTTTTTTTCGTAGCCTCAAATACACAAAACACAAAATTATGCTAAATAGCTGCTGTTTGTTAAAGTCATATTTTTACGAGCTCCCCAAAACAAACAAAAAAAATGGGAAAAAGGTATGTTTGTTGGTACCGTTGAAAAGGTTCATGTTGGGGGTCCACCACGCTTTGGAAATTGACAAAGCAGCCAACGAAATTATTACACTGTTTCAAGCGGCGGCTTCTGCGACACACTATATGATGGCAAACAGGCAGCAGCATATTGTTTAAAACATGCCACAATACAGAGACGCATAATTTAGTTAATACAAAGAGGCCTTAAGAGGGGACCAGAAGAGTCAGGTTTAACATACACACATATTTATATATTGTTGCAAAGATCCTCTTGCCAGACTGTAAATAAAATCCTGTTTACATTTGCTGTTGCAGCATCACATCATAAATGCAAACGTGAGGCATGCATGTTTATAATTTCGTAGTTTTTTTTTTCTTTTTTGGTTTCTTTCCTGTAAGTTTCTGTTAAATCCAATTGCCATTGGTTGGTTGGTAGTTGGGTGCATGATTGTTGCATGTGTGCCACCACAGCATAGACATTCAGTCTGCCACACACTAGTTTCAATTGACTACTGTTGGTGCTGGTGGTTGCCACGAAAAGGAACTCCACTCTTATTCCAAGGCAATAAAATGAAAAATACAAAAATAAAACTAAAAATCAAGTAATTTTTGTTTCCACTTCTAGCTTGTTCCACCTCATCTATTTTAACTTGCTGTGGTTGTTGTTGCAAGTTGTTGTTTGGATGCTGCAGCTTACTGCTGCTGTCTTCTAAGAATCTTTTGACTCGATTCTTACATTTTGGTTGGTTTTTCTTCTTAGGAATTCAATAACTAGTTAAATTTCGTAGAAATAGTTAAACCAAAAAGTATAAAAAACGCGATAGGGATAAAAAAGCAGCATGTTGGTTGTTGTTGTTTTTTTTTCCTTCTTCAACAATTGATAACATCAACTTACAAATACAACGTTTAATTTGAGAGATATTTTTTTCAGTTTTTTTGTCTTCAGAAAAAATTCCTAATTTATTTGAAATTTTTTTTTTTTTTTTGAACTTGCCACAAATGTGTTGGTTAGCTGTAAGACATTTGTTTTGTTGGCTGGGTTGTGTTGTCAAAAACACATCATATTTTTACAGCTCCATACGGAACAGCCACTGACTGACCAACTACAACTGCTATTAATCATCACAATATTAAAAAGCTGTCATAAAAATTGTCAAAGATTTTTTGAAATGCGTTTTTTTGTTTGTTTGAGTTTTAGTCAACTTTACCTCTTGGGAGTTTTGTTTTAAGAAGCTGAATGCTGTGTGGAGGACATAGTGTGTTTAATTGTGTTACAGTTTGTTTGGTAAGAATTTTGTTTTAAAAAATTTACTATTTTAAAAGCTATGAAATGTTTTAACAGAAAACGCAATGCAAGCGTTAAACGTTTTTTTAAAAAAACCGGAAAAAAATATTTTTTCTAAAAAAAAATTAGTTTTTATTAAGTTTTTATGAAGAATATAAACAACACCTTAAGAAATATTATTTAAAACTATTGTTTAATAATACTTTCAATTTACTGCAACTTTTAAGCTATTTAAACTTTACTTTAAGCCTTAAACTCGAGTTTAACTAAACTTGGTTATCAAGAGTTTAACTAAACTTAACTCGTTTTTTAAACAAAATTACAATAATTTAGCAATTTTAACATACAAACAAGATTATTTAAGGGCTAATTATAAAATTAGAACAAAAAAAATTTAAAAAAAAAAATTATTTAATAACTACAAACATAAACTTTAATAAAGCGACGGATTTTTACCACTATCTTCCTTTTTTTATTTCTTCTTTTAAACAAATATCTAACTTCTTATTTATTATTAATGAATTATCTTGAAAATTTTCACACTTTTTCCTGACGATCTTTATCAAGCCAAACAGAAAACAATTCAATGAAATCAAATAACATTTTCAAACAAAGTTACTAACAAAACAAAAAAAAGCTAAAAATTTGTAATTAGAATTCAAAAACTGTACAATTATATAGAAACGCAATGATTGTTTTTTTATGTACGAAAAACGACAATAACAACATTTAATGTAAATTGAAAGAAGAAGAAAAAAACTACACTTTCGCACACACACAGTTTGGCGGTAAAACTTAAAAAGATGACAAGACACCTTTCAGTATAATAAAGTTTAGTTTTTTTTTCTGTATTATATTGTCAAGTTAAGCGATTCCCAAACGTATAGAGTATACAGTTGTTTTAAGTTTTGTTTTTTGCATGGAATGCAAAATAGTTGTGTATGGATCATCATCAAAGAAAACAACAACAGCAACGAGAAAAACATTGAAAAAATAAAGGAATTAAACAAAATATCACGTACTCAAAAAAAAAAAACTTCGAGCTACAATTGCAAATGTTCAGACAGACAGACAAACAGAGAGAGAAACTTTGAATTTGTGTTCTTTTCAACCTTTAAGTTGTTTTAAGTCTTTTAATTACATAAAATGTCAAACAACATGAAATCACGTGTTTGCCACAACAAACGTTAACATAAGGAATACCTCAACAAACAAGCAGCCAGTCCGTCAGTCAGTCAGTCAGCCAGCCAGCTAGTGAGTTAGCCACAGTATAAAAGACCCGATGTGTCAGACTATTATTTCTTTTCAAGCCATATTGCCAAGCCGATTTGTATAGAAATCTAAGCATTTTATATACAAAAATACGTTTTTTGTATTTGAAATAAATGCTGTGGCCAGCATTTTGAAATTGAAATAATTATGTCATTTAATTACGCAGACAGCTTAACACAACTGCGGCCACAAAGCAGCAAATCAAGAAGACTGTGGCAGTAAAGCTGTCAACGCTGATCGTACTCGTGCATACAACATAGACGACGATGATGACGATGTTGTTGGCCATACATACAGACGGACACACAAAGCAACAACATATGGAATTATTGTATCCGCACAACAACTTATTGCCGCCAACAGAATAAATACATACTACTTGCATTTGGTTTTTGCTCGTTTAGCTGTTTGATTATATTAAATGTGTTCAAATGTAAAGAATATGGACAAATGTGGTATGTTGCCTATAAACTTGCAACTTGCTAACTTTTAACTAAAGAACAAAAAGCCGCCACTTGCGAATTATTAGCAGCTCTAGGCAGAGGGGAATAAATGTTTGCCCCAACTAATTAAAATATCGCACTCACATTTGAAAGGCTGGAACACAACCAAAGCGGGCGGTCGTGCTACACTCCACTACACTACTACGCATATGCAAAATTATCAACAACAATATGGGGGGTTTTTTGTGTCATACTCAGAAGCATGCAACATCGTAGCAGCATCATCATAATCAACTACAGATCACAACATCTGACGGCACAAGCCAGTCAGTCAGCTTGCTTGCATTCAACCATATCTGAAGATGAATTAAAATTATTTGTTTCTCTTGTTTTTTTCAGCTGATATTTGCAAAAGAAATTATGAAATAAAGTGGTGGCAACTAGTAAGACATTAAAAGCAAGAAAAGAAAGAGGAAAAAAAAACAAAAAACTATATGAATGACCGCTTCTATATAAAATAAATGAATATTTACGAGTTTATGCAGTGCGATTTTTTTTATTTTATTTTTGCTACAAGAAAAGCCTGTTGTTGGCATATTTGTCAATTATAAGAGTAAAACTAAAAAAGAAAAAAAGGAAAAAAATACAACTGAAAAAGACAAGCCCACTTTACAAATTAAGCGTTTTTGTTCAGTTTCATTTTCCTAAATTGAATGTAACATTAACAAACAATGACAAAACACTGTAAAACATTGAATCTAAGATCGTATGATTTTTGCATTAATATTTTTATATACATATGTATGAACAACTACTACTTGTGTTGTGGTTGTCGTTATTATTGTAGTTTTTCCAAGAATTTGGGTCATAATTAATGTTGCATGATTTCAAGACATTTTAATCAAACCGTACATATTACTTGTACAACAGGGAATTTGCAAGAAAAATTAACAGCAAAAAAACTCCCCCTACAAATATTATTTTTTTTTTTAATTTTGCCTTAAAAAAAGTTATTTTTAAACAAAGTGTTAAAACAATGAATTCTTTATGATAATGAAATGATTAATTAATATTTTACTACAAAAAAAATATGAGACTTAATTTTGATCAAACGAAGTAAAGCGCCACAGAGTAAAATTAAATCATGCTGGTATCACATTAAGATAATGTTTTTTTTTTTAACAAATTCATTATAAATATTATTAAAACTTATTTTTAATATTAACAATTTTGTACTCTTATTTCAATATATTATATTGTTTGGTTAAACTTTACTTTAAGCCTTAAACTCGAGTTTAGCTAAACTGGATTTTTAAGAGTTTAAGCTAAAATTTCATTAAATTTATAATAAACTAAATGAAATATATAAAAATAAACATAAATTTTGTTTCAAAATTATTTAGTTAAGCAGTTAGACAAGTCTGAAAATTTGGAAAAAGAGCTACACATAAAATTTTTTTTTTTTAATTTTAAAAATTAAACTGTGTTGATTTCACGAGCTTTGATTTCATTTACTATTTCAATTTCCCTAAAAACTAAAAACAAAATCAGTTTTTAATGCAGTTTTAATTGAACATTACTAACGCATATTGCCAGTGTCATTGTTGGCAATTAAAGCAATTTGTAGTTGCCACACCATTGCTGACCACCAGCACCAACACTTTGTAATACTAATAAACTAAACAATAAACATACGCTTCCAATACTAACAGCCATGTTAACTTGGTATCACTATGATGTAGATACGCCAAAAAATAGACTGAAAACGTTGGAAAATATTCCAAATGCGAATGCATGTTGCATCATAATCACCTATAATTTATCACTTACACACATGTAAATATTCCGACGCATACATGGTGCCACCAAGAAATGCAACAAACTCAATAAAAGGAGTAGAAGCAGGAGAATTGCTGTCTGCGTGCCTTGTAACAAATCGCGGGTGTTATTTTCAATTGAAAAACAGATTCCATAACCATTGGAGAAAAACATCAATTCTAAAAATTTTATTGTGAAAAACTCTACCACAAGTTTACTGTTTAGCCAAGTAGCCATTTATTAGTTGTTGGCCATATTCAATGTTTAACTGCAACTGCTGTTGCTGCTAGTGCTAGTGCTGGTGGTAGTATTTCATATTGGCCTCCAAACAATGTCACTGGTTTGGTGAAATTAATGAACATTGTCACATTTGCATTCATTGTCATCCTTGGCCACTTGCTGCGTTAGATGTTTCTCATACAACACAATACATACATATGTATGAATACACACACTCCCGTATCTAGACATTAATACAAATGAGGCAACAGCAGCAAACAGCCAGCCACAAATGTTGTTATTATTGCTGTTAGTTTTATTGTAGTTGCAATATTTTGTTGTTCATTTGTTTGTTTGTTTGTTTATTTATCTCTTTTTTTTACTGTTGGCATTGATTTAACCAAACAGTCTAAAGCCAAAACAGCAGACAATTTGTTTGTCATTTATATCATTGTATGTATATCTCTCTCTCAAATGAATATGATTCAGTCAGTTAAAGCACACAAACTGTGTCATTGTTTTGTACGAAAAAAAAATTATTGATTGGTTCTTTTAAGAAATTTGATTTTCAAAATTAATTTTAACCAAGAAATTCTGGGTAGCGAAATATGAAAAATAGTTACCGAAATGAAATTTTTGTTATATGAGCTAAAGATAAATGAATGGATCAGTTACAATTAGAGCGATAAGATTCTTACAAAATAAAATTAATTAAAAGTGGTTTGGAAAATTCAAGAAAAATTCAGTTTTCATGGAAAAACTTATTTTAAACTCAAGTTTAAACTAAAATTATATTTGCTTTACATTTAAAAGAGCTTAATTAATAATTACCATAACTTAATTATCAGATTATAGCTTAAACTCAAGTTTAACTAAACTTAAGTTTAAGGAGTTTAAGTTGTAAAAACCATTTAAAGTTATTAGTTAAAAGAATATAAGACAAATATTGTTAAATTGAAAATCATTTAAATTGATCTAAAAGAATATTTTGCATAAATACAACAATGAAATAGATTTAATTTGACTTTGCTTTCAGATATTACAATATTTGTTTTAAAGTATTTGGAATGCATACTGTAGTTGGTTTACTGTTTTTCAACAGTTTAAACCTGAATTTTATCACTAAACTCGAGTTTAACTAAACTTGGTTTTCGAAAGTTTAAGTTAAAATTTCATTATTTTTATATTAATTTAAAAGAAATAAACAAGTTTTATATAATTTTTTTTTTAAATATTAGTTCATTGTGTTTTAAAATCAATTTCAAATGTTAAAATGTACTTGCCATAAAACATACAAGTGCAATAATTTAATTGAATTCAAGTTTTAAGTTTCATATACATATATTACTCTTCATCATTTCATTTTGTTCAATTTAAACAACATCATCAATAAAAATGTAAATAATATTCACAAAATTGACATATGTATGTATGAAAACCCGCAACTCAGACTCTAGATTATTTTGTTGCAAACCTCTTTAGTTGGTTTCATATGTATGTATGATGATTAACAATATTTTTTTGTTTGTTTGTTAAAAAGTTATTTGAATTTTTGACATTTGTTAAGCTTTCAATCAAGCTCACAGTCATCAAATGACATTTGCAGACTAATGAATTTTAAAATCTTAATTTGTTTAAACGAACATCAGAAACAAATCTTTTAAAAAACCTAACAAGAGATGAAAACAAGTTGAACAAAAAAAAGATTGACTAGACTGTATGTCTTTCACAGAGTCAAAATACGTTACAGGTTTCATGTAGTTTTTTCGCCAATAAATTTGAATGAATGATCGTTTTATAATATGACAAACAGTCAAACAAACAAACCATCAAACAATATTGTATGTAGATATTGATGTTTTTTTTTATAAATTTAAACTGAAGCTGTTGCTGCTGCTGCGGCGGCTGCCGGCACGCATGAATGAATGACCGGGGAATAAATTACAATAATGGTTTGAAATGAAATTCAATATAGCTTTCTTTCATCTTTTTTTTTGTTGGGCAGCATTTCTTGGCTTATAACTCTTATATGAATTAAACATTTTTGTAAGAAAAACCACATTAAGTGAATGGAAATATCACAAATATCATACACATATTTGATCAATCACACCAATATACTATACATACTTTACATTCATTCATTCATACAGTCAGTCATTTTTTGTATTCATTCATTCATACATAAATATAAATAAAAGTTGAGTTTGGATGAAGGTAAAATATATAAACAAATATAATGCATACAATTTTTGCACTGATGCATAAATTTTTGGTTTATTTTAACGAGACCAGCTCAAAGAAGGCCTGGCTGGCACAGAGACCAGAAATGAAATGAGTAGTTTTCAAAAAACCATTGTCAGTGGTTTATATATTTGACAATGCTCTCATGATGATGATGATTGTTCATGCAAAAAAAGCTGTAAGGTTCAAACAATATTAAATAAAACGGTAAGTGAATAAATGTTACCAAAAAAAAAACAATTTTAACCGCACCGTTTTAGTGTCAATGGGGAGTTAACTGTCGAAAATGACAGTTGAAAATAATTTAAGAAATAAAACGGTTTGTTTTGGGTTTTTTAACTGTGTTAAAGAAATTTTACATTCTGTTGGGATTATTTGATTCTTTGAAAAATTTCAATGTTTTTGTTCTTTTTAGAGGCGTGGGAGCGTAAATTTTTAATTTAAATTGATGTTTGTGCAAAAAAAAGTTAAGCAACATTAAAATGTAAGAGAGAAACAAAGCTACATTTTTAAAAATCTAAAAAAATATTTTCTAAACTTCTAAAATTTAAGAAATTTCTTTGTAACAGCCTTAAAAAGTACCAATTTTACACTTTTTATGTCCGAAATATAATGCTCTTAAGGTAACAAAGAATATTTTGTGGTTTTTAAACCAATATCTTCTTAAACTCAAGTTTAACTAAACTTGCTTTAACCAAGTTTAAGTAACAAATCCTTCACAAAATAAAATCTCCAGTGCTATAAAAGGCTAATTATATATTGTTAGGAGTTTAACTAAACCATTTCCCAGTAAGTTTAAGTAATTAAAATACAAAAAATCTATAAAACCTTAATAAATTTCGAAATAAACTCACTTTATTTCTATTTAAACCTAAGCACCTACTTAAATAAATAATTGTATAAAAAAAAAGAAAATGTTGTAATACATAAAAATTTATTCATGTCTAGTACAGGAATTATTAATATTATTATGAGGGTGGCATAAATACAAAATAAATTTTTCTTCGATTTTGTCTTTTTTTCAGTTTTAACAATTTCATTATCCGTTAACAATGTGGTTAGGAGGTTGTTTTTTATTTATTAATGGTTGGCTTCAATGTTTGTTTGGTTTTCTTATTGTGGTCTATTGTTTAGAATTGGTATTGGTTTTTTGTGTTGTTTTTTTTTCTCTTTATTCGTTCTTTTTTGCTTTTCATATATACAGACGCCCCGTCAATCACTCACGCACCATTTTGACAATTGAATGAATAGTAAATAAATAGAGGGAAGTAAGTAAAATATGAAAAAGAAAAACATAAATATGGTACGTCATGTTTAACAGCAACTTAAACACATATAGCAATAACACAGCCATGTTTTGTAAAGCTTAAGCTTAAAAGAGGATATTTTTTTATATAAAATAAAAATAAAATTATAAAATTTAAACTTACTGTGTTGATGATAGCTGGGATAATATCTTCTATGATGACCATTACTTTCTAAAGCATAAAATGCTCCCATATCGCTGGTATCTAAACCTAAACCACTGCCAGCTCCGGCACCGCCACCACCGCCTAAACCAGTGCTACCACCGGCCGTTGATCCGAGACCACCACCTAAACCGTGATGACCCAGACCGGTAGCTGAGGCGCCCAAACCATTGGTTTGTGGTGAGCCACCTCCTACCAGGCGCGGATTATCATACCAGCTGCGGGCAGCAGCTTCCGCCGTTGAAGTCATATCCATATCAAGTATAATTTTGAAAAATTTTTTATAACAAACCCGGGCAAATTAAAAAAAGTTAACTAAATGTTTTGAGCAAAAATGTTCAAGGGTTTTTAAGGTTAAGAATTTTTTATGTTTTTTTGTATAGATTTTAAATTGTTATCGCTGGGACACTGAGTTCATTTTCAACTAAAAGTAAAGAAAACAAAAACAAATATTTAATAAAAAACATAAACAAGTTCAAGAGTAGTTGTTAAAGAGGGGGGCCAACTATAGGAAATCAACTTAAATGCATTAATGTTTTTAATTATGGGTTTTAAAATGTTCTTGTTTGTTTGTATTTATTTGGGGTTTTTTATTAATTTTTAATAATGCCATCATATACAGCAGCAGCAATTTGATGGCTTTTTATGACGTAAAATAGATTAAAATTCATTATCACGTATAAACACACACACATGCTTAAATATGTAGATAAATGTTTAAGCAAACACTTAAAGAAATTTTAAAAAATCGATCAAAAAAATTAACAATTTTAATGAAACAATTTTAGTTTTAGTTTAAGAAATTGAATAGGTTTAATAATTTGTTAGTTCTGATAGTTTATAAGCTTAAACTCAAGTTTAACTAAACTCGGGTTAACAAAGTTTAAGCCAGTATTTGTCGAAATTTTTGAAATTCAAACTAAATACTTTATAAAAAATTTATTTTAGATGATTTCACAAAAAAAGAATAGACAGAAGGACAAATTTGAATTTTACAATTTAATTATATTTCATGAAAATAAATATCTCCTAAAATTTTTCAGTTAAGCCTAAATATAAACATAAACTTAAGTTTAACTAAACCATATTTAATCGAGATAGATGGAAAAATTATAATTTTTATAACTTGAGTTACTTAAACTAAGTTAAACCTAAATAAAAGCTTAAACTTAAGTTTAACTAAACCTGATTAAACCAAGTTTAAGACATTATTTCCAGAAATTTTGGAAAGATAAATCATAAACTACATAAATTATCCATGTAAAGTAATATTTTAAAGGATGTTCATAAAAATATTCGAGAATAAATAAAATAGAAATTTTAATATAAAAGAAAAATATATTGGTTTAATAAATGTCTTAAATAATTTACTTGAAATAGATTAACACTATAGACAAGTTTAATACCTAAAATAACTTTAAACTCAAGTTTAACTAAACTAGACTTAACAATGTTTAACACCTGCAATATAAAGTTTTAGTTAACTTTAAATAAAATTAATAGGAAAACAACTATTTATATATTTTTTATCTAATTTGAACCAAAAACTTCTTGGCTTTTAATTAAATTTAAAACAAGCTGTAGTTATTTTTCTCAATAAATTTCCAACATATTGTACACATTTTGGTGGCTAGATAACAAACTCATAGAAAAAAATAGCTCTTATCAATTTCATTTGCTAATTAAATACAACACACATTTATTTTTTTTTAAACGGCAGCAAAAGTTTAGACTTCAGTCATATTAAATTTCATTTGAAACTGTTTATAAATTTTTATGGACTTTTGATTTATGACAAACAATGTCAACGTTATAAAAAATAGTAAAAAAAAAGCATTTTGAACTCTTTTTCAAAGAACTTTGTTAAGTTAAAAGTCCACTAACAAATTTTTAAAAATAAACTAAAATTTAATTAAAATAATTTGGTTATTATTATTGAGTGGGAACAGCTTACAAAAAAAATTGGATTTATTTTATTTTAGTCACATAATGAGTTTGCGGTTTTAACAGGGAGTTAAGATTCTAGTTTAAAACCAAAAATTAAGATTAATGATTGTTTTCCAGACAACAAAGTGACAAAATTCTTTATAAAGTCCATAAAACAGTTAAAGCCAACAATGAAAAACTCCAGACACAGTTTACAAAAAAAAACTGCAATTTTTTGAAAACCTTTTTAAAGTGTGTTTGTATTGTTTTATATTTTTCAAATGCAATTGATTTTCTATTGTTTTTTGCTTTTACAAATTTCAGACAAAAGATTTTGTTTTGTTTTTCTGTATACATACTTTCTTTTTCATAACTAAACCTGGCGCTAACTGTAAGAATGGTTAAGGTAGAGAGAAAGAAACCAACCTTCATAAAGTAGACCTGTCTGTTTGTGGTGTCTTTTGTTCCAATAAATAATGTGTGGGCGTTTTGTGTATAAATTTGTTTTCTTTTTAAAATGCAATGAATGATTTAATTGTAATTTAAATAAATTTATTTCAATTTAACTGTCGCAATAAGCGCCGGTTTCCACAAAGTTGTTATTAATAAATTGCTTTATATGGAGAAAAGAGATTTATTATGGGTTAACGATTGTAGTGTATAATTGCGATTGAGAAAATTTGTACTTTAAGTTTTAAAAGATGCCTTAGTAACTAAAAACTAATCGTTTTTGTTGGATTTAATTAAGGTTTTGTTGAAAGCTCAGCTTAAATTTAAGCCTTTGAGAACTTTCTTCAGGAAAACTATACAAAATACCCGGATATCGGTTTCTTTTTTATATAACGATTAAAATTTAAAACAAAAAGTAGAGGTTTCCATGAAGTTTTCCATTTTATTTAACTTGTATTCCCAAGTTTTTCCTATATTTAGGTTAATTTATTTAATTTTGTATGAAATTAAGCTAGTTTTAGTTTAATAAAATGAAAATTTAATAAATTTTTCAAATTAATCCTGAAAATAAGCCTAAACTTAAGTTTAACTAAACCTGGTTTAAGTAAGTTTAAGGCTCTAATTGTAGAAATTTATTAAAATTAAAACAAATACTATACAATACTAAACTTATTAAGTTAAGCCTGAAATTAAGCTTAAACTTAAGTTAAACTAAACCTGGTTTAAGGAAGTTTAAGGCACGAATTGTAGAAATTTGCTGAAATTAAAACAAAAACTATACAAATTGAAATTTTTTAGGAAAAATTTATCACTAAACTAAATATTGTGAATCTTTCAAAAATTAATTTGAATTCATTCGTTTATTTTATAGAAATAATACTAATTTTTGTATATTTTAATGAAAGTTAACAGAATTCTTTCAATTGAACCTGGAAATACGCTTAAACTTTAGTTTAACTAAATTGGTTAGGAATGTTAGGATTTGAAAACAGTAAATTTGAATATTATTTTGAATTAGTTTACTTAAATGATCATTTACTTAAATTTTTAAGTTAATACTGAAACCAAGCTTAAACATAAGTTTAATTAAACATGAATTAAGATTGGTTAAGGCATGATTTGTAGAAATTTATTAAAATTAAAACAGAAACCCTCCTATAAAAAATTTTAATTTTATTTGATTTTAAACTACTGTAATCAAACTTGTAAATCTTTTAAAATCGTTTGAATTTATTAGTTATTTTTAATGAAATTATTATATTTTTAGTTTATTTAAATTAACTTACTAAAATATTTAACTTAAACTTGAAAATAAGCTTTAACTTAAGTTTAACTAAACTTGGTTTAAGCAAGTTTAAGGCATGAATTGCAGAAATTTATTAAATTTGAAATAAAAACTATTAAAATTTTAATTTTTCGTTGGAACATTGATCACTAAACTGTTGTTGTAAGTCTTTTAATAACTTGAGCAAATATAATTGTTCAAATTTTAAACTAAAATTTGAATGTTGACCGGGGCAATTGAATTTGCGCCTTTTTCGATCATTAATTAAATAATCGATAAAAGGTTTAATGACACCAATGGGAAATTGTGTATAATATTTAAAATCCAGGTTTTGCAGTGAAATTCCAAGTTCTAATTATAATAACTTTATTTATATTACAAATATTATTATTCAACTTCAATTGATCACTAATAATTTTAAGAAATATTGACAAATATTCCACCGTTATCGATAACACTATTTGTTTATTTTAGAAAAACAAACACAAGCACACAAACAAATATTCTTCATATCAAGCAAATAAATCAAATGACAGGTAGCACCTCAAAAATATAAACTAGATAACAAAAATATTATTACTTTTTTTTTTTGGAAGGAAATCAAATATTGACTGACACCTTTCTTTAACAAAAAAAAAATATTTTGAAAAAAATAACTAAGACAAATTTTGTTGATAACTACTGCTGTTAAAGAGATATTGATCAATAGACTATAAGAATGTATGCAGGTTCTACATACATTCTTACCAAATATTTAAACAAAATTTTTTAAAAAAAAAAAACCAAAAGGCATTTGACTAACAAGACTTTTGTTGTTCTTAGATTTCCAAACTGTTATCTAAAGTTGTTACGGTTGAAAATAAAAAACTGTTTTTGATTGATAACAAAATTTCAATGCGACAATTTTCATTAAAATGATAACAAAATTTTCAATTCTGGGGAAATTAATAATTGATAAAAACAATAAATAGAACTGTGTGTGTGTAGATATGTGGTTTTTAACAAAACAACAGATTTTTTATGTTAAAAAAAATTGTTTTTTAATATTAAGTATTTTGCTGCTGCCGTCGCCAAATTGTGTGGCTGTTAAGAACACTTTAAATCCAACTGCCGGTCTTGGTTTTTTGTTTAAATAAAGCTTTTTTAGATTTATCATTTAAGTTGATTTCTTTGTTGTTTAGTAAAGTAATAAACAATTCCTTACAGTTGTTTTTTATTTGTATAAAATTATTTTTTTTAACACTTCACTTTTTTTGTTTAATTTTGTTTTACAATTTTCAATTTATTTTCATTTTTATTAAATTTTTTTGCATAATTTTCTGCTTTTTTAAATTTTTTGCAATATTTATGTTAAATAACTTTTGTCTGGTGTTTAGACATTTATATTTATGATCAATTACAATCAATGATTTAAATATTTTTTGTATTTATCATCACTAGTTATCTATCTAACGCTAGTAGATGTTGTGATTATTTTTTACTCCGTTTATTACTCGGTTATTATTAATCATACGCTTTTTTTTGTTTGTTTCAGCGGAAGAATTCTTTGTTTAACGCAATAAAGCAAGAAAACAAAACACAAACGCAAAAACCTACACTCACGCAAGTAAACACGTCAACGGTCGCAGACCAACTAAATTCATAACGATTGATAACATGAAAACACCTCAAACAAAAAAAACAACAACATACACATACTGCATAAATGGCCATCAAGCAGTGAAAAAAAGAGATAACATGATACACTATCTCTGCAGCAATCGCATACAAAAGCTCAGGTTATCTGTTAACATGCTCTTTAAACAACAACTACAACAACAAGAAAACAAAACAAACAAAAACAATCTTGCAAGAGGGTTGGTTGGGCACAAGAGCTCAAACGAAAAACACACACAAAAATGGTTGTCCCCCTATCTTTGTTAATGAAGAAAAGAGAGTTGTGTTTTGAACTACCACTAGCTGGCCCTCTCACTCTTATGTGAGTTACATGTTAAGGGCGTATTTTGTTATCTCTTAAAACCGGTTAATTTGAAAATATTTCAAGCTGGCAATGCCTTTAGCTCTCTTAGTTATAAAATCTCTTTTGTTGTTGTTGTTGCTGAGTCTCACTATTGAATGCATTTTATCTTAATCTATATCCATCTCTTTCTTATCATAATTGTCTGTATTCATTCACACCTTGGCACAAAAACCCACACACAACTCAATGAAAAATTGCATTGTTTAACAGTGACAGGCAGACAGACGGACGGATGGACGGACAGCTTACTTGCATATTTTATCACAGCAAAAACAACAAACACAAGTACAATTTCATTTAATGCACGCCTGCATAATTGTTACGCTCTTTTGCCAAACATTTTTCTCCCAATAAAACTCTCTTTTTTTTAATAATAAAACAACTGTTTTCTTTTAGAAAACATTTTATTATTCAGTTTGTTGGTAGATATTCATGGATTTTGTTAAGTATGGCCTCTCTTGTTACAAGAGATTTGAAATGTTATGAAAACAAAAACAAGTCGTCTACCCTAGACTGTGTGTTTTTGTTGTTATTGTTGGCTGGCTACTCGTACGTTTGCTGTCAAAAAGTGACAACAATCATCGATCGTTCCGTTTGTGATTATGCGGTTTATTTATGGTTTTAACAATTGCAGATTTGTCTAGATTTTTGTTCATACAAACAACAAATACACATTCTCTGGCAGCAGCAAACAACACACATCCAACCCAACTAAAAGGAATATGTACATGTACGCTCCTTTTACTTAGCAAAGTATGGTTGTTATTTTAACGACATAAACAAAAGGAGTGAATGAGAGGGCTGTATAAATAAATTATATTTTCATATTGATTTCTACTACAACATACTACTACAAACACCACGCCACAGAATTGTTGTTGAAATCAAGCAAATGCAAAAAAGCAAAGAAAAAAAATCGAATTGCGGAAGCAAAATATCAGTAGCATATGTGCATGTTTATGTAAATCTACACACCAACACTTTGGTTTTAAAATAAACTTTTTTATTATTTATTTTTTAAAAACAAAAAATAAAACCCAAAATATTCTCTTGTTAGAAATTTCATGGTTAAAACTACAAGTAGAGAAACTGCACAAAAATAATTTGAAAATTTATTTTCTTAAAAACAACATTGCGTGTTTTCTATGCTTGTTTTTTTCATTTATTTTCGTTGTTGTTCAACATTTTGTATGCCATCTTCCTTTTTTGTTGGTGTCTCCTCCACCATTATCATTGTTGTAATGCAAAACAAACAAAAAAAAACGTAAATAGAAAAAGCTTAAAAACAAAAACACAATTCTAACGGAAATGGTCAAAAAAGCATTTCGACCGACGCCATTATAAGTTTTATTTGTGTGTGAGTGAGTGTGTGTGTTTTTTGTGTTGGTGTTATATTTTTGCAATTAGGTGGTTTGTTTGATAAGTTTGGGAAAAAGATTAAGGATAATAATAAATTAATTAGCTAAATTACAAGTGTTTATAATAAAAAAGAGTTTTGTTGCAGATACATCTAAGTATGTACAAAGAAATAACATTATTTAAATCAGAATTCGAAACTGGATTAAAAGATTTCCAAAAAACACTAAGGCCCGTTTTCTCAATGTATCGACAAACTGCCTGTTACTAAATGTCAACATAAATTTAACTGTCCGTTAACAATTTTGGTTTTCTCAATGTATCGACAAACTGCCTGTTACTAAATGTCAACATAAATTTAACTGTCCGTTAACAATTTTGGTTTTCTCAATATACCGACAAAAAACATTATTTTCTGATGGCAATACCTCTCAAAATAGATGTGAAAGTTGCCTTCAAGTGAAACCATGTTTACATAAATCAGCTGTTTAATGTGGCCATCGACAGCCGGAATCTTTTGAAACATTCAATATCCTATCCTGCCTGGCATGATAAACTCTTTCAGCATTCACTTGTAACTCATGTTCTTCGAGTTCATCCTCCATCAAAATGTTAATGTTAATTCCACTATTAAACTTTTTTTTTATAAAATCTAGGTATTTAATTTTGTTTACAAAAACACAAACACATAAAAACTATGAACAGCAGTCAGCTGATTGAATTTATCTGTACGATAAATAAATAATTGGCAGATAAAATCGGGCTAGCTTTGCGACAGAATAGAAGCAAATGAGACATTGAGAAAACCAAATTTCTTTAATCTACAGTTTTTCGTTGGGAAAAAAGATAATATTTTTTTGAGAAAACGGTACTAAAAAATGTTAATTTTTGCTTAATATTCTTTTCATAAATACATAATAATAAATATTTGAGTTTTTAGGGAAAATAAGTTATTTTGTGAAAATAAGTTGTGTTATTTTCCAATTGGCTTCTTCGGCAGATGAATACTTTTTGTTGGATGTTGCATTGGCAATAACAATTTTTTTTATAATTTAGGTTACAGTGAATATCCAAAAAGTATGAGTCAATAAATAACAACACAGAGAAAACAGATTCGTGTTAGCAACCGAATTTGTTGCCAATCGAATGATTCTACTTTAGTGACCGAATTTTACAGTTGTGGGTACAAAGTTTTGGAAAAGGTAACAAATGTTTGGTTGCTTCAACCGAAATTCTTCTTTATCAACTTACTTTCTGTTGGTAGAACCGAAAAATTCTATGTGTGCAACCGAATGATTTGATTGCCAACAAATTCGGTTGCTATCACGAATCTGTTTACTCTGTGAAGAAAATTTAAAAAATCGCTCTGTGGCTGGTTTAAAAGTTATTTTTGTGAAATTATTATTTTTTAATTTTCAAAATTCCATATTTTTGGAACGGAAATGGTCTCAAGTCAAAAAGACAATTATTTTGAGGACAAGTTTGCTTAATAATATTGCTACATTTTATGGAATAATATTATATTTTTAGAAATAAATATCGTAGTACATACTTTTTTATGAGTAATGAGTTTTTGCTGCAAACATAAATTAAAAACAATTCAATACATAGTTACAAGGACAAACAAGTTAAAGAGACAATACAATTTGATAGTTTTAAATATAGATAAATACACATAGATCGACCTAACTCAGTTGTCAAAAACCTAAAGTTTTGAGAATGTATTAGTAATAAAAACTATGTAATAATAAAAACAACACTCGTATGTGTTATTTTTTTTGTTTGAGTTTTTTACTAGTTTCCGCTCTATGTATATTTTCTCTATGGTTGGAAGACACTTAACAGTTGTAATTTTATTGTGAAATAATTTGAGTACAAGTTTGTAAGGATTTATTATGCATTTATTAAAGGATTTTTTGATATTGGAAATGCACTATTCATTAGAAAAATAAAAATTTAAAAAAACTATAGGTATTTCAAATTAAATTAAAAGCACTAATTTAGAAAAACAATAACTCCCATATGCATAAACAATTTTTAAGTTTATCCAAGGTTTATAAAACAAATTTTCCATTCAAAATTGTTTTTATAAATCTTTGACAAATTTAAAAACGGTTTATGCATATGATACAAAAACAAAATACATTGACTTACATGTATTTTGTTATTGCAAGAGTTAGGTTTTTGACAATTACGTCTCGTCTCTATGTTACCCTATGGTTATTCATTTTAAAAAAAATGGAAAATTAAACTCTGATTTTTTACACTTTTACACAACAAAAACATGAACAAAATTCCCCAACAAAAATATAACTTTTTTTTGATTATTTTTCTTGTTTTTGTTTTGAAAAAGTGTAAAAAAAACAGAGTGTAAAAAGGGTATTTTATTAGAAAAATACTAATTTCAAAATTGTATTGGATGTCTGACTTAAAAATGCTGGATTTGCAATAGATGGCGTATCATTTGAACTCGGCTTATGTTTTTAATAACTTTACTTGTCATATTGAGGGGTACAAATCTTTTTTTCTTCGAAAATGTTGAATTTTGTTCCAGCAAAAAGTTTTGCTTTACTTCTTAAATTTGAAAAAAAGTGCGGCTTAAGCAAACCAATTGCTCTCCAAAGCTTATGAAGACAAATATCACCCTGGTCCGTTATGTTGTCAAACTCAACAAGATCATTCAAAATCATTGAGAGCTACGCAATCAGCAAGTTCAAAACGTTTGCAAGTAGCAGGATTCATCCAAAAGCGGGGAAATTGGGTACCATACGAACTGAAGCTAAGAGACTTTGAAAGACTATTTTGTATGTGCGGAATGATGTTTCAACGCTATAAAAGGAAATCATTTTTGCACAGATTCATTACTTGCAATGAAAAATGGATCCATTACGATAACCCGAAGCATAAGAGATCGTATGTGAAGCCCGGCCAACCAGCCGAATTGATATCAAAGCCAAATATACAGGGCGCTAAGGTAATGCCCTGTATATGGTGGTAGCAAAAGTGTTCTATCTATTATGAGCTGCTGAAATCTGACCAGACCATCACAGGGAACCTGTACTAAACACAACTGATTCATGTGAAGCGAGCATTGGCCGAAAAATATTCAATAATGACAACACTTGGACACATTATGCAATAGCTGTTAAAACTATTTAGAATGAAGTGGTTGGATTGTTTTACCTCACACGCTTTATAGTGCAGACCTTGCAGATCGAATTTTTAAGTCATTTACCCAATACTTTATTAGAGAAATACTAATTTGAATAATATTATAAAAGTACTAATTTGAAAATGGTACTTTCCAAAATAGAAAAGGGACTATTTATTTGGCTCTTTAGAAAATACTATTTGAAAAGCATATTTTTTATTAAAGTACTTTTTGAAAGGATATTTTTCTAAAGGTACCTTTTGAAATAAAATTTTTGTGAAAAACGTAACAAAAGTTGGACTTCAGTGGATTGATTTATCACAAATGTTTTACTTTGAAAATGGAATTTATTAAGCTGTTTAAAAAATACTATTTTGAAACAGTATTGTTATTAAAGTACTTTTCTGAAATGGTATTTTTCTGAAAGTACCTTTTTGAAAAAATATGTTAATATTTTACTAATATCTCCGCCATATTTGGACCAATTTTCTCGATTTAAAATAGCAACCTAATTTGGACTACAGCGGATATATTATTGATGTATCAATCCTGTATAGAAGTTATTAGGGGCCTTCGAAATGTTGATTTCAACATACAGACTCCGCTATCTAAACTTAATGGTGTCGCAATGAAAAAATTACAAAACTTTACCACTCATGCCAAGAGTCAAGAGTCCGAAGATAATAAAAATAACAAAAACTTATAACTATAAGAGACGAAATGTTTTGTTGAAACCCGAATTTAGTTCAAATTCGAATACTAGAAATAAATTCGGTTGTGAAGAGTCCAAATTCAGATTATGAATTAAAATTAATGTAAATATTTTTTAAACTTCCCTTGCAATTATCGCACTACCCACTTAAAAAAGGAACCTCTGTACAAAAAGTCCTGCAACATGGTTCGTTCGTTTATTTGTTTTTGCGCATCCTTGTTGAATAAAACTTTTTTTCTAGTTTCGTTTTTATTGTATTATTTTTTTGTTAGTTTTTTCTCCGTATGTTTTTGTATTTTTCTGGCTTTCAGTTTCTGTTTTGTATGTGTGAAACATTTCTTCCTTCCTTCCGTCCGTCCGGCCGTTCGGTTCTGGGCAATTCTTCCGTTAAATTTTTTTTGTGTGTTCAAAATCGCAAATGTACAAAAAAAAAATGAATATTTTTGGCGTTTCACGTTTTTTTGTTGCTTCTCCACTGCTCTATTGATGTCATTTTCGAGCTGTTGATGTAGTTGTTGTTCTGTTTAAGAATGGCAACGACCATTTGTTAAGTTATTTTTTGTTTTTGTACTTTGTCCTTTTGTTTTGTTGTTCTTGTGTTGACACTTTTATTCATAATTTTTTTGTAAAGGATTTTTGCGGGTTTCAAGTTTTTTTTTTATTTCTGTCTCTCTCTCGTTTGTTAGCATGTTTTATTATTTTTTGTCATGGTTTTGTGTTTTTTATAATCTCTTTTTTTGTTTTTGTTGTGGGCATCTTGAAACAGGACCTTTGAGTTGAGTTATTAAAACAGAAAATATGTTTTTTTTTTATTATTTTTGTGTCGTCTCCAATGACAATCGTATTAAGGAAATCAGTGTTTGTGGTTGAAATAAGTAGAGAAATATTATAAAAGAGTCATTTGAATTTAGTTTTTTTTGAAGATTTTTTTAAAGACAATTGCATGTTAATGTCACACATTGTAAACTTTTCATTTGACATTGAATAGAAAACCAGTTGAAATGTTTAACCACTAAAATAATTCATTTTATCCGGGTATAAAGGATTAAATCACATGATCCTGTTATCAATTCACGTTCACGTGAGATGACAATGCCCTCAAATCGCTTCTGCAGAATGTACAATGTGTCATGAGCTGTGTGGCATGTTGAAATCGCATGTCTTTGGTATCCATATCATACAATTCAGGCTAAAATCATCTACCTATAGCGCTCGCCGTTCACGCTGATGGCCTAGCCAACGTTGCTCAGTGGCAAATTTTGCGTGCCCCTAATAAATATTGAATAAACCTATTTTACAGGAAACTGTCCAACGATTTCAAATATGCCACTATTATTACAATCAGATTTTTGGTTCAAAAGATATAGCCCCTCAAATGTAACTGATTTTCAGTGTTCATAAAAACATACCATTTTTAGGTAAGTATGGTATGGTATGATAGGTAACGTATCGTCATTCTTTTTGATTTTATAGATACATCTATTTATTAAGAAAAGAATAAACAAATATAGGTCTGTTTGTTTTGTATTTGTCCAGGTTAATCGATATTTACCCACTATCCATTTTTTCAATATTTCTCAACTTTGATGGAAAATAGAAAAAAACTATAATTTTTTATATTTGCCATATTCTCAAAATAAGTTCTTTGATTATTCCTTTACCAAATGCAAACATTTCCAGCTGTCCCTCCTTGCCCCATTTTTTGCTAGAGGTAAAATTTTGAAAAAAGACATGGTTCCAAAAATGAGTTTCATGAATTTTTTTGGGAATTTATGGAATATAACCGTGAAATACCATTAGATATACCTTCTTTTACGGTTTGTGCGTAACATAATAAATTTAAAAATAAATTTAAAAAAAAAAATTTTGGAATATTTTACAAAAAATGGAAAAAAAAATTATTTTTTTCTGGAATAATTATAAATCATAAAAAGAAACATAAAAATTAAAAAATTTTACAAAAATATTTTATTTACTAAAATGGGTAAAACTCTTTTGAAATACTAATTTCATAGGCTGATCAATTATCTATCATATGCCTTTTAAATTTTTGGATTATCTTATTTGGCTCAAAAGTTATGATTTTTGCAACGAAAAAACTCAAATGGCGCCACTGCACAGTGGTCGGTGCTGTATGGAGTCGGCGGCCAAAAATACTTCCAGTGTAGGTATCAACTTGTAATTTCGGTCACGGCTTTATAAATATGTCAGAACTATTTAATGATAAAATGGGAGTGGTTGATGACTCATAACCACCCCCTTACCGACTCCTTTTAGGCAAGCCAATCAGAAAATGTATTTTGAACTTTTGTTTTTATACGATTGCATTTTTGACAAAATTTTTAAATTTTTTTCCAATTATAATTTAAGCGTGTTTCTAAATGACTTTCTTCAAATGTGTAGCTCTCATTTTTAATATAGTTTTTCATGACATCCTTCACTTTTCGAGCTTTTTCTAAGCACCAAATATCAAAAATATGTGATCGCGAAAGTTTGCAATTATAAGATGTGACTATTGCAAAAACAATTTATAATAAGGACCAAATTCATAAAGTAAAAATATTAAATGTCCGTGGAAAAGAAAAAACAAACACAATTCTTAACGAGGCCGCTTTGGTGTATGAGATATAAATCAAAGAGATGCAGAAGGATGCAGCTGAAACTTCCAATTTTAGAATCTTGGAATATTAACTAATAAACCAGAAAAAATCCCATTGGAGACTTCAGGGGGGAACACAACTAAAACTCTAGTTGAAATTGAAATATATGGACGAACGAATACTAAAAATGACACTGGGCAAATTAATTTTATAAAAAATACACAAGAAGCTAGACATTGTAATTATCTTAAAATTAAGTTAATATCTTCCAATTCAATATTCATTTTGATTTATTTAAAAAAAAAACATTTTTTTATATGGTTTTAATTAATTTAAAGTTGCGCTTAATTTTCCACTCTTTCACTCTGCAAAAACCAACTGTCAACATGTTCTCACTTTTGAAGCTATTCTTGGAGAGTATAGTTGGAATAAACCAAAAACAGCTATAAATATTAAAACCTTGTTTTTATAAGAAATAGTGATGACACATTTGGTGACAAACTTTTCACTTTGTTTTTTTATTTTTGACCTATAGGATCGACCAATGTGCTCTGTGCCCAAAATCCACATCAAACAATGACTTTTTCGCTCTAGGATCTCATGTATTGGACGCTCTAGGACCTCATGTGGATTGGTATCGTCACAAATTCAACAATTTAGTTTGTTAACTTAACCATTCATCCAGAAATGGGCCTCATTGCATAAAATGGGCGAAGCATGCGGAACGTCGCCTGAACAGAACGCCATTTGAATATCATGTTTGACAGCTAAATCGATAGTTGTAGCTTCAACAATATGCCCGCCAATAACTGTGAAAGTTGGGAAGTCCCTATTGAAAGATCCTTTAGTATCGAACATATCTATGAACATAATCGACTCATTCGTTTGGTAATAAATCATAACGAATCTGTTTTATCTGCGCAGAAATAAGGACTGAGATAGAAGAAAACATGTTTTTCATAAAAACTTTTAACGTACTAAAATTATTAAATATTTACAACAAAACCCAACTTGGTCCCACAAAAAGTTGGTCAAACAATCAGAAAGAATGGTCCACATGATGTTTCTGTATTCAATATATAGAAACCTTTTTCAAAAGAGCTCCCAACACATCCGGTAGGAATGCAGTCCGGTTAGCTCAGTACTCGGAATATTTAGTACGAAAAGTTAAAGCCAAGGTTTAAAAACATACAAGGCTCAGAAAGTTCATAACAGGAACTCTGCTAAAAATTTAGAGGCCAAAGATAGAGTACGGAAATTTAAGTCAAATTTTATACAAAAAATATACCTGCTGCATAATGGATGACGAAACGTACGTATGGAAAATTTTTCACAGCTTCTGGGTCAATATTTATACCCTACACCACCATAGTGGGTAGGGTATAATGCGTTTGTGCAGATGTTTGTAACGCCCAAAAATATTAGTATAACACCCACCTTAAAGTATACCGATCGACTTAGAATCACTTTCTTAGTCGATTAAACGATGTCCGTCCGTCCGTCCATCCGTCTGGTCGGCTGGCTGCCCATGTAAACCTTGTGCGCAGAGTACAGGTCGCATTTTTGAAGACATTTCGATGAAATTTGGTACATATTATTTTTTCGGCTTAAGGACCAAGCATATTGAAACTGGCTGAAATCGGTGCATTACTTCACCTAGCCCCCATACAAATGTCCTTCCGAAATTGGACTTTATCGGTCACAAATGTTTAATTTATATATGTATCTCCACAAATTCCGCTCCAAATAAGTTTTATATACACAAAATTCATGTCACCAAATTTTGTTACGATCGGTCCATAATTAGTCATAGCTCCCATATAGACCCGCTTCCGAAAATCACTTTAACGTGCATAAATCGCTTAAAAATTTTGGTATACTGCCAAAATTCAACATAATTAACTTTCATATAAACAAAAATCACACGACCTAATTTCATGGTGATCGGTCCATAATTGGTCATAGCCCCCATATAAGGCCCACTTCCGAAAATCATTCAAAAATATAAATTATTGAAATTTTAAAAGAAAAATGTTTTTGCTCTTTTACTTAGTGTAGGGTATTATATGGTCGGGCTTGTCCGACCATACTTTCTTACTTGTTTTATGTTGCTGATGCTCGAGGAAATGTTGAAGAAAAATTTAGGATCCAAAAACAAAAAAAAAATTCCTAAAATGATCTTGGCAATTGGAATTGAAGAGAACAAAAAAAGGGTTCAAAAAGTGTGTTAGATTTTTAAAGATGAACTACGTATTCGAACAAAGTGACAGAAGGCTCTATAAAAACTTAATATTTTTTGTAAATTGTTTTAATAATTTCAATCAAAACTGTAGGTTTAGTGCTTTCTTTTTTATTAACATTTATGTATGTTAAGATTTTTTCGATCTCACTCCTTAGTACCATGTCTTTAAGAGGTCACTTTATAAAGAAATTATCCAAAATTTCCTAAGAATTTATAAAAAATTTTTGCGATTAGGAACTCTAGCCAGTAGGTGAAATCAGTTTTATACTGAAAAAAGCTTAATTTGTTTTAAATTGTGGCAATTATTGTACATTTTCTTTAAAGAATTTTAAAACGACTTCTCTTTTATTTTCAAACTGCAAATATTTATTTGAAAAAAGTGTAACTTTACATGACCTTGTTTTGGGCTTCTTTGAAATAAACGTGCTACACTTTCCACACTTCTTCCTTAAAGCAAACAAATATCATGCGGCTGTAGCCGGGTGTTTAAACAAAATTTAAATAGAAAATCCAATTGGAATATAAGCAGGATATTTCTATTTTGTGTTATTGTTGCAAAAAAAGCTGACAAAATCAAATATGAATCATGACACTCGTGACAAATTTTTCAAAATGCCTATGCCCCTGGCATTGTTATTTATTTGGACAAACACTTTTCAATGATGATTTTTAACAAATTTTTTTGTTTAGTTTTTGCAGAAAACAAAAGAAAACTATACAGCTCTTTAAATAAATGTTGACAAAAGCAGATGTTCACGAATAGTATTTGCAGGATGAATATAAATATAGACAGACAGACACATACTGACAAATATACTAGGATACGAGGACATAAGTACATGCATGAAAAAAAAATAACGCGTATCAGGACAATCAAGATTTAAATCATCATCATCATCATCATCATCATACATATAAAAGAGAGAGGAGAGTATGAATAAAATAAAAGTACTAAGAGTATAAATGTATAGATATAATACATAGTAAATATGTACATGTCAATAGGTGTGTAAATGTATATGATATTTACACTCACTCTCTTACATACATAGAAATTTACAATCTTGATTAGATTTTGGTGGTTGCCTTAAAAAAACAAGCAAAAGTATCACAAAAGAAATGTAAATGCCTGAATCTGTGTAAGCGTTTGTGTCTGTATGTATCTGTGAGTATCTGTATGTAAAGTTCTTGTGAACAATTTAAAGATGTTCGTTCGTTCGTTCGTGCCGTTTAGCTCTTTTATATTTATTTATTTGTAGGTTTGTTTGAATTTGTTTCGTTTATCGATATTACTGATCAATATTGTCAAAATGTGTTTAAAAAGAATAATTTTTAAGAAATTAATTCAAAAAAATACATTTTCTTGTTTCTTTCTACCAGTCAAATACAAAGGAATTAGAATACAAAACTCATACATACATACAATGGCATCAATTCTCAAATCTTTTTATTTATTTTAATATTTTTCTTATTCTTATTCAATGGAAATTTTATTTTATTTTATTTCAATATTACATTTGTTGTAACTGACATGTACAACATCTACTATAGTTAGTTGAATTTATAGCTGTATTAAAATGTTTAAACATTTAAAATAACATCTCAATTATATGCTGTATTATTCAAATAATTGCTGCTATTATTACCTTTGTATTAAAATAAAAATAACTTTTATAAAGCGAATACAAAACTAAAATAATATTAAAACAGCTACATATGAGCATTTATTATCCACATGTTGGTTTGTCTGTTGTTTGTCGTCATGTTCAGGCGCCTTGATTAAAAGAAAAATACCACTCTACAAAAAAGCACTTAGATAATTGTTTTACAATTGTTTGCCTCTCTGCTAGAGAGCTCCCAGAGTTTTGAATCATCATCGTTTCATTTCTAGTGTAAAACTAGATATTTATATGTCAACTTCTAACTACTATTATCAACTCAACTATTAAAACATGTTTAATAATCTAAAACGCAAAAATTAAAAAAAAATTCAAACAAACTTATGTATGTATGTCTATTGACCTGGGTAAGTTACCCACTGGAAAAACTTATAGAAAGAAATGGAAAAAATTAAGCTAAACTCAAAGTCATACGGAAAACCGGAAACATTTGTATATGAGCAAATACTTAAGGGAGCCAAAAAATTTTTGCGTTCCTATAAAATTCTAAGACGTTGCAGACATGGTTGGGCCTTCACAATAGGACTTTTTCTCAAATATTCTTTGTTAACCAGAAATGTTTGGTATTGAAAATGGGCTAAGTCGGTAGAGTTGAACTAGAGTTATGGACCAAAATGAGAGACAACTTTTGTCTTGATATTTTTCTAAACTTATTGAAAAATACATGATTTACTTTTGATGGCATATCTTTTGTCATTCTGAAGGGAATAAATCTGTAATTTACTCTCACGTAGTTATTAAATATTATAGGGTAAATAACAAAGTTCTTTTTCGTTTCGAAAATGTCGAATTTTGTGCCAACAAAGGGTCATCTGCGGAAAGTTTTGTTTTATTTCTTTAATTTGAAAAAAAGTGCCGCTGAAGCACACGGATTGATCAGTAAAGCTTATGGTTAATATGTTCCATCTGTTTCAATGTGGAAAAGATGGTTTTTGCTGTTCCAGAAGTGGTGATTTTAACACGGAAGACATAGATCGCCCAGACCAGCCAAAAAGTTCATAAAGATTGTTGTAAAACTGAACAAGAGCTTGCAAAATCATAGGGAGCTACAGCTACTCAACTAGCAATTTGGAAACGTTTGCAAGCAGCAGGATTCATACAAAAGCAGCGAAATTGGATACCATACGAATTCAAGCTGAGAGACCTTAAAAGACGATTTTGAATGTCTGAAAATAATTTTTGCACCGAATCATTACTTGCGATGAAAAATGGATCCATTACAATCACGCGAAGCATAAGATATCGTATTTGAATCCCGGCCAACCAGCCGAATCGACACCAAAGCCAAATATCCATGACGCTAAGGATATGGATAGTGGGACCAAAAGGGTTCTATATATTATGAGCTGCTGAAATCTGGCCAAACCATCACAAAAACAATTAAGAATGAATACTATTTGTTTCGATCGATGCAGAACGCTCTCTCTGGGGTACGCTTCACGCAGAACAGAGTATCCAAATTTGGCTTAATTCGTTCTTGGTCTCAAAAGATGAACCGACAGGCTTGGTTGCTTGAATGCTTATGAATGGCAAATGTAGCTGTCATCTGCAAAAGAGTAGATAGGGTTGGAAGTTTGAAGCAGAAGGTCGTTTATAAAGATAAGAAATAGAGTAGGAGAAAGGACGGAGCCAACGCTCGGCCACATGTTGCAATACCTGTTAAAACGTATTTAGAATGAAGTGGTTGGGAAGTTTTGCGGCACCCGATTAATAGTCCAGGCCATTACCCGTCAGACTACTTTGAATAAATTTAAACTGTACAAAGGTTTCAACATAAAAGAGAAACATTTCAATACATCCCGCATTTTTAAGTAACACACCCAATATAATCTGATATATAAATACTTGTTTACGAAATTCAATTAAATTTTGGTATAATTTTTTCCATTTTTCACAATAATTTTAAATATTTTGAATTTGTAGAAAGTTTTACTTGAAGTTTTTAAAGGGTACACCAAATATACGTAAGAATTAAATTAAGTAGAGAACACAGTTTTTATATCCACCATCGAAAAAAAATGGCGGGTATATTGATATTGTCATAACGTTTGTAACAAATCAAAATAAGTCAATAAGTCCGTGACTTTTTTGAATCACCCGCCTCGTAACTGAAAGGGCAACATTGCTCCTGACAACAGGCATCTGTCAAAATTTGAACAAGCTGCGTCATTTAGTTTGTCTGCCATTGATAGCAGACTACCTTGTAATTAGAGGAGAAAATGGAACAAAAATCATCACTCAAATCCTATGGGAACATTAGACCATCAATATCAATGGTAAAAATTTCGTTGAGGCCGTACAAGCACGGAAGGTGCAGCACATACTGGACGTCCAGTTGAGGTCTCTACAACCGAAACAATTGAAAAAAATCACGATATGGTGTTGGCTGTTAGGAGATTGAAATTGCGAGCGATTGTGGAAGCCATGGCTCAGTTTTTTTTTCAATTTTCAATGATCACACATGTGCAGTTTACATCTCAAATATCGAGAATTATGCTACAAATTGATCACTCATCCGCCATATTCTCCGGATTTGGACCCGTGTGACTATTTGTTGTTTCCAAACCTGAATAAATAGCTGGGCGGAAAGAGATTTGACTCCAACGATGAAATCATCTCACAAAAAATGCCTATTTTGATGACCATGACAAATTTAATTTTTTGGAAAGGATAAACAAAATTGGAAAACATAGGACAACATGTATACAGCTCAAAGGAGACTATGTTGAAAAATAAAATATATTCTGGATCCTCATAAGATTTTAATAGGATCTAGCTATGTCCGTCCGTCCGTCTGTCTGTTAAAAACACGATAGGGTCCAAACCAAAGGAGCTAGCTATCAGAAATGTTCCACAAATAATCTGTTTGTTTGATATTGAATGAAAACAATATCAGTCCATAATTTTACCTAGCTCCCATGCAAATGTCCCCCCTGAATACTGTTTGAGCAGTCATAAATATGTTGATTATACGGCAATCCTGATAAAAGTTTGTACAAATTAGTTCTAAGTGCTCTGAGATTATACGGTAAAGTATGACGAAAATCGGACAACATTTGTCCGTAGTCCCCATACAAGGTCCACCTCAGAAAATGTTTTCAACATTCATAATTGTCTTATAATAATTTAGATAATTAGAGTATCCAAAACCGAAAACCGGTCAACCGGTTTTTTCATCTTTGTAAACTCCACCGATTTCGGTTTTTTGACAAACCGGTTTTTGTATGACGGTTAACCTGAAAAACATTGATGCCATTTTTAAAAATATTGATTTATTTTATAGAAAATTGTAGCAGAAGAATTCAAAAATGCTAAATTTCCGGTTTTTATACCCTTCAGCATCGTGAGAAGGGTATATATAAGTTTGTCATTCCGTTTGTAATTTCTACATTTTTCGTTTCCGACCCTATAAAGTATATATATTCTGGATCCTTATAGATAGCGGAGTCGATTAAGCCATGTCCGTCTGTCTGTCTGTCTGTCCGTCTGTCTGTTGAAATCAATTTTCTGAAGGCCCCAGATATCTCCGGGATCCAAATCTTCAACAATTCTGTCAGACATACTTTCGAGAATTTTGCTATTTAAAATCAGCAAAATCCGTCCATAAATAACGGAGATATGAGCAAAAATCCGAGACAACCTCTGAAAATTTCATCAAAAAACACAATGTATTGCATGCTTTGACAAAAAAACAACAAAACGTATGTTTGGATGTGCAAGCTTTGCGTATTTTGTTTTTTTTTTTGTGTTTTGTTTCTTTTGGCGTTGTTGTTGTTTTTTATACAACTAAACGTTTGTTTGGTTGTGTGTTGGTTTTTTTGACAAAAAATCAACAAATCGTATGTTTGGATGTGCATGCTTTGCGTATTTTGTTTTTCTTTTCTTTTGTGTTTTGTTTCTTTTGGCGTTGTTGTTGTTTTTTATACAATTAAACGTATGTTTGGATGTGTGTTGGTTTCATTGCCTTGCGTATTTTGTTTTTGTTTTTCTTTTGGTGTTCTGTTTCGTTTGGCGTTGTTTTTTGTGTTCTTGATAAATTTAGGATGCTGTAAGCTGAAAGTGGGCAATGTTCATACATACCTATATACTAATTATAAAAAATAATAATGCATCCACAACAAAGGTGAAGGGTATATAAGATTCGGCATAGCCGAATATAGCACTCTTACTTGTTTTTGAAGACAAAAACCGAAACCGTTTAACCGGTTTTCTTTAAAAGACAATAATCGAAACCGATTTTTTCAAAAACACACTCTTTCGGGTGAACCGGAAACTGTTTTTTTTTAAATTTTCCGGTTTTTTGGACACTCTAATCGCGATGAAATTGGTTATTAACAAGTTCTTTTATATGAACCTAAATCTTTCTACCAATTTTTGTGAGGATCGGTCCATAATGATCATAGTTGGCTCTATCCATACCTCAAGTGTGGCCGTCTAGCGCCTTGGTAAAACTTGTTCCTACTTCGCAACCAAATACAACCACTAACCTAAATGGTCATCAACAATGGCATCAACAACTTAAAGGTTCAACTAAACATAAAAAGGTATTATGTCGATTCATTTTAAATATAAATCAAAAGATTATTGGATGGGTGTTTTTGAAGCACCTTGTTGTAGATAAAATTTTACATAAGGAAGCCAACAGTTCGGCCATTTCAATTCAGTTATGGGCACAAAAGTTAGAGTCTTTAATTATTTCGTAAATTGGTAGTACAGTAAAAACTATCTCTACAAATTTTTTAATTATATTAATAATTTAGTAAAAATTTCAAAGCCTATTGACAGTAATTATTTACTTTTAACCCTGGCATTCCTTCCCCACTCATCTTTGTCTAGAATTAAATACTAAATTTAAATATCTCGTAGTATATGTGTTTAAAAACTAAAAAAAAAACAGAGAAGTACGCATGTTAATTATAGTTTTTGTTTAAATGCTGTAAAAAAAAAATATAAAAATAAAATACTAAACATTTTGTTGTTTTTTGATACATATCTATCAAAATAATAGTAAAAAGTAGATGTAGTGTAGTGCAGATAGGTTCATACAACAGAATACTAACCAACTGACCATTTTATAACAAAATATTCCACTGACGCTCAATTTGTGCCGGCAAAATAATTCTTTAAAGTTCGAGAACAAAATCGTAAACCAATCATTAGCAAAAGCGAAATATTCCTTATTTAATTTTTTTTTACAATTTCTAAGATTAATTTTTGAAAAATGATCAAGAATTACTCGGGATTCTGACAAACATATTTTTAAAAATTCTCGATTTTAATTATTTTTTTTTTTAATTTTTCGCTGTTGTCTATGGTTTGGTCAGGTGGGTCATGGCATAAATGTACTTGTATGATGTTCATACATATTCATGTATGATCTTTCATCTAAAAGCCAAAATACACTAACAAACATGTACAAACCAACATTTTGTACTAAAAATTTAATTGTTGGTTTCATGTGTTTTTGCGCTTAATACTTGAACAAAACTAAAAAATAAAACAAAATTGTGAAGATGTCTGTTTGATTTTTTTTTATATTTGTTTAACAAGTGCATGATATGTTTCTGTAGTGTGTTTTAATTTTAATAAAAGAACTTTATTAAAATAGTTTTGTACAAAAAAAGCACAATACATAGCAAAACGAAAGATTAAATATTTTAAATAAAAAACATACATGTCTGTTTAGTTCACCGTCTGTTCGTCCGTCCTTCCATCTGACTGTCTGTACTCGTACAAATAGAAGTTCATTTATTTTGTTTTGTTTTAATTGTTGGTTAAAATTGTCTAAAAAAACCTTAAATACCACTAAATTTCCGAGATTAATATCAAAAGAAATTACACGCAACGTGCGTTTTATGACACAAACACAAAAGCAGAATAAAATCATGGAAAAATACCGTTACATATTGAAATAATGAAATTTATGAGGGCAACAAAACAAAACAATACAAATTTTGACTTTAATTTAAAGAGAAATTAGTTTTATTATTTTGCTGTATACATACTAATTACATATTTAATACAAATTTATAAATTAAAATCATTTTTATTACAATAGTTTAGTTTAATGTCATTAAATTGTTATAGATTTTTGTGTAAATAACGGGTGTTTAGTGGCAATTTGGATTAATATATCGTCCCCTCAATAAAACAATATACACCATTATTTTTTTATTGCATAATAAGAATCTACATAACTGATTCTAGTTATTCCTCTAGCTCTAAGTTCTTTTATAATCCTACAGTTTGATTCGAATGATTTCTATGCTGATTTGTTTGATTCAATTTTCTTTATATATTAGAGAAACTGGAAGTTAGTATTAGTAGATATATACCCCCAGATTCAGAAATACTCATGAAAATTTATTTTGAAATAATAAATAAATCTCTTATCGTATTTCTGACAGTTTCTCTAATATCTAAGTCAAACAAATTTGCATAGCAACCATTCGAATCTAACGGAACGTTTTTATACGAATTTCATCGCCACATTTTTCTTTCAACTTAGAGGAATAGGGCAATATGACAGACAACATTGTTGAACACTTAATTTGTGTTGATCTAAATTTTCAATAAACGCTCGTTATTTAAACAGTATTTTAATTCGAAGATATCGATCAAGGTTTTGCTGTAATAAGCTCTTAAATTTCTTAAATCTCTAAAAAACAATAAAATATATCAAAATAAACAATTTTTATTTTTACATTAAACTAAAAACCACACAAATTCCCCTGACATTTTCCAGAAATGTTGTGTAAATTCTTTCACCATTATCAATAGCCAAAAAAAAAAAAAAAACCTGCCAAATAAAAATGATTTTAATTGACCCACCAAAACATAAATGGCAACCAAATTCGACACATTCGCACTCTGGCTCACCAAAAATACTATTTTCACAAAAATAGTAAAGTTTTTTCTGCAGTTTACATATAAAAAATGAAAATAAAAATAAAAGGATATTAGCACGAGTAAATACATAGTAGATATGTACATAGAAATTCGCAAATAACAATAACCGTTTGGCAGCCATATTACTTTTTGATAACTTTTTAATTTAATAACTTGAAATAATAATAAAACAATGCATGCTCGTGATCAGACATACACATTTCAATGGATTACAACTAAATGGGACACAAACATACAAACATACATATGTGCATGGCAATTTTTATTGCAGCAGTAAACTCACTCTGAGTCCTAGGGGTATTAGGGGGGCTCTTTAAAAAAGTTTGTTCCAATAATTAAATACTCTAATTCAATTCCTGCAGCCCTTATGTAATCCCTAGAAATATTCATCATAAATCCAATGGATCTTTATTGAGCTTATAAATATTATGGGTCCTTTTTAAATTCTAGTTCAATCTACCTATGTCTTACTGCATGTGTGTGGAAAACACGCTCCCATGCAAGTTACCACACTGATATAAACAATTTGTTTTTCAAAATCTTTGTCATTCTTCAAAGTTGCTTGGTATTGAAAATTAGCAAAATCGATGAAGTAGGGAAAATGTTATAAAAAATATTTATAAAATTTAGTTTTTGGTGAAAAATAATTTCGGGGTAAAAAATATTTTACCCGATTTTGACCAATTATAAGTCTGACATACTTTGGCCTTATATACGTCGTTGCAAAGGTCATAAATATATATTATTGGATATCCATATTGTCTATATTAATGAAATAGTAATCCAGAAATAGGAAAAAAATCGAGGTTTGTCCTGGTTTTTTCCTTATAGCCGATTGTGTTGATTTTAAATAGCAATCGAGCCGGATGAATTCCCGATATAGACGGACATGGCTATATCGACTTCGCTATCTATAACTATCCAGAATATATATACTTTGTGGGGTCGCAAATGAAAAATTTAGAAATTACAAACTGAATGACACTTGTAACTCATGGTGAAGGGTATAAAAATATACCAAACATTTTATTATTAGCACTGCGACCCATAGGATCTTTTGTATAACCTTAAAGTTTCATCAAATAGCCAATAATTCTATTTGATGAGAGATTAATTATATCCCCCGGGACCAGGAAAGCATTGAATATGTTGAGAGGTTTCAGCATGAAGTTCACAAAACCTACACTGTTCATTCTCAACATTACCCAAAATAATTTGGTGATACCAAAAAAACTACAGTGTCCGTTGAATAATCCAGTAAGTATTCTCAAGTCACCCATTCCGAACGATAGCAGCAATTGAGATCTACGTTTGGACAGAGTTATGAACCGTGTAAGTCCTTGTAAATTACTCCAAAAACGAGAAAATTCCGATTCAACGGTTCTGGGCTTATGAACGAGCGTCGGACATCCCTATTCACCAAACAATCAGCACTTTCATTACAAGCAGTCGATAAAAGCACCGAATTGGCTTTATTAAATGGGAAATTTCATGTCAAGTGAATCAATTTTTGAAATCGATGCCTTCCGATCGGGATGAAATTTGAACGAAGGTTCTTTAAAATGTTGACCAAGCAGGTGTTTTTCCTCATCCATGTAACTTATTACCTGTAGCTATTTCTTCAATACTTTAAAAAAAATTAAAAAAAATAAAAAAAAATTTACATTTTTCTTCGAAATCAAAAACTTTTTTGAATTTTTTTTGCTCAAAAGAAAGCTTAGGTCCATTGCTTTAAGAGGCTATTGGTCGCTTAGTGGAATGCGATTGATATAGCTATTAAAATCCACTAAAAAGGGATTTTTGAAATTCGAATTTTAAGGGGGTAAAAATGGGTAAATCCTGGTAAAATCAGCATCTATATATCTCCGGAACTAATAAAGCTAGCACTAAAAGTCGAACTTAATCTAAATTTATGCAAAAAAAAAAATGTGGTACTTTTTGATTTTTGTACTTTTAAGGGAATAAAACGGGTGAAACCCAAGTTTTAGTACTTTATTCTATCCCATATTCATAAAATTAAATTTAAATTCTAAAAAAAAAATCAAATGAATTTTGTCACTTTTTTGAAATTTGAACGTATAAGGAGTAAAATTAATCCCCCTTTTTGGTACTTTTTTTACAAAAATATATTTTATATACATTAATACAAATGTTTATTATAAAACCCCTCTATTAATAAAGAATTTTTAGCATTGTAGCACACGCTGGGTATCCGCTAGTGTTTTAATATAATTTCGGCAAAGGGTGTGTGAAAATTGAGGTTATGCCATAAAAATATCTAATTAAAGTCAATAGGATGTTTCCCAGCTATATAATTTTAGCTGGAAACATTATTTCAGCTTCCCTATAAACATGGGGTCCTACTAATGTTTTTATATGTAAAATAAAATACTCCTAGTTAGTTTTAAACACATAATAAGTGCAACACCACAATATAAAAATTCATATTTAAAACCATACAAGTAAATACTACATGAGAGTTCAGACAACAAATCGACTATACATACTAAAAATAGTTGCAACAGAACTACTAGACTGACTTGAAAAAAAAGACCAGAGATTTAAATTCAAAATTCTTTAAAAATATGAGACAGTTTTAACAAGTACAAATAAGAGTGTTATATTCGAACAATATTCGGCACATCCGACCAGCAATCCTCACAATAGTTGCCAGAGAGATTTAGGTTCATATACAACTTCTTTATGTACAATTTCATCACGATATTAATTATTATAAGACAATTATGAATGTTCATATCATTTTCTGAGGGGGACCTTGTATGGAGACTAGAGACAAATGTTGACGGATTCTCGCCATACTTTACAATATAATTTCAGAGTACTTAGAACTAATTTGTACAAACTTTGTACAGAATTGCCGTATAATCAACATATTTATGAGTGCTCAAACAGTATTCCGGGCAGACATTTGTATGGTGGCTTGGTGTAATCATGGCCCATTTCAGTACCAAATAAACAGTATCAAATGAGAGTATAGACATAAGTAGTTGCATCGTCTTAGAATCGAGTGAAAACTAAGAAATTTCGTAAATGCATACTTTACAAATCCTTTAAAACTTCAGCTTTGAATCCTTTAAAGCTCTGACAACATACCAAACACCACAACGGTCGTACATAGTACCATTTTGATAATGAAACAATTCAACACTTAATAACTGCATTGCACGGACGGACTTTAAAGTTTAAACGTAATGGGTAAAATACTCAATACACTCTGGCGTAGACATAAACACACACACTCTCTCCAACTATTGCCAACAAATTTTACATTTACACAGGCAACATTAACAACAACAACAAGAAAACCAACTACAATCCCAACCAAAAAAAAGGCTAAAGAAGAGGAGAAACGAAAACTTAAACAGGATGGTTTCCTACAAAAATAATCACATTGTAGGTTGTATTATTGTGCATATTTTGTATTTATGTTGTAATGTTGTTGTAGTTGTTGTTGTTGCATTTAAAAAGGCCCATTTCCATGTTCGCACATACGAAAATTGTTATTTAAGTAAAAAACAAAAAACCAAAAAAATAAACATTGTTGTTGTAATTGCCTGTTAATGTTTGTTGTTGTTTGTGTTGCTGGTTTTAAGTATTGATGGTGGCCATAGCTGGCAGTTGTTGTTGCTGTTTGCAGCAACACACAAGAGTAGAGCAAAGTAAAGTTTACATGCCAGTCGCTCTGTTTTTGGCGTCATAAATAAACGAACTGCAAAAATAAAACAACAACAGCAACAACCTCAAATGCATACTACACTGTTTTAACTTGCAATTTGGTTGAATACGTTGCAAAAGCTTGTGAAATGTGTGCAGTTGTGTGTGCTGGATTTTGTTTGTATGAGTGCTGAATGTCCTAATTCCATAATAAACTCAACTCTAAACTATAAAATGACTGCAAACACTGAATGACTGACTGACATACACTCGTACTCTCTCACGCTTGCATATATGTAGGCATCAATGCTTATTAGGATAGCGCCATTTGTGTGGTGCCAATTACAATAAAAGTTTACTTTGTTTTAAGATACCATTTGTAGGACTAATGTCCATAATTTCAACAAGTGGATATCTACGGTGTAAAATACAAAGCTGATAAAGTTACCTAAAAGTTTACTTAACATTAATTTCAAATCAAGATCTACCAGTAAAAATTACCAAATACATATTTTTACTCCATAACTAACTAAATACTGATGGATATCTATTTGTTGAAATTACGGGCATAATTGTGCTAAAAATAGTGGTTACGCTTTTCAACGGTGTAAAACTCAGTATAAGAGTGTGATAAATTGGATAAATATCAATATGAAGAAACATCCAACACTAAATCTCTTATTTTTTATATACATATGTATATGGGCATGGTTACTGTAACCATTTCAATATTGCTACAAGTTTTTTAACTATATTATAGTCACAGTAACCATTTACATGATTGTGGTAACCATAATATGGTTAATTTACGATTCACATGATTGTCTCAACCATATATATGGTTACAGTAAACATATATATGTTTGTGACAACCATTTATAAGATGAAGGACTTATCATATTATGGTGCTCTCGGCTTAAGGCTTATCATAATCTGGGAACAACATATTATGATAAAATTATTCATCATAAATATGGTTGCCACAAACATATATATGTTTACTGTAACCATATATATGGTTGAGACAATCATGTGAATCGTAAATTAACCATATTATGGTTACCACAATCATGTAAATGGTTACTGTGACTATAATATAGTTAAAAAACTTGTAACACTATATAAATGGTTACAGTAACCATGCCCAATTATATTTTTTCTCTGCGTGTATGTATGTTTGAAATATCAGTATTCCGATCTGATAAAGTTTTAAATAAAATAGAGCTATCTGGTTCCTACTCCCAGAGAAAAAAAATAGTTGCACAAGTTTACGAGTAAACATTTTAAAATTTTTAGATGTTTTTTTTTAAACCGTATTATGGTCACTGTAATTATTAAATGATTGCGGCAATCATAATATTTTAATGTTACGATTAACATGATTGTAGCAATTTTTCGCTTTTATTTTGAAACATATGGCCGAGCACAGGGTTGTCAGATTTTTTTTACTTCCATCGCCAAAAGCTAAACGAAAAATCGCCAAATTTCGCCAAAATATTTTTTTTGAGTTTTTTATTGTAAAATACATACATACTAATTTTATGTATTATGAAAAATCGCCACGTTTGGCGAGAAATCGCCACATCTGACAGCCCTGGCCGAGCATTGTCATGATAGAATATTACGGTTTCATGTCTGGCCTTATTTCGGCAAATGCTTGCTTTAATCCAGTGGTATGCAAAAAGAGGCATTTAATTTGTGTGCTCTTTTGGGTAAAAAATAAAATATCCACAACAACATCAAGAAACTGAATGAATTGTGTGTATTTTTACGCTCTATTACGCTCTTTTGTTCACATTCGGGTTGTTTGACGAAAATCATCGTAACCTCAACAATATGAACGCCTACCATGGCTTTAATCGAACTACACGCAGAGAAAAAACATGGTTGTGGTAACCATAAACTAAGAGCAACATATTATGATCAGATTTTGCTTATAGTCCAAAACATATTATGATCATTATTAGTATCATAAAATATCATAATATGTTCTGAAATAATCAAATTATGATAAAAATCAATCATAATATGTTTTGAAATAATCATAACATGATATAAATCAATCATAATATGACCCAAAGTCATCATATTTATGAGCCAATTAAATCATATTATGATCCAAAGTAATCATATTATTATTAAAATTTATTTTTGGAAATACAAAATTTTAATAGGTTTTAGTTTTAAAGTACTAAATTCACAATTAAAATATTATTGATTAAATCAAATTTATTGTTATTCGCTCTAGGAAAGTTAAAGATAAAATACAAATATAGAGCGAATGGGAATTACAGACACTCAAAATTTACTTGTAAAAATAACATAGTTTAGCCAAACACCAACACTCACAAATGGTGGGAAAACAGACTATTAAAAGTAAACATATTTTGTTTGCATGTTAAACATATTATGACTACATTTATTATTATTTAGTTGTTGTAAACATATTCTGTTAACATCTTAAACATATTATGACTACGCGTATATAAACTTAACATTTAATGGTTGTACATAAAAATAATATGTTTACCTAATTATCATTATTTAGTTGTTCGAAAACCATATTCATATTTATAATTGCGATGAAAATATAAACGTTTACTGTAACTATAATATTGTTGAAATTAAATTAAAACAATAATTATATGTTTACGACAACAATATATTGTTACAGATAAAATAGTATAGTTGTCGTAACCATGTCCAACCATGTTTTTTCTCTGCGGGTAGTTGCGTTCTGTAAAAGTTCCCTGTGATGGTCTGTCCAGATTTCAGCAGCTTAAATTGATGAAACCTTTTTGCCAAACCAAATACAGAGAATTACCTTAGCACCATGGATATTTGGCTTTGGTGTCGATTCGGCTGGTTGGTCGGGCTTTACATACGATCTCTTACGCTTCGGGTTATTGTAATGGATCCATTTTTCATCTCAAGTAATGATTCGGTGCAAAAATTATTTTTTTCTATAGCGTTCAAGCATCATTTCGGACATGCAAATTCGTCATTCATGGTCTCTCGGCTTCCCAATTTGATTAATCCGGCTGCAAACGTTTTGAAATTGATGCTTGAGCAGTAGCTCCCAATGAATTTGCAATTTTTTTCAAAATCACCACTTCTGAACTGCAGAAACGAGCTCTCGCACGTTGAAACCGATGAAACACATTCAGCAAAAGCTTCAGTGAACAATCGGAACTTTTTTCAAATTAAAAAAAAAGTGAAGAAAAACTTCCCGCATATGACGCTCTGTTGCCACAAAATTACTGTTTACACTAAAATGTTCAATAACTAAGTGAGAATAAAGGGGGAAATTTCCCCCCAAAACCAAAAAGTTTTAAGATAAACAAGTAAGAGATCTATATTCGGCTGTACCGAATCTTATATACCCTTCACCAAATTATACTTTAAAATAAATTTTTTTAAATATTTTTAGGTAAACAATTTTTTTTTTCGAATTGTTTTCAAAAATTTTTTTTTCGAAATTGTTTTTTAATTTTTTTTTTTTTTTAAATTTATGACAAAAAAAATTTTTTATGAAAAACAATGCGGGTTAAAAAATATTTTTCCCGATTTTGACCCATTGTAGGTCCAACTTACTATTATAGCCTTATCTACATCGTTGCAATGGATTTTGAAATATCTATCATTAGATATCCATATTGTCTATATTAATCCATATATAGATCAAAAATAGGTCAAAAATCAAGGTTGTCCCGGTTATCTCCGTTATTAATGGACCGATTTCGCTGATTTTAAATAAAACAAACTTCTCGAAAGCATGTCTGACAGAATTATTGAAGATTTGGATCCCGAAGATATCTGGGGTCTTCAGAAAATTGATTTCAACTAACAGACGGACAGAAAGACAGACAGATGGACATGGCTTAATCGATAAGGATCCAGAATATATATACTTTGTAGGGTCGGAAATGAAAAATGTAGAAATTACAAACGGAATGACAAACTTATATATACCCTTCTCACGAAGGTGAAGGGTATAAAAATGGAAAATAAATTTTACTTAATTGACCTGGATCCGTGTCTGCATTGAATTGGTATCGTCCCAAATTCGACAATTTTAATTGATAACTTATCCATTCATACAGAAATGGGCCTCATCGCTGAAGATGAATTTTTGATTAAAATAGGGGCAGTCCATGGAGATTTGGCAAAACAAACTGAATAAATGACAGTCAATTCGACAGATGTAGCTTCAACAATATGGCTGATATCACCTGAGGAAAGTTCGGAAGTCCTTTTTGAAATTTAAATTCCTGATAATTTTACAAACATTCTGTTCGAGATCTATGTATTTTTGACTTTTTAGTGGGTTGGGACAAACTTTTATTTACTGTATATTGGAATCATGGACAAGTTTAATACAATATAAACGGTATCATCCTAATGAGTGAATTTGTTAGTAACGTTACAGTCTGACTGGTGCATGTCCATGTTCATGCTAGCGGGCATATAAATTTGTAAATGTATGCATTTGTGGACATGGAAATGTGTATATATGTATGTATATCTGTGTGAGTGTGTGTGCTTAAGCATGTGTTCCTTATAAATGTTCATGTTCATAATTCTGTTAGTGTTTATACGTTTTGGTATAAATTTATATTGAAAGCGCGGTTTTAGGGCATACAATTTGTAGTAGTAGTCAATACACTTTGTTTGTTAAAATAAGTCTCTCTCTACAATTACACTTACACACAGTTAGGCATAAATTTGTATCTAGATATTTATGCATTTGTATACATATAATGTGTGTACATAAACTGCATACGATACCCCATTAGTGTGTTGATAAAAAGTCTAAATATGAACTAAAACTTAATATTGACACCCAAACTAAAAATACATATTTAAATTGTAAAAGCTAATCCTTATTGGTGAATTTTTATTAGAGGTAACGTAATAAAAATATTTTTTTTTTTTCAAAATTTCAAATTATTATGACAGCATGATATGAAGTTTTTCTAATAAAAATACCCTACCCTAAAATACGCTACCTTACACTCCCTATTAAAAGCCGAATATTAAAAAAATTAGAACTGTGCCTTCGAAATTTCTTTTAATTTATACGAAAGGCCTTTCATATTATTTGAAAATTTCAATTGGTTCTTGCTGGAACCAATTTTAAGAAAAATCACGAAAAATCTTTAATGTCCTTAGGTTTTAGCTAGCCATAGACTGAATCTAGAAAAATTATTTGGGGAGTAAAAGAAGTATTAATGGAGTGCAATTCATTTAAACTTCAGATCCTTTGCCTTTAGTAGGGTGCATTCTAATAAAGGTGTTGAATTTTTAGTGACAAATTAACATTTTATGTATATATTCGTAACAAGGACCCACTACTGTGAATGACAGCAATAAAAACTACTTTTTATAGTTTTAAATCCATTAAAATGTTATAAAATGCAATTGTAGGACAACATGTGTGCTTGAATTGTATTGCACTGCCGCGTATAATAAAACAAATAGCGTCAGGACATTATCAATCACCAGCACTGATGTTTGCTGGCAAGTTGCCTGGCTGCCTATCTGCCCTCTAGGAAAATCTATAATAAATAAAAAGATGTGTTTATTTTATTTGCCGATGAGTTGGTTAATTTGTTACTTTGTCAGTTACTGGCAGAGTTGGAACTTTATATTTCCGTTTGTCGTTTGTTTTGGGAATATTTTTAGGAGTTAGAAAGTTTTTAAAATTTCTTTAGAGTTTAATGAAGAGTAAATAATGATTGGAAATTTATACCAGCTTAATAGAGTGTCCCAAAATCAAGATTTGAATTTAGCTTTAAATTGTGAAAACCAAAAATTTGGCAGTTGACAGTTTAGGGTCAGAAAAAACGCGTTTTGAATGTTGAACAATATTTCGAAAATAATGAAATTTTGGCGGCCTCAAGCAAAAACAAAAAAAAAGATTAAATCTAGCCATTTTTTTATGGCTAAATGAAAATAAAATCGCTAGATCTAGCCGGAAAATGGCTAAATTGGCAACCTTGCCACTGTTTGAAGAGGATTTTGGGCGGGAGTCAACATTGGACCATGCTTCATTGAAAATGAGACTGCTGGTGAAGAAGTGACTGTTATTGGTATTCGATATCATGAAAGGATAATAGAGTTCTTTCTATTTAAATTAGAAAATATTGATGTCAATGTCATGTGGATTCAACAAGACGATGCCACATGCCATACAGCCCGTGAAATAATTCAATTACTATATGAAAAGTTTGCTATTTGAGGTCAAAGATCAATGCCAAGTATTTCACAAACATCCGTGCAAAATCGTTGTGAAAAATTTCGACCAAAGAGTGCAGATGTACCCGCAAAGTATTGGCCATTGTTAGCCCATCTTTCTGGCAACATATGGATACCGAGCCAAATCGGATACTCTGTTCCAAAGTGAAGCGTATCCCAGAGAGAACGGTCTGCATTGATCGAAACAAATAGTAGTCGTACGGGGCAAGGTCTGAACTATAAAGCGGGTGTGACAATACTTCCCAACCACGTCATTCTAAATACTTTTTAACAGGTAATGCAACATGTGGCCGAGCATTGTCATGGTGGAATATTACGATTTAATGACAGTTGCGTTCGGTACAGGTTCCCTGTGATGGTTTGGCTAGCAGCTCATAATAGAAAGTACCCTTTGCTCACAGATAATTAACTTAGCTTTGGTGTCAACTCGGCTGGCTACATACGATCTCTTCATTTCGGGTTATCGTAATGGGTAAATTTTTCATTGTAAGTAATGATTCAGACCAAAAATGATTTCCTTTTAAAGCTTTTAAGCATCATTTTAGACATACTAAATCGTCGTTCAACGTCTCTCAGCTTCAATTCGTATGGTACCCAATTCCACTGCTTTTGGATGAATGATGCTACTTGCAAACGTTTTGAAATTGCTAATTGAGCAGCTCCCGATGATTTGAGTTTGACTACAATCTTCATTGAGCAATGCCTCCATTTCTTGTTCATCAAACTTTTTTGGCTGGGTAATCTTTACCTTCCATGTCAAAATCACCACTTCTGAACCGCACAAACCAACGCTCGCACGTGGAAACCGATGGATTACATTCTTAGTTTTTTTTCTCAAAAATTTCATTATTGAAATCAGCTTTCACTTCTTCACTTAAATGTTGAAAAGTTCAGCTTATTTTGACCATAGGAAATATTTCGTTTTATTGAACCCATTTTAATTAAAATGTCTTAGTTAGACACTACACAGAGAAAACAGATTCGTTGTCACAACCGAATTTGTCGCCAATCGAATTTTGTCGGTTGCATGTACTATCGCATAGTTCGGTTGTAGTTGCTGAATATATTGATAGTCACAACTGCTTAAAAAAAATTATTCGGTTGGAATATATACTAATTTAATATATTTTTATTAGGCTAGTTCAATTAAAAAAATATTATTTTTATTATTATGAATGTTTTATTAACGTTTAGTAGCTGAAAAAATTATAAATAAATGTACATTTCTAAACATATGAACATGTAAAGATCATTTAGACAATCAAAAAAGCCGCTTTTTGCGGAATTGAAAAATTTGTCAGCCAAACAGGTATTTTATGGCAGCTTTATACATCGGCACACAACAAACTCATAACTTAGTTGACTCGATACATAGGTTACATATCGATCGCAAAATTATAATCTTAACGTAGTGTTCCTAGCGAGAATAATAGAGACAATGACTATTTTTTAAAGAAAATACTATAAGTCATAAATTAGTTTACCTTCATTTCGAACCTTCATGACCAGGAACTAAGTCAAATGAAAAACTTTCCAGAATCGATAGTCAGCAAAACGACCTTCTACAATGTTATAATCTTGTAAGGTAATGTGTAGCCAACAGGTCTCGGTAAACAAACAGGAAATTTTACGATAAATAACGGAAATCATCAGAAAGAAGTTTATGGTTATATTTCAAGAAGGTATTAGAATTACAGCATGACTATAGCTTCTTGATTTAGACAAATGAAACAATGAAATACAATAAGTACATAAATGCACATTTCTCTTAACAATATAATCGTTACCCTTTTATAACACAGATGAAAATGAAGCGCGATGTTTCTGAAGGCAGCATTGCTTGCTTGGGTACAGATGCATATGTAACCACTTAACTATGTAGATTTTCAAAACGATTCCCACGTGGTTCAACATTTGTAGAATTGCTGAGGAGAATTTCCAAAACAGTTTAATCAATGATTTTCGAGGAATATCTTACAATTTACCTTTATTCTGTACATTCTTCATCAGGAAGTAAGTCACTTCATTTACTATGAGTCATTAAGATTCCAATCATCTTTTGTCACCAATCTACTACAAAGGCCATATAATTCTGTAATCTTTCCACTCCATTGCAACTACATGAACGACCAATATACCGAATAATATCAGAAATGCCACCAAGAGGTTGTCAAGAATTTTAAGAAGGTGTTTAATAAAAATTCACACTGGCCCATATTTCTTGATATAAGCAGTATATTTGTTGACCATTTTCCATTCTGTTTACAAGATATATATCTGTTGAAATACATAATGAAGCAATGAATATGTATTGATTATTCTAAAGAAGTCCTACCGCTTTCTTGAGTAAATTCACATTAATTTATTTAAATTTTTTATGTAAACAATTTCCGATGTAAATAACTTTTATTTAATTTAATATTTATTTATTTCTGAAAAAAGTCAAACAAAATTTAATTTTTGGGTTTACGTACTATTTTGTCGGTTGGGAATATAGAATACTTGAATTTATTTATTACTACAACTGAAAATATAGTTAAAGTTCTACTTTTTTAAATTAAATTAGGTTGTGTCTACCGATTTCGTTGAATTTATTTTAACCAAATACAAATTGATTACTGTAACTAATGTTGCTATTGTAGTAACCACAATTCCGTTATAGCTATGTTTTTACAGCTATAATTACGGAAAATCTGTTGAATTTATGAATTTTTAGTAATGATAATAATATTTTGGTTACTTTTATAAAATTTTCGTAATAGCAACCGTATTCCAACCAATTTGTTTTCTGTGTGTAGGAAGTATTTTTCAAAATTCATCAAAAAATACAATATATTTCGTTTAATTGTGGTAAAAATCTCATATATTTAAAAATTTCACCTTTGACCTCTTCACCGAAATGTTTTTAATAAAACATGGTGCAAATTATTGCAAAAAATTTCGGTTTTCAAAAATTCATTTAAATTAAAAATAACCATTAAAATGAATTGATCGAATTTTGTTTTTATTCTCTCAGATATCATTATTGAAGTAGCCAAACAGAAAACCTTAAAGCTGAGCATTTAAGAGTCTAAAATTAGTTAAAATTGTTTTATGTTAGAGCCAAGCAATAACCTGAATTTTTTTTGTTTTAAAAAAATCATGAAAAATCGAAAACGTTATAAATTGTTCATAAATTCGAAAATAATCAATCGATTTTTATGTTCGATATCTCATTTTGTTGCTATAGTATTTGGGTTTACAATAAATCAATAAATCTGACCAATTTCTGCCGTTTTCGATTTTTCATGATTTTTTTAAAACAAAATCAATTGTTATTTTCAAGTAAAAAATATTTTTTTTGCTTCAATTTGTTATTATAACTCCGAAACTACTGAGCCGATTAAAACGCAATATATAAATAGATTAATGGTTATGTAAATTTTAACTTTTCTAAATTTACTTCAATAATATTGGACTAACCCTTTTTGAGTTATCATAAATTATGTGGAGAAACATCTAAAAAAATCACAATTTTAGAAAAAAAACAATTTTTAAAAAATCTATCCATGAAATTCAAAAATTTTACCTTTTTTGTATTTAGGTAATTATGATGCATCAAATCTATATAGTGGTTAGTGAAGCCTTTTTTTGCTGACCTCTTGATCGTAAGGGATTAGATATTCTTAACTATTTGAGAATTATATTGATTATTTCTAATAATACATTACAATTATTTCTGTTTACATTTAAGTAGCATACTTTACTGAGAGTTCGGAATCAAATACATAAATATTATTTGTGAACCGCTTTGTAAATTAATTTGGAAATCCAAATGTTTTAAAACTGAGCAACATCAAAAGAAGTTTTGGATTCAAAACTTTCTCCAGAAGCTCTTTAATGATGCTAATCACTACAGTTTTAAACTAAAACGAAGATATTTTAGAAGATTATATAAAAAAAGACTCTTATAATTAAAACACAAGTTGATTTATTTTACAAGAATTTTATGATTTTAATTATTTATTTATTTGAAATGGCCCCAAACAAACAATCCAAAACCCAACAACTAACTGACATGTTTTTAAAGTGCCAACTAAACAAATTTATTTATTTATTTATTTGATGTTTATTTTCGTGATTTTACATGTAGTTGGTCGTGTAAATCACACAAATAAAAAACCATTAAACTCATTCGAAAAGTTTAACTTAAGTTGTGTGTTTTTTTTTCTTAAACAATAATAAAACAATAAAATTTCGATTAAAACACGCATTTAATTGCGCATCATTAAAACAAATGAACAGAAGAAGAGAAACAAAAATTAAAACCAGACTAAAAATTGATTTCAGATGGCGGGTTGTTAAGGAATTTATAAGATTCTAGGAAAAAAACATTAAATAAGTAAAGGTTTTTTAAAAAAGAGAAAAAAAAAACAAGAAGAAATGTAATTTAATTTAGGCTGAAGAAGAAGTCTTAACAAAGAAAATCCAGGCTGGCATTTAATCAAACAGAAATCTTCAATAAACATTTAAAACTTAATTTTAACTTAACCAACCAAATACAAAGAATTGTAAACTATATTATATTTACAATCGAAGTTTCCATTGTGTGTGTATCTGTGTTTTGTTTTAAACCTAACCACCAGAGTTCAGTTTTCTGAACGAAATAAAAAAAAAATGAAGAGAAAAACAAAATTTAAAAAAATTCAAATCAAAATCAAATAATTTGTATGCACAACGGTAACAAAACTAAATCGTTAAAGTCAAAAAGTACAAGTCGTAAAAACGTAATTCCATTAAAAACACGAGCAGAAATACAAAGTAAATTTGCCGCAATTATGGGGTCTTTAAAAAAGGTTTCCAGCCAACAGATCTGCTCTACTAAACACACTACACTCAGCAGACATTTCGCTCTACATAACAAAATTGAACAAGTTAGTTAGTGTCCTATAATCGGTTGTGGTGAACTTTTTATACCCCTCAAACTTCTTCAAACGAATCAGTTGCGTTCGGTACAGGTTCCCAGTGATGGTCTGGTCAGATAGGGCACTTTTGCTCCCACCAAATACAGAGAATTACCTTAGCGCCATGGCTATATTGGCTTTGGTGTCGATTCGGCTGGTTGGTCCGACTTCACATACGATCTCTCTCGCATCGGGTTATTGTAATGGATCCATTTTCATCGCAAACAATTATTCGGTTCTGAAAATATTTTGATCCGCGACAGCTTTAAATATTTACTTTTAAGTTACCTCCCATACCCCCTAATTTGTTTACAGGAGGTAGGGTATATTAAAACTTTATTTTAAAGGTTTGGTAAAATACTCGCACAAAAAAAAACATAAATACTTACTCACTATTTACCACGTAATCACTATCACAAATTGTTGTTGTTGCTGTTGCTGATGTTGTTATTGTACTTTAAGTTGACAACAATCTTGGCATCAACATCGTTGTTGTCATCGTCATCGCTGTTGTCATCATCATCACCATCATCATCAATGTGGACGCGTGCTTGCCTGTCCAAAATATTTATGTTTAACTAAAATCACAAAATCAAAACGGCTGGAAGAAGTAGAGAAGAGCTCAAACAAAAAAATAACTAAAAAGCGGCAAAATTTTAAAAGCCTATCAACAACAAAAAACAACTCATAAAAGAAATCTACATTTAAGAAAAAAAAAAACATCTAACGAAAAACAAACAAACAAAAACTTCATACTAAAAGAGCCGTACAAAGACATAAAAATAATAAAATCAAACTAATCTTTGCTTCAAATTACAAAATTTTTATGCAATCGCAGATTTTTGTTGGGCAAATTTTATAGCTAAACTAGAAATAACCATAAATAGTCATCAATCAGCGGTTGGCGAACGTGTTAAGAGTTTCTTTTCTTTAGCTAGTTAAAAAAAAGGAGGCCTAATTTGAAAAGAGAAACATGAAATTGGTCAAAAGTTAACCCATTAATTGCAGGCATGGATACTTTATAACTATATATAAACCCATATTCATAATCAATAAAAAAAAACAAAATTTGCATACTAAATCTGTTTTATATATCTGTCTGTTAAATTAAAAAAATTATTATGAATAAGGCCTTGAGAGTATGACCATTTAACATGCAAAAACTTTAGAACTGTCAGATAGATAATAAAAATTGTTCATCAAAATATAGCATAGAAAATGGTATTTGAACATAGGATATCTCAAAAAAGATTGAAAATGTTTTTTTTAGGCATTATTTGTACCAATTTTTTTTTCAATATTTTTCAATTTTTTTTGGTTCAATATCCTGTGTTCAAAAGAAATATATTGAAACTTGGGTACATACATATGTATGTAAGCATTGCCATAAGACCAATATTGTGAAAATTGGATAAGCTATATATGGGTTAAAAAGTCCGTGCCTTTTTGAATGAAACTCAGATTTTTGGATAAAAAATTATTTTATTTTTCCTTGGAGCTCTATGCGCTTAATCCAACGTTTCTCCAATTGGTTTACCTTTCCAAAAAATAAGATTTGTAGATGATTTCATTGTTGGATTCAAATCTCTTTCCACCGAGTCATTTCTTCAGGTTTGGAAACAAGAAATAGTCACTCGAGGATAAATCCGAAGAATAGGGCGAAAGAGAGATCATTTCGTAGCCTAATTCAAGGATTTTTGCAATGAAAACTGCGGCAGCCATCTAGCGCAAAGCTCTCTCATATCCAAGTGATCATTTAAAGATTAAAACCACTGAGCCATGTGATATGCCTATGGCTTCCACAATCTCTCGCACTTTCAATCTCCGATCGTGATTTTTTTCAATTATTTCGGGTGTAGAGACCTCAACTGGGCGTTCGGAACGTTCGGCATCTTTCGTGCCTTAATGAGCAGATGAAATTCTCTTTTTACAATTTCTCCTCAAGTCTCGAAGTAATCTGCTAGCAATGGCTGTCAAACACAAATGAAATAACGTAGCCAGTTCAAATTTTCGCAGGAGCCAACTGACAAATGGCTGTTAGTTAAGAGCCCAAAAATATATAACATTTCGCTATCTTTCCATGAGAAATTCGAAATATTGAAAAAAATTTACCTTTGACCTTCACGATTTAAGGTTTAACGTTTTCCGATTTTAGTAAAACTTTCAGGCTATATTTAAAATTACATGGACTATAATATTCTGAATGGATTTTACTTAAAAATCAAAACAGTAAGAAAATTTCATACGCCAAAATATGCCCAAAAAATTAGTTTTTCTCGAAAATCGCAAAATTTAAATCGCAGGTTCGGAAAAACTATAGGAGGTTTTGTCAACTTTTTTCGTATTTTTATTCCCCATTATGTTCTCAATAAATCCCAATGTGATGATCAAAAAATTCTGAAATTTGTTTAACAAAATTTTTAAAAATTTTAAATTTCAGTTTTGAAACTGCCGGTAAAAAATTAATTTTTTTTGGTTATAGATACCTGCAAATACGTTAACGGTATCCTACGAAGACAAAATCTCATATACAAGTAAATATGTATATATTTTAAGTAAAAATAAGCTTTTATTTTAATATTTCTCAAGATATGTTAATTTTGTTCCTGAGACACAAATGCCTGGGGATGTTTTAATAACTTTAAACATTTTTAACCAATTTTTGTATTTTATATCTTCTTAGATTGACAATTATGTACATATTTCGATTCTTTTAAATTAAATTGCAAAAATAATTATTTAATGGCAAAATTTTTACAAAAACTGAAAAAATTTAATTTTTTCCCCTTGCAAATCACCTCACAAATTAGAGTCGTTGAGGCACCAGTTGACGTTATCCTATCATCCTAATATTTTGCACAACGTGTTTCAACAATAAATAGAAAAATTATAGTGGGGGGTGCGGCCTGTACCTTAAAATAGGGAAAAATTTTATTTTTCATAAAAAAATTTGTCATAAATTTTTTTAAAAATTAAAAAAAAAATTTTAGAAAAAAATTGGAAAAAAAATTTAATAAACTATTTTGAAAATAAAGTTTTTTTTTTAAAAAAATTTGGAAACACAATTTTGAAAAACAAAATTAATTTGGTTTATCTAAAAATGGTGAAGGGTATGTAAGATTCGGCACAGACAAATATACCCCTTTTACTTGTCAATAGCTATAATTGTGCCGAAGGCAGACAACAAAATTCCAATTGGTTTTCGAGATATAACCGTGAGAAAAATAGCATATTCAATAAGTACTTCGAGAAATTCCACACGAGAATGAGTTTGCATTTTATGTGTTAATAGGAAATACCGAAATTAGCGTTATCGTTACCGTTACCGTTACGTAGTATTGAATCCAACTTTGAAAAAATTTAAAAAAGTAGACACAAAAAGAAAATGACATTCAACTTTTAGAGTAAAACAGAACAATTTTAAGATGAGTTGTCATGAGTAGCTTGAAGTACTACATAAATTTTTTACACAAAACTATTCTATTGTTTCTGCAGAGATTTCAAACTAATTTAGCATTTTTAAAATGCTGTTAACACAGTTTTTTTTAGACATATTAATACAACGGTAGATGTGTTATCTCCAAAGAGAAGAAAATAATATAAAATTCCTTAAATGGAAAATTATTTCACAGCCAATAAAGATATTTGCAAAATGATAATTTTCGTTAAGCCGCTGAGGGTTAAAAACACGTAATGACATAAATACGCAAGCGTTTTGAAGATGGTTAAGACACTGATTATGATAAAAACGATGTTAAATAAAAAATACAACAAAACAAAGACTGAAAAGTAAAAATAGTAAAACAACAATAAATTGTTAAAAAAAAGTAAATGAAAGAAAAAAAACTATAACAACTAGACGACATTGCGTCTTCGTTTACGCCTACAAAAATGAAAATAAAAAAACTATATTGAGAAATTCAGTTGTAATTGAAACGACAGGAAAAAAGCAAAAAATACACAAAGTGTAGAAGTTAGGAAAACAGGCATAAAACTACACAACGACTACTACTACTGTCATCTCAGATAACGGTAACAGAAATTATATGATTAGATAAGAAAACAATAACAAAAACAAACAAACTGAAAAGAAAACAACTTAAAACAAACATAAACTCTCACACCGACTGCCATAAAAACTTTTTTTTAACTAAAATAAGGTAAGAAAAAAGTAAAATAAGAGAAAAAGGAAGAAGCTGAAAAATATTATGGTCCAAAAAATCACAATGCAGATGACAGCAAATTAGTACAAACGACGACGACAACAACAACAATAAGAATAAATAAACAAAACTCAGGTAATACCAACAAATATACATTCCGTCCGTCCGTCCGTCTTTCATACTAAAGTAAAATATTGTATCATCAAAACACAGAAGGACGGACGGACGGATGGATGGACGGACACTCACACAATGATGACAATGACAATGAAGGCATTTTTAGTTAAGCCTAAAATTATGTCAATGATGACACAAACATGCCGCTAGGCTCAAACTCACCACAACAACAACTACATTCTGACAATCAACCAACCACTTATATCCACTCCACTTTAGTGTAATGAAACACGTCCACATGAGACGTTGGAGACGCATGCAGGAATCTGCAGAAAGAAGTTTTTTTTGTTTGTAGATGGATTGTAAAGATGAGAAATTAATGTGTTTAATAAAATAAACTCAGTCAGTTGAGATTTGCGTTCGGCTTTTAAAACAAATTTGTACATGTAGTGACAAAATATACAAATATCTTGTATTTTAAAGCAGTAAACAGTAATAAATATGATTGGAAGTTGAGTTAGTTTGCTGTCGCCGATTAGCGAAAAGTTGTACCACAAACATTTTTAGCAATTTAAATCATCATCCGTCTGTCCTTCTCATCATTTTAGTTTTTGATTTTATCATAAAACACAATCATAACAAAATTTTGTTAATTTTTTTGGTCAGTACTAACGTTTGTAACATAAAGTATGTAGCGGTTCAAAGAGAATCAGTTTAAAACAAATTTTGAGTTTAAATGGTTTCATAACTTATTGCATTTTTTTTTAAATAGGTAACAAAGTTCGCAATTCTAATATATTTCAATTGGAAAGGTCCAGTCACATATGCCAAATATATACTGAAAAGCGTAACCACTGTAGGAGGCTGGGGGAATAAGTCCGCAACTTTTTTCATTTTCCCAGCTCTTAACTGACAGGGCAACACTGCTCCTGTCAACCGCCATCTGTCAGTTGACTCCTGTCAAAATTTGAAGAAGATGCGTCATTTAGTTTGTGTGCCATTGATAGCAGATTACCTCGTCAATGGAGGAGGAATTGGAAAAAAGTGAATTTCATCTGCTCATTAAGCATTATTTTTTGCGGCAAAAACCCATCACTCATATAAAGGCTAAGCTTGATAAATACTATTGGAACTCAGCACCATCAATTTCAAAGGTAAAAAAGTGGTGTACTGAATTTCGTTGTACAGGCACATTCTGGACCCCCAGTTGAGGTCTCTACACACGAAACAATTGAATAAAATCACGATATGGTGTTGGCCGATTGGAGATTAAAAGTTCGATAGATTGTGGAAGCCATAGGCATATCACATGGCTCATTTTAAATGATCACTGGAGTATGAGGTAAAGGGTACACACATGTGCAGTTTCCATGGGAAAAATCTATGAATTAGGTTACGAAAGGATCCCCCTTCCGTCCTATTCTCCGGACTTATCCAAGAGTAACTATTTCTTGTTTCCAAACCTGAAGAACTGGAAAGAGATTTGACTCCAACGATGAAATCATCTCACAAAAAATACCTATTTTGATGACCATGACAAATCTTATTTGAAAAATAATTTTATATAGTGGTTACGATTTTTTAGTCAAGTTAAGGTATGATTCATAAGAGAGAAATTGGGATAAATAAAAAAACATTGTAAAGCTCATTAGCCCTTTAATGTGATTGATTATTACTAGTATTAAAACCACCATCAAAAAAGATGAGGGGATATTTATTTTGTCATTCTGTTTGTAACACATCAAAATATTTGTCGCAGTCCCACATTTGTATATATATTATGGGTCCTCATAAGATTTTAGGACGATCTTGCTATGTCCATCCGTCTGTCTGTCTATTGAAAACACATAGTCCAAACGAGCCCAAAAGACAGAATCCTGCTGGCTGACATTTTCCACAAATACTCTCTGTTTATTTGGTTGGTTTTGAAAATGGGCAATATCGGACTACTCACACAAATGTGCCCCCGGAATACAGTTTGAGCAGTCATAATTATGTTGATTATGCGGCAATCCTGATACAATTTTGCACAAATTAGGTATAAGTACTCTGAAATTATGGATAAAATCGTGCAACATTTTTCCCAAGTCCCCATTGGGTACCATACGAATTGAAGCTGAGATACGTTGAAATACGTAAGACATCATATTTGAAGCAAAATATCCATGGCGCTAAGGTAAGTCTCTCTGTAGTTGGTGGGAGCAAAAGGGCCTTATCTATTATGACCTGCAGAAATCTAACCAGACCAGATCACAGGGAACCTCTACCGAACGCAACTAATTCGTTTATAGCGAGCATTAGCCGAAAAACACTCAGAATATGCGGTCAGACATGAAACCATCTGCGGCCATCATGACAACTTTCGGACACACGTTGTAATACCTGTTAAAAAGTATGTAGAATGAAGTGGTTGAGAAGTTTTGCCTCACCAGCTTTATAGTCCAGACCGTGGCCCGTCCGACTACGATTTTTTCCGATCAATGCAGACCACTGTATTTGGAACAGAGTACCCGATATTGGCATGATTCGTTCATGGCCTCAAAATATAAGAAGTTCTTTGGGCGCGGAATCCATATGTTGCCTGAAAGATAGGAAAAACACATGGCTACCAATGGCCAGTACTTTGAATAAATTTATATTGTACAAATGTTTCAAAATAAAAGCCAAAAAAATAGGGTGATAGGATAATGTTATCTGGTGGCTCAACGACGCTAAAATTTTGAGGTGCATTTACAAGAGGAAAAAAATGTAGTTTTTGTATAAATTTTATAATTAAATAATTACTTTTGCAATTTAATTAGAAGGTTCGTAACGTGTACGTAATTGTCCTTCTAATGAGATATAAAAGACAAAAATTGGTTAAACAATGTTAAAGTTATTAAATATTATCCAGGCCATTAACGTGTCTCAGGCCACTAAAACAAGAAATGTGGGAACAAAATTAACATATTGTTACGTTTTAACCTTTTCAAAACGTTTGTTTATTTCCTTTAAATAAACCGGATACTTTTGATTGCAAATAAAAGCCGTTTAGTAGTTTGAAAATTGTAACAACTCTTTATTTATTTAAAAACGTACAACAACAACAGAATTAAATAGTCACTCAATGTTTTTTTATACACGTTTATAAATTCTCAGAAATACAGACACAATTTAAAATGTACACGAATTCACTTGAAAAATACAGCACACTTTAAGGCACTTAGTTGATGTTTATTCGAATAGCGTCTATGATAAACTGACTCACGACTGCAACCTCTGCCACTATTTATAACACTGCATTACCATATAGAAAGCTCTACATTGTTCTTTAACTGAATATTCGAATTCGAATATACGGTCGCAGTAAACAGCTTTGCCATACTTACGATCAATGGTCAACTGAGAGCTTTTATTCAATGTTAATAATGCCCACAGATATATTAAAGTTTGGGCACTGCTATTTGAAAGCAATATGCAACTTTAAATCAGCCGTTAAAATCGTTATATTTGAATTCAAGTACAATTTCTTAACAATACATTGAGAAATATTAAAATAAAAGCTTATTTTTAACTTATATGTATCCATATTTACTTGTATATGAGTTTTTGTCTTCGCCGATATGACCAAAAAAATTAATTTTTATAACTGCAGTTTCAAAACTCCATTTTCAAATTTTTAAAAATTTTGTTAAACAATTTTCATCTTTATATTGGGATTTTTTGACAATATAATAGGGATTAAAAATGTGAAAAAATTGTGACAATACTTCCTACAGTTTTTCCGTACCTGCGATATAAATTTTGCGATTTGCGAGAAAAACTAATTTTGTTTGCCATATTTTGGCGAATGAGCCCAACAGTAAGAATACTGTTATGAATTTTAAGTAAAACCAGTTCCGAATTTTATATAGTCTAGGTAATTTTAAATATAGTTTGAAACTTATACTAAAATCGGGAAACGTTAACCCATAAATCGTGAAGGTCAAAGGTCAAATTTTTTAATATTTGGATTTGAAAAATAAGAATACAGTTAGAATCAGGGTATTGAATATACATAAAATCAGTTTTAGTTTTGGCGGCACCAAAATCATTGTAGACCTGCGTTTTTATACCCTTCACCTTCGTGAGAAGGGTGTATATAAGTTTGTTATTCCGTTTGTAATTTCTACATTTTTCATTTCCGGGCCTATAAAGTATATATATTCTGGATCCTTATAGATAGCGGAGTCGATTAAGCCATGTCCGTATGTCTGTCTGTTGAAATCAATTTTCTGATCAAATCTTCAATAATTCTGTCAGACATGCTTTCGAGAATTTTGCTATTTAAAATCAACAAAATCGGTCCACAAATGGCTGAGATATGAGGGAAAAACCAAGACAACCTCTATTTTTTACCTATATCTGGATTACTAAGACATTAATATAGACAATATGGATATCTAATGATAGATATTTCAAAGACATTTGCAATGACGTATATAAGACCATATTAAGTTGGACCTACGATGGGTCGAAATCGGAAAAAAAATTGAAAAACAAAAATAATTTTTTTAAAATTTAAAAAAAAAATTTTTTACAAAAAATTAAAAACAACTGGAAAAAAATTTAATTTTGTTTACCTAAAAATATTTAAAATTTTGAAGTATAATTTGGTGAAGGGTATATAAGATTCGGCACAGGCGAATATAGCACTCTTACTTGTTTAATATTAGATATTTCATAAAACCAATGTCCTTCAAACTGCTAAGGCAAATGTTTTTGAGAAGTGTAAAATAAGTGTCTTCAGTGCCGTTAATTTGTATTTCCTCCTGGCTTTATTTTAGTTTTTCTTTTTTGTTCAAAATTCTTCTACATTTTGTTCTTGTTATTTTTAAAATTTAAATATTGAAATCATAACTTGTTTTTTGGTTATAGTTTTTAGATGTTTTTTTTTTTGTTTGTGATTTTGCCCAGAAGACAATATGGCTGTTTATTTGTTCGTGGCCGTTAAACATTTAGTCATCGTCGGCCAGTCAGCGGCGGCGACATCTCATCTCTCTAAAGTTGAAATACTACAGAGATTTTTTAACAAGTATTTTTGTTTCGTTTTATCTCAGTTGTAACATCTTCTTAATTTCACAGTTTTTTTTTCGCTTAATATTTTTCGCTACATCTTTTAGATTTAGATTTCTTCAGCTTAATCTTTTGATGCTTTTGTTAGTTGTTGTTGTTGTTATTGTAGATGTTGTTTTTATTGCTGTGTTAGTGGTTAGTGGTAGTAGTAGATGAGATGTTGCTGATTTGCTATAAGCTTTTTGTTTTTGTGTTTCTTGCTAAATTGTTGTATCTTTTGTATCTCATGGATTAAAATTTATTTTTTTTTTATTTTCTTTGTGAATTTCTATGATTAATTAGGAGCTACTTTGACATTCCTCAAAGCTCTGTCAAAGAAGTGTCTTGGTGGCAGTAAAGACGGGAAACTCAAAGAAATCCAGTTTGAGTTTATTTTTGGTTTTTAATTTGAAATTTATTTAAACATAAACTTGAATTATGAGATCAGATTTAAAATGTAGATTAAAAAAAGTTAAAAAAATGGTTCAAAAAATATATTATTTTTATTTTTTAACAAAATTACTTAAGAATAAGTAGTAGTTTTGTTATGTCAGACCTTTAATATTTAAAACTAATCAGTATTATTAACTTTTATTTGTATTAAATTTGTTTAATAAAGTCCTTTTTAAAACACATTTATTAAAATCATGAGTTTCATACTTAAACATCTTATAAAAGCTAAAAGTAATTTAATTTTAATTGCAAAAATGTGTGCTTACTTTAAATAAATAATTGACATCATCATAGAAATAAACATTTCCAAAAAAAACCTCAACATTTTTAAACATTTTCCCATAAAACATCCTAATTACTGCGGCTCATACCATTGACTTTGAAAATAAAAAAAAAACAATTTCATGTTCAATCACACACACTCATCAGTTTTCAAACTGACGACAGTCACAGAGTTTAATGATTCCATTTAAACATCAATTACAATTTAAGTGACATTTTCAGTAGAAAATGTTTAAAAACTAAAATCAATCCACATAATACTCATCAACTAAACAAATCACACAAAAAAACATTCTGTGAGAGTAAAATGTAGCTGAACTTCAAACACGAACTTCAAATAAATATGTACATTGTAACTGAAAACGACTCATCAAAATCAATTGTAAACTGTCAACACATTTTTACGTTCATGTTTGTCTGAGAATAGATTTTAGATGGCCCATAAACTGACCAACTGAATGACTAACTAATGGTGGTGGTCAGATGAGTAATAAAGTCAATAATATTTGCAAAATAGCATCAATTTAAATAATGGCGCACAGTGGGGCCAAATGCAAAGAAAATGTAATTAATAGTATGGGATTTCTAAACTATTGGCCTAACAGAGAAACAATGTAGAGGAAAATCATAAAGGAGCCCCTAAACTTTAAGGAAATTGAAGTTTTAACCTTTATGTTGCATTATAATGTAACCACAAACATATATTTGTTTACTGTAATCATATATATGGTTGATACAATCATGTGAATCGTTAATTAACCATATTATGGTTACCACAATCATGTAAATGGTTACTGTGACTATAATATAGTTAAAAAACAATATTGAAATGGTTACAGTAACCATGCCCAACTATATTTTTTCTCTGCGTGTACATGCTGATCATTATACTCGAATGAACACTGGGATTCCCCGGGTAAAAACCAAAGCAATGTTTTACTTATCCTTTTGAAATTAAAATTTAATTTTTTCTAAAAGTGAGTGGTTGATATTTTATGACTTTAATTTCAAATGTCAACAACTTCGTTAGATTTTTTTTTAAAAAATGACAAAAAAATCTATTTTCTATTTAGGTGAAATTTGACCCAAAGATCGTTAACATCAGTAAATTTGAAGACTTTATGAAGTTAAATAATCTCTTAGGAATCAAACACAGTTTAAAAACTAGACATTGAAATGATCTTCCATTCAGTGTACTTGTAGGACATATAGATAACAAAGCATTGAGTAAGTTTTCTTGCATTCCAGATGACTTGTAACATTTGTCTAAATATAAAAAGTCTTCTAAAATATTTGGAGTATTTGTTTTGAATATTTTTTAACATTTTTAATACACTAAAACTCATAAAAACACACTTTTAGAATAAACCGATGAGAAAAACCCGGTTTCTTCGATATTCGAAATATTAAAATTAAATTTTGTAATCCCAAAATTAACTTATTATGTAACATGATAGAATCATAATATGATTTCATTTGGTCACAATATGATTACTGTGGCTCATGATATGATTATTTTGGATCATAATATGTTTGGACTGCTCTTATATTATGTATACCACAACCACGTTTTTTCGGTCGTTTAAAAAATAGGGTTATAAATTTGTTACTGATATTTTTATTTACTATCTAAATATAATAATTCTTATTGAAAAAACAATTAAAGGCGCGTGGGTTTTTCGATTTTCCAACAACAAACAATTTCGGTTTGTCTGTGCCATTCGCATTTGAACAGGGCAAAAAAGTTATTCACTCTTTACATATTTTTCTTCCGGGAGCCGTTTTCTCATTACATGTGACAAGAGTGTGATTTGGACGCATCCTATTATATAAACGGGATTCGTGGGAATTGTAGATCTGTCAACCCATGCTCATCAACGTAATCCTTAAACTCTTTCACAAATGGATCAATTTGGATCAAAATCGGTCTTCATATTTTAAATTTTGAATTAAACAGAATTTTTTTCATTCTTGTTCACGTTTGTCAGTGCCACTTTCTGTTGTACGTACGAACTTTTCTTGTTTTATAATGCGATAAACCGAAGACTTGAATCTTGACTTTTAAATGTGTTTAAAATTGAAATGTTGAACTTTTTCCATATTAAGAATAAGCTGACAAAATTGAAGATCAAAATCATCCAAAAAGGTTAATATACCAAATGACGGGGATTTCCCTTTTTTGGTTATAGACATTATAATCAAATTTAAAATAAACAGATAAAATTCGCGAAAATAGAACCTGTTTTTCGTAAACTGTCGCGATTATAAAACCTGTAATGTTAAAAATTAAGCCGTCGCGATAATGGGTTTATTAAACATTTTTATAAAACATCTTTAAAAAACAATTAAGAGAGCTATATTCGGCTGTGCCGAATCTTATATACCCTTCACCAAATTATACTTCAAAATTTTAAATATTTTTAGGTAAACAAAATTTAATTTTTTTTAGTTATTTTTTTCATTTTTTGGAAAAAAAATTTTTCGATTGTTATTTTAAATTTTTTTTTTTTAAATTTAAAATTTTTTTTTGGTTTTTTAATTTTTTTTTTTTTGAAAAAAAAGAATTCGGGTTAAAAATTTTTTTTCCCGATTTTGACCCATTGTAGGTCCAACTTACTATATATATGTCTTATATACGTCGTTGCAAATGTCTTTGAAATATCTATCATTAGATATCCATATTGTCTATATTAATGTCTTAGTAATCCAGATATAGGTAAAAAATAGGTCAAAAATCGAGGTTGTCTTGGTTTTTTCCTCATATCTCAGTCATTTGTGGACCGATTTTGCTGATTTTAAATAGAAAAATTCTCGAAAGCATGTCTGACAGAATTATTAAAGATTTGGATCCCAAAGATATCTGGGGTCTTCAGAAAACTGATTTCAACAGACAGACGGACATGGTTTAATCGACTCCGCTATCTATAAGGATCCAGAATATATAAACTTTATAGGGTCGGAAATGAAAAATGTAGAAATTACAAACGGAATGACAAACTTATATATACCCTTCTCATATATAATACCCTTCTCATTATATAATAAAAATTTTCTGAAATTTCACTTTTAATTGTAATTATTTTAGTGCTCTGCAAAAATGAGTTTTAACCATATAAACGAGGATTAATATGGCCTTATTTTAGATTAAAAGATCGAATACTTTTTGTATATTTTCTAAGATCAAAACATTTTTTAGTCAAATTCAGATTATTTTCGATAAATCTGTTTATGGCCAGGCAGTTTATGACAAAACATTGGAGTTTAATATAAACGAATCTCAAATATTCAAATTATTTTTAGGCAGCTGTATAAAAACACCATTTGCAAAATATAGTTAAGATAATATAAAAAACAAAATGCATTCAGATGTTTAAGTATTCAACAGCATCATCGTAGTACCACTCACTCCACACAGTTGGTCCATATAATGACAGGGGAACATAATAATTACAAAGGCCCAGCAGTAATGAATCTAAAACCCTTGAGAGAAGGAGAAATAACAAGAGTAGAGGTTGGGTTGGTTCATTGAACAAAAGGATGATCCCGCATATTTATGACAAATGCAAATACATACTTCATAAGTATGTATATAATATAATATATGTATGCATGACAATTACAGTTGTACATTGTGATTTACACAGAAAACAAAGTGTCACAAAAAGAATGTACGATATGTTTTTTTTTTAATTTTTTTTATCAAGATTGAAATTTGGAAATTTTTGTTGTGTGTTTTAAATAAATATGAATGTAGTTCATACATAAAGTATAAAATATGTAGGTACAACAAAAATAAAACCATATGTAAGTGGTTTGATATAAGAGATGAGTAATAAAAAGTACCAAATAAATTTTAGGTACTTATATATTTATAGAACCACGCAGCGAAAAAAATATAGTTGTGTTGCATTGCAACATTTTTACAAGTTTTTTAACAATATTATAGTCACAGTAACCATTTATATGATTGTGTTAACCCTAATATGGTTAATTTACGACTCACATGATTGTAACCATTTTTATGATGAAGGACTTATCATATTATGTTGCTTTCGGCCTATGGATATCATAATCCGAGAACAACATATTATAATATAATAATCATAAATATGGTTGTCACAAACATATAGTACTTGTTTGCCATATATATGTTTAATACAATCATGTGAATCCTATATTGTGACTATAATATTGTTAAACAACTTGTAAAAAATATTGAAATGGTTACAGTAAACATGCACAACTATATTTTTTCTCTGCGTGCATAAATAATAACAAAATTTAGTCATAGTTTAATAAAATTTGGCTCATTTAAGGGTACTATCCTCATTTGAGTCCTATCAAAACATGACCTCATTCTGATTTTTCTGAAAATTCCTGAAAAAAAAGTAAATTTAACCCCCAAAAGCGAAATGGTTTAAAAACAAAAATGTAAAGTAAATTTTAATTTCCCTCCCTCAACTGGTTGACCATGATCCGCGCCTGATTTAACAAGATATCGCAAGGCAAATATTGGCAAAATCTGCCATTTTATGGAAAAAGTTTCTGAACATAATTCCCCAGGTTAAAGAATTTGGTTATTTAAAAAAGGAAAAAGGCAACAGTTCAAGATTTTTTGATCTACATACGATATCTTGAACTATTTAAATTTTACATTTGGTCAATTCACAACGTCTCCTATCATGTCATATTGTCATAATGTCCTAATATTTCACAATGGTTGGAAAATGTTCAAACTAAAAATGTCCTAAAATAATACTACTCTGTATGCTATGTTTATTGTGTTAACGCAACCAACTAGCAGAGACCTGTGCCAAATGCCTAAGAGTCGGTTAAGCCGAGCAGCCGAGTCGTGATATATTAGGACATTATGACAATATGACATGATAGGAGACCTTGTGAATTGACCAATTAATTCTTCACATCTCTATATCATGACAATTCTTATACTTTATTGTAGAAAACAACGTTTTCATACTTCGATTGAGCTTTCAATTTAGTTGAAGACATTGAAATTTTCTCTGGGACAGTAAATTGGTTAATTACACTAATACCCCGGTTTGCGTCGGTTTCGAAGTTGCGTCTTTTAAAATTTCTGTGATTTCGAAGTTGCGTCGATTTTGTTCCAGTTTGCGTTGCATGGCTTCGAAGTTACGTCGTTAGTACTTCGACTTGCGTCGTTAATATGAAAATGTTTGTATTGAAAAATCAATTTTTTCAGCAAAAATTATGAATTTAGGAACCAATTAAATGAAAATCAATACAAATGTATGGAAAATCGTGCTTCGTTTTGCGTCGTTTCGATTTGCATCGCGTTTCTCCAGGATCAATTAGGGGCGCAAACCGGGGTATTAGTGTACTCTATTTTTCAAATTTAAATTGTACCTAAAAAGTACCAAAATGTTTATCCCGTTACGTCCCACTAAAATGATTTGTTGTTGTATTTATATGAAATTAAAGTAGATTGGTGTGATGATGACAACAATTTGCCAAAATGGCAGAGAGAGAGAGCGACAGAGGAAAGGAGTGAGTAAGAATGTTGGTTTTTGTAAAATAACTGTATGTAGTTTGTTGTTATTCTATTGACGTTCAGTGAACTCAAAAAGATTTTCAAAACATACAACAAAAAAAACAATTTAAACGAATACCTACTACAATAAAACCATAAACAATTCATACACAAATTATACGACAAGCAACCAAAGCCATCACATCAAACCAAATCACACAACAGCAAGAGGGCTCTTCTTTTCTGAAATTTAGCTGCTGTTTTTTGTCCTTGTGATAGCTGTGACTAAAAAAAAAACTAACCGAAATTTAAACAACAAAATTTCACAGCCAAAAAGATTTCGTACTTATTTCCATTTTCTCGTTACAAGAGTTTATTTTTGAACAACACATACCCTACTACACTATTACTATAGAACGGGGCAGGAAGAAGACGGCTCAGAGATCGAGCTTTTTACTAACAAAAAACAACAGCAACAAATGTTAATACCAGCCAGCATTCACAGCACAGTGAAGAAGACAAGCAGCCATGAAGGACATGATACATACAGATACCGATAAACAACAACCAAACAAAAACAACTGATACTAGTGGGACAGATACAGATATAAATGCCACTGAACACATACATACGTTCACACTATAGCAAAAACAACTACAACAACACGACCAAAATATAAAGGAATACAAAACAACAAACATCAAATTATACACACGCTATTTATACTTATTTTCCTCTTGAACATGCTCCATTTTTATGTAGATGTTGTAATAGATGACGGTGACGATGCTCCCAAACAACAATAACAACATCAACAACCTCTCGCACATTGAAAACAAGAACAACTCTACACTGCATTAAACAACAACTATAAACACCTGCTGTTTATGTTCAACATTTAATGCGCAGACTCTGTAAACCAATCAGAGAGTGTAAAACACTAAACTCCACCCTTAAAAAATGGCGAGTGTAACAAGAGACAGAAAAAATGAATTCGCCTCGTCGCAGAATAAACTAACTCACTATGCAGCTCTTTCTAACATGAGCTGTTTTTTGAATTTACTAAACAAAACAAGACAAGGAAAGCAAACCAACATTACAACATTTACACACAGCGAAAGAGAGAGAGAGGGTGTTTTTGTTTTCACTGTTGGTTTTTTAAAGAGAATTGCTCAGACTCTGAGAAATCAAAATCTATCACAGATTTTAAACAATTTTTCTCATAATTTTATTGCACAAAGCAGAAAGATTTCATTTGAAATCTAAAAATGTTGCAAACGAACAAAAGCAACAGAAAAAACAACAGAATATTTCGCAATCACAAAGTATTCATTACAAAATTAATTTTTATCTCTAAAAGATGAGATGGAATATTTTGTTGTTGGTTTTTTTCTGTTTTGCTGTTGTGATTTTTTTGGCTTTTGAAAGACAAATAGAATCTGGTCTGCCTTTGATGTTGTTGGTGAGACAAATTTGTGACAAGCTTTAAAAAGAAAAAAACAAAATGTAACTGCCTGCACAATTGTGTGACATTTGACATAGTCAAATGTAAAATGAAGTAATGGTAGGCTGAGCAGTTGTAAATCATGGCTACATTTGATAAAGTAATGAAATGGTGGAGCATAAATTAAATGATTTATACTAATTAAATATGTTTTTTTAGGAAGTTTTAGGGAATTTGGTAACAAAGAAAATATGTGTCCTTTAGGGCACCCCATAATTAGGCAACCAATATATTTTGAATTTCTGAACCTTACAATAGATTTTAAGTCCATAAGTTTGATTATTATTTTAAATTTCATACCATAAAACAAATTCCAAATATAATTTAAAATTATGTTTTATTATTTGTTTTTATTTGCAAAAAGCTTCAAAACTATCAACTTTATGGACTTAAAATTGACTTTAAGGCTTTTGTAGTTAGGCTGAAATTTTGTTTTATAAACTTTAAATGAATTTAGTAATAGTTGCTGAATATGGGGGTTAAGTTTTGCACTATTTAAAGAATTGTAAATTAAAATTTGAGAAACTAATCTGCAAAATAAACATATAATACAGAGTATATAAATCAGTTGTTGGCATAAAGAGAACATGGATTAATAACATGTTAAGCTCTTCTTTTCTCCGTTGTTAACTGACCAGCTATTGATTGTGATTTTTTATTCATATTTTATCTTTTGTATGAAAATCGTGTTGTTTTCAGGTAATCGATCATGTGTTGCCTACCACTGATCTATATGTTGAAATAAACATCAGCACCTATATAGAGACCATGTTGAAATCAAGACTTATCACTGAGAGTTTTGACAACTCGATTGCTGTTCACTTTGGTAGTAAAGGAATAAAAACTGTTGGGAGAATTCACCCCAAAGACGGACTGTTTTAGGATTTGTCAGCACCGATTTCAATGAAATTTACCACTGACTTTATATATTCAAAATGTGGCTTTTTAACCCTTTTCTATGACTTTGTAAAACTATACTTACATTCTAAAGATATTGAGCAAGGTATATTTAATGAGATGTACTTGTTAGCCCAGCTGTCAAAATTTGTGTTTACGTAATTGGTATCGGTTTACGTAATTGGTATCGGGGGTCCAAATTAACCCCATTGATGAAATGAAATATGTACTGTTCTAAACATAATTTTAATTTTTTTTATATTTTAAATTAAAAAACATTTTTTTATATAAAAATAAAAGTTTTATTAATTAATTTTGTATATAAATAACTTTTTTCTTATATACAGTAGCCCAATAAAATCTACATACAGGAATTCAAATTAAATTTCTTTCGTTGAAAGCTGTATTTATTTGTAAGTTAAAAGTAGTGAAATATATTTGTTAAAAAAATAAATTCACACTAAAAAAAATTAAAACAACATCACTTAAGTCGGGTTTAGCAACATTTCCTATCACTTCCAAAATTTCACCGTTATTAAATTTTTTGATTCTGAGTCAAATAACGAAAATTTTGTTTGGTTTTTTTGGCTTTAATGTTCAAAATATTATGAAACTTAAAGTCCCGCCCACCCAAAAGTAGGCTTGACCGAGAATAAATTTTTCGTTATTTGACTCAGAATCAATAATTCTAATAACGGTGAACTTTTGGGCGTTATTTGAATTTTTTTTTGCTAAAATCGACATTTATTATTATAAGTCTCATAAAAAAAAACTAAAAAAACTGCTTTAAATTAAAGTAACATAATAATTTTTCCTGTATGTAGACTTTCTTGGGCTACTGTAAATAGTAGCCTTTTGATATTAAGTAAATTTTGTTTAATGTTGGGGTCCATTTTGATGATAACGATTGAACACCATTCTATGCTTGTGCAGTTTTTCAAGGTGATCACTAACTTAATTTAAGTGCTATGGGATATAATGAGGTGTAAAGCTAGATTTTTATGAAGTTGTACATTATGAAGTTTATGAGCATTAAGTATTTATTTTGCACTTTATCGATTTTTTAATGTCCCAATTATTTTATCTAAAAGTAAATATTAGAAATAGAAAAGAGATAATTTCAAAATAAAATTTCCTCGAAATCTACAATTTCAAATCGGTTTCAACGCTAACCCATAATGTTTATTAGAAACGAAGATAGTTTTTCGAAAGTTTATTAAAAAATGTTTGAAAATGTAAAATTTGGGATTTGAGATTTTTGTTTTTGGTATCAAGTTGTAATGTACATAGATGGGGGTAGAGCACTAATTTTGCAGTTTGCACTCAGTACCTTTAGAATTAAGAAAAAGTTCCATAATGTCACTACTTGTAGATTCAGGTCCATATAAATTTAACATAATGTTGCTAAGTTCATTGGTGAAGAAAATAGAAAAAGTACCATAAACCCTTGGATTCTTATTCATTCAGAACCATATATGCTTAATTTCATAGTTCTAGGTCCATTGTTAGAAGATCGAAAAAGTACCTACAGTTCTCATATATTGGTGCCTAAAAATTATCCGTTATTCCCAACTCTAACTTCACTCAGATACATATATGAGCTAACTTTAATGTCGATACGTTAAATTATTTTAAATATTAAAAAAAGTACCATTAGGAGAAAAGTATCAATTTACCTTTTCCATCTTTAACACCCGTCACGTTTGAAATTTAAAAATACTCCATTTTGCAAAAAATGTTTGTGCTACAGATATGTCTCTAACGATTAAAATCTGTATTAATGTGCTCAAGAAAAGAAATATGCTTAAAAGAAGTATCAAACTGTTTACCCCGATTTGGTCCAATACACATCTTGGCACCCGAGTTTCAAATAACATACTGTTAGTTAATTATACCCTACACCTCCATAGTGGGGAGGGTATAATTCGTTTGTGCAGATGTTTGTAACGCCCAAAAATATTAGTCTAACACCCACCTTAAAGTATATCGATCGACTTAGAATCACTTCTTGAGTCCGTCCGTCCGTCTGGCTGGTCGGCTGGCTGTCCATATAAACCTTGTGCGCAGAGTACAGGTCGCAATTTTGAAGATATTTCGATCAAATCTGGTACATATTATTTTTTGGACTCAAGGACCAAGTCTATTGAATCTTGCTGAAATCGGTCCATTATTTCATCTAGCCCCCATACAAATGTCCTTCCGAAATTGGACTTTATCTGTCATAATTGTTTAATTTATATATGTATCTCCACAAATTCCGCTCCAAAAAAGGTTTTATATATACAAAATTCATGTCACCAAATTTTGTTACGAGATTTTGTTACACACAAAATTCAACATAGTTACCTTTAATATAGACATAAATCACACGAACTAATTTCATGGTGATCGGTCCATTATTGGTCATAGCTCCTATATAAGGCCCATTTCCGAAAATCACTCAAAAATATAAATTATTGAAATTTTAAAAGAAAAATGTTTTTGCTCTTTTACTTAGTGTAGGGTATTATATGGCCGAGCTTGACCGACCATACTTTCTTACTTGTTTTTGTATGAATTCAGGAACCAATGTTAAAAAAAACAAGTAAGAGAGCTATATTCGGCTGTGCGGATTTAATATACCCTTCATCAAATTATACTTCAAAATACAAATTTTAAATATTTTTAGGTAAACCAAATTTATTTTTTTCCAAAGTTGATTTTTCCTTTTTTTGGAATTTTTTTGTCGGATTGTTATTTTTATTATTATTTAAATTTTTTTATTTTTTTATTTTAAATTTTAAAATTTTAAAAAATTTTGTTTGGGTTTTTTAAATTTTTTTTGGGTGAAAAAATTTTAATATCTATCGTTAGATATACTTAGTGTCTATATTAATGACTTAGTAATCCAGATATATGTAAAAAATAGGTCACAAATCGAGGTTGTCCTGGTTTTTTCCTCATATGGCAGCCATTTCTGGAGCAATTTTGCTGATTTTAAATAGGAAACTTCTCAAAGCATGTCTGACAGAATTATTGAAAATTTGGATCCCGAAGATATCTGGGGTCTTCAAAAAATTGATTTCAACAGACAGACGGACGGACGGACAGATAGACAGATAGATGGGCAATCGACTCCGCTATCTATAAAGATCCAGAATATATATACTTATAGGGGCGGAAAATTATATTGTGGAAATAACAAACGAAATGACAAAGTTATATATAAATATCAAAATTGGCTTAATAATTTCAAATAAAATGTATTTTCCCAGTTTTACCTCTTTTTTGGTACATTTTTTATCCCCATTGCTTTGGTAAAATTTTATTCAAATAAATTTCTGTATGCTGGTGGGAGCTCATAATAAAATATTCGTATTTTTACGTCAAATTATAGAAAAACATTTTGTAAGGAAAAAAGTACCAAAAATAAATACAATTTTTATCCCTTAAGGGTTCGAATTTCCAAAAAATACCAAATTCATATTTGTTATTTTTTGAGAAGTAAAGAAGACTATTTAAAATTTGTTTCTATATTTATTGGTTTAAATGATACATAGGGTGCCAAAAAAGTACCAAAATACAGTTTCGAATTTCAAAAAAGTACCAAACACCTTTTTTAAGTGGATAAACGTAAGTTTATGTTTTTTTGTATCTTTATTAGTTTTGAAGATATAAGGTTACGGAATTTACCCGTGTTTACCCCCTAAGCATTCAAATTTACAAAAATCCCTTCTTAGTGGATCGTTGTGGGGAGGGAGGAACCCACAGTTAAAATTTCATGCTTCTGGCTTCAGTCGGTTGGGCTGTGCGATGATGAATTAGTCAGTCAGTAACGTTACTCTTTATAATTCCTTACTAAAATAAAGTTTTGAAATTCTCCTCTTAACTCAACTACACCATAAATAACACATTCCACAAGAAAATGTATTTAAAACCAACTGATTTTCTATTTATAATTCTCATACAACACCACAAGGAGGAGAAACCATTACTCAACACTAAGCAACATAGATTTATTAGCTACAATTCCAATTTAATTTAAAATTGATTGCTCATTAAAACTAAATTATTAAAACGAAAATATAGAAAATACATAGTGTTTTGTTGCATGTCAACTAACTCGTTAGTTAATGTCATCACATCATCAACAACTTCCATGGCAGCAGTCACACAACAACAACATTCCAACCACATCCACTCTAACAACAACAAAAGGTTTTAATAAAATTGTAACTAAGAGTTGGCATGAATAGAAGCTGTTTGGATTTTCAACAACTTTGTAGCTCTAACACTAACATGCTACAAGTAGCAGCAACAGCAGCAGACAAACAACATGCATTAATTTTAAACCTTAACAAAGGAAAGAAAATATTTTTAATTTTATGAATATTTAAGTTATCTATAGTTAAATTATGGTTAAACTGGTTGACCACTTTTTCCCACACTTCTATTACTGCCACTCACACTATCTAGTCAAATGGTTGAATGGAATAAATGAATGAATGTTTCAATTGAGCCCTTTTTCATGGAGCTCAAATGTGATTGTGATTTTTGTCATTATTTCCATAATCCGCTTGAAAGGAGTCAGTCATCAACACAGAAACAGGTTGCTGGTTTTGTTGATAAAAACTCAAAAGAGAGCTCATCATGGAAATTGTTAACGATTGAACGAACGATTGTTTTTACTGCTGCCTTTTTGCAATTGTTAACACTGATTTTTGTTTTTTTTTTGTTTTTGTTTTTAAGTTTAAAACAAATCGAACCAAAATCCAATTATCGCCATGAAACATAAAACACCAATAACAGCAACAACAACAATAACAAAAATAATAATAATAACAACAACACAAAAAACTACAATACAAAAAAATCATAGTAAAAATGGTTATAAAACACAGGACAATTGAAAAATTGTACATCACAGCGCAATTGAACACTACAAAAATTAAAAAAAGCAAACAGCCAGCCAGAGCAACAAACGAACAATTATAATCTATCGAACATATTAAAAGGTTTCAAATATGATTGCAATGAAAACAATAGCCAGCAACAGTAACTAAAATTTCCAGAACAGCTCAATCGTTTCGAAACTTCATACATATGAATTTTCCTTAGGGATATTCGAAATACATGGACACTAAGATACTTTCATTTAAGAACTTCATGTCTCACGTCACTATCCATCTACGAAATAGTGCTAATGTAAATCAACTCAAATATAGCTCAACACTGTCTGTGTAAAATTTCATTCCGACATCTGCAATAGTTAATGAGTTACCAAATTATTATCTAAATAAAATGTGTCAAAACCATTCATAGATAAGGATTGAGATCGAAAAATTCTTAACACACGTTTTTCATTACATTTTTTAACCCAAGTATTATTTGAATTTTTTTTTGATCAAGTTACCTTTGAAAAACATGTCAGTTATTATGTGTAATGTCAATTATATTAATTTTTTTGTTAATCTGATTAAAATGAGTGACCAGAAAAAAGTGCGTACTGAAATTATTAAATATTTTCAACAAAACCCAACTTGGTCTTACAAAAAGTTGGCCAAGCATACAAAGGTCTGCCGTCAAACTGTTTCCAATGTTATTAAACAGTACCGGGAGAACTTGTCAGTTGATAGAAAACCTGGTTCAGGTAGAAGGAATGGTCCACATGATGTTTCTAAAGCCAAAAAAATAGAACGCATTTTCAAAAGAGCTCCCAACACATCCGGTAGGAAAGCAGCCCGGTTAGCTCAGTGCTCGGACTATTTGGTACGAAAAGTTAAAGCTAATGCAGGTTTAAAAACATACAAGGCTCAAAAAGTTCCTGACAGGAACGCTACTAAAAATTTAGAGGCCAAAAACAGAGCACGGAAATTGAAGTCAAGTTTTATAAAAAAATATTCTTGCTGCATAATGGATGACGAAACGTATGTTCTGGCAGATTTTTCGCAACTTCCAGGTCAAAAATTTTATGTTGCTGATGCTCGAGGGAATGTTGAAGAAAAGTTTAGGACCCAAAAGCAGACAAAATTTCCCAGAAAGTTCTTGGTATGGCAAGCAATATGCAGTTGCGGCAAAAGAAGCCACTCATTTGTTACAACGGGCTCTATAAATACCGAAATTTACATCAAGGAATGTTTACAAAAAAGGCTGCTTCCATTCATAAGACTTCATAATGTGTCCACTTATTTTTGGCCTGACTTGGCATCCTGTCACTATGGCAAACAAGCCCTTGAGTGGTACAAGAACAATAATGTGGTATTTGTACCAAGAGAGGCAAATCCTCCAAACTGCCCGGAGCTAAGGCCAGTGGAGAGATATTGGGCTCTTGTTAAAAGAGAATTGAAGAGTACAAAAAAGGTGTCCAAAAGTGTGGTAGATTTTAAACGGAGATGGACTACATGTTCGAGCAAAGTGACAGAAAGCACTATAAAAACGTTAATGGAAGGGTTTCCGAAAAAGGTTCAAAATTTCATCACTAGTGATTAAAACTATAAAAATAATTTTTTTTGTAAATTGTAATAATAATTTCAATCAAATAAAAAAAAATTAAAGCTGTAAGTTTAGTGGTTTCTTTTTTATAAACATATATGTATGTTAAGAATTTTTCGATCTCACTCCTTAATTAAATTTGTGTTCGGTATCAAAGATAGTCAAAAAGCTCTTTACCCTAAAAGTTCTAAAATTAAAAATATGAATACGAAAAATATGAAATAATAATAATGTTGGATAGGAAGTATTCATTAGAATACCAATATTTGCATCGAATGTAAAATTATAGAGATATTAGTGTTTTTAGTTAAATTTGAACTATTTTTTTCATGTTAAATTTTTGAGGTACTTTAAATTTCTAAATAAATGAGAAATTAACCCTGGGTTCTCTTTTGTCTTATTTCTGACTTTCTTGTTGAGTTTTCCGTTTTGGTGTATTCACGGACTTATAGTAAAATTTCAGGGATAATATTTTTGCGGAACATTTTAACCCCTTAAATCCCTGTTTTAATGGTGTTTTTAGCACTTTTTTAAAAGAAGAACAAAAAAGACCCATGCCTTGAGGATTTAGAGGGTTAACATATTCTACAAAAATATTCTCCGTAACATTTTACATAAATTTGCTAAATACATTTTATACCTAAAATGTTCTTTAAAATAAAAATCTTAATAAATGAGAAATTAACCCTGGGCTCTCTTTAGTTATGTTTTTTTTCTGACTTTCTGGTTGAGTTTTCCGTTTTGATGTATTCAGGGACTTATAGTAAAATTTCACGTATAATTTTTTTGCAGAACAGTTTAACCCCTTAAATCCCTGTTTTAATGGTTGTTTCTGCACTTTTTTAAAAGAAGGACAACAAATACCCATGTCTTGAGGATTTAGAGGGTTAACATATTCTACAAAAATATTCTCCGTAACATTTTACATAACTTTGCTGAACACATTTTATACCTAAAATGTAAGAATCACATGGTTGCTTATGCCGATTAAAAATAAGAATGTGCCAGAGTTGGGAAAATTTAACCCTTCCTCAAATGAAATTCAGATGTAAACTTTCAAAACGCCGATACATGTGTCTTTTTTTTGTCTCCTCTATCAAAATTTATTGGTCGGACATTGTAATTTTATTTTTTTGTGTTGTACAGTGTAATAAAGTCTGGACTGTAAAGCGGTTGAGGCAAATCTTCCCAACCACTTCTTTCTAAATAGTTTTTAAGAGGTATTGCAACATGTGGCCGAGCGTTGTCATGATGCAATATATGGTTTCATGTCTGGCAGCATATTCTGGGTGTTTTTCGGCCAATGCTAGCTTCAGTTGCGTTCTGTATAGGTTCCCTGTGATGATCTGACCAGATTTCAGCAGCTCATAATAGATAAGAGTCTTTTGGTCCCACCAAAATACAGATAATTACCTTAGCTTTGGTGTCGATTCGACTGGTAGGCCGAGCTTCACATACGATTTAATTTTTCATCGCAAGTAATGATTCGGTGCAAAAATGATTTTCTTTTATAGCGTTCAAGCATCATTTCGGACATACAAAATTGTCTTCCAAGGTCTCAGCTTTAATTCGTATGGTACGCAATTTCCCTGCTTTTGGATGAAACCTGCTGCTCGCAAACGTTTTGAAATATCTGCTTGAGTAGATGACAAAGATTTTGAAAGATTTTGAGTTTTAAAACAATCTTCATGGTGTAATGCATCTAATTCTTGGTCTTCAAGCTTGTTTGGCTTGCCTGGACGACCTTTGCCTCGCAGATTGAAACCAATGAAACACATTTAATTATCAAATAAAGTTTGTACAGAATTTTAATAATATTTATCGTCCTATTCCATCTGATTACTATTTAATTTAATTTTTCCATTATTATAGAAAATTCAAAAAAGTACAATTCGAATAAAGAAATAGTACCATGAAGTATCCCCTTGAATTTCCACTTAATTCGGACCATATATGCTTAATTTCATGTTTCTAGATTTATTATTATAAAAAATTTAAAAAAGTACCATTAGAATATAGAAAAAGTACCAAAAAACTGTCACTTGTAGTCCCCCACATTCGGGTTCATATAAGCTTTACTTCATGTTTCTAGGTTCATTGGTGAAGAATTACAAAAAGTACCAAAGGAATAAAGAAAAAGTACCATAAAGTCTGCCCTTAGAATTTTCACTCACTTAGGTCAATATATGCTTAATTTCATGTATCTAGGTCCATTGTTATAAAAAATTTAAAAAGTACCTTGAAAAAGTATCATAAATTCCCCTCCTTGAATTCTTACTCACTTATGACCATATATGCTTAATTTAATGTTAATAGGTCCATTAGAAAAAGTACCACTAAATACACCTTTGGCGGATTCTTACCCATTCAGGATCATATGTGTCTAATTTCAATATTCGATGTTCATTATAATAAATATATTCAAAAAGTACAATTGAAATAAAAAAAGTTCCATAAAATCTCCCCCTTGGATTCTTATTCACTCAGAACCATATATGCATAACCCTTAAATGCATGATTTTTACATTTATTTTTCTATAAAGTATCAAATATTTAGTTGATTTTTCGTACTCCATTTGATTTTTCTGAATTAGAATCTGAATTAGTATGAAGCTTATATTCGTCTAAAATTAAGTGGAACTAGAATGTAGACAATTGGCAACAATATGCATTAAAGGGTTAATTTCATATTTCTAGGTTCATTATTAAAGAAAATTCAAAAAGTACCATTAGAATAACGAAAAAGTACCTATAGTTCAGTTCTCACATTTTGGTACCTAAATAATATTCCATATTCCTAACTCGAACTTCACTCAGATACATATCAGCTAACTTTAATACCGATAAGTTAAAATATTAAAAAAAGTACCATTAGCAGAAAAGTACCAATTTTCCATTTCCTTCTTGAAGTTTGAAATTTAAAAAAATACCCCATTTTGCCAAAAATGTTTGTGCTACAGCATGTCTCAAAAGATTAAAATCTGTGTTAATGTGCTCAAAAAAGTACCAAACTTTTTATCCGGATTTGGCCCAAATAGTTAATTTTTATTTTTGTATGAAGCCAGAAACCAATGTTAAACAAAATTATCAAAATACAATTTTATTCAATTAAATTTCTGTATGTTAGAAGGAGCTCTAATAAAATATTTGTATGTCTACGTCAATTTATAGAAAAAGCTATTTTATGAAAAAAGTACCAAAAATAAACACAATTTTTTTTTAATAAATGTATTTTCCCGTTTTTACCCATTTTTTATCCCCATTGCGGTGATAATAAGTTATTCAAATAAATGTTTGTATAATGGTGCTCATAATAATATATTCGTATGTCTATTTATAGAAAAAACATATTTTATGAAAAAAGTACCAAAAATAAACAATTTTTTTCCAAAAAATAACACATTCATATTTGTTATTTTTTGATATGAATAAAGAATACGATATAAAATTTGTTTCTATTGGTTTATTGGTTTTAAAGATACATAGTGTGACAAAAAAGTACCAAAATACAGTTATTAGCCGTTTTCTTCCCTAAAAGGTTCGAAAAAATACCAAAAATCTGTCAGTATCATGTAATTTTAAGTTTTTTTTGTAACTTTGATAGTTTGGAAGATACAAACCAAATTTACCCGTTTTTACCCCCTAAACGTTCGAATTTTCAAAAATGTCATGCTTCTAGCTTCAGTGGTTTGGGCTGTGCGATGAGGAATGCGTCGGTGAGTCAGTAACGTTACTCTTTTATATATATAGAAGACCAAAAAGGACGAAACATAAATGTAATTGAACTGACCCCCAATAAACATCATCCCATGAAAATGTTAGCGAAAGAAACCTCAAATTTAGGCTAAACTAAACTTACTCCATTTACAGAAGAATACCTCAGTTCAAATTGACATGCATTAGGAAGAATTTTAGGAATTTCACCTGATCCTGATGTCACACAAAATCTCATCTAAAAATATGTCATTATTAAAACATCAAAAGCAACGCAAATTGATTAGAATGACAAATGACACTTGAAACTTTAACCCAGTTTTGAATATGAGTGTCTGTCTCTCTCTATGTAATTGCATCTTTATGACAAAGAACTAAATAAAATACAAAAAACCTTTTGCTATTAATGTTTATTCTTTTTTAAAAAAAAATATTTTCTATAATAATATTGTACCACAATGCAATTGTGTAATACGAAACACTTGTTTTGCCAATAAACACTTGAAAGAAATTTTCTAAATTGAAAATCTAAAGGAAAAACCAAGAATAAAGAAGAAAACATCAAAGAGTTTTTTTGTTTGATTGAAAAGAATTAGGAGAATATGAATAACAAAACCTACAAGAAGGGTGTGTATAGTTAAGAAATTGTTGGGAATACAAAGAGATGATGTCTTAAATGAATAGTGATGGATGGTTCCCTAAAGACAACAATATGATGTGACAGTTTTTGTGTTTAATTTTCTATATTATAATACAATAATTTCCATAATAAGTTGCTGTTTTCTTTAATGAATTGGATGAGAAGTAATTTCGGAAATTTCGAAAATAAAAATTATTTGTAGAATTTTGGTACTCTAAGAACTTTTGGTCCTTCGATCAATGATTTTTGGTTATTTAATTTAAGGAATTACTGCCACACAAACCCAACAGTAATAAAAATGTATTTCTTTTATCAAGAATTACTAGTGTCCCAAAATAATCCTTTTGTTATTATAATAATTATGAGAAAACACATTTCGAAATCTTTTTGTAACTCAAAATTCTAAGAATAGAATTTGTTCGCCATAATTAATATTTTGTTTCCCACATCATGGCAACCAGAAAACTTCCCAACCAATTAAAAACTCATTGTTGGCCATAATTTACTACCAAGTTGGGAGCAAGCAGCCACTCAATCATAAAAATTGCAATAAAATTATATGCTCAATTTTTGCATAACAACATAAAATCAAAATTTCTGCCTGTAAGAATTGAACATCAAATTACAGCATAACGCAATTAGAAAGTGAAATGAATGAAATTGTTATGATTTGTTTTAAGGCAAAGACTTCCTTCCCACCATTAAAACTGTCACAACAAATCAAAACATTAAAGATGCGCCCAATTACAAGTACAAAGTTGAAACAAACAATTAAAGACAACAACAACATGAATCATTTATATAATATTTAGTAGCCGCACAAAAATTCTCACTCACGTGCCGCTAAATGTAGCAAGTTGTTTTTACACACAAGTTAGTTTTACACATACGCAACAAAAAAACAATCATAAATCGATTTGTTCCACAACGAATGTGGCAAAAGAAAAACATTGTTTCCCAAAACAACATCACTTCACCACCAACCATCACCAGCAAAACATCACTCTATTAGTTGGCCTTTAAAACACAGCTACAGAGACCTCAAATCACCAACCACCCCATTGTGTTGGGTAATTGTTGTTCCTGTAATGCTGTGCATTTAATATTAAACCGTGAAAGTATTTAAGAGTTTTTATTTTTTTGAACAAAAATTATGATGAAGTTTATGATGTTTTTCGGTGTGAAGACACGTTGAAACCTGTCTTATCAGTTTAATCAAAAATTATATTTTTCTTATCATTATTTTATAGGAGTTTTTTTTTGTACACAGCAACAGCAAGCAATTGTTTTCTGCGTAATTATTTGTAGATGCCACAAAAATATTTTTATTAAAAATAAATATTCTGCCTGTTTCCTGAAGTCGAAAGACTTCAAATACAAATTATTTAAACTCACTTTTCATTCGACATCGAGGAACAGACAGTTTGCTTGGGTAGTAATAACAATTGGAAAATCTAAAACTATTAATATATAATTTACGAGGGAATCAGGGATTTTATAATATTTTAAACAAATATTTCAAAAATATTTTTTTGCAAAAACTCGAAAAATGGAAATTTTTCTGGCAAGCACACAGGCAAAGAAAAAGTTATAATCACACAGTATAATATGTTAGGATTTTATGGCTGCTGTCAAATTATATTATGGTTCCTAGAAATCACAACCATATTATGGTCGCAGCACAATCATATTGATAATGTGATAGCTGCACAATCATGTCAGTTGATAATCATATATGAGTAGTAGCAAAATCCAAAAAAATAATCCTCTGATAAAAGATGTTTGCAAAACAAGTAAGAAAGTATGGTCGCTCAATCGCGACAATATAATACCCTACACTAAGTAAATGAGAAAAAAAACATTTTGCTTTTAAAATATGAATAATTTATATTCGTGAGTGATTTTCGTGATGAACCGATCACCTTCATGGTGATTTATGTCTATATGAAAGTTATTTATGTTAAATTTTGAGTATATAGTAGGGCATTCATTCGACTAATGATCGTTCGATTAATCGAATAATTTCTTATGAATAATCTTCGAACTATTTAAAAATGGCCATTTTCAAATAACGAATAATTCGAACAATTTTATGTAGAATAATCGAATAAATGTTCCTATATATTTAATATTATAAAATTGCTTGACATTTTTCATAATTATAAATTTAAATAAGTAATAATGACTCACAAAAATTGTATTGTTTCTGAAATTCGACAAATAACTAAAGACAAAGGGACTTTCGATTACTGTAGATGAGTGTTCCGATAGCTCCTTCTATAAATATATAAATATTACTGCAAGAAGTTACAATTCTAAAAACAAATCTTTCAAAATGTTTAACTTAGGACTTGAACCAATGAAAATAAAAGGTACGGAATAAAATATTTGTTATTTAGCTGGCGAAGTATTAGAAGATTTGCAATTAATAATCAAAATATTAACTTAGATTAAAGTGGAGTTGAATGTGATGGAGAATGTGATTTTGAAACGGTCGTCGAAAGTGATATTGAGGATGACATTTATAATGATTACGTTGAAATCTTAAAATATATGTATATAAGTGATGTTATTAACCGCGTACGTAAGTGTTGCAAAATATTTAATAAATCGAATGATAAACACAAATATTGCAAACTAACTTTTTGTTGCAAGAAAAGAAATGGAGTTCGTCTTATACATGATTTTGAACATCGTTGAACATCGTTGTCTAACGTCGTAATAAACTTTTTGCGTATTTGTAAATGCGTCAATCATGCACTGCCTGACTTCAAACTTTGGACAGATTCCCTTTAGTGTGTAATTCCCCAAGGCCACTTTATTAAGCAAAGATTCGGCAACGTTGATAAAGCTTGTTGTATAATACAATTTGTTATAAATAATTCAGAAATATTGAATAATTAATTTACTAAAGAATTAGTTACTCAATTTAAAACCCGAATTAATGAACGACATGTCGCGACATAAAATAGTTCTTAATACGTTTATATTGTATTTGAATTCAGGATCATGTCCAACTAGCTTAATTTTTTTAAAGCATAGCTCCAAAACGGAAACTAAAGGGTTTGCTAGTCAATTCATTTGTGGGTTGTTCGGGACTTAATCTGATCAGAGTATTTCTGATGAAAATTTAATGATGAACTTTGTTTTCGAATGCTTTTTAACATTATCAATACTTGAATGTTAACATTAACGTTATTTTTTGATTTTCTTTAACAATAAAATATTAAAAAACCGACATCAAAACTTAATTTTTTACTTTTTTTGAAAAATATAAATTATTCGAATAATTCGATTAAGTTTAAACGTGTGATCGAATTATTCGATCAAGTTAAAATCTCTTATTCGAATTATTCGTTTTATTCGAACAAGAGAAAAATCGAAAAATTCGATTACCCTAGTATATATATTCTGGATCCTTATAGATAGCGGTGTCTATTAAGCCATGTCCGTCTGTCTGTTGAAATCAATTTTCCGAAGATCCCAGATATCTTCGGGATCCAGTTTGCTATTTAACATCAGCAAAATCGGTCCACATATGGCTGAGATATGAGGAAAAAACCAGGACAACCTCGATTTCTGGATTACTAAGTCATTAATATAGACAATATGCATATCTAATGATAGATATTTCAATATTTTATTCTGTGGAAAACATATAACTTTAGTAGAATGCTGAAATTGTTATATCCCTGCCGTTGTACAGGGCTCTTTCAAACGTGTCACGGCTAGATCTGCAGGATGTATTATGATATAAACTCTTGATAAGACGAATGCACTATAAATCACATCATGATTCAGATTGTCGAGGTCTTTCTCGAAATGTATGAAACATGGTTACAGTGGTGAGGTCCATTCCACAGATTGCTCCGTAAAGACACGAAGTGGACTTTTGGGGTATGAATCCAGCCTGTTCCTGTCTCAATGCTGGTGTCATCCTATTCTTGCAATTATCTTATTCACCCCCATCGCGAATCAATGTTCACACGAAATATTTTCCCTTTTCCTTTTTTCGTTCATCAACTTTGTTCAGGTGAAAAAATTCCCCTTGTTGTGAAATTTTTAGATGGAATTTTGTAAACAATAAACAGCTGTTACGAACAAAAATCAACTATTGTGAATGAAACGTTCATGGAACATAATCTGTAGGATCTAAATATAAATCATCGAGTAATTGGGAGTATTATCCAGCACTGGTATGGGGATTCGACTTCAAAAAGCTCCGCAGAAATTCCGTTCACTCCTGGAAATTTGTTACCCTTAAGAGATCGCCATGCAGAAACAATGTATGGATCGTTCTAGTGCGGCTCACATATGCAATCAATCCATACAGGTTGATTATTCCCCAGGAGCATACGATTATAGTGAACTGCCCAAACCTCTACCTGTTCTTCTTCCTCATTTGTCTCAAGTTCCGCATTTGCCGGAGTCTTCGCGTTGTGGTATGGCTACTCGTGAGATTTCTAAGGTTGCTTTCTGCTGCGTTTTGTGCGTCCCTACTGATGTTATTGTTCCAATGAGGCTTGTCCCGTCGAGCTAAGCGCTTCACTTATACATCTATAATTTCAAGAAAGATTTATAATTTTATATTTTTTTATTAATTAATATAGTTTTTTTTCAGTGTAGTTTGTTTGTTGTTGACAAGTGTCTATTCATTGTTGTAACAACAGACACAATAACATTGATTTAACAAAACAAACAGACAACAACAAGAAAATTCTTATTTGTTGTTCTCAATTTTTTCCTTTTTGAAACAACAAAAACAACAAACATTCTCCATTCTTCTATACAAAACAACAATTGCGCATTTTCATCAAATAGTATATTCTTTTTTGTGGTAAAATATTAAAGAAGCAATTGATGAATTTTTGCTCTCTCACTAAGGTATTTTTTAAAAATGGAATAAAAACTAAAATACAAATGTTGTTGTGTTTGAAGTTTATTTTTTTTTTTGTAGAGATGTTTATCTTCTTAACTACGACTACAATGAATGATTGAATGTATGAATCAATAGAGATAGATGAGATGGTTGGTTGCTTGCTTGGTTGTTTGTTTGTTAAAAAGATGTAAAGATTTTGAGATGAAATGAAATGATTTAACCAACCAACCAAAAACAAAGTAATTGCTGGGTCAAAAACAATTATGCGGTGTTTTCATCTTAATTTTTTTTCATATAATTTTTTAATTTTCAGATTTATGTTTTCAAAGTTGTTATAATAATTTAAATTGATGCAGTAAGTAGTGTAGCAGAGATTTGTGTAAAAAGGTGCTAGAGATGTGGTTAAAGTAAACTTAAATTGTTTTTTAGTCTAATCTTAAATATTGATCTGTTTTTTTTATTTCTTTGTAGGATAATTAATTTAGAGGTTAATGTTTAACTGCGTGATTTGTATGCTGAGTCCAATTAATGTTAGACATTGTATGTAATTAATGTATAGAATGCGTTATGAGAACCTGGCTGTATATTAGTGTTAGAAGTTGATCGACTTGGTTTATTTATTAAGTGTTAGAATTATAAATTGATCATTTACTTAGTCTTTGATGTATCTTTTTAGGTTTAATACTTATGTTTTGAGATAAGTTGACGTCATTATTAAATCATATTTAATGTTATATTTTTTATAGAGAAGAAACAAACCTGTCAGCGTGATATATCCTACTGAGCCGAATATATAGTCTTCACTCTATTTGTACAAAAATGTTTTTTTTCTTATATTTTTCTCTAAATTTGGGCCATTGGACCAAATCTGGAAAAGACTTTGATTGGTATACATTAAGGTGTCCCTTATTTTCCGCTGAAAACTTTCGTATTGACCTAAAATACCACCAAAAAAATGTTTAGCTTGTTCTAAGAAGGGCAACCCGTGCCAACTTAGCGATTTAGTTTTGAGGTGCATTTAAAAGGGGAAAAATGGATTTTTTCAGTTTTTGTAAAAATTTTGCCATTAAATAATAACTTTTGCAATTTAATTTAAAAGAATCGAAATTTGTACGTAATTGTCATTCTAATAAGATATAAAAGACAAAACTTGGTTAAAAAATGTTAAAGTTATTAAAAAATCGCCAGGCCATTAACGTGTCTCAGGCCACTAGAACAAGAAATATAGGAACAAAATTAACATATTTTGAGAAATATTAAAATAAAAGCTTATTTTTACTTAAAATAAATCCAAATTTACATGTATATGAGTTTTTTTCTTCTTAGGACAGGTATAACCAAAAAAAATATTTTTTTAACGGCAGTTTCAAAACTCCAATTTCAAATTTTTAAAAAAATTTTGTTAAACAAATTTCAGAATTTTTTGATCATAACATGGGGATTTATTTACAACATAATAGGAAATAAAAATCTGAAAAAAATATTTCAATACCTCCTATAGTTTTTCCGTAGCTGCGATTTAAATTTTGCGATTTTCGAGAAAAACTAATTTTTTGGCCATATTTTGGCGAATGAGTCGAATTTGCTTACTGTTATGATTTTTAAATAAACGCTATGCAGGATATTATAGTCTATGTAATTTTAAATATAGTCTGAAAGTTTTACTAAAATTGGAAAACGTTAAGCCTTAAATCGTGAAGGTCAAAAGTAAATTTTTTCAATATTTGGAATTTCTCATGGAAATATAGCGAAATGTTATATATTTTTGGACCGATTTTGATGAAACTTAAGAACAGAAATACCCCTGAATTATTATTATCTATGTTCAGAATTTAGTATCCGAGATATAAACAAAAATATGTCAAAAACTTATCTGTGGGCCATCAAAAATATGAGCTCTTAGTTTTTCTGTATTCAAACCTGGACACTTTCTTGAAAGAAATACAAAACATGGACCATTTTTATCTAAAATTTATACCTTCGCCCAATTAAAATTAGCACCATTCATATTGACTGTATTTTTCGTGATTTTAAAATTTGAGTGTCATTAAGGGTTAATTTCCATTTTTGTGCTGATATTATAAATACTAGAGTTCTGTTATATTTGTCTTAAGTTTCATTAAAATCAGCCCAAAAATATATAACATTTCGCTATCTTTCGAAGAGAAATACCAAATATTGAATAATTTGACCTTTGACCTTCACGATTTAAGCGTTGACGTTTTCCGATTTCAGTAAAACTTTCAGAGTATATTTAGAATTATCTGGACTATAATATTCTGAATAGGTTCTAATTAAAATTAATTCGCTAAAAAATGCCCAAATAATTTGTATTTCTTGAAAATTTTAAAATTTAAATCGCAGGTACGGAACAACTATAAGAGATATTTTCATATTGTTTTCATATTTTTATTCCCTATTATATTTTCAACTAGCTTGACCCGGTGCTCTTCGCTGCCCACGTCGAAGTAAAATAAAAAAATGTGAAAAGATTTTATAAGCAAATAAATTAATATAATTAATACCGGAATTTCTTGATTGTTATTAATTGCATACTATGCCGTTGAAGGTATTAAAAATATCCTGTGATTTTAAAAAATCTTGAAGCTTTTTTAAGACATTTGCCTATTTTTAGTCAGACTCCTTATAATGATATGAAAGCTATTTATTATAATAGTTAAATTAATGCTTCAAATGAGTTATTTTGTTACCATTGTAGATAAAATATATAAATATTCGAATATCAAGTGAATCTAATTGTAAGAGTCTTTAAATTACGTTGATGTCAGTGTCCTGTTATACCAGAAATTAAGAAGGCATGCCACACCCCTTGTTCACATCCGTCCCAATTTTGGATAAACTTCATGTACTGGTAAGAAATTGATTCGTATAAAGTTTGAAGGCTGTCGCAATAATAGTTCCGCAGATATTTGAAAATACTATATACTTTGCATGGGAAGTTACCGCCCACTTATCCACTCACGACCATTTTCAGCTATTCTATGTAAAATGATAACAGAGCTATTCGGACAAAGTTGGAAGAATCTAGTAATTTTAGATCTCAAGATATTTAGAAATAACTAATTACTTTGTATGGGAGGTGACTCACCGCGAGTTCCGATCCTTCCCATTTTTTTTATTAACTTCTTGCACTGATAAGAAATTAACTCATATGAAGTTTGAAGCCTTTCACATTTACAGTTCTCCAGATATTCGAAAATAACTATTTACTTTGTATGGTAGGTGCCACGCCCACTAATTTAATACCGCCCATTTTCAGCCAAACCATGTAAAATGATAAGGGTGCTATTCGGACTAAATTTCAAGACTTCCACAATTATAGTTCACCATATATTTGAAAATAACTATTTACTTTGTATGGGAGGTGTCACACCCCCTGTTCCGATCCGTCCCATTTTTGTTAAACTTCAAACAGTGATACGAAATTGATTCGTGTTAAATTTGAAGATAGTCTCAATTCTATGAGACTATCTATGTTCCAAATTTCAATCAAATCGGTGCAGCCGTTTACTCTTGATTGTTTAAGAACTAAAGGTACCAATTTTACCGGTTTTCCTCCTTTAAATCTCTTTTTGATTCAAGTACTAAAAAAAGATATAGCCTATTGACGCTTCCAAGTAAGGATCCATCTATGTTCCAAATTTAAATAAAATCGGTTCAGCCGTTTAGGCGTGATGCTCAAACAAACCAACAAACAAACTTACAAAGACATTTATATATTTATATGGATAAATCCCAATGAGATCATCAAAAAATTCTGAAATTTGTTTAAACAAATTTTTAAAAATTTGTTGAAAAATAAAAAAATATTTTATTTTCTTTCAGTAAACCACTTTTTATACCCTTCACCTTCGTGAGAAAGGTATATATAAGTTTGTCATTCCGTTTGTAATTTTCACAATATAATTTCCGACCCTATAAAGTATATATATTCTGGATCCTTATAGATAGCGATCTGTATGTCTGTCCGTCTGTTGAAATCAACTTTCCAAAGCCCCCAAATAACTTACATATACGATTCATATATCAATATCTCCGGAATTCTTCCGGCTCGGTTGCTATTTAAAATAAAGAAAATAGGACCACAAATGGCTGAGAATAAGGAAAAAACCAGGACAACCTCGATTTTTGACCTATATCTGGATTACTAAGTCATTAATATAGACAATATGGATATCTAATGATAGATATTTCAAAGACCTTTGAATCGAGGTTTTTTGACCTACAATGGGTCAAAATTGAAAGAAATATTTTTTAACCCGAATTTTTTTCTCTAAACATTAGAAAAAAAGTTGAAAAAAACACAAAAAAAACTTTTAATATTTAAAAACAAAAATTTTTTTTTTAAAAATTAAAAAAACAACTTTGGAAAAAAAATAAATTCTGTTAACCTAAAAATATTTAAAATTTTTATTTTGAAGTACAATTTGTTAAAGGGTATATAAGATTCGTCACAGCCGAATATAGCTCTCACTTGTTTAACATTGAAATTGATGGAGCAGAGTTATCATAGAATTTATCAAGCTGAGTGAAGTTCACTTTTTTTTAATTTCTCCTCAAGTTACGAGATAGTCTGCTATCAATAGCTATTAAAAACAAACTAAATTGTTCAAATTTTGATAGGAGTCAACGGACAGATGACTGTTGACAGGAGCAGTGTTTTCCTTTCAGTTAAGAGTCGCAGACTTATTGACCCCACTATTATGAATAGTACATCTCCTATGATATCAACAACTTCCCAAACACAACTCATAAAATGTAAACTTTTCCTTCAGTATCCTGGTTCTGTTACTAAATTTGTGAACTCCGCTGTATCTAAACCTACGTACATGTTTATTGTATGTGTTTATACAGTTAAATATTGTCTAATATCATCCATAAGATTAGATTGTCTTCTTTTTTTTTGTATTCTCTCTGTTGGTTAGATTTGATTTGATTCTTCTTCTACATGTGTTTAATTTTATTTTGCTCCTTCAGAACGGTTGTTATAACAATTTTAGCAGTAAACGTGTATGTATGTTTGAGTTTTTGTTGCGAGTATTTTCGTCGCATATCTTTCGTTTTCAATCTTATCTCAATTGTTTAGTTTAACTTTCATTTATGTACGGCAGATTATTCCTGACAACGAAATACAACTTTGGCAACAAACTTTACTATTTCATTTGCCCCATCTTCCTTTTTTGCAACACACGCACACACACACAGATATACCAACCAATTCATTCACATTTATAGAGTAGGATGTGTATGTTGACGATGATGTTACTTGTGTATGTGTCTCATACTCTGACATTAGTTTACGATTTCATTGTGCTTTTTTTCTAACTGTGATTCTTTTTTATTCGCCTTCCCCTTCTGCTGGCCTTCTCCCTCTCCACACTACTCCCAGGAATTGCTATAATTTAATAGAATGTTGTCAAACGTCAAAAAGCCAAACATAAAATCAGCAGTAGCTGTGTTAGAGGCAGCATTAAGTAACCAACTTCAGCAGTGAGTGAGTGTGAGTGCGTGCGTGCACAATAAACCCCCTTTAATACCGGGGATTTGTCACAATCAAGGGTGCCTTAAGCTGCAGGGCTGTATTGAATTTGTATTTGCTTTAAATTGTACAAAAAACATAACTAACTTCAACAGGAGACACATATTGGTTACATTCAGAGCTTAAAAAGAACTTAGTTTAGGTTTTAAGAAATAAATATGGAATTATGGAAAATTACCGGTCCAATCTGTTGAAAATCAAACAAATTGTCTTTCAAAATACTCTAGATAAAGAACCATTGATTTTTGAATGCATAATTAAAAAAATTTATTCTATTTGTATAAATCCCCCGTTTCTTCCAAACCGGACATTTTAATATGTTTTTGTTGTGCGATATCGTACAGCCCACAGGGTTGAACAACGACGTTATTTCGATGTTTAAGGTGTCATGAAACATGATTTGTGGGGCTTGCTTTTCGTTATTCTTCAAAGAATTCTGGTAAAAAAATGGTGATGAACCATTTCAAATTGACAGTTTCAAATGACGCTATTTTTTCGCCAAAAAACAGTCGAGTATTTTTATACCCTTCACCATGAGTGGCAAGGGTATATATAAGTTTGTCATTCCGTTTGTAATTTCCACATTTTTCATTTGCGACCCCATAAAGTATATATATTCTGGATCGTTATAGATAGCGGAATCGATATAGCCATGTTCGTCTGTGTGTTGAAATCAACTTTCCGAAGCCCCCAAATAACTTACATACACGATTCATACATCATTCATACACTAGGACAACCTCGATTTTTGACCTATATCTGGATTACTAAGACAATATGGATATCTAATGATAGATATTTCAAAGACCTTTGCAACGACGTATATAAGACCATAGTAAGTTGGACATAAAATGGGTCAAAATCGGAAAAAAATATTTTTTAACCCGAATTATTTTTTTATCAAAAATTTTTTTTCCAAAAAAAAATTAATTAAAGAAATTTAAAAAAAAAATTTTGAAAAAACTTTTTTTAAAAAAAATTAAAAAAAAAAATTTTAAAACATAAAAAATTTAGATTTTGTTTAAATAAAAATATTTAAAAAAAAAAAATATTTTTAAGTATAATTTGGTGAAGGCTATACAAGATTCGGCACAGCCGAATATAGCTCTTTTACTTGTTTTTAAATATATTCGTTCAGTAAAAAGGTATTAGAGGTATTAGTCGCCTAAGTTTATGCAGTGTCACTCAGTTTAAACATTAGTGGTTAAAGGTGCCATTATTTTATGTATAAAAATATATTAAAATTTGTTCTCTCGATCCACTCTCCAGTGTTTGAGTCCATCTATCCTCATCATCATACTGGATCTATAATTCTTTTGCATTTCACTTTGTTCTGTTGAGTCGGCAGTAATTTATTTCAAGGTATTCCCTATCCCTCATTTACAGAACTTTGTGGTAATCCGATATAATATTTGGTATTGTCTGCTATGACCTTTTCACATCTTTCTGCCAACATATGGATTCCGAGCCAAAAGAACGAATCAAGCCAATAACGGATACTCTGGTCAAAGCGAAGCGGGAGAGGCAAAATGAATAAGTAGCGTTCGGTACAGGTTCCCAGTGATGCCCTGGCCTGATTTCAGCAGCTCATAATAGATAGGACCATTTTGCTCTCACCAAATACAGATAATTACCTTAGCACCATGGATATTTGGATTTGGTATCGATTCGGCTCTTACACTTCGGGTTATCGTAACAATTATTTTCTTTTATAGCTTTCGAGAATCGTTTTGGACATGCAAAATCATCTTTCAAGGTCTCCCGGCTTCAGTTCGTATAGTACTCAATTTACCTGATTTTCGATGAATCGTGATGATCACAAATGTTTTAAAATTGCTGCTTGAGTAGCTCCCAATGATTTAGCAAATTCTTGTTGAGTTTGACAACAATCTTCATGGAGTAATACCTCCAATTCATGGAAAGACGGAGTAGTGTTTGTTGACGTTTGACTTGAATTGATAAATATTATATTCCGCCGGAAATATGTTGGCAGGTAGTAGATTCCACATACGTATTGTTCGACCAAAATAAGAGTTTTCCCTATAATGTGTCGTGCGATCGGTACTTAAATTAATAGCAAATGGGTGAGATCTGTGTGATAGTCGGGTGTTCCGAATGAAAGTGCGCGTATTGGGTATAAGATTACTTATGTCTACTGAACAACGCCTGTGATAATATCTGTAAAATAAGGATAAGCTGCCCACATTACGACGATGTTCTAAAGTATCGATAAACCGGGTAACATTTTCATCACTTATAAGATCAACCGCCCTTCTTTGAATCCGGTCCAGCAGCTCTAGACTTGACCTTGTAGCTCCGGCCCATATGTGGGAATTATATTCCATTTTTGGACGAATGAAGCTTGTGTATATACGAAGAAGATCAGAAGGGGAGAAATATGTCCGACACTTCTCAAGAAACCCAAGCACCTAAAAGTTGCCTTCGCAACATCGAATATATGACGTTACCCATACGAAGAATTGATTCTGGTGAAATCTCGAGACGTTTATGTGTCAATAGGCAGCACTGAGTTTTGAGTGCCTTCGAAATGTCGAGTGCGACTACTTTACTCTCTCCCATGCGGTGTATTGATTGACACCACTGTTCAGAAAGAAACGCCATTAGGTCTCCAGTTGAACGACTACTACGGAAGCCATATTGTCTGTCATTTAGAAGTTTGTTCGATTCTAAATAATTGACTAAGTGATAGTTTAACATGCTCTCCATAACCTTCGAGAGCGCCGAACAAATTGCGATTGGGCGATAATTTTCGGGATTGGTGGGGTCACCTTTTTTGGGGATTGGCTAAATCCCCAAGACCCATGCCTTGGGGATTTAGAGGGTTAACATATTCTACTAAAATATTCTCCGTAACATTTTACATCACTTTGCGGAACACATTTTATACCTAAAATGTAAGCATCATATGGTTTCTTATGAAGATTAACAATAAGAATGTGCCAGAGTTGGGAAAATTTAACTCGCCCTCAAACAAAATTCAGATGTAAACTTTCAAAACGCCGATACACGTGTCTTTTTTTTATCTCCTCTATCAAAATTTATTGGTCGGACCTTGTAATTTTGGATAAAATTTGAGTTTGTTGTATAGTGTTATTAGTTAGGACCAGATCCAGTACTTCATTGTACATTGTGTTTCAGAGGAGAGGACCTATCACTGATCCTTGGAGGACTCCTGTTAAAGTTCTGTATCGTTACCATACTATAGCGTTCTATTTGTGAAGTTATCTGCGAGCATCCTCAGTGTGTAGATTAAGTCTTCTATCTTTCGAAGGAATTGCATAACTATGCTTTACCTTTTATAGCTTTTCGAAATCTGAACTCTCTCTCTCCCCGAAAAATTCACATCAATATTCGTACAGAATTGCCTGAAGCTATCTCGTTTGCTTATTCCTATAGCGAGTTGGCTATATGGAATCTTGCCCTGACCTTTAGTTATAAGGCATTCCCTTCCAAGTTTTGCAATGCATCTTTGGGACAGTCGCAATATACGTTTGTGTAATTTGGGTTACCCTATTCCATGTCAAACTGATAGCAAATACATATAATGTATTGTTGGGTTTTTCCTGCGTCTAGGAGTTAAGCCCGATGGTTGCCCCATCGATAATCTTTGGGTAATAATTCTCTGCATTGGTCACAAGATTATCTCTAAATATTTCAAATACATTTCCATATCAACTCTAGGCAACAGGGCTTCTCATTAAATCCTGGAATCCAAATTTTCCACATGATCAAACAGCTGTTTTTCGACTCAATCTTTCTTCCATATGAGCCTAAATAGGTTATTGAATTGCTTATCCACATCCATCTCCAGGATTATCTGGATGTCGTCAGGCCCATTTGTTTGATGTTCATATTTTACGAAGGCTATGTAAGTATCCTCTTAACTACCGGGCAATTACTGCTGCCCGCTGTATGTGCTGTTGCTGGGTAGTTTTATTGGACACTCATAACATATATCTCGGTTCAGACTTGCACTCCTTTGCGATATGATTCGCCTTCCCACATTGATGAAAAAATTATATTTTTATTTGTACAATCAAGAGCTATATTTCCAAACTCTTGATATCTAAAGCACATTTTAGGTACAAGTTTCAATCTATAAACATCATATCTTTCGAACTAAATATATTGGAAAACTAATAACTTTATATGTATGATCTTCATGAAATTCGTGCAGCAACGAATAACTACCATTATTGAATTAAGATGCCCGGAATAATGGTTAGAAGTGGATTGATGATAAACCATAGCATGAAAATGTTCTTGAGTTAAAGTACATGCTAAAAATCTAAAATTTACTTGCCTAAAATCACACAACAATTTAAATGAACAACAACAAGTTCTGCTATAATAAACAAAATGAAATACAATTCGTAACTTGAAAACTTAAAAAAAAGACACACATACTTAAAATAATTTTCTCCCCCTTAGTTTCCAAAATCTAACTGGTGGCAAAAATGTGTGTTAATTTTCATAATTTAAAAATGATTTAAATCGAAATAACAAACAAAAAGGGGGAAATATAACAACAAGATGAGATTTAGATGCCGCAATAGAAAATAATAGAATTAAAGGAAAAACAGAGATGTTAATCTTGATAAACATTTTAAACCACAAATTTAAATACTAATTATGAATTTAATGAAATTTATTTTAATAAATTTCAACAAAAACATCCTAATACTTTAAGAAATTAAATTAAAAAAAAAACTTACCTTGGGAACATTAAGCAATGAAAGTTAACCCCACTCTTTAGTTAACTTTAATTTTGAATCCCTGCAATAAATTTATAAAGCAGAGTGAACAAGTGAAATAAAATGAGAAAAAAAGCTAAATAAATATATGTTTGTTGTACAAAATACATATAAAATAAAAATAATAATACAAAAAATAAGAATAAAATAAAACATAAACATGAAAAGAAAATGTTTCGTATAAAATGTTATCGGCAAGATTTACGACCCGACTTTTGCGCATCCCTTGTTTTATGATAATAAACGAGTTTTCTCCGTTGAAAAATACAAATACACACTCATCTACTTAATACATACATAAATACATAGATATTTATACATTAGGGTGGATCTTCTTTTGCACTTGGGGGATTTTCAATACTCCCAAGTTCTATTATTAGCCGTCATTAGCCGTTAAATACAAAATGCTGAAAATTACTAAAATCGGATAGAGCTTTCAGATTTTTTTTTTTGAAATTTCGTGTTTTGGGTCAAAATAGCAATATTTTAAACAAAAAATGTATGTATAGAAACCAAACTTCAAATTTTGTATTTGAGGAGCAGCATAAAATTTTTTTTACAAATTGATTTTTGGATATTTTTATAATATTTGGGTTGGAATTTTCTAGAAAAAATCAATTTCCCAAAATTTTTAAAAAGTACATTTTGTTCTGCGGCTCCTCATTTAAAGAAAATAAAATTTGAGATCCTGTTAGAATACAAGGCGAGACTTTGATCTCTGATTCATTTCTCTGAATGAAACTTAGTTATAAAACAATTGGAAGTTAATGAAATTTCAGTTTTTTTTTTTCATTAAGTTATCTTTTAGAGGTGGAGAACTTTAAATTGACAACAGTTTTCTGTGCTGATTTGACAGTTCTCGGTTGTTTTGAGGTTAGTTTGGTTTGGCAGTTTGTGGTGAATAGACTCACGCCAGAGCAACGTTTGCAAATTGTTCAATTTATTTTGAAAATCATGATTCAATTCGACAAACTGAATTTTATTAATTTTATGGTGGGCATAATTATCCATCAGTGCAATTAATTCAAGAAACTATGATCGTTTTCGCAATACGATTACTCTTAGCGATAATACGTCTGCCGACAGTGCTTACATAACAAGCGATTGATTGGTGTGCAGCATAGTTTTGAAGATGATGCAAATGTTTCAATTCGTTATCGTGCTCAGAAATAAAACTTGTGTCCATCCACTTTATGGAAAATTTTGCGTAGAGATCTTGGTTTGCGTGCTTACAATATTCAAATCGTACATGAATTGAATCCTCACGATCATTTTTCACGCAGTACATTTGGTGAATGGGCCGAAGGAAACATCGGTATTAAGTAGGGTATTCATTCGACTAATGATCGTTCGATTAATCGAATAATTTCTTATGAATAATTATGCGAACAATTTAAAAATGGCCATTTTCGAATAACGAATAAATCGAATTTTTGAATTTTATGTAGAATAATCGAATAAATGTTCATGTTTTTTCTTTTTACACGTTTCAGAACTATTTAAGAATTTTGGCATCGATTTGTGAGTGCATATTTTACACTTAAATGCATATTTTTGCATATATTTGTTTTAAGAGCATATTTATGACATATTTTTGAGTTTTTAGAGCATATTTAACTGTTTAATAGCATATTTTGACTTTATCAAAAACAAATATGTTCTTACTTATTTTTCGCTGTTGTGTTACAGGCTTTTACTTCCTTTGTTTAAAATTCAAAATTGAAAAATAGAAAAAATTAAAAAACAATTTTTTATTTTTTTTAAATTTAAAAACAAAAACAATTCGAAATTTTTTTTTTCCAAAAAATTAAAAAAATTTTTGTTCACCTAAAAATATTTAAATTTTTTATTTTGAAGTATAATTTGGTGAAGGGTATATAAGATTCGGCACAGCCAAATATAGCTCTCTTACTTGTTTTAATATAAAATAAGCACTATTTCAATAATAGCACCATCTAAATATCAAATTTTAGTTGTAATTCAAACTTAACCGTTCTAAGTGTTAAAGAAATATTGTCTTTTAAATTTGCTCCTATAACATCAGTTGATGTCGAAAGAACATTTTCTATGTAGGAAAATGTTTTCAGATCCAATAGACAACGATTTTTATTAAATTTAAGTCAATATTTTGTAATTTATTGCAACAACAACCTTAATTGAAGAAATGAATTTATATTTATATAAAATATCATCAAAAAATACCTCTCGAGGCCTTTTCATAGCTTAAGTTCCTATAGTTTTTATGTTGTATTTATTTTTTATTATATTTGTTTTAGTTCATGTTATTTTTGTTTATTTTATGTTACTTTACCTTTTTAGAAATGAATTGTATTGATTTTTTTAAATAAAAGTATATTTTATGGTTAAAAATTATGTAAAAGTTTGTTTTTTAAGAGCATATTTTTTAAATTTTAAGAGCATATTTTAAAGTTTTTACTGCGCTTAAAACGCTTTTTTTATAGTCCAGACCATGCCCGTCCGTCTACCATTTGTTTCGATCGATGTAGAACACTCTCTCTGGGATACGCCTTACTTTAGAATAGAGTATCCGAAATTGACCTGATTCGTTTATGGCCTTAAAGATGAGCAGTTCTTTTCGATCGATCATAGCTAATAATGAATAAATTTATATTGTACAAATGTTTCAAAACCAAATATTTAAGCTTGAATTAAATATAATAAAAAAAAATTAAAAAATTTAAAATTGTGTTTTTTTTTTAATTCTAAATTTATTGTTGAAGAGAAAAAACTTTCACATCTAGTTATATTCTTCACCTTCGTGAGAAGGGTATATATAAGTTTGTCATTCCGTTTGTAATTTCCACAACATAATTTTCCGACCCTATTAAGTATAGGCTATCCTTATAGATAGCGGAGTTGATTAAGCCATGTCCTTCTGTCTGTTGAAATCAACTTTCCGAAGCCCCCAAATAACTTACATAAACGATTCATACATCAATATCTCCGGAATTCTTCCGGCTCAGCTGCTATTTAAAAAATAGCGGTCCACAAATGGTTGAGATATAAGACAAAAGCAGGACAACCTCGATTTTTGACATATAGACAATATGGATATCTAATGATAAATATTTCAAAGACCTTTGCAACGACGTATTTAAGACCATAGTGAGTACAATAGGTCAAAATCGGAAAAAACAATTTTAACCCGATTTTTTTTACCAAAATATTTTCGCTAAATATTAAAAAAAAAATTGAAAAAACAACAAAATTTTAAAATTTAAAAAAAAAAATTTTAAATTTTTAAAAAAAAAAATAAAAAAAACTTCGAAACAACTTTGAAAAAAAAAACTAAATTTTGTTTACCTAAATTTTTATTTTTTTAAAGTATAATTTGGTGAATTTAGCTCTCTTACTTGTTTTTTTTACAACTTATAATAAATATATTTATTGGAATTAATCTGCATTTTAATTGTTACCCAACCGTGAACAGGGCAGCAGATTTTCAAAAAATAGTAAAATCTTCAATAGCATTTTATTTAGTTGCATAAAATTTAAACAAATATTTATTTTTTAAATGAAAATTCTTTACGGATTAGGCTTATTTAATTGGATTTGAAAGCTTCAAAAAATCTAAAGAAAGTTCTACTTTTTGGGGTATCATTAATTCAGAATATGTGTCTAATTTAATTTTTCTAGTTATTCATCAGTACCAATGAATATCCTTTTGTAGATTTTCACTCATGTAGCTATTTTTAAAGGTAAATTATAATATAAATTCCAAAAGGTACCATTACAAAAAAGTACCATAAAGTGCTACTTCGGGGATTCTTACTCACTCATGACCGTAAATGTTTCTTGGTATATTATTGTAAAAAACAACCACTAAAAAATACAATTCAGTCTCTCTTTTGTGGATTCAATTTCATTCAGGATAATGTGTATCAGATTCAGCATTATAAATTATTCAAAATGTACCTTTATAATAATATTAGATTTCGGATAAGGTAAAAAATCAGCCAAAACTTTTATAAAGGAAAACCAGAGATTATGGAATTTTAAAGGAGAAACCTAGAAGATTCAGATTTATTATCACTTTTTTTCGATCGATCTCACTGTGTGACGGAGAACAATTGTAAACCTTGGGAGCAGCGAACATCTAAAAAGTTCATAATAAGTGCCACCCTATTATATAGATACATACATACATACGAGTACAACTACATCCCAAGATATATATTTTTTTTTTGGTTCGTAAATATGCATGAGTATGTATGGAAGGATGTGTTTGTGTATGTGTGGTCTTTAGTGGATGTTGGGGGTTTTTCCCCAAAAAAAATGGCGCTGTTTTCGTTAACCAAGGAGCGCACAGTAGTTGGTATTGGATCTAAATTCAGACTTTGATACTATTCAGGACAGTTATCACAAGTCTGAGATGTTAATTTTATTTTTTTAATTTTCCGTTTCATGTTTTTACGGATTCCTAACACTGTGCCATATTATTTTTTTTAGATTTTCTTACCCACAACCATTTTGATTTCGTTTTTATTTTATATATATATTTTATTCAGTTTTTTATTATTTTGTTCTGCTTAAAATAGGAAAGGGAGTTAAAACAACCCACAGTTTGGCAAAACATTAAAACATACGAGTACTAAAGTAAGAATTTAGATCTCCTTTTTTTTTGCATCACACACACAGATACACACAGCTACATGAACTCCCATAAACATGCTACAAATAAAGTTTTCATACATCTAAAATACATGACGATTAGTTGGAAGAAAGAAATAAATGAATGTTCTTGTTCTGTTCCATGTATGAATCTCTTGTTAAACTCCAAAAGCAGCAGAATAAAGGCAAATAAAAGGATAGATGTTTAGTTTTTGGTAGAAGTTGTTTATTGCAACAAATACTAGTATTTATATCGAATGTATAAACATAGAAGAGGAGACTGACTGTAAGCAAATCGTCAATATTCTTGATATCAAATCTTTAAGTAACTAAGGAAACGATGCAACCAACAACCAACCAAAACTTCCTTTCCCTAGTTTAACAGTTCTTTATTTTTGTTATTTTAGCTTGAATAAACTTTCAAGAAGATGGAGTATGAAGATGCTGCTGCTTATCTATGAAACGCTTCTTCCATTTCTTCTAGTTTTGCTGCTTAGCTTCAACTTTATCATCATTTAGAAATAACTAAACAAAGACGTTGCACAGTTTTCCCCAAGAAGTATCTTTTGAGATTTTTCATGTGAGTGTGTGTTCCTTTTTGGTTGGTTCCTGACGTCCATTTGTTTTTGTTTCCTTGGAGTATGTGCGAATTTTTATTTATTTATTTCATTTTCTTTTATTTATTGTACAATTTAAGTATCGCATATTTCGCGATTGCATTTTGAGAGACATAATTTATGAGTCTTATTTTTGTGTACATTTTTTTTTTTTTTTTGGTTTTTCTTTTGAGGAGAGTTGATGTGAAAAAGAGGGTTGTGTTGGAAAATGATTTACGGGTTTGTTGTGTGGGGCGAAGATATTTATATTACTTATTATGTATGATATTTATGGAAGATGTTGCAGAAGTTTGTATTCATATATTCATAAGATTGTTTTGGGATTTTTCTACAGAATTTGTCTATAAAATAAATAAAATTTGAAATTTAAATATCTTTAGTTAGAAGCCTTATTTCACTAAAACGCTAATTATATGAAAAAGGTCATCAACAATTTAAAATAAATTTGTGGGTTATGTTAGATTTGGAATGAAGCTTTAAATAGAAACTATAATCAATTATGGATCACTCGCCACAATATTTGTTCGCCATATTTAAGTCATTTATAAAGTCTAGAACTCTAATACCGGAGGACATTTATAAATATCGACTTTGTTGAAAAGTGCGACCTGTAATTTTCAAACATAGATTTATATGAAGAGACAGAAAGTGATCTTCAGTTGATTCAAGATTGATGTAGACCATTATTTTTGGTCGTCACAAATATCAAAAGCGTAATACTCGCATCTAAATTTAAATACTGTATATTTGTACTTCAACATTTATTGGTTGTATAATACAAAAATGAGGTATTTGCAATGGCGTATTTTTTGAACGCGGTTTTTGTTTTTAATAACTAATATGTAATTTTGTAAACAACAAAGTTTTTTTTGCTTCGAAAATATCGAATTTTGTAGCGTCATATGCGGGAAGTTTTGCTTTACTTCTTTAACCCTCTAACCAGCCAATTTTAAAAAATATACCAGGTTATTGTTTGAAAAAAAAGAAATACGTTGGAATAAAAACAAACAAAAGACAAGTTCACGTTCTTGTTTATCACAATAAGTAAATTGTTTGTCTCTTTACACATATTTACCGTTATAACGGGAAAAATAACCAAATAAAGCAGCATTACACACATTTAACATACCCGCCTAAAGGCCTTGCCGGTTAGAGGGTTAATTTGAAAAATTACACACCGATTGCTCACCGAAGCTCGTGCTGAATGTGTTCCATCAGAAGTAGTGATTTTGACACGAAATACAAAGTTTGCTCAGGCCAGCCAAAAAAGTATAAAGACCAAGAGTTGAAATCTTTACTCCATGAATAATATTGTTGTCAAATTCCACAAGAGCATGAAAATCATTGGTAGCTACTAGGGTATTAGAATTATTCGATTTTTCTCTTGTTCGAATAAAACGAATAATTCGAATAAGAGATTTTAACTTGTTCGAATCATTCGATCAGACGTTTAAAATTAATCGAATTATTCGAATAATTAAAATTATTTTTAAAAAGTAAAGAATGAAGTTTTGATTTCGGTTTTTTAATATTTTATTGTTAAAGAAAAACAAAAAATAACGTTAAAGTTAACAATTCAAGTATTGATAATGTTAAAAAACATTCGAAAACGAAGTCCATTATTAAATTTTCAACAATAATATTCCGATCAGAATAACTCCCGAACAATCTACAAAACAATTGAATAGCAAACACTTTAGTTTCCGTTTTGGAGCTATGTTTTAAAAAATTTGAGCTAGTTGGACATGATCCTGAATTCAAATACATTATAAACGTATTAAGAACTTTTTTATGTCGTTCATTAATTCGGGTTTTAAATTGAGTAATTAATTCTTTAGTAAATTAATTATTCACTATTTCTAAATTATTTACAACAAATTGTATTATACATCAAGCTCTATCAACGTTGCCGAATCTTTGCTTAATAAAATGGTCTTGGGGAATTTCACAATAAAGGGAATCTGTCCAAAGTTTGATATCATTGTCAGTGAACGTGGCTAATTTGAAGTCAGGCAGTGAATGATTGACGCATTTATAAATACGCAAAAAGTTTATTACCATGTTAGACAAAGATGTTCAACGATGTTCAAAATCATGTATAAGACGAACTCCATGCTTTTCTTGCAACAAAACATTTGTTTGCAATATTTGTGTTTATCATTCGATTTATTAAATATTTTGCAACACTTACGTACGGGGTTAATAACATCACTTATATACATATATTTTAAGATTTCAACGTAATCATTATAAATGTCATCCTCAATATCACTTTCGATGACCGTTTCAAAATCACATTCTCCATTACATTCAACTCCACTTTAATCTAAGTTAATATTTTGATTATTAATTGCGATTCTTCTAATACTTCGGCAGCTAAATAACAAATATTTTATTCCGTACCTTTTATTTTCATTGGATCAAGTCCTATGTTAAAAATTGTGAAAGATTTGTTTTTTGAATTGTAACTTCTTGCAGTAATATTTATATATTTATAGAAGGAACTATCGGAACACTCATCTACAGTGATCGAAAGTCCCTTTGTTTTTAGTTATTTGTCGAATTTCAGAAACACTACAATTTTTGTCAGTCATGATTACTTATTTAAATTTGAAATTATGAAAAATGTTAAGCAATTTAATAAATTTAATTATATATGAACATTTATTCGTTTTATTCGATTATTCTACATAGAATTGTTCGAATTATTCGTTATTCGAAAATGGCCATTTTTAAATTGTTCGAGTAATTATTCGTAAGAAATTATTCGATTAATCGAACGATCATTAGTCGAATAAATACCCTAGTAGCTACTCAAGCAGCAATTTTAAAACGTTTGCAAGCAGCTGGGAACCATATGAATTGAAGCTTGAAAGAAGACCTTGAAAGACGATTTTGTTTGTCTGAGATACTGCGTTAACGCTATAAAAGAAAATAATTTTTGCACCGAATCATTACTTGCGATGAAAAATGGACCCACTGCGATAACCCGAAGTGTAAGTGATCGCAGTTGAAGCCCGACAAATATCGATAGCGCCAAATATCCATAGCGCTAAGGTAATGCCCTGTATTTGGTGGGTCCAAAAAGAGCTGCTGAAATCTGATCAGACCATCACAGGGAACTTGTAACGAACACAACTGATTCGTTTGAAGCGAGACCTGAATATGCGGCCAGACATAAATTTCAACACTCGCCCACATGTTGAAAACCTGTTCAAAAGTATTTAGAATGAAGTGGTTGGGATGTTTTGCCTCACCCGCTTTATAGTCCAGACCGTACCCCGTCCGAATATTATTTGTTTTGATCGAATCAGAACGCTCTCTCTAGGATATGCTTCACATTGGAACAGAGTATCCTACATTGGCTAGATTCGTTCTTGGCCTCAAAAGATGAGCTGTTCTTTTGGCTAGGATTCGATATGTTGCCAGAAAGATGGGAAAAAGGTCATAGCTGACAATGGCCAATACTTTGAATAAATTTATATTGTACACATGTTTCGAAATAAAAGCTAAACATTTAAAATATTTACGCATTTTTAAGTTATACCCATAAGTTTGATTTGCAATTTTATCAAAAATGGCTCATTAATTTTGAAAATAATGAATTTTTCACGTTTTACCCTTTTTGGTACTTTTTGTTTCCCATTGAGATAATTTAAATTTTATTCAAATAAATATCAGTTTCATAGTGAGAGAACTCACAATTAAATATGTTTTATGAAAATAGTACCTAAATAAGACAGAATTTTTACCCCTTAATGGTTCCAAAAAGTACCAAGTACATTTTTGTTACTGCTATTGATATATGAAGAATATAATTTAAAATTAATTCCCATGTTGATTGGTTTAATATAAAGTTGTTACTCGTTTTGCCCTAAAAAAAACCGAATTTCAAAAAAGTACCAAACTACATTTTTTTTAAATATATATATATATATATATACATTAGACCGTACCTCAAAAAAAAAGTTCGCCGTACACCCCCTAATATGAACCCAATAAGTTTTGTTTCTTGTCAAACAAATAATAAAAACGAATGAAATATTTTAAAAACAGAAGAACTAATATAAAAATGTTCACTGTTAATAAGCAAAATTAAAGTACATAAGCAAGTACATTTGCAAAACATATGTAAGTAAAATCAAAATATGTTATTAAAAGAAAAAGATAAACATTATATTCTTTATTTTTTCCGACTTCCCGCAGAATGTTACATCTCCTTCTATATCCCAACAATTTCCAAAAATGTCTACAGATGAAATGAACCTACATACATATATTTGGCTTCTAAAGAAGATTTCGATAATGCTAAAAAAGAAATAGTGAAGCTTACATTAATCATACTTTTAAATGTAAATTTATTCCCATTTCAGTTTAAATAACTTTAATGTACTTTAATATCCGACTGTAAATGGCAAAGATATAATGAAAACTGTAAAACGGCGAAAAAAATTAAAAATTCGTAACTGCCTTGCTGAAATACTTTTAGTTTTGCAAAATAAAAATAATAAAAACCAAATTTGTTGTTGAATTTAGAACTAGTTAAAAATCAAAGCTTGAATTCTACTATTTTTCTACTTGTATTGAACTATAATTCAAGGGTTGAATTAAACTATATTTCAAAGCTTTAATTCAAGTATATTTTCGATTTGTATTTCACTGTAATTCAAGGCTGGAATTCAACTATATTAACATTGTAATGTTCGACTAGAATTCAAGTTTCCTTTTCACTGGAGAATGCTATTGAAATCAAGTATAATACAACTGTATTTCAACCCTTGAAGCTTGAATGTATGATTGGAATTCAACTTGTTTTACACTTGAATTCCAGCAAAAATGCTTATTGGGGAAGTATTTCTGCAAGGCAGTTACGAAAACATTTTTTTTGCCGAATGTAGGGGTCGCATTTTTACATTTTTCGTTATATATTTTCCATTTACAGTCGGCAAAAATATTGATATATCATACTTTAAGGTCCATTGACCGTTAGTATCCGGTTCTTGTACTTATCCACTAGATATCTGTTCCTACTACTCTAACATACCACCGTAATTTCAGAAAATTAAAGCTCGAAAGAAATCATTAAACCTTTGCTAACCTTAAAGCAAAATATTTGTCTCCTCAAGACAAAAATATTGATGTATCATCCGACTGTAAATGGCAAAGATATAATGAAAACTGTAAAACGGCGACCCCTACATTCGGCAAAAAAAAATTAAAAATTCGTAACTGCCTTGCTGAAACACTTTTACTTTTTGCTTGTAAGTTGGTACGCTCTAATGTATATTTTGTTGCTTTAAATGATTTGTTACCAATTTTTTTTAATTTTTAACTCTAAACATTAAATTTACCAAAAATCCCTTCTTGGTGGATCTTTTAGGAAATACGATCCTACAGTCCTTGTAGATATATTCATGTCTGTAGCATCACAGCGATGAAGTTACTCTTTTTTATGCAATTGTAAATTAAATTTCTTACTTCCAATTAATGGCTGGCTGCACCCTCTCCCCATTGTGAATATAAAACAACATGAAAAATATTCAAATCAAATCGTTAAATAACAAGTAAGAGTGCTATATTCGGCTGTGCCGAATCTTATATACCCTTCACCAAATTATACTTCAAAATTTTAAATATTTTTAGGTAAACAAAATTTAATTTTTTTTTAGTTGTTTTTTTCATTTTTTGGAAAAAAATTTATTTTAAATTTTTTTTTTTTAAATTTAAATTTTTTTTTTTTAAATTTAAATTTTTTTTTTTTAAATTTTAAAAAATTTTTTTTGGTTTTTAAAAATTTTTTTTTGAAAAAAAAAATTCGGGTTAAAAATTTTTTTTCCCGATTTTGACCCATTGTAGGTCCAACTTAATATGGTATTATATACGTCGTTGCAAATGTCTTTGAAATATCTATCATTAGATATCCATATTGTCTATATTAATGTCTTAGTAATCCAGATATAGGTCAAAAATTGGTCAAAAATCGAGGTTGTCTTGGTTTTTTCCTCATATCTCAGCCATTTGTGGACCGATTTTGCTGATTTTAAATAGCAAAATTCTCGAAAGCATGTCTGACAGAATTATTGAAGATTTGGATCCCGAAGATATCTGGGGTCTTCAGAAAACTGATTTCAACAGACAGACAGACGGACAGACAGACAGACAGACAGACAGACAGACAGACAGACAGACAGACAGACAGACAGACAGACAGACAGACAGACAGACAGACAGACAGACAGACAGACAGACAGACAGACAGACAGACAGACAGACAGACAGACAGACAGACAGACAGACAGACAGACAGACAGACAGACAGACAGACAGACAGACAGACAGACAGACAGACAGACAGACAGACAGACAGACAGACAGACAGACAGACAGACAGACAGACAGACAGACAGACAGACAGACAGACAGACAGACAGACAGACAGACAGACAGACAGACAGACAGACAGACAGACAGACAGACAGACAGACAGACAGACAGACAGACAGACAGACAGACAGACAGACAGACAGACAGACAGACAGACAGACAGACAGACAGACAGACAGACAGACAGACAGACAGACAGACAGACAGACAGACAGACAGACAGACAGACAGACAGACAGACGGACATGGCTTAATCGACTCCGCTATCTATAAGGATCCAGAATATATATACTTTATAGGGTCGGAAATGAAAAATGTAGAAATTACAAACGGAATGACAAACTTATATATACCCTTCTCACGAAGCTGAAGGGTATAAAAACCAAATCATATTCAATATTTCATTCTAAATGCCAGTTAAAAGAATTGATTGAATTTGAAATTTAAAAAATCATCTGAGTCGTCAGTGTCAAAATGTTAAACAACAAGAACAAACCAAAAACAAAAAAAAGAAAAACATTTTGATTTATGAATTTTCTCAATTCGTTGTGACATTTGTAATTATTCTTGTGTCATTTGTCGCTTTTTTGTAAAATTGTTTAACTCTTTTCAAAACACGAAAGAGGAATGTGTGTGTGTGCTCCTGTAGAGTAAATAAATAAGTAGAATCTCATGCCTTGTTTAGTGTTGTCTCGTCTCGTCCTACAATCATAATCAAAGATCAATCGATCAAAAAACACCTTTTTTTATTCCTTAAAAATATCAAAATAACAAAAAGTGAAAAAAATAAAACGAAATCGAAATAAATAAAACCCATAATGATAATGATTATTTGGTAGAGTAGAATACAACATACTCGTGTACATAAGCAGAAGAATAAGAAGTGTGCTTTTGTAGATTTATCTGAGATGTGAGTTTATTTGATGGTTCAGGCCATGTATGAATGTTGTATTTATTTATTTATTGATATCCCACGGGAGCTAACCAACCAACCAACCAACTAACCACCACCACCACCATCACTACCATCATTCTCAGCTTCATCATTATCATGCATACTCATACATTTACACTCACACTTAAAAGTGAGTGATCTGTATATGTATATGACACCAATGTCAATGACAATGTTAAAGAGTTTGCCTGGTATCAACACTCCTCATCATCCTCATCATCATCATCTTTATTATTGTTATGATGTTGTGATTTTTAATTTATTTATTTGATGATGCTGCCACATAAAATTGTCCAGGAATGTAGTTAATTAGTTTGGTTGTTTGGTGCCACAACTTACCGCTGCCACTGCCACATCTTGATATTTGATGGTGGTTTCCTATTGAGCATAAATCAACGCTCTGTGTGGCGGCGTTAATGAGAATGTGAAAAGAAGACATGAACAAAACTGTGCTGGAATTATCATTTAATTATTTGTATTGATTTATTTATTTTTTCACGATATTTTCAAAAATATTAACGCAATGTGTAAGAACTTAATAAAGGTGTCAATCAGCATTGCAACATAATTGAATATAAAATTGTAATTTACATATGTACATATGGCCCCGTTTGTATGGAGAAAAAAAAAGGTATCGATGTTCCCGCCTAAAATGAAAATTTGATTCATTCTAAGACTACGTTTTGAAATTTTTTCGTCCTGGGGTCAATATTTGGCGAGCTGGATCAAAGGATAAAAAGGTCCTTTTTTGAGGTTTTTTACATTTTTTCTATATTTCTTCCAAAGGAAGTATATGTAAATTTGGTATCATATGAAGAGTCTTTGAGAGACGCATTCAATTGGTTAAAAGAAATTTAAAAAAAAAAAATTTTAATTAAAAAATTTTAAAAATTTTCGACAAAATTTTAGTTTTTTTTAATTTTTTCATAAAATTTATTCAAATACATAGATGAAATTTCTTGATCATAAACATCATGTAATTTCACCGAAATGGTTTTTATCGTTTTTTAAAATTCAATCCAGTAAACATTGAGTTTATTCAAATTTGTTTAAACCTAATTTCATCCCTATCTGACAATCTCTGTACTCAATTCATAGTATATGTAATGGGCATCAAAATAACTCAAATTTTATAAGCTTTCCATCGATGTATAAATTCGTATACTTTTCTTTTGTTACACTACGAATATTTAAATTTAAGCTAAAACATTATTCCATAATAATAATTTGCTTTTGAATGTTGTTGTTTTTTGTCGTTTATTTTTAAAGTAATGAAGAATTTGTATAAAATCATTGACAACTAGTAAAATTTTAAGAGAAAATTTTTTAAAAAAATCTTATATATGGTCACCTTAAAATCAAAAGGGCATAACAACCACAAAAATAACATTTTACATTTTGATTGGAAATAATACATTGCAACATAACACATTTTAGAACACTGTTGTCAACAATACCAATTTTATTTATTTTAATTTGATTAAAGAAAAATTCAAAGGGCATATCAGACATGATTGTGTAGGTTGGGAGATAATAAATGTAATAACAAATCATTTTTATAACAAAAATAGTTTTCATACTACATATTTATTATATACTTATTATTTATTATATACTTCGTCAATTCACAATTCCAACACTCAATTTTAATTGTCAATCGTACACGGATTTAATAGATTGGAAAGAGGTAGCCTTCTCAGAGCCCCCTTGCATTCAATTTTACTCAACAGAACAATTAATGAAATACAACGACTCAAGCAACATTATAGATATTCCAGGTAAAACATTATAAATTCTCATAAAAATCGCGATAATAAAATTAAACTTTTTACTAGAAAATTATTTTATCTTTGGTTAAGCTATTATGTATAAAATCGTGATATTTTAATAATATATTACTAATTTCAGATTTTCTATGTCATTCACAAAATACAGAACGATTTGTACATTTTGTCAGTCAATCCATGCTATCAGTAATCGAAAAAAATAGACCTTCTTATATTGCTAATAGAATAAACTCATGTAAACGAATTTGTAAATAAATATATATGAAAAAATTATGTTAATATTAAAATATTTTCTATGAATTTATATTTTTAAGTTTTAACTGTTAATTAATATTTCTCATTTAGCAAACCATATACTAAACAATGTAAAAATATATGTAATAAGCAGTTTTTCACATGTTACTTAAAATTAACAACAACATTCCAAAGGAATAACATTAAAATAATCATTATAGCGCGATGTATAGTAAATGTTTTAGCTTAAATTTAAATATTCGTAGTGTAACAAAAAAAAAGTATACGAAATTATACATCGATGGAAAGCTTATAAAATTTGAGTTATTTTGATGCCCATTACATATACTATGAATTGAGTATACAGAGATTGTCAGATAGGGATGAAATTGGGTTTAAACAAATTTGAATAAACATTGAACTGGACTGAATTTTAAAAAACGAGTAAACCCATTTCGGTGAAATTACAATTACAGTATTTGAATAAATTCTATGAAAAAATTAAAAAAAACTAAAATTTTGTCGAAAATTTTTAAAATTTTTTAATTAAATTTTTTTTTTTTAAATTTCTTTTATCCATTTGAATGCGTGTCTCAAAGACCTTTCATATGATACCAAATTTACATATACTTCCTTTGGAAGAAATATGGAAAAAATGTAAAAAACCTCAAAAATGGACCTTTTTATCCTTCGATCCAGCTCGCCAAATATTGACCCCAGGACGAAAAAAATTCAAAACGTAGTCTTAGAATGAATCAAATTTTCATTTTAGGTGGGAACATCCGCAACTTTAATTTTGGGGCCACCCTAATGTACATAGTTTCATTTAAAATCCAAAATATTATTGGATTTTTTGAAATTTTTAGCTTTTATTTTGAAACATTTGTACAATATATGTATGTAAATTTATTCAAAGTATTGGCCACTGTTAGCTATGACCTTTTCCCATCTTTCTTTCAACATATGGATTCCGCTCCAAAAGAACTGCTCATCGTTTGAGGACAAAAACAAATCAAGCCAATATTGGACACTCTGTTCCAAAGTGCAGTTTATCCTAGAGTGAGCCTTCTGCATGGAGCGCATGGTCTGGACTATAAAGCGGGTGAGGAAAATCTTCCTAACCACTTCATTCTAAATATGTGGCCGAGAGTTGTCATATTCTGGGCGTTTTTCGGCCAATTATCGCTTCAAATGAATTAGTTGGATTCGGTACAGGCTCCCAATGATTGTCTGGTCTGCTTTCAGCAGCTCATAATATATAGGATCCTTTTGCTCCCACGAAATATGGATATTTGGCTTTGGTGTGGATTCGGCTGCTTGGCCGGGCTTCACATACGATCTCTTACGCTTCGGGTTATCGCGATGAATCCATTTTGCATCGCAAGTATTGACTCAAGTCTCTCGGCTTCAATTCGTATAGTACCAAATTTTCCAGCTTTTCGATGAATCCTGCTGCTCGAAAACATTTTCAAAACTGCTGCTAACTACTACTTTGTTGTTTAGACTATAATGTTCTATAACTAAGTGAGAATAAATGACAGATATGTACCTTCAAAATGACATATAAGATACACCATCTTTTGTAAATACCGAATTTTTAAGTCATACATCCAATGATAGAAATCTATGAAGTAGAGCTTGCGAAACAAGATTATTTCCAATATTTTTCGCCGACAACCGGGCATAAGAAATTAGAACAATATTAAAGCTGCAATTGATGGATTAATGATTCGTTCGACAAACAAGATCATCAACATACAGTAGTACAAATCACTGTAATGGATTTCCTAAACATCAAACATTAAGAGATCACATAATAAGTCAAAATACTAGTAAACTATTCTTCCGATATGTTACCTAGGAAATGTTAAGGAACTACCTACTTCCCAGTATGTCTGTACCTATGGAATAGGGCATGGAAGACGAAGAGATTAAAGTGGCTACTGCCTATTTTTCTATCGTTAAAATTAGCGGATTCTAATGATATTATCATCAATCATTTGATTTATTCGCCCTAAATGCATGTCTTCATGTCTAAACCAAAACACCAAAGATCTTCTTGGTTATGAAGTTCTTTGGTTTTCTTTTCAGCCTTTCATCGTTTCTTCTGCATTCCTTTAAACGTCTTTTTGAGATATTGAAGTTGAAAAATACTTCAAAAGACGCACTAGAATAGATAGCCTGAATACTCCGCTAGCAGAAGTATTATCATTACATCTTTGTAACTAGATTATATGATATACAGCATATGCGTTTGATGTTTCTTTTATATCAGGCAGACATAGGGACATTCTCATATTCCAAGGAATCATCTCTAAGTGGATTCTGGGAAAATAGAAATCGTGGAATATAACAGCTAAAGCCATAGCCAATTCATGGCCAGCACTCGGAAATCCATTCATTGTAAGATATTTGAAAAGAAAGTAATTCCAACTTCATTACATGATAGGACCCAAAAGAAAGGGTGTCAACTGGTTCTGAAGTCAGATCGAATTGTAACTGAAACTAAGGAGAAATCCAAGTTTTCGTAGAAATTTTGTTCATCTAATTCGTATATTCATAATTTCAATCAATGTTACCCAGTGTTCCTTCTGATATGCTTAGCAAATTTTTTAGGACACAAGCTGTCAATTTGGTTTGGTCCGAAATCAATGTGAACAAATCTACTAGTCCGCATGTTATACCTGCACTTGTCCTTAGCAAATCTTCCATAACACCGGCTCGTTCATTTTTCCTCATTGTAGAAAGGTTGGGACGTCCCACTAATTCCCAAAATAGTAGTCTATACGATATTAAATTTATTCATTAACACGTAAGTGTTAAGCCCACACGGCGTTGGGCTGACTTTATTAGAGGGAGCCAAGTATTTAGGGACATTCCATGATAACAAATTATCCTGGAAGAATACTCGGGAAAAGTGGTCTCAATTCCTACTACACATGCAGGAATTTTCAAGTGACCTACCTGCTTTGGTCTTACCGGAGAAGACTCAAAGAGTCTAAGGAAGTTCCTAGCAGCCACACTTGCCACATAGTTCGCAATTAGCAGCAAGTTAAGGAGGTGTGCTACCGATGGCTCCAGTTATGCCAATGGAAGCATATCTCTGAACTTTACTGAATATCTTCCTATAACTACGTTTTCTCATTGCCTCGCACAAAACCCTGCAACCATAAGTAATAATGGTCCTTACAACCGATGTGTAACTTCGTAGTCCCCAGGCATTGAAAACTGGATTGTTTTGAAGTCTTCTCTGGTAAGACCGAAGCAGTAGGTCTTATTGGTCAGGCTATTATCACTACTGCTATTTTGGACCATAGGCTAACGTCTTTAGCTTTCGGTATTTCACTCCCAACTGTGTCTCTAAGTAGCCACGTGTAGGTAGGATCGGAATAGCTGTTTGAAAGGGGATGCAGCTTTCACTGGGTCCAAAATAGAATCTGCCTCTAGAGCCGGAGTTTCTGTAGTAGATGAGGACATCAAAGCGACATATAAACTCCAAGCTGAATGCAGCGTCTTCCAGACAGAGATCCTAGCGATCTTCTGGAAAGCCACGGATTTGATAAGGACACACATTACATAGGGGTCTGTAGTATATAGTCAGTTTGCATTGAGGGCTTTGAAATGCCATGTGGTGCACTCGAGCATAGTACTGAACTGTAATAGGGCTCTAGGAGCGTTATTGGAATTATACACAATCAGATTGTGCTGGATACCACAGCACCATAACAGATGAACTGGCCAGACAGGGGTTCGGATCTGGACAATGTTAGCAGGGACTGGGAGGTTAAACCTCCTATATGCCACTATTATACAAGGTGGCGCAAAAGTAATCCTCCTATCAGAAAATGTTATAAATTTTGCGATTGGCCCCTAATGTCAGTTCTGTTTTGACATTTGTGTAGTAAACACATGCGAAATACACGTTAATAAACAATGTTACGCTACACTGCTCCAGAACGCGGAATATTGCTGACTATTTATTTGACTAATAATCGGTCGGTGACTTCAAACATCTTAGCGGGTACGTAAATAAGCTAAATTTACGCTTCTGGGGCACTGAAAATCGCGTGTAACCCACGAAGAGCCATTACACCCGCTCAAAGTCACTGTATGGTGTGCTGTTTTCGCTGGAGGAGTCATCGGACCTTTTTTCTTCGAAGACGTCGCGGGCCAAACGGTTACTGTGAATGGTTTGCGCTACAGAGCAATGATCAACGAGTTCTTTTTGCCGCAACTTTATTTATTGGGATTGGAAAACATGTGGTTCCAACAGGAAGGCGCAACGGCACACACTGCACGTGCCACAACCGATATGCTGAAGAATGCATTTCCCGGTCGCCTAATCTCCCGTTTTGGCGATTTGCACTGGCCAGCAAGATCGCCTGATTTGACCGCTCCAGACTTCTTTTTGTGGGGCTTTTTGAAGTCGCGGGTTTATGTCAACAAGCATCAGACTCTTGCAGCTCTTAAAGACAATATCCGTCAAGAATGTGAGGACCTATCGCCGGAAGTTTTGGCCAAAGTGATGGAAAATGCCATAAAAAGGGTTCAAATGACAATCAACTGTGGCGGCGGCCATTTACATGACATCATATTCTCCACTTGATGTAAAAAAAAATTAAAAGACCAAATAAAAATAATCCACAAGAAGAATCAAAGTTTTTCATTTTTTTTTTAATTACAGCCAAAAAACTTCGGAATTTTACTTTTGCGCCACCTTGTAGGTTGATCTTCCACAGATTCCGGAACTCTAAGAACCAATCCTGGTGTCGTGGGACGGATTGCAGGGTTCCCAGGTCTATTTGGACAAAGTTGGATGCAAAGTTAACCAGAATACTAATTGGTTTGCATAGAAAAAGTCTCTGGTCTTTAGTAGGTGTGATTACCGGGCTCTGCTCAATTGGAGCCTTGATTGGAAAATGGGATATGGGCGTACAGGACTTCTGTGTGTTGTGCGTCGAACTAGAAACAGTAGAACTGTCCTAGATTTCAAGGTGTCAGACAAAAATGTCTAGGGGAAAGATTCCATGATGAACTGGGGGATATAGCCAGATATGATCTAGAAAATCTAATAGGCTCTATCAGGGGAATATGCTGGATATTTTATATAAAGGGCCTTTTTTCTTTTTTATTTTATTTCTTCTCTTCACATCTAGCTTACACATAGTCATATATATCTAAACAAAGTATAACAAGTCCCAGCAGTTAAGCAAGTAGTCAATGTATCCCTTAAATACAGTAATTGGAACAAATGTCTTATCACCTGGCTGACTCCAATTTATATATTTTGGTCATTTGACAAGTATGTGTACTTTGTAGTGCAGAGAGAAGACAATTGGTTACTTTATACATCCCAAGTAATCTAGCGTGAAGACAATTGACACTTAAGTGTCTCTTAGTAATCTGAAGTGTAGTCACTTTAAACGTTTTGTGAGTAATTCGTACAAGCTGGTTTTATACAAATTGTGTTAATATAATTCTCATACAGTTTATTTTTATTTTTGCTTAAGTATACTGATATCCCATGTAACATAGCATGAAGTCAATAGTCACTTTAGTGTCTCTTAGTAACCTATGGTGAAGTCACTTCAAACTTTTTTTCGTACTGTACTTTATTTTACCCACCAGAAGTTGACTACTTTCAATCAGCTATCAGATAGTCACATTGTAATCAAAAGGGCCAATTGACCCCCAGCTTAGGACATGCACTTGTTAAAATAACTAGTCAAGTAGTTGATCAAGTAACCAGTTACAAAGCTAGTAAGGTAACTGACGCTATGTAAACAGTATGTGAAGCCAATGCGTTGCCTACTTTGGACCAGCTATTAGACAGTCCCATTGTAATCAAAAAGGGACAATTGACCCCCTGCTAGGACATGCCCGTGTTAAAATGACTAGTCACGTGGCAATTGAAGTAACTAGCACCCACCCTAAATGATGGGTAAAATCCCTAGTTCGGTACTGCCTCCTAGAACTGCTGAGGTAGTCCAACTCTAAACATGTGTTAGTGAAAAAGTACCTAAGTCTAAATATGTATTAGTAACAAAAATGTATATATGTTGGTCTCTTTTTAATTTTCACCGGACCTACAGAGTTCTATAAAATTATGTTAAGTTTAAATTTGTTTGATTTTCAATACCAAAAATTGAAATTCTGTTCTATAATTGAAATTCTACCACAAATAAAATTAAGTGTCAAAAATTAATTAAAAATATTTTTTTCATTTGTGCAAAATGGACGTGTTTTTGAAATGAAAATGTGCTACAAAGTGTTAAAAAAATTCGTAAAATTTTGTGTAGAAGTGTAATCACGTGGTTCGGTCTTTATTTCAATTCCATAGTTTTTATTCCGATCATTTTCTCTTTTGGTTTTTCAGATTCCGTGTAATTTATTAATGCCAAAAATATATAATAATTCGGTATATTATTATTATTATTATGATATTAATTTGAGAGCGTTTTTTATATTAAAACAAAAGTGAAGTTTTTGGAACTGAAATTGATTAAACATTTTAGAAAAACAAATACATACATAATTACAATAAAATATCAGTTCCACTTTGAAAACTGAAAGTGGTTTCTATCCGAAAGAAATGTTCGTTTTACTTTTTCTGAAGAAGCGAAATACGGAATTAATTCCACTTTCGATCGGAATGAAATTCTATGACAGGCCTGTTACTTAGAAAATAGTAGTTAAAATTTCGAGTATTTTGATGTGTTTTTTTTTTCTCGCACAAGTGTGATGAATTCTCACGGTACCCGTATATGTGAGAGAGTAATTTAAAAAATAGAGAGTCGGACTACTTGGTATACTTTGTTTCTAATATATGGATTGTATGAAACTCCGAGTAGAAGTGTACCTCTTATAGTAAATTATTTAGTATCTAAGTGAGACTTTTAGTACCTTTTCCTATATAATTAATAATGCATATTCTGGTTTCATACAACCAAAATTCGATGGTCTCATTACAAAACTTATTACCTCATAAAATATCATGTAGGCCAGAGTACACGACAAATCGCCTACAATTTCTACAAAAATCCAGTAGTAAGTACATTTCGTATTGGTCTCAATGAGTGACTCTCTCTGTTGAATTGTCATTGAACATTTGATTACATTTTTTGATTAATTTTAGATCATGATTTTGAAAGGATTAAAAGGGGATTAATAAAAAAGCTGGTTGTTGGTTGTTTTGTTTTGTATTTTATCTAAATTTGGAAATACATCATTTCCAAATTTGGGTGGTTCTTGGAGATTTTATTTAATTATAAAATCACGTTCATGAATGAAATGTTTAATCATTGTATATGACATACATAATTGTTTTATGTTGGGATTTGTTTCCAATACATGTGTGGGATGTGACTTTTTATTTAAATACAGGTGACAAATTACCAAGGTGTGTTCAATAATGTTTTGGTAAATAATCAATATGAATTCATTGTATTGTAATAATTATGGAAATCAACAGATGACTGTTTTCGTTTTCATAAAAAATGGAACAACAAGAAAACAAATATTGAATAAATGGCGGCTTGTGCCTAGTATGCCTTCTAATTAGCATGTCAATCTCTAGACTGTTTTAAGGCTTTCACTTGTTTTATTTTAAATGAAAATAAAAAAAATTAAGCCAGTCAGCCAGCCATTCATTAACTGTTTGGTTTAACCCCAGATTCCTAGAATACCCAAACATTTTTGCTGCTTTGTTTTTGGGTTAAACACTTTTGTGCTGGTTAACGCCCTGTTAAATTCAATATTGGTTAAAGGTTTGTCGTCGTTTTTACATTTTGAATTGTCATGTTGCTTGGACAATTTTTTGTTTTTGGGAAGATCGTCCGCGTCAGCTGAATAAAATCCCAAGAGATCCTTTTGTTGCATTTAGTGTTTTTCAGTCATTCATTCAGTCACTCCATTTAAGTCGTAATCAATGACTTGCATTTAAATTGTATCGATTTTTGTTCAAATTTCAATACCATGTGTTTTAGTTCGTTTTTATACCTTTTGTCCAACATGATTGGCATTATTTTCAATAGTTTTGACTTAATTTCTTTAGAATTTTCCACTTTTTTTAGAGCTAATAATCATGTTTTATACAAATATTTATAAATGTTGTGTTTTGTTATTCATTAGCCACTTGACTGAATTACTTTTCAAAATATTATTTTGAAAAATATTTATTTTAGAAATTGTAAGCAACATTTGAAGTGGCAATTAAAGAGGGAACTTAATGGAATTGGAATTAGAATGACAGGTGATATTTATACAATCAAGGTTTTACTTTAGAATTGACTACTAATTTTGTTAAAAATAAAAAAAAACCTTAAATTTGCAAAATAAAATTCAAAATCATTTAAACAATAAAATCAAAACAAAGCAAATAATTTTTGTTTAATATCTTCTAACAGCAACATTTAGAGCAAATCTAATCTATTTTAAGCATAATCACAAAATAAAAGCTAATTTTTGTGTTTTTTTTTTTAATAAATCTCGTAATCACATTTTGTCGTTTTATTTATTTTTTTCTACTATTTTGTGAATTTTTTATTTTTATGGAGCCATTAAAATCATGGCAAAGCAATTTGTTGAAGATTTATACACGAAGACACGCACTAAAACAGCGATAAATTTCAACTCTTTAAAAATGTGTCTCTGTGTATGTTGGAATAATAAAAATTTATGTAAATGTGTGTGTATCTGAGTGAGGGACAAAATGCTCATAAAATGGAGAAATAAAACAAAATAAATGTGATACGCATTAAATGTTGTGTGCTGTTACCACCGTTAGGGACCAACCGACCCACCGACTGGCCAATTTAAGTATGAAGTAGCAACATATCAGGGGCAACGATAAAAAGAAACAGGAGCCAAACTGGAGCTGGAACAGTAATAACAACAGTTTTGTTTAATATTTAAAACAAACAAATTATTAAAAGAAGAACACTCGTACGAAAGTGTGTGTGAGTAAAGGAAATGCAACAGAAGGGGCTAAATAGGTAGCAGCACATCTCATGACTATTTTTTTAAAATAAATTAACATATTCATTATTGTTATTCAATTTTACATCGATCGAAACATAGCAGTCGCAAAAGATACGCGTTCAAAAGACATTCCATCTATTGCAAATCCCGCATTTTTAACTCATACACCCAATATGTTTTGTGATAATTCTAAATTATAATACTTGTAACCATAGGGTAACATAGAGACGAGATGTAATTGTCAAAAACCTAAGTCTGTTGTCAAAAACCTAACTCTTGCAACAACAAAATACATGCTAGTCAATGTATTTTGTTGTTGTATCAGATATATAATTTGTTATATTTTTGTTTGACAAATTGGAGTATCTCGTCTCTATGTATAATTCTCTATGCTTGTAAATATAAAGAAATATTGTTATATTTATACATATGGGGGATTTCACGTCAAAATGAACCAACTTTTAAAATCGATGTCCGATCGGGATGAAATTTGCACCAAGGTTAGACCTTTTGGATAATTCAGACACAATTTTCCAACAAGATCGGTCCAGAACTCTCGAAGTTAGAGGAGAATTTCACATTTTGGCCAAACATGTGATTATTCTCATACATGTAACTTATTACCTATTGTTCTCAGCAAAATGTGTCCCAAATAGTTTAGATAGCTATTTCTTCAATCTTTCGAAAAAAAATATTTAAAAAAATAAATAAAAAATTGTTAATATTTTTTATCCGAAATCAAACTTTTTTAACTTTTTTTCAAAATGGGCCCTTTTTTGTTTTTTTTTTCTTAAAATAAAGCTTAGATATTTTCCTTGAGGACCTATTTGGTTGCTTAGTGGAATGCGAGTTCGATATCTATCAAAAAATGTTTTGTAACTCAAAACATGCAATTTTTGACTTTTTTTGCAATATCAAAAACTTTGTTGACTTTTTTTGCTCAACAGAAAGCTCGGATATTTTCCTTGAAGACCTATTTAGTCGCTTAGTGGGATGCTATCAAAATAAATGTTATGGTGTTATCTAATAGGTTTAAAAAATAATCATATTATCATAGACCAGGAATCATAATATGATTGAGATGAATCATAACATGATTGTGTTACAACAATATCTTTTAATAAATGTTAATACCGAGATCCTGGGATTTTTCAGGACTTCGGGATTATTGTTTCACATAAAATTTAAGAATGAAAACTTGTACAAAAAAGTACTTTATAAAAAATTAGTTGAAATACTACTTTTTTATTTCTGATACTTTTTCTAATATAGTTGAAATATTAACTTTTCTAAACGGTAGAAATATTAATTTTTTTAAAAAATAGTAGAAATAGTACTTTTTTATAAAGTAGTATTTTATGAAATACTACTTTTTAAAAAGTAGTATTTTAAAAAATACTACTTTTTAAAAAGTACTAAACTTAAAGTAGTAGAAATACTAAATTTCTTAAAGTAGTAGAAATACTACTGTTTTTAAAAAGTAGCAGAAATACTAATATTTTAAAAAAAGTAGTAGAAATATTATTTTTTTAAAAAGTAGAAGAAATACTACTATTTTAAAAAGGTAGCAGAAATACTACTATTTTAAAAATGTAGTAGAAATACTACTTTTTTAAAAAAGTAGTAGAAATACTACTATTTTTAAAAAGTAGTAGAAATATAATTTTTTTAAAAAAGTAGTAGAAATACTACTTTTTTTAAATTAGTAAAACTACTCCTTTTTTAAAAAAATATTAGAAATACAACTATTTTTAAAAAGTAGTAGAAATACAATTTTTTTAAAAAGTAGTAGAAATAAATTTTTTTTAAAAAAGTTGCAGAAATACTACTTTTTTTAATTAGTAGAAATACTACTTTTTTTAAATTAGTAAAACTACTACTTTTTTAAAAAGTAGTGAAAATATTACTTTTTTAGAAAAGTAGTAGAAATACTACTATTTTTAAAAAGTAGTAGAAATACAATTTTTTTAAAAAGTAGTAGAAATACTAATTTTTTTAATTAGTAGAAATACTACTTTTCTCAAAAGTAGTAGAAATACTACTTTTCCAAAAAGTAGTAGAAATACTAATTTTCCAAAAAGTAGTAGAAATACTTTTTTTTTTTAAAAATTAGTAGAAATACAATTTTTTTAAAAAGTAGTAGAAATACTATTTTCTTTAAAAAGTAGTAGAAATACTCCTTTTTGTAAAAAGTAGTAGAAATACTACTTTTTTATAATTAGTAGAAATACTACTTTTTTTAATTTGTAGAAATACTACTTTTTTTAATTAGTAGAAATAGTACTTTTTTTTAAAAAAGTAGTAGAAATACTACTTTTATTTAAAAGTAGTGGAAATACTACTTCTTTTAAAAAAGTAGTAGAAATACTACTATTTTTAAAAAGTAGTAGAAATACTATTTTTTTAAAAAAGTAGTAGAGCCCTTTTTTGGCGTTAAAAAAAAACTATTATACTACTATAACAAATACTACTTTTTTAAAAAAGTTGCAGAAGTACTACTATTTTGAAAAAGTAGCAGAAGTACTACTATTTTAAAAAAGTAGCAGAAATACTACTTTTTTCAAAAAAGTAGTAAAAATACTATTTTTCTAAAAAATAGTAAAAATACAAATTTTTTAATGTTTTTTTTTTGTTGAAATCACATTTGCTAGAAAAAATAAGGAAAAACTGAAATAATACCCTATATAATTCGGTTATTTAGAAACTGCAGTTTTTCTAGTAACCCGAAATCCAAAAATAAGTCGGCTGTTTGAACAGTCTAATATTTAATAAATTATACAAACATGTATGTTTAGAAGACTTTTTAAATAAAAGATAGATGCATATTTTTTAATGTTTCATGGCATACAAAAATATTGAAAATGTTAAAAAATAATTGTAGCTATTTGTAAGATAAAAATATAAAGTGCTATAAAAATGCTGCTTAAAAATAATCTACTGGTAACATGGTAATAATTTAATGGTACTCTGACAAGTATTACGTCTAAAGTAATTAAATTTTCGTAGATGATTAAGATTTTTACGAGTTGCTCCTTGTACAATTTATTTGATGTTTTAAAAATTTGTTTTTATTACCCTTGGTCGCATTATGGAATTTATAAATCGCCTTTAACAGTGTATTAAGAGCAGTTGTTTAAAGGAATTAATTTTATAAAAGTTAAATGATACTCAGTACAAACTTTTTAATGTAACTTTATTCCCTTAATATAGTTTCTTTAAAAAAACAAAAGTTTAAAATAAGTTTTTTAAAACTTTTGTTTTGATATTTTGTTTTGTAAATGTCTATTCGAAATCAGAAAAAACTATCATTAAATAAATCTGACATGAGTGAATGAACATGATATATTATTCTTGAATCTACACCTTGTTACATGAATTAATACATTCAATATTTGATGATTTTAAGTTCCCCTTTTTCCAAAGAGGAAATCATACCAAAGCTTGTATTTGCTGCTAAAGTACCCGGGTCAAATACTTATATGGGCAACAACAATTAAATGGCTGCCATTTGTTTTATTGCTCCACACTGGAGCTCATCAGATAAACGATTTTTTTTTTTATTATTTTTATTATTATGCTTGTTGTAGCATGTACAACAATAATAATGGCAACAGCAGCAGCAGCAACAACAACAAAATAGAAGAAGGACAATAAGACATTATTCGGTTCCTTTTGAAAATAAAATACAAAAATAAATAAAATTCACAGGATGTATAAAATGGATTTGGTATCCTTTTTTGCCGTTTTACCCCTTTCACAACCACAACTTTTTTTTAAATAATTTTTTCGTTTGTGAAAGCTTTTTTTTTGGTTTGGTACTCCACATGTTATAAAATAAATGAATATATTTCGTGTTTTTTTTTACATTTTTTTATTTTATTACTTTTTTAAATACACCCGCTTTGGTTTGTTTTGTTTTCGCAGGAGGGACTGGATCTTGTTTTGAGGCTTGCAAACTGTTTATTTTATAACAAATAAAAATAATAAAATTCATATTCATATACCTACGAACGTACTTGTATAAAAAAAGATTAATTGCAAGAGAAAAAAAGCAAATAAATGACTAAATTCAAGAGTTGTTGGTTTACAATACAAAACAACCATAAATGAACATCTCCAACAATATAAAAATAAAAACAAAAGAATTAAAATAAAATATTTGCCATAAAAATGTCAACCTTTTACTAAAATATTGTATTTTTCCAGTTGGTTTTTTTTGTTTTGTTTTCTCCAGTTTCTTTTACACAAATTTGTTTTGAAATAATGGCTTTTATGTGTGTTAAAAATGTAATGAAAAGGTTTTGTTTTTAACCAACATTAATAATGAAAATATAAAAATCCTTTGGAAGGACCAAAACTTTAGATATTATGAGAGAAAACAAAAACTATGGCCATAAACATTTCAACAGAAATAAAGCAATAGAGTTTCAATTTCTAATAAATAGTTTTTATAACAAAAATTCGGGTTTTCTTGGTCTTGTCTTGAGTAGTTTTACAAAATCTTCTCTCCTGTGCATGCTTTTAAAGCAGTGGCCGTCACTCATAGCCACCAGGGACACACAAAATCCATTAATTAATTGTAATCAACTACAGTTTCGAAAATTTTAATAACAAATATTAAATAAAAAAACAAAAATCCAATAAATACAACTGAAATTATCATTCATGTTCAATGTTCTCTTTATGCCGACCACTGTTTTATAGTAACAGGAATTAGTTTGATGATAAAGGGTTTCAAAAACAAATCTGTTTCTTAAAAATAAAAAATCAGTGAGAACGTTGGACATTTGAGAATGGGTTTGATTTCAAATCATTTTCAATGTTATATCATACGTGAATATGAAGCAGGCATTTAAATTACTTTTGGAGACAATACATTGGTTTAATATCAATATAAATGATGATACAAAACTTCTCATAACTCTGCCATTAGGCTCGATACTAACGGAGCATGGGATCGGAGGAATTTCCTATAGACAACGAAGACTTTCTATAGATAACAACAACTACTGCTCACCTAGAACAGGTGTCGATGACGGATGGATCAAATTAAGCTGTATTCAAAGTGGATTATTTACTGCTTAAAGTGGGTAGATAGTAGTGAGGATTCCATTTTGCACAAAATGTTTCTTTTAAACTGCCTAATTCAAGCTGAAATAACACCCACAACGTTCTGTGAACTAAAACCGATAGTCATGTTTCCATGAAAACTTCTGCGTCTAATATCTAAACGCAATATCGAGTCTTTCGACTGTGAAAATTTATTGGCTACCGGGTAATCATAGCTCAGATTCTATTGAATATAAATGGTTCATCAAACGAAATCGTATATCGGTTGTCTATAATATGTATATGTTCCACAAACTTACTGGCTTGAAGCTGAAATCAGTTATTGGAAACTTAAATTGATCTACTAGTTGGTGTACAGATCTCATGTTGAAAACTAGAGATTCGTCAAAATCTATACGGCTTCGCACAACACATTCTTGAACTCAAGTGGCAATAAATCATAATAAACTTTCAGGCTAGAATTCCGCGTGGTCAGGTGATGGTATTTTCAATGTGATCAGTGGCAACATTGGTGGCGTTAACAGGTCACTGATGTTCATAATACATTCTCAATGATCGTTGAAAATCATTGACAAGGCTCAGCGACTCGGAAAAGATCTTTCCGCGATCAGTAGCGCAGATTATAATTCACTGTGATCGAAGTGCAGTATTTATCACAACGAGGAAGTTGGCTAGTCCCAGCTATGTCGAGACACTTGGTGGAGATGATTTGACGGATCTTTGGAGATGTCTGTCCAAAGCCGGAGCTTTTTATTTGTGCGACAAACTGGTTTGTTTCGGTCCTTTAGATGATAGTTTTGTAAATGCTACAATGTTTCTTCCTATTCTGATATAGTTAGTTTCTTATACCTAACGATGATTCAAAGAAGGATAATGTTTGGTGCCGAAAGCTGCGTTTATTGTTGAGCACCTTCCAAGCAGAAATATTTGCGGTGTCTGATTGAAGTAGATTGGGATAGGTCTCAATGATGGAACTGGGCTCTTAATTAAGAGCCAGCTTCCATACTAACCAATATATACGATCGATTATGATTTATTTTCCTTTTCTACTCTTTCTTCACATTATAATCATCGCAATATTCATCGTGTTCTCCTGTATATTCTTGGCATTTCGTTGGAATATTCCAGTAACTGAGTATTCCAGACTCTGATATCTGCCAGGTTCTTAAGGAACTTAGATTTAAGTATTAAGACAAAATTCCTACATAAACTACATGTAATATCTTCAATTATTCCTTATTCTGTCGTATGCATACTAAAAGCAAAATTACTAGTATTAGGATTAATAAGTACTCAATTGCTTTCTGAACCATATCAAATAGGTTCATACTTTACTTGACATTTGTTTCATCCTATTAGTGTTTTGTTTGCAAAAAGTTGACGGACTCATCCATTCAAACCTCAAATCCTTCCTTAAGTGTTGAAAGACAAACGATATAGAAAGGAGAATGACATCTATTGATAAGGAAGCTATCAAACTCTGAAGAGTTACAATTGATCAAGGACAATATTTAACTCTTTCCGGTTTAGTGGTCACTTTTCTAACCACCTTTTCTAGAGTCTTTAAACAATTTTTAGTGACATCTATTGGTATTTTGCTAAACAATTAAATCTTTTTAAGTCATCGCTTAAGTTTTTTTGGCAAAACTTTGCCGCCAGGTTGCTCTGGTTAGATTAATATATTAATTTGAAAATATTGTAAACTGCAGTTTTTCTTTGAGGTTTCCTCGCATTTAATTGCTCATCAAATTCAGTGGTACTTTTTTATTGTTTGTTTTGTTGGCTTGTGCTAACAAAGTAATATTTTATACAATATTCTTTGATAAATAACGTAAGTAATAAAGTGGTTAGATTACTAACCACTGTAACTGAAATAGGTTTTATATAATGATATCTACATAATATTGTGTTATTTTGTAAGAATGCCGAGTGTACTCAATGAACATTAAATTGAAGATATTTTATTCGAACGTATGGGAATATGTCTGCAGTCTTGAACCCGACGAAGAACAGAATTATAAGAAGCAAGTCGATCTGATGATGGTGTTCGGTGACATAGCTTCAGGCTCCAGTCATATAATAAAATTTGTCTAATGCTTCTGTTAGTGACTTATCTACCCAAACTGTGGTGGAACCAAAATCGTGAAAAAATTGTAGATTGGAAGAGCCGGGGTATACTAAATGATATAAAAGAATTGGAGAATATATCACCGGCACAGCTATATTGTTCAGAAAATTTAGTCAAAATTATAAGATTTCAAACAAATTTATACGCTACGAAATTTTTTATCATAATTATTTTTAATGCCAACCGCGATGGTGGTTAATAAACTAACCACCTTTTTCCATAAAAACCTTTAGCTGTATTTTTATTTTTTTTTATTTTTCATAATATATGAACCTTAATTAAATTAAAAAAGCAATTGTTTTGATTACAAACTTATACACATAAATCTGTGGCTGAAAGAGTTAAAAGTGGTACAATGTTACTATTTAGTCCACTAACGTATAACGCTGCATTAAAAATTACCAGAGTTCAGCATGATCCAGGATCATTTGCAGATACAACATTTTATTGCATGATGTATGTTATTTCACCTAATATAGAACTCTGCAAATAACACTGTCCAACAAATTGAGACTTTTTCATTGTAACAGAATAGCACCCTAACTTTTAATTTTTTGGTCAAAGCAAGCATTATACTAACTGAAAAAAATATTGTAAGTTAATGTCAGAGATAATTTTTATTGTCAGAGTTATATTGCGGAATTTTATGCGCATCATTTTTGTGGAAGATCTTAACCCTCTATCTCTTCTCATTAGGGGTCAATTTGACCCTTTTTCGAGAAAATCAGAAAAAGATCTTTCAAAAAGGACATTTAAGTGGGGGTCACCAAAGATACAAAAGTTGCAAAAAAAAAACGTTAAATTTCAGATCATTCGGATCATACTTGGATTTTTGGACATATTTTTAAAAAATGTGAGACCTAAGGTGGCGTGTATTTTTGTTAATTAAACGTAAATGGCTTTATTTACAACTTTGGTATCTTTGGTGACACCCACTGAAATTTTTCGGCAAACATTTTCGTAGAATATTTTAATCCTTTAAGTCCTTTTTGAAAGGATTTTTTTTGATTTTCTCGAAAAAAGGTCAAATTGACACCTAAAGAGAGGAGATAGAGGGTTAAGATGTTCCACAAAAATTATCCCCATAAAATTTCACAATATAACTCTGATAATAAGAATTCTCTCAGATATTAACCCTCTAACAGGCCAATTTTACTTCGAGGTAAAATAATATACCAGGTTATTGTTTGAAAAAAAAGAAATACGTTGGAATAAAAACAAACAAAAGACTAGTTCACGTTCTTGTTTATCACAATAAGTAAATTGTTTGTCTCTTTACACATATTTACCGTTATAACCGGAAAAATAACCAAATAAAGCAGCATTACATACATTTAACATACCCGCCTTAAGGCAGCATTGCCGGTTAGAGGGTTAACTTACAACATTTTTTTCATTTAGTAAAATTAAAACTTTGACCAATTGTAAAAAAAATTCAGACCAGCTGGACTAAAAGTTTATTCTACAAAAATGATCTACTCAACATGCCCTTTCAGAATTATAGGCTCGCTATTCTGTTCCAAAAATGCTGTTGTACAGTGTAATTGGGATCGTAGGACACTGTGGATATTCTCAAAATATTCATTTCGTTTTCAAAATAAAAATTATTTTCATTATAAGTTACAAAACTCCACCACTATTTTGAAATTAATCCATGGCAATTAGAAATCAAACATTTTAAATCCACTCACTGAACAGTGTAATAGAATAAAGAGACAATTGCAACATATGCAACATAGATTTCGTAACGTTCAGAACGATAAAATCTGTTTATTTACAAAAATTAGATAAAATTACCACATTTATGCTGTACGACGAAGGAAGGACGAATGGACGGACGGACACATAATTTATGGCCCGCAACTTGTTTTCACTGAAATACATTACAGAGATGAACAACTGAAATACTGGCGAATGCAAAATTTTAAAGCTACAGTGACTGAATGTTTGTGGTGGCAATTAAGAGAGTTGTGAACATGTGGTTTTATGACTCAATTAGGTGGCATAATAATGGGGTTTGAAATCAATTGTGATGACACAGAAACAAGTTAATTTGTGGTTGTTTGCAAACTATCAACAAATACTGCATGGCAGAGATGCTTATAAAACCAGGGATACTCTGTTAATACTCTCCCTTTTTTGGGTATTTTTTTTTGTAAATGTCAAATTAAACTTCAAACAAAAACAAACACTTGACATAAGCAAATAAACAGTGTTATATAAAAAAAATACAACAAAGTTACAATTAAATTACAACAGTTGTTAATAATTTTCATACAAACATAGACATAGTATTAGAAGTACGTTCAAGTACTTAGAGTAAATGTTTGGAATGAGAGGGTTGGATTGGGTTGTTAGAATTCAAACAGATTTCATCTCTAGAGAGATGTTCGCTAGTTTTTTTTTTTGGTCAATTCAATAAACATTTTATAACACAATTAAATTTGGTTAAATGTGCAATGACAGAAATAATATTTATTTGTTTGTTTTACAAATCAAAATACCACCCTGAGTGCAAGAACATAAATAGGGGATTTTCATTCAGTGATAACTTTGTTTCTTACTCCTCCAAATATTTGAGTTGTTGTTGTGATAAAAAGCCAGTAACATAAATATATTTTTATCAATTTAAAATCAATTGAAATAATATTAATTGTTTTGTTTGCTGTCTTCCTGTGGTGTGTGTGTGTGGCTTTTTCTGTTTTGAATTTTTTGATGAATTTCTGTTGAAAATTTTTTCACACTTTTTTTTGTTGTTTCTACATTATTCTTTCCAAAATCTGTGTGTGTTTGATTTGTACCACACCTCTGTGTAACCGGGTGTAGTGTTCTCGTAATACGAGCGAGCACAAATGATAAATGATTCCTTGTTGGCTGGCGCTCACAATTCACTTTATGGTTACTACTGCCTCTACTACTTAGTCTACCTACCACAAGCCATTCATTCAGCCTCCAACAGACTGTATGCATCCGTTTGTTTGTATATACTTGCATACAGTCATATATTCTGCTGGAGATCTTTATCTTGTGATGTTGTATTGCGTTCCTGCATCCAAATTTAAAGTCACCCGATCAATTCAACTTGAAGAATTTGATTGACAATCAGTGTCACAATAGACATTATTATGAAGTCTTTCATGTTCTTGTTGTTTCTGTTACATTTTTAGTTAAGATTGTTATATGAAATACACTCGAGGAAATAGTTGTAACTACAGCTTAACCCTCTAACCCGCAAGAGTGCTTCTAGGCATGCATTACCAGGGAAACCGGAAATATGCTCTAAAAAAAGCGTTTTAAGCGCTTTAAATATGCAGTAAAAACTTTAAAATATGCTCTTAAAATTTAAAAAATATGCTCTTAAAAAAACAAACTTTTACATAATTTTTAACCAAAAAATATACTTTTATTTAAAAAAATCAATATAATTCATTTCTAAAAAGGTAAAGTAATATAAACTAAAAAAAATAACAAGAACTAAAACAAGTATAACATAAAGACAATAGGAACTTAAGCTATAAAAAGGCCTCTAGAAGTATTTTTGATGATATTTTATATAAATATAAAGTCACATCTTCAATTAAGGTTATTATTGCAATAAATTACAAAATATTGACTTAAATTTTCAAATAAAAATCGTTGTCTATTGGTTCTGAAAACATTTTTATATATAGAAAATGTTCTTTCAACATCAACTGATGTTATAGGAGCAAATTTAAAAGACAATATGTATTTCTTTAACACTTAGAACTGTTAAGTTTGAATTAGAATTAAAATTTGATATTTAGATGGCGCTATTATTAAAATAGTGCTTATTTTATATTAAAACAAGTAAGGGAGCTAGCTATATTCGGCTGTGCCGAATCTTATAAAAAATTTAAATATTTTTAGGTGAACAAAAATTTTTTTTTCAGTTTTTTTAATTTTTTGGAAAAAAAAATTTTTGAATTGTTTTTTTTAAATTTTAAAAAAAAATTTTTTGTTTTTTAATTTTTTTTTTTGGTGAACAAAAAAAATTCGGGTTAAAAAATATTTTTTTCCGATTTTGACCCATTGTAGGTTCAACTTACTATGGTCTTATATACGTCATTGCAAAAGTCTTGGAAATATCTATTATTATATATCCATACTGTCTATATTAATGACTTAATAATACAGATATAGGTCAAAAATCGAGGTTGTCCAGGTTTTTTCCTCATGTTTCAGCCATTTGTAGACCGATTTTGCTGATTTTAAATAGCAAACTTCTCGAAAGCATGCCTGACAGAATTATTGAAGATTTAGATCTCGAAGATATCAAGGGTCTTCAGAAATTTGATTTCAACAGACAAATAGACAGACAGACGGACATGGCTTAATCGACAACGCTATCTATAAGGTTCCAGAATATATGTATATACTTTATAGGGTCGGAAATGAAAAATGTAGAAATTAAGACAGAATTTGTTTTTGATAAAGTCAAAATATGCTATTAAACAGTAAAATATGCTCTGAAAATGTAAAAATATGACATAAATATGTTCTTAAAACAAATATATGCAAAAATATTCATTTAAGGGTAAAATATGCAAAAATATGCACTAACAAATCGATGCCAAATTTCTTAAATAGTTCTGAAACGTGTAAATATCTTATCCATGTGCTCATTAGACTCACCAGAAAAAACATGCATTTGCATATTTTGGTTTCCCTGCTAATCACCAATTATCTCAAAAAGTAATTATATATATTTTTTTAAATTTAACTGTGACTTTAGTTACAGATTTGTTAACATTTCTCTCGAAGTTCGAAATGCATTCAGACTTTTAGTTTTGTGAGTGATGCATAATTTTAGCACGTGAAACTTCTGTGTAATTTTTTTATTTTTTTAAATCAAAGTTTTTAAATAAATTTCAATAAAATCGTATCATAATTATTCTTTTTAACACCTAAACCGGCATCAATGACCTGAGACATTCTTCACCTTTTTGGACCTGGTTCCTAAACTTAATTTGCAAATTAGTTTCTGATGGCTGTTCTGAGTTTATTGAGCCATTATTACCCTAAAAAAAATTATTCCACAACTTTTTTTTTAGGTTTTTAAAGTTTGCGGGTGAGAGGGTTAACATTTATGTCAACAGCAGAACTGCTTTACGCACATCAACAGCAACATACCTGGGTATGTTCATAAGTTTTGTATGGTGAATGGCTGCCGTTTGCATAAAAATGCTAATATCTAACTCGTTTGTTGGAATTTCTGTATTATTTTTTTTATTTTGTTAGAAATAGACAAAAGGTTAAAAAAATTTATGATAAACCAGTTTTACCCATACATTTAATCATTGTTTTTTGAAAAAAAGTTATGAAGGTATGACAAAAAATGCTTTTTATTGAGTTTTTGCAAAGATACTAATTTTTCAAATTAAAATAATTTTTTTATTTATTAATAGTTTTTAATGAAATTTTATAGTTATACATACTTTTCTATTAGATATAGAAAAATAAAAACAAATTTTGAAATTTATAATCAGGAATACCGTAATTCCCAAAAAAGTTTTGAAAAATCCCAAAAATGGAATTTTTTAGTTTTTTTTGCTATAATATATGTATACACAACAGGAGCGGGGTTATCGGAACCTTTTACAAAATAATTAAGAACATATTTGGTCATCTAAAATAGGTACTTTATTTTGATATCGACTACGCGATTTGAGAATTTTTGCCCTAAAGTTGAATTTTACATAAAAAATAAGCGTTATTTGAATGGACCTGGTCCCCTCTGTATCAAGAAATTTTTAAATTTATTTTCCTTTAAAATATTTAGTGTAAAGTTAGCTTTTCAAAAAGTATAAATTCCTAATACATCATCTTTGAAATTTTTTAGATAACTTAAAAATAAAAAAAGTACTTTTTTCCCAAAAACTTGAGAAAAATAGCCTTTTCAAATTTTTTTTAAATTCAAATACATATAACTTTGGAGTCAGTCACGATTTTTAAATAACTGTTTTTTGGTTTGACATATACATTTGTTGTTAGTCCAATAAAAGAAAAATGGAGAAAATCGGAATATATGTGGACCCGCTGTTATCAAAAATGTGGAGTAGGGTGGGTAAAAACGTTGAAAATATACTTTTAAATTTTATCAATATATTTGCATGTGTTTTACTATGGATACCCAGGTATGTATGCTGTTGACGTAAGGGTGCAACTTTGAAAATGTTCTTTTTCTTCCAGACGGGTCATCCTATCCTAACCAAACTTGGGACAATTTCGGAAAACTGGTCGATCCCATTATCCAATATTTTCATATATTATGAAAAATAATAAAACATAAAAATACAGCTAAAGGTTTTTATGGAATAAGGTGGTTAGTTTATTAACCACATACGAAATAGGTGTATAAGTGAGATATTCTCCAATTCTTTTATATAATTTGGTATACTGCCACTTTCTAATCGACAATTTTTTTTCACCATTTTGGTTCCACCACACCAGTTTGGGTAGATAAGTCACTAACAGAAGTACTATTAGCCAAATTGTATAGAGGTATGTCATCAAACGAATCAAAATCTCCATCATATTTTAACTGAAGTCCCGAAGGTATGTTACCGAGCACCATCATCATATAGACTTGCTCCTAATAATTCTCTTTTTCATCAGGTTCAAGACTGCAGACACATTCCCATCTAAAGGTATACCTTCGAACCAAATTTCTTCAATTTAATGTTCATTGAGTACATGCGGCATCCTTACAAAATAATATAATATTTTGTATAGAAACACATTATATTAAACCTATTTTAGTCACAGTGGTTAGTAATCTAACCACTCTATTACTTAAGTTATTTATCAAAGACAAAATAACAAAGTAACACTGAATTTTATGAAATATAAACACACTGACCTTTTTTTATTGAATGCGGAAAAACTCCTTAGAAAAACTGAGGTTTATGATATTTTCAATTTACTATATTTATCTAACAAGAGCAACCTGACGGTAGAGTATCGCCAAAAACCATAAACGATGACTTAAAAAATGTAATTGTTTAGCAAAATCCCAATAGATATCACTAAAAATGTATTAAAGACTCTAGAAAATGTGGTTAGAATACAAAAAGGTGGTTACGAATACAAACAAAATATTGAGCAATGTACGCTAAGAAAAACTATGATTTTGGTGACCATTTATATATTTATATTTATATTATGGTCGATGTCTACTTAGATTAATATATCTTAACATAATCATAACCATAATTAAATTCCTTGTTAATCATAGTATGGTTCAACGACCTATTGTAATAGTAGCAAAACCATAATATGATTATGTCCAACCATATTATGATTGCATCTCAACCATAATGAAATTCTTTCTTTCCATTCCATTTAGAACTATCTGATGATAATTCATTTAATTTCCTTAAATTACTGAACAAATGAAGAATTATTTAGTTTTTGCTCAGTCCCTTTAAAATTACTTAAAAGTTCTGTCTTAATTTTAAAATTTCTAATGCCTCGTACTTATAATTATTTCAGCTACTATAAAAATGCATTACTGTTGCAGGATGACGGTAGGTAGGCCTGTCTATTTGCCACTGTTTATGTGTATTGAGATAAGAAACATTATTTTATTTATTGTATATGTTTTTAAACACTCTCTACTAGCGACTGTCTAAATATGTTAGATTTTTTTTTTAAAGTTGATTCTAGTTCCCATAATTATGTCCAAAAATATTTAGTATTATATTGATGTAAATGCCAGATATAGAGTGTAATTATGTGTTAGCAATTAATAGAGACTAAATATGGATTTAAAGATATTTACAAAATTGTCCTCAATTTAAAGTTCTATTAGTAAAGGTGAATCATATTGAATACAGATTTATTTAAGCAACCTAATGAACTGAAAAATTATGGACATTATTTAAAAAATTTAAAATATTGATTATGTTAAAACTTTACCGTGAAAGAACATTTTTTGTCGTATTGTGAAAGGACCCAAAAGGAAAGAATGGATGTCAAATGAGATACAGCAGTTAATTAGTAAACGACAAAAAAGCTTGTGGTCCGGATGAGATTCTCTCAGAAATGCTGAAGATGATTTACAACGATAACTTGGAAATTTTAACAGAATTGTTCAATTACATTTAAAATACAAGCAAATATCCACTAGATTGGCTTAAATTAACATTTATACACAAAAAAAAAAAGATTCGTGATAGCAACCGAATTTGTTGCCAATCGAATGATTCTACCTTGGTAACCGAATTTTACAGTAGTGGCTACAAAATTTTATGCTTCAACCGAAATTCTTCTTTATCAACTGACTTTCTGTTGATAAAACTGAAAATTGTTATGTGTGCAACCGAATCATTCAATTGGCAACAAATTCGGTTGCTATCACGAATCTGTTTTCTATGTGTAAGGATTCCCAAAAAAAGTTATCTCAAATAATGTTATGATTATAGAATGAGCCACGCCCCCATAATATTCCTCAGAATAATTCACACCACCATTTATATGAAAAGCGAAAAAGTAATGGGTACATTGATTCAAAAATTCCAAAATGTACAAAAGGAGATTATAAGAAGGCCTTTGATACGGCATGATAAATTAATGGAAATTATTACATCTATCGAATTGGGAAATAATGAAGCAATTATTGGCATATATCAGCCACTTAAGTACGGATTTTGCAGATTTTTACTACCAAAATGTTCGATAGTATGTATAACTGATAGAAGAAGCAACATATGTATCCGAAGGTTGTTAGAGGGTATTGAAAAGTTATTGGGATTTTTATTTTAAAATATTTGTACAACATAAATTTATTCAAAGTATTTGAAAAGTATTGTTAGATATGACCTTTTCCCAACCTTCAGGCTACATATGGATTCTGAATCTGTTCATCTTTTGAGGCCAATAACGAATCAAGACAATATCGGATACTCTGTTCCAAAGTGAAACATATCTCATAGAGAGCGTTATACATCGATCGAAACAAATAGTGTCGGATGGGGCAAAGTCTAGACTAAAGGGTGGGTAAGACAAAACTTCGCTACCACTTCATTATAAATAGTTTTCGACAGGTATTGCAACATGTAGCCGAGCGTTGTCATGATGTAATATTACAGTTTCATGCCTGGCCGCATATTCTGTTAGTTTTTCGGCCAATGCTCGCTTCAAACGAATTAGTAGTGTTCGATACCGGTTCCCTGTGATTTTCTGGTCAGCTTTCAGAAGCTTATAATAGATAGTACACTTTTGCTCCCACCAAATACAGAGAATTACCTTAGAGTCATGGATATTTAGCTTTGTTGTCGACTCGTCTGGTTAGACGGCCTTCACATAAGATCTTTTACGCTTCGATTTATCGTAATGTAATGATTCGGAGTAAAAATTATGTTCTTTTATAGCGATAAAGCAGCATTTCCAAGATGTAAAATCATTTTTCAAGGTCTCACAGCTTCAATTCGTATGGTACCCAATTTGCCTGTTTTTGGATGAATCCTGCAGCTCGCAGACGTTTTGAAATTGCTGCTTGAGAGCTCTAAATGCTTTTGCAAGCTTTTGTTGAGTTTGACAACAATCTTCATGAAGTACTGCCTCCAATTTTGGTCTTCAAACTTTTTTGGCTGGCCTGTGCGATCTTTCGCACTTCTGAACCGCACAAATTATCTCTCGCAAGTTGAAACCGATGAATCATATTCACTAGAGTGTCCCTTAGAATTAAATGTTTGAAATGTTGAAACGGTACCCGCTGAATACTTTCGCAATGACCTAAAATACTACCAAAATTTGTTTTACCTTGTTCTAAGAAGGGCAACCCGTGCCACTCGTTTCTCAAAGTTTTGAGGTGCATTTTCAGGGGAAACATATGAAATTTTTTCAGTTTTTGTAAAAATTTTGCCAATCAAAAATTACTTTTGTAATTTAATTTAAAATAATTGAAATGTGTACATAACTGTCGTTCTATGAGATATAAAAGACAAATATTGGTTAACAAATGTTAAAGTTATTAAAAATTCGCCAGGCCATTAATGTGTCTCAGGCCACTAGAACAAGAAATGTAGGAACAGGGTATATATTAGGGATGCCAATCCCGAAAATCCCGGGATTTTTCGGGATCGGGATTTCCCGATCGGGATTAACAAATCCCGAAATATTATGAGATTTTTGATATTTTAGGAAGATTTTTGAAGCACCCAAAATACTTAGAAAGCTAAATTTCACCATATTTTTTATAATACTAATCTCGCTTCAAATCCAAACGCAGACAGATTTTTTCATTTGAATCGGAGAGCAGCACGTCTCCCTTGCATTAACAGGCTTTTACACAATTTACACTTTTACGAAATTTATGTTCAAGTTATTTTCTAAAGGGGACTAGGGGCAAATGTAGCCCGATTTCCGCAGTACTTTACAGTATAATTTTAGAGTATTTACAACTTATTTTGTGCAAAATTTTATAAGGATTGCCGCATAATCAAGATATTTATGACTGCTCAAACAGTACTCCGGGGGACAATTGTATGGAGCTAGGGGAAATCATGGACCATTTTATTTTAATTTAACGCATTAGTTTTTGATTTGTTATGTTTTTACTTAAATATATTAATGATATAATAGTTTGTATTGTTGAATTTGATGTTTTTGACGTTTAACTAAAATCCCGAAGTCCCGAAAAATCCCGAAATCCCGAAAAATCCCGGGATCCCGAAAAATCCCGGGGTCCCGAAAAATCCCGGGATCCCGGGATTTACATTTATAAAATCCCGAATCCCGGGATTTGTAAAACCCAGTCCCGTTTGGCATCCCTAGTATATATAAATAAGTTTGTCATTCCGTTTGTAATTTCTACATTTTTCATTTCCGACCCTATAAAGTATATATATTCTGGATCCTTATAGATAGCGGAGTCGATTAAGCCATGTCCGTCTGTCTGTTGAAATCAATTTTCTGAAGACCCCAGATATCTTCGGGATCCAAATCTTCAATAATTCTGTCAGACGTGCTTTCGAGAATTTTGCTATTTAAAATCCACAAATGGCTGAGATTTGAGGAACAAACCAACACAACCTCGATTTTTGACCTATATCTGGATTACTAAGGCATTAATATAGACAATATGGATATCTAATGAGAAATATTAAAATAAAATCACATTTTCTTTACTTAAAATATACACAGAGAAAACAGATTCGTGTTGGCAACCGAATTTGTTGCCAATCGAATGATTCTATCTTCGTGACCGAATTTAACAGTTGTGGCTAAAAAATTTTAGAAGTGGTAACAAAAGTTTGGTTACTTCAACCGAAATTCTTCTTTATCAACTGACTTTCTGTTGATAGAATCGAAAAATTCTATGTGTGCAACCGAATCATTCGATTGGCAACAAATTCGGTTGCTATCACGAATCTGTTTTCTCTGTGTATACATATTTTCTTGTATATTAGTTTTTGTCTTCGTAGGAAACCGTTAACCAATTCGCAGGTATGACCAAAAACAAAATAATTTTTTAAACGGCAGTTTCAAAACTCCATTTTCAAATATTTATAAATTTTTTTAAACAAATTTCAGAATTTTTTGATCACCTCATGGGGATTTATTTACAACATAATAGGGAATAAAAATGTGAAAAAAGTATGTCAATACCTTCTATAGTTTTGCCGTACCTGCGATATATTTTTCGATAAAAACTAATTTTTTGGCCATATTTTGGCGAATGAGCCCAATTTCCTTACTGTTATTAATTTTAAGTAAAATCTGTTCAGAATATTATAGTCCAGGTAATTTTAAATATAGTCTGAAAGTTTTCCTAAAATCGGAAAACGTTAAACCTTAAATCGTGAAGGTCAAAGGTCAAATTTTTCAATATATGGAATTTCTAGCGAAATGTTATATATTTTTAGGCCGATTTTGATGACACTTAAGAATAATATAACATGAAGTCTAGTATTTATAATAACAGCACAACAATGGAAATTAACCCTTAATACTTAATAGCAAAATAACTAAATCGCAAGACGGCACGGGTTGCTACTATGATAGAAAGACAAAATTTCATATTTAACTAAATGTAGTTCCAAAATTACCAAAAAAATAAAAAATGATGCTTATAAGGGACACTCAAATATTCACCATAAGCTTTGCTGTTTAATAACTGTGCTTCACCGGCACTTTGTTTTCAAATTAAAGATGTAAAGCAAAACTTCCCGCATATGACGCTTTGTTGGCATAAAATTCGAACTTTTCGAAGCAAAAAAAAAAGTTTTGCTTGAAAAACTCAAATTTCATAAAAACAAACCTGGATTTATTGCCTTTGGCTTCTAAGCGTACAATAAGTTTTTTTCTAAACCAACAATCTCTTACAATTTAGAATGGAATTTAAGTAAATTGTTAAAGAAAAACATACTATAATCCTAAATCAAACACATGTGCAAAATTATCATAAATATTTCTTCTAAATCTTAAGATGTGGGGACATCTATTTATTAAAAATGACAAAGAGAAAGATGCCTATTAATATTTAGTGCAATTTTTCACATATGTTTCCTATAAATCTATAAATTCCTAGAATCTGAACTAAATATAAATTCTACTTTGATGTTTTTCAATGAGAATTATCTCGCGATAAAAATCAAACAGATTTTGAAACACACATATGTTTATTTTTTACAATACATGTCACCTAAATGAAATTGTAACATCTCCAATTTCACAAAACAAAAACTTTGATCATTATCGATCTAGTGCCAACTCATTATCACTCATTTGATGTATATTTGATCAGTAAAGCAAAAAACAAGAAATGAAGCAAATGCCTTGTCATCATTAGTGACAATGTAGCAAATATTTCTTTCTCTATAAACTACATTATGGTAACCGCCCTTGAAATGTTTGCCATGCAAATCTTGGTATGAATATTTCAACCTGATCGTATCTTTTACTTAACGCTTGCTATCTTCTAAAGATTTTGTTACATTTTCTACAATCATTTACAAGATCTGTACTTGATTATTAAGAAATATAGCTAGAGATGTCTGAGAATATGTGAAAGTGTGTGCGTGTGTGTGTGTTGGCGAGAGAGAGAGGATCATCATTATCATGACTGGCGCATAGATTATCCTTGTGGCTTAGACTAATGATGATCTTTGAACCATATCGAAATCATCAACAATAGCAAAACTAGACCAACCAACACAATGTTTACACACGAATATCTTTGTTTCCTCTAAATGCTTCTATTGTTTCCATTGTTCTCATTAATCGGTCTATTTCACAAACGAATGTATAGAATAGAGATATGCACTTGAAAAAGCGAGTGGATTATGATTTTCAGAATATATTTTGCAAATCTCTGTTGTCGCCTGCATTGTATTTTTGCAAATATTTATCCGGCGACAAGTAGTTTAGTTTGTCTGCCATGTAGTTAGACGCCATTGCCAACAATGGCAAAAGTACTTGAAACACGACATTATCAATTTGTCCATACAATGACTTAATCTGATAATCAGTGCAAACACATCTTTTGTAACCATTATGTGGCTGAACAATATAAATGACATCGTTTTTGCGCCTGGCTTAAGACTTGAGACTCGCTTAAGATCTTTTAAGTGGAATTTGTGTTGTCGGTGAATGAGATTTGTAGGAAAATCCAAGGCCTGCTGAATGTCTTCTAATCGGCATAGTATTGGTAGCGATTTGAATATTAGAGAATATCGCCTAATGATGTAGAGGTTTATGGGGGGTTAATAAATTTACAATTTTGCAATTCCTTACACAATCCTTAAAAATTAAAATAACAAAAGGTACTCAAGAAGAGATTCACTTCCACAGATTTCAAATCCAGAAACAGTTAAATTCTGTATTAAATTTTCGTAAATATTTAAAGTGATAATGGCTCGTCCGATTTTAAAACTTTGGACAGATTTGTATTCAGCATGTCAGCATGATATAAAAAGATGTTTTGCAAGAGCAGCCATTCTCAAAAATTTTATTTTGTAAAGTAGTGTAATCAAACCTTCTTAACCAGGTGAAATAATCAGACTTAAAAACTCTTATTTTTTTGAAACTTTATTTGAAATTTGTTTTATTTCAGGGACCATAAATAACGGTTATCCAGAAAATTCTCAAACTCAAAAACTCTCTATGTTAGAGTCAAAGGAGACCTATACTGTCATATACCAATAGATTCGTATTGCTCTTTCAGAATCTATGGTGATATTAGAAAAACGATCTCAACTCCACAGTTAACAGTTATTTATCAACTTAAAAATAAAAGTTCGGATAAAACTGTTAAAAAGAGAGTTTTAGTTAGTCGTCATAAAATAAAACTCATTGAGGAGTTTTATTTTTCCTGTCTAAAATAAAACTCATTTGAGGAGTTTTTATTTTCTTTCATAAGATTCTGAAAGAGTACTTCAATACGAATCAATTGACAGTACGGACAAATAAAACTCCTCAAATGAGTTTTATTTATGACGGCAAATTAAAACTCCCTATTTAACAGTTTCGTCCGAACTTTTATTTTTACGTTGCAAAATTGCAGTCAATCAACCCAATTATGAAAAAAAATTCCCGGAAGCTTTTCCATTCTCTCATTTTTTCTATTCCATCGATTTGTTAGTGCATATTTTTGCATATTTTACCCTTAAATGCATATATTTATTTTAAGAGCATATTTATGTCATATTTTTGGGTTTTGAGAGCATATTTTACTTTTTAATAGCATATTTTGACATTATCAAAAACAAATTTTGTCTTACTTATTTTTCTCTGTTGTGTTACAGGTTTTTACTTCCTTTGTTCAAAATTCAAAATTGAAAAATAGATGGCTTTTTTTTAATATAAAATAAGCACTATTTTAATAATAGGGCCATCTAAATATCAAATTTTAGTTCTAATTCAAACTTAACCGTTCTAAGTGTTAAAGAAATATCATCTTTTAAATTTGCTCCTATAACATCAGTTGATGTCGAAAGAACATTTTCTATGTATAAAAATGTTTTCAGATCCAATAGACAACGATTTTTATTTGAAAATTTAAGTCAATATTTTGTAATTTATTGCAATAACAACCTTAATTGAAGAAGTGACTTAATATTTATATAAAATATCATCAAAAAATACCTCTCGAGCCTTTCATAGCTTAAGTTCCTATAGTTTTTATGTTGTATTTATTTTTGTTATACTTGTTTTAGTTCATGTTATTTTTGTTTATTTTATGTTAATTTAGCTTTTTAGAAATGAATTGTATTGATTTTTTTAAACAAAAGTATATTTTTTGGTTAAAAATTATGTAAAAGTTTGTTTTATTTTTAAAATTTTAAGAGCATATTTTAAAGTTTTTACTGCAAATTTAAAGCGCTTAAAACGCTTTTTTTAGAGCATATTTCCGGTTTCTCTGCTTATGTCAAATCACAATACATCCAAATATTTATGAATGCAGGCAATGCATCCACAGAAAGTTACTGTTTGGTGAGGCCATCCGGCGAAAGCAACACATCAATTACAACCAAGATATTTTGTCCTGAATTGGAAAAATGCGGCTTCGCTATACAGCGAATACGACAATGGACATTTTGAATGAACTATTTGTGGGCATGGTTAGGCGTTGCGGAGGATAATTGGCCACCATCACAGATCTTAAGAATAAGCAGCAATCGATCGATGCCCTGTGATGTGAATCCTATCGTCAATGGCGAGCGCAACAAATCAATCACAATCTATTTCCTTTGGCCCGAATTGGAAACTATTGGAACGGCACTAGGGGAGTAGGAGATGTACCACTCTTCATGCAATGCATTGTTTTAGAACTAGGGAAATAGGCTATGGGAGGGAGGGAGTAGTATTTGTGGACATTTGATTTGAATTTACCCATATTGGAAGTGAAAGTAAGGACTTCAGCAGGATGCTTATTCCACATACGGACTATACGGCTAATCAACGACTTTTCCCTGTAATGTGCTGTGCTATCCACTACCGAGTCCATAACGAATTGATGAGCCCTTGCCGAAGAAATCGTATTACGTAAAAACCTACGGGTTTCGGGAACAAGCTGTCTAATTTCTGCAGAGCACATTCCATTGTAGTATCGCACAGTGGGGCAGAATCAACATTTTTTGGAAATAATTCTGGCATTTCTAAACGGCTGGTCCGATCGGGATAAAATTTGACATGAGCGTAGCCAAGGAGCATTCGAAGTTAAGTTATTAAAATGGGTCATACAAATGCTCCAGGGGCGGCGCTATGGGGGCTCAAAGTAGGGTACCTTCGACATATAAATTTTTTAAACACGTGCATTTTTTTTGTCCGATTTCAAAGATTTTTATATTTTTGAAAAGCGCTCAGCTAGGTCTGGAAAAAACATGCTTGCGTGTGCTATTTTTCTCTTATAATTTCCAAGTTATAGGCATTTCAAAATTGAAATTTTAAAATTTTGTCCGCTTTTTTAAAAATATGTGTCATACTTTTGGACCGAATGGACTCGAATTTTTTTTTATTAGTTAGACAACTAAATTACTAATAACATACAAAAGATTTCAGAGCAATATCAATTATTTAACCCAAAAAAACTGATTTTCAATTTAAGTATTCAAAAAATAGCTGATTTTTGCTGTTTTTTGGACGAAAAGGTGACTTAACTCTTTTTTAATTAAAAAAAAAAACTTTCTTTAAGAACATATAACAATTTTATGTTTATCTGAAAGATATCTTTAAGGAGAACATTGTGATATAAATAACATGTCCTATTTTTCGAACATGTCGGCCCTACGCTCTTTGGAAATTGACCTATTTTTTTATTAAAAATTCAAATTTGGGCCACATGTTCTAAAATCCCAAAGCTGGGATCAGAAAACAAAAAGCAGCTTTTGAAACCTTAATGTGTTCCCTATTTATTGCCAAAGTATTTTCCCAGCCCCAAAGGAAATGTGAAACCTATAGGCAAAATTGTAAAAAAATGCCATTTTTGGGATTTTCGCTAAAATTCCCTTTGACCTTTTGACAAGTTTTTTTACACCTTGTTATTTAGAATGACAAACTTAAAAAACCTTGAAAATTTTATTGAGTTTCGTTAATAAATAAAGATTTTATTACATATTCATTGAGTTTCTAAAACTAAAATTTATATCAAAATTTTAATAGGATTACAAATATTAGGAACAATTTGATCCACATTTATTCCGAGCTATATTTATACCCTACACCACCATAGTGGGGAGGGTATTATGCGTTTGTGCAGATGTTTATAATTCGCAAAAATATTAGTCTAACACCCACCTTAAAGTATACCGATCGACTTAGAATCACTTTCTGAGTCGATTAAGCGATGTCCGTCCGTCCGTCTGGTCGGCTGGCTGGCTGTCCATGTAAACCTTGTGCGCAGAGTACAGGTCGCAATTTTGAAGATATTTCGATCAAATTTGGTACAAGGACCAAGCCTATTGAAACTGGCTGAAATCGGTCCATTATTTCACCTAGACCCCATACAAATGTCCTTCCGAAATTGGACTTTATCGGTCATAAATGTTTTATTTATATATGTATCTCCACAAATTGCGCTCCAAATAAGTTTTATATATACAAAATTCATGTCACCAAATTTTGTTACGATCGGTCAATAATTAGTCATAGCTCCCATATAGACCCGCTTCCGAAAATCACTTTAACGTGCATAAATCGCTTAAAAATGTTGGTATACTCACAAAATTCAACATAGTAAACTTTCATATAGACACAAATCACACGACCTAATTTCATGGTGATCGGTCCATAATTGGTCATAGCCCCCATATAAGGCCCACTTCAGAAAATCACTCAAAAATATAAATTATTGAAATTTTAAAAGAAAAATGTTTTTGCTCTTTTACTTAGTGTAGGGTATTATATGGTCGGGCTTGACCGAGTGCCTGAGTCAGAACCAATGACTTGTGTTGAATAAAATATTAACAAAATTTATACAAATTTTTTAGTATGAAAAAGTGCAATATTTTTGAAGTAAAATTTTATCCCTATCGGACGCCGTTTAGAAATGCCAGATTTATTTCCAAAAAATTTCGATTCTGAACCACTGTGTATCGGTACACAGCGAACGTCACAATGAACATTCTGAATGAACTATTTGAAGGCCTGGTTAAGTCATGCATTGGAGAATCTATACAAAATAAGTAGCAATCGTTAAATGTCCGAAAGTAACATAATCCGGTCCATCGCTTAATTTCAGCCGGTTCTATGCTAGACTTATTGATAGTTGGACATCTCCGATCTGAGCCAATCTGCGAAAGTCCAAAAAGGTACTTTGAGGCACCTAAACTGTTTTTAGTTGTCATTTGTTATCTTAACAAGTAGGGAAAGAAATTACATTTAAAAAGTATTTAAAACAACAGATTTCAAAAAGTTTTCTTCTCAACTGTATTTATTAAAAAAGAAACTTAAAGTTTTTGCATTCTAATCAAACGATTTTAAGAATATTTATTCTTTCTCTTCCAAATTAGTGAAACTATTATAATAAAAAGGCACTATTTATAGGCTATTACAAGTCCTCCCTCAACTCATGAGTATTTTGTGAACAAAACTTATGATTTATAAATTTTCTTAGAATCTGACAAATGAACAAACAGACATACATAAATCACAAATTGATTCATATAAATATTGTCCATTCCTTTAAAAAAAACTCAAAAACAGAAGCCTTCTACTGTGCTGTTCCCTGCACATCAAGATAATCAAAGTGCAATCTGTCATTTAAGGATCATGCAGGAGTTGCACACAAATCAGGCGAAAATATTGTATGTAAAAACAGCTCGGCTGCACCTTGAAATGAAATGTTCTTGTTCCATCGATTCTTTACAAAAAAAAAATCATTAAACATTCACCAAGAATAATAATGAAATTTACATGATTTTAGATGTCACAACAAGGCGCTACTGACACAAAACCTTAATGTTAAAAAGGAAGGACGGACGGTCGGACGGACACACAACTAACTAACTACCAACCAACCACTACTTTGTCTACTACAAATACCAAATAGCATCAACAACAACGAGCCTCCAAAAAAAATACTAAATAAAACCAACAAAATGAGCTAAAGAAACCAAACTCAACTGAAAAAAATTAAAAAGAGAGATTTCAAAGCAAAGATAATGATTATTTCTGTTTCTTAAGTTTTGTTGTTTACCATGGAATCTGTATCTGCATTCGAGCAACAATACAGAAGTAAGAAATCAGAGTTTGTTGTTTATTTAAATGATGATTATACACTCTTTACACACAAACATTTGTATCTAACTTCACATGCTCACATACATACATATGTACGAGTGAATTCTCATTTAAATAAATATCCTCAGCTACATCGTACTTATGAATGTATCTGAAGTATTCTTTTTTTTTGTTTATACCTTGAACAATTTTTTACTCAGCTCAGCTCTACTCATCTCCTGTATGTTTCCCAAAACAACACCAGTGAAAGAGTTGAGAGAAATGAAAAATGGCGCACATCTACAGCCAACAAGTATCCTACTACTTCATACTTTGGTTTTTAGTTTTGTTTTTATGCTCCTCTGCTTAATGAAGAACACCTTCCTTTTACACTAGTACGAAGGAATCTGTTATATTAAAGTGGCCAGGTTTAACAGTGATTGTTCAGGCATAACAAATCGCTAAACCAGTGGAATTTTTAAGGAAACCTCAAAAAAAAATTAATGTGGTCAGTAAAACGTCTTGTTTGCGAATTTAGATTTCAGCTATCATCATAAAATTCAAAGTTCTAAGTGCTTTGAAATTATATTTTAAAGTATGTCGAAAATCGGGCAACATTTGTCCCTGGTTCCTATACAAGGTCTCCCTAAGAAAATTACTCGAACATTCATAATTGTCTTATAATAAATAATATCGTTGTGAAATTGGACCATAATTAACCCTATATAATTAACCATAATATAAAGACTACTGAGTCAAAAAAAAAAATTATACACACTATTCCAGCCAAATCTTATCCTTGGTGCAACAATTTGTTTTTATACCCATAAAATATATATATTCTGGATCGTTATAGATAGCGGAGCCGATTAAGCCATGTCCGTCTGTTGAAATCAACTTTCTGTAGCCCCCAAATAACTTACATATCAAAGACATTTGCAACGACGTATATAAGACCATAGTAAGACTTTTTAAGACTTTTTAAACTAAGACATAAACTTGATGAAAAAACCAAATATATAATTTTTCAAGCTCTGGTTCAAAGTCATCTTAACTATATTACACTTGTTTATGGATTTAAAAAACCGCTGATATAAAGAGTTTACAAATTATGCAAAATAAATCGTTAAAGGCTGTGTTTAATCTGCCGCAAATATATCCGACATTGCTGCTGTATAGGGATATTGCTAAAAAAGTCTTACCAATATATGGTATTTACAAACTGCAGCTATTGACTTACATTTATAAAATAATACATGCAATTGGACATCACACAATCAGATTTTCTATCAACCAGACTGTTTTTAATACAAGAAACAACTTGAATTTATGGATTTCTAGATGTCGTCTAGAAATCACAAAACAAAGAATTGAGTATATTGGTAGTTTAGAATACAATAATTTGCCTCAGTCTATAAAAAACTGTTCGTCAATATCGTTGTTTAAGAAAAAACTTAAAGATTTTTATTTAAATAATATTGAAATGCTTTTAATATAGTATAAATTATTAAATTTTCTAATGTAATATTATCTCTTTTTAAATTTTTTAAATCAGTTTTTGAAGTATTAATAATTTGTATATTGTAGCCAACGTTGTCTCAACAATGCCCTAGAGGCGCTGAGACCATATTAATGAAAATTGTAATTTTTTGAATTAATGAATAAAAACAAACAAAAAAAAAAGATGAACCTACCTACAATGGGTCAAAATTGGAAAAAAAATTTTAACCCGAATTTTTTTTTCACAAAAAATTTTTTTTTAAATTTAAAAAAAAAAAATTTTAAATTTTAAAAAAAAAAATTTTAAATTTAAAAAAAAAAAATTTAAATAGCAATCGAAAAAATTTTTTTTCCAAAAAATAAAAAAAACAGCTGGAAAAAAAATTAAATTATTTTTACCTAAAAATATTTAAAATTTATATTTTGAAGTATAATTTGGTGAAGGGTATATAAGATTCGGCACAGCCGAATATATCACTCTTACTTGTTGATCTATATATGGTTTACTAAGTCATTAATATAGACAATATGCATATCTAATGATCAGGGAAACCCGAAATATGCTCTAAAAAAAGCGTTTTAAGCGCCTTAAATATGCAGTAAAAACTTTAAAATATGCTCTTAAAATTTAAAAAATATGCTCTTAAAAAAACAAACACAGAGAAAACAGATTCATTGTGGTAACCGAATTTGTCGCCAATCGAATTTAGTCAGTTGTATGTACTATCTCAGTAATCAGTTGCAACTACTGAATATTTTCGGTAGACACAACTGACTTTTGAGGAAAATAATTCGGCAGGCATAACTGAATATGCCAGTGGTTGTAATTAATGTATATTTTTTTTGATATTTCCTTATGCACACTAAAATACACATTCTTCTATATTTTTTTACGCTTTATTTTATAAATAATTTAAAAAAATATAATAAAAATTAACGGTAACAGAAAAAACATTACAATTTGCATGGAAAATTGCATTTTAGAAATTTGTCTGATTTTCAGTCATCTCTGTATTTTGACCAAATATTGTCCTTAATAGTTCGTCCTATAAAGATGTAACAAATCGTTGATGCTTGACGAAAATGGTTTGGAAATTGTGTCAATAACTACCTGGTTTCATGCCTCTTTCTTATTACTTAGCCATTCTGCAAAATAATAATTCATTAATGTTGGCGTATCATGTCTCATGCAATATTTTATATTTAATAAACTTACCTTCTTTACTAATCTTGAGAAGATTTACATACATGATCTGTATGATCTTATGTATGAATGATCTTAATTTCTCTTCTAATCCATGAGAATCTTCTTTTATATTTTTAATAATATTAATAATACAAAAAACATTTTTGGATTTTTGTTAATATTTTAATTTAATTTTTATATTTTTTGTTTCTAAATGTCAAAACATATTCAACAACTATTGCCACAATTACTAATAGGTTGAGAACATGGATTCATTATTATATATCTTTTACAATAACCGAATTAGATACATTTTCACAATCAATTATTGGTTATTATAACAAAGAACGTATAATATTATACAAATATTTTGATATTACAGAATTATTGATTGTAATCCTTATTTTAATGGTTACGAAAACTAATTTACTAAATTTAATTCAGTTGTGTAATCCTACCAAGTCAGAATTTCTTTTGTGAAGTCCCATATTGATTATGCCGATTATATTTACTATTGTGAGAACCTATTTTCCATTATAATTATGCTTTTACAGTTATACGAGTAGAAAATCCATTGAATTAAAAAATATTTAGTAATTACAAATATTATACAGTTCCTTGTATTAAATTTTAATAATGTCAACCGATTTTCAACCAATCTGTTTTCTGTGTGAACTTTTACACAATTTTTAACCAAAAAATATACTTTTATTTAAAAAATCAATACAATACAATTCATTTCTAAAAAGGTAAAGTAACATAAAATAAACAAAAATAACAAGAACTAAAAAGTATAACAAAAAATAAATACAACATAAAAACAATTGGAACTTAAGTTATGAAAAGTCCTCGAGAGGTATTTTTGATGATATTTTATATAAATATAAAGTCACTTCTTCAATTAAGGTTATTATTGCAATTACAAAATGATGACTTAAATTTTCAAATAAAAATCGTTGTCTATTGGATCTGAAAACATTTTTATCATAGAAAATGTTCTTTCGACATCAATTGATGTTATGGAGCGAATTTAAAAGATAATATTTCTTTAACACTTAGAACGGTTGAGTTTGAATTAGAACTAAAATTTGATATTTAGATGGCGCTATTCTTAAAATAGTGCTTATTTTATATTAAAAAAAATATATTTTTCAATTTTGAATTTTTAACAAAGGAAGTAAAAACAGCGAAAATAAGTAAGACAAACTTTGTTTTTGATAATGTCAAAATATGCTATTAAACAGTAAAATATGCTCTAAAACGCAAAAATATGACATAAATATGCTCCTAAAACAAATATATGCAAAAATATGCATTTAAGGGCAAAATATGCAAAAATATGCACTAACAAATCGATGTCAAAATTCTTAAATAGTTCTGAAACGTGTAAATATCTTATCCATGTGCCCATTAGACTCACCAGAAAAAACATGCATTTGCATATTTTGGTTTCTCTGCTAATGATATATATTTCAACGGTGTATATAAGACCAAAGATAGTCGGAATTACAAAATTTTCAAAATTTTTTTTAAAAATTATACAAAATTAAAAAAAACAAAAATCAAAAAAAAATTAGCTTTGCTAACAAAAAAAATTAAAACAAGTAAGAGTGCTATATTCGGCTATGCCGAATCTTATATACCCTTCACCTTTGTTGTGGATGCATTATTATTTTTTATAATTAGTATATATGTATGTATGTACATTGCCCACTTTCAGCGTACAGCATCCTAAATTTATCAAGAACACAAAAAACAACAACAACGCCAAACGAAACAAAACACCAAAAGAAAAAACAAAATACGCAAGGCAATGAAACCAACACACATCCAAACATACGTTTAATTGTATAAAAAACAACAACAACGCCAAAAGAAACAAAATACGCAAAGCATGCACATTCAAACATACGATTTGTTGATTTTTTGTCAAAAAAACCAACAAACAACCAAACAAACGTTTAGTTGTATAAAAAACAACAACAACGCCAAAAGAAACAAAACACAAAAAAAAACAAAATACGCAAAGCATGCACATCCAAAAACATTCGTTTTGTTGCTTTTTTGTCAAAAAAACCAACACACAACCAAACAAACGTTTAGTTGTATAAAAAACAACAACAACGCCAAAAGAAACAAAAAACAAAAAAAAACCAAATACACAAAGCTTGCACACCCAAGCATACGTTTTGTTGTTTTTTTTGTCAAAGCATGCAATACATTGTGTTTTTTGATGAAATTTTCAGAGGTTGTCTCGGATTTTTGCTCATATCTCCGTTATTTACGGACGGTTTTTGCTGATTTTAAATAGCAAAATTCTCGAAAGTATGTCTGACAGAATTGTTGAAGATTTGGATCCCGGAGATATCTGGGGCCTTCAGAAAATTGATTTCAACAGACAGACAGACGGACAGACAGACAGACAGACAGACAGACAGACAGACAGACAGACAGACAGACAGACAGACAGACAGACAGACAGACAGACAGACAGACAGACAGACAGACAGACAGACAGACAGACAGACAGACAGACAGACAGACAGACAGACAGACAGACAGACAGACGGACATGGCTTAATCGACTCCGCTATCTATAAGGATCCAGAATATATATACTTTATAGGGTCGGAAATGAAAAATGTAGAAATTACAAACGGAATGACAAACTTATATATACCCTTCTCACGAAGCTGAAGGGTATAAAAATGCTTTACTTGTTTTTAATCACGTTAGCTTTTAAAAATATGCCATAAATAAATAACTGTTATTTCGGTACGTAAAAAAGTAGTTAAAACATTTCAAAGAAATCCATTATTGACTTTAAAATAAATCGCAAAAGATTTGAAGGTTCATCGTCACACTGCACGGTGGTCAATTCCGGCCAAAAATCCATAACTGCTTTATTTCTTCACAAAAATGTTTGAAATTTGGTATTTTTATTAAGAATAACATAACCAACCGGTCGATAAATATTTCGATGTTCAAGTACAGGGTTTGGTCAAAAAAGCATGGACGTTCTAAAAGTATCAAAAAATTGCATGTAAGCGGCTGAAATTTATTCCAAAAATAAAGAATAAAATATGTGATACAAACAAAAATCGGTCATTCAAATTTCGTATTACATATACAGGGTTTGTCCAAACAATCATGGACGTTTTAAAAGCATCGAAAAAATTTGGTTATTCATGTAAATGCCTGAAATTTAGTCCAAAAATGAAGAATAGCATAAGTGATTGAAAAAAAATAACGTGGACGTATTGAAATAATCGAAAAAGTCAGGTTATTCATGTAAAATTTGAAAAATGGTATACATTTAAGAAAAACACACTTGATCCATCGCAAAAAATATTATAAAATGCATATAGGAGTTGGCCAAATAAACATTGACGTTATAAAAGTATCGAAAAAAGTATATCATTTTTGTAAATGGTTGTTAATGCAAATGTTGTTTTGTTTCGAGAGCTAAAATATTATTTAAAAAAATGTTGCTTCAAAAAAGTCTAGAGAATTTCTGTATGTATCGAAAACATTCATATTTTTCATTGTAATTAAAAGATTTCATTAACAAGAGATTTTGCAACTTCACAGTTACCGCTTTTCATAATCATTTATTACGAGAAGAAAATTAAGGAAGAATGTTTCAATGATTTTAAAAGGCAAATCGCATGATGTCCCAAGATATCACTGTAGAATTGATTGCTTTCTCAAAAGAACAACTATAATTTTAAAACTTTAAGTATTTGATTGTTGGTATAATTTAAAGAGTCTATCTGCTATGAACTCTGTTATATAATTTTTGGGCATTGAGCGCTCCGCAGTTAAATATTTTATGTTTCTGCACAAAAATATAAGTGCATATTTTCCAGATTATAAGGTCATAATTTGAGTTTTTTTAAGCATATTTTAGGCGCATATTTTCCAATAATAAATGCATGAAAATTCGCCACAATTATGGAAAAAATTTGTTATTCACGTATTTTTTATTAATCCACGTTTTCAATTAATAACTAAAATTGTTTTAAAGAGTGGACTTAGTTTAAACACTAAGCTGATATGCACTTTTTAGCTAGTCAGGGAACTATTATATTATGAACAATTACTAAAAATTTCTTGCAGGATATATTTATATGTTTTGTGGTTGTCCTTAATTTAATCAATTATAAATTCCCCCACGTATTTCCATTCATCTATATTGTATTTAACTATAGTTTTTTTTGTATTTGTTTAAAGATTCAGATAGATTCCATTGAAATTATTCAACTTTGTATAAAAATCATACGAAAGAGTTAGTTTTAACATTCATTTATTTATCATAGATGATACGAAAACAAACTGCGGTTTGCCAGCCAAACCGCCAGCCATTCATACATACAAACGAACGAGCGAGCGAACGGCCTTTTGATATGACAGTGGATGTGAATGAGTTTTAAACGTAAGCTAGTTTAATGTATGGACAACGATGATGACACTGTCATACAATTTATGCTTCTGGTTATTCAATAAGTCGTACGAATAGTTTTGTATCCCAATGTACAATTATTTTTCTTTTTTTTTTCAATGGGATCTCCCTTTTAGGCAAATGCGTATTATTTATGTGAGTAAAAATATTTATTTATTTTAAAGATTTTTAGATTTGATAAATATTTTTTGATGATAAAAAATTAATAATTGAATTCTTTTAAAATACATAAATTTATCATGGGAAATATATGTTTTTGTTTTTTTTTTTTCTGTAGAAAATAAAAGTTGTGTAATGAATGAACCCTTTTTTTTGAAGCATTTCAAAAGAATATTCAAATGAATGAGAATATTCCAAAATTATTAAATGAATATTTGTTGGGGTAACTAAATAAACTGAAAATAGAATATTAAGGATTACATTGAGGGCTATTAGGAGATATCATTGAAGATTTTAATTTAAATCATCTATTAAAATAAATCTAAAGGGTCTTCCAATAGGTACTACTGAAATTTGACCATATTGTTGAACCTACATCTGTTAAATTAGCTGAAATTTATTCAGTTTGTTTTGCAAAATCATCATGGATGGATATTCAGTTTAACAACACGTGCAAATGGTAAATGAGAGTTCTTTTCGGGCAAAGCCTTGCGCTTCGCTCATTTTATGTGATGAGGATCATTTCTGGATTAATGGATACGTCAACAAACAAAATTGTGGAATTTGGAACGATACTAATCCACATGCATGAGCGTCCAATGCATCCCGAAAAGGTCACTGTTTACTGTTGATTTTGGACGACGCACAGTTGCGCCCGTAGAACCCTAAAAATATTAAATAAACCTATTTTACAGAAAATTGTCCATCGATTTCAAATATGCTACTCTTATGACAATCAGATTTTTGGTTCAAAAGATATAGCCATTCAAAGTTGACCGATTTTCATTTTTCCAAAAAAAAAAAAAAACAGACAATTTTGAAGTAAGTAAGTCCGCTTTCAGATACAATATAACGAAAACTATGTAGCGGATCGTCATTATTTTTGATTCTATTGATAGATTTATTTATTAAGAAAATAATAAAAGAAACTTGTACTGTTTGCTTAGTATTTGTCCAGGTAAATCGATATTTACCAACAATCCATTTTTTCAATATTTCTCAACTTTGAAGGAAAATAAAAAAATACTATCAATTTCTATATTTGCCATATTTTCAAAATAAGTTCTTTGATTATTCCTTTACCTAATGCAAAAAAACCCAGCTGCCCGTTCTTGCCCAATTTTTTGCTAGAGGTAAAATTTTGAAAAAAAGTCATGGTTTCAAAAGTGAAAAACCAACCAACCGTGAAAAACCAACCAAAAAATTTTTTTTTTAATCTTTTCTGGAATAATTTAAATCATTAAACCTTTAAAAATAAACATAAAAAATCAAAAATTTTAAAAAATATTTTATTTTACTTTCCATAAAATTGCTAACCCATAAGTAGGCACCTGAAAGGCGTAGAACCACTTTCAAATACTCATTTTATAGGCTGATCAATTATCTATCATATTCCATTTAAATTTTTGGATTATCTCATTTGTTTCAAAAGTTATGATTTTTGCAACGAAAAACCACAAATGGCGCCACTGTGCGATGTTGGCCAGGACATCACAGTCTACGACGAGCCCTACATGTCAATGAATTAGATGATATGGACACCAACGACATGTGGTGACAACAGGACAATGCTACGTGCAACACAGCTCATGCCATATTGTACAGACTGCACTAGCGATTTGATGGTATGATCATCTCACGTAGAGGTGATGTGATCTGGCCACCAAGATCGACCGATTTGACACCGTCATACTGTTTTTGTGTTCTAAGTTTTTGTGTTCTAAGTAATGAATAGTTCTAAGTATGTGAATAAGCCACAAAGCACAGCGGCCCTCAAAGCCAACATAGTCCATGCCTTCGGTAGGCATTATTTAATGAAGAACTCTTATTAGCAAAAATTAATATTGAAAGAATATAATCAACCTAAATACTAAGGTTTTCGAATTATTCGATTTTTCTCTTGTTCGTATAAAACGAATAATTCGAATAAGAGATTTTAACTTGTTCGAATAATTCGATCACACGTTTAAAATTATTCGAATAATTTAATTTTTTTTTAAAAAGTAAAGAATGAAGTTTTTATGTCGGTTTTTTAATATTTTATTGTTAAAGAAAAACAAAAAATAACATTAAAGTTAACAATTCAAGTATTGATAATGTTAAAAAACATTCGAAAACAAAGTCCATCATTAAATTTTTATCAGAAATATTCTGATCAGATTAACTCTCCAACAATCTACAAAACAATTAACTAGCAAACTCTTTAGTTTCCATTTTGGAGCTATGCTTTAAAAAATTTGACCTAGTTGGACATGATCCTGAATTCAAATACAATATAAGCGTATTAAGAACTTTTTTATGTCGTTCATTAATTCGGCTTTTAAATTGAGTAACTTATTCTTTAGTAAATGAATTATTCACTATTTCTAAATTATTTATAACAAATTGTATTATACATCAAGTTCTATCAACGTTGCAGAATCATTGCTTATTAAAGTGGTCTTGGGGAATTACACAATAAAGGGAATCTGTCCAAAGTTTGATATCATTGTCAGTGAACGTGGCTAATTTGAAGTCAGGTAGTGCATAATTGACGCATTTACAAATACGCAAAAAGTTTATTACGATGTTAGACAAAGATGTTCAGCGATGTTCAAAATCATGTATAAGACGAACTTCATGCTTTTCTTGCAACAAAACGTTAGTTTGCAATATTTGTGTTTATCATTCGATTTATTAAATATTTTGCAACACTTACATGCGCGGTTAATAACATCACTTATATACATTTATTTTAAGATCATGGCCTTCATCTATTTCAATGTCATCCTCAATATCACTTTCGACGACCGTTTTAAAATCACATTCTCCATCACATTTAACTCCACTTTAATCTACGTTAATATTTTGATTATTAATTGCGATTCTTCTAATATTTCGCCAGCTAAATAACAAATATTTTATTCCGTACCTTTTATTTTCATTGGTTCAAGTCCTACGATTTGTTTTGTAACTTCTTGCAGTAATATTTATATATTTACAGAAGGAGCTATCAGAACACTCATCAACAGTGATCGAAAGTCCCTTTGTCTTTAGTTATTTGTCGAATTTCAGAAACAATACAATTTTTGTGAGTCATTATTACTTATTTTAATTTGAAATTATTAATTATGAAAAATTTTAAGCAATTTAATAAATTTAAATATATATGAACATTTAATCGTTTTATTCGATTATTCTACATAAAATTGTTCGAATTATTCGTTATTCGAAAATGGCCATCTTTAAATTGTTCGAATAATTATTCGTGAGAAATTATTCGATTAATCGAACGATCATTAGCCGAATGAATATCCTACTAAATACATTAATTAAATCCACCCAATTAACTACCATACTTTGAACTGATATCCTTTGTCATAATTTGTACAAAAATCTTTATCAAAAGACATTTGACTTCAACACCTGAATACCTAAACAGAGACTCTTTCTCTCACTTGCTGCATTCTTACTGCAAATCACTGTGTAATCAATATGATCATCATAAAATGATATTAATTGCTGAGCTCAAATTTCTGATCAAAATAAAGAATACACGATAAAAGTACTTACAACAAATACAAACAGCAAATAAATAAACAAACAAATTTTTATGGAAACAATTACATAAATATGATCATAAATTCCTGTTGAAGATCAGCCTCTCTTATGAGAATTTTTAGTTTAGTTACCTGCTATTCCTTAATAACTCTACTTGTCTCTGTAAAGCAGCAGTCAAGGTACCTGTTTAAAGGGACTACAGCTCTTGGCCATAAAAACTCTTTTACTACTTTGTGTTTTCAACTAGTAGATCAGCAAGCAGCATATTCATAAAAATCCATATAAACACTAACGCCCGCAGAGTTTTGTGACGAAATATTCTTTAAAATTTGTGTCTAATGCTGGCGCCAGACAAAATCTTAAAAACAAATCCAACCTGTCACACTAACGACTTCTACGAAGTTTAAAAATTTTAATGTCGTTGTTCCCAAACTCTTATATAGTTTTTCAAAACACAACGACTTAACCATTCTCTATAGACCGAGCTTAGTAAAGGATTTCTGTTACTAAAACTCTCTCGGTAAATATTATTGTTATTGCCGTATCCTGCGGATTTAAATATTTGTTTGTATTTGCTGTCCTGTGTTTTCTTTCTCTTCTCATTGCCCTTAAATACGCAATTCCATTGTTTGGTTGCTTAAGCCGTTCCTGTTTGAGAATTTATGATCGGCCCACACAATACGATCAATAGTTTTATAACGGTTATATGTCTGTCTGTCTGTTGTTTGGACAATGGACGTTTTATGATCAGTGGCGCTAAGGTTTATTTTTGTTTTGCGCAAAAATTTAGAGCAAACAGATCTTTTGTTCCGCTACTGTGTTTTTATGATGGTGACTGGCTGTGTGACAATTTGGTGTGACTGTGAGATGTCGTAACACGCAATTGTTTGATCATGGGTGGTGGGAAAGGGATAGCAGTTTTATAGATCGTATTGGAATAGGAATTAAAGGTGTTGTTTTCCATAACATTAAACGAAAATGTCTTGGTTATTAGTAATTACTTTTTCAATTCTATTCTCTACAATAAAATTTAAACTTCAACCACAATTGAACATTAAAATAATATTAAAGACAAAACCCCAAATATTAAAATCTTATCGCCTTTAATTCAAATAAACAATTTTATCTTTATAAAATAAATATATTTTTATAATTAATAAACTTAAAATCAAATCTAATCATAAAACTAAACAAAGACAGTCATCGTCGTCAATTGTTAGCGATTTGATGAAATAAATACTATTGATTAGATTTTATTTTGAAAACGTTTTCAATACCTTTTTTCCATTACTCAATGGTTTAAAGTTTGTTTTACTATATGCATTTATTGTTGTACAATGATTTTTGTATTTGGTCAATTGGTTTTATTTTTGAAAAGACTAAAGTTGCCAGAGATAAGACTGACACTTGGAAATCCTAAAATAGTTAATTCTATCGTATCAGCACAAGTTGATTTGATTTCTAAAGCAATTATTAAATATTAAATTAATTTCTGTTAAGAAATTCTATTTTGATTTTTTTAATCGCAGAGTGTGTGTTTTTTTATCGTAAGTAATATTTAGTTAAGATTTTGATTAAGGTGTCTGTTTTATTAGGTACAGGTTGATTAAATAGAGTGGGCTAAAATCGAAACAAACGAAAAATTCTTAAACATATTCAAAAAAAAATTTTGTACCCACAACTGAAAAATTCGGTCACTAAGGTAGAATCATTCGATTGGCAACAAATTCGGTTGCTATCAAGAATCAGTTTTCTCTTTGTAGGGTAATCGAATTATTCGATTTGTATCTTGTTCGAATAAAACGAATAATTCGAATAAGAGATTTTAACTTGTTCGAATAATTCGATCACACGTTTAAAATTAATCGATTTATTCGAATAATTTTATTTTTTTTTAAAAAGTAAAGAATGAAGTTTTTATTGTTAAAGAAAAACAAAAAATAACGTTAAAGTTAACAATTCAAGTATTGATAATGTTAAAAAACATTCGAAAACAAAGTCCATCATTCAATTTTCATCAGAAATATTCTGATCAGATTAACTCTCGAACAATCTACAAAACAATTGACTAGCAATCTCTTTAGTTTCCATTTTGGAGCTATGCTTTAAAAAATTTGAGCTAGTTGGATATGATCATGAATTCAAATTCAATAATTCGGGTTTTAAATTGAGTAACTAATTCTTTAGTAAATGAATTATTCACTATTTCTAAAATATGCTCTAAAAAAAGTGTTTTATGCGCATAAAATATGCACTTAAAAACGAAAAATATGCTCTTAAAATATAAAAAATATGCATTTAAAAATAGTTGGTTATTGTTTGATTTCAATGTTTTATTAAAAAGAATATAAGAAGTAAATAAAAGTTTGTTTAGCAATTAGTTGCATAATATTGTAGGGAGAGGATATCAATAATTTCCTTAAAATCTACTTTATTATCATTTGCATTATGTTTCGAAATCACTATAGAGAGCGTTTGTAATTGTTTGGTAAAAAATTGCATTGGATTTTGGAGCATTCATCATATATGAAGATTAACATCTAAATTTGATTTCCAAAATTTAAACAGAATTATCAAAAAGTCTTACAATAGTGAAATGATTTGTTTTCTTTAAAACTGCGGAAAAATAAAAAAAACATTTTTGCATTTTTATTACTGGAACTCAAAATACCGTGACATTTTCTATGTTTTTTCCTTTCTCATCAATTGATTGTTTTTTAACGATTTCCTAATATCTTTGTTACAATTTGTGTAAATCTATCAACGTGATTTGAACGTGATATTTTCGATGGATCTTAATATTCTGAACATTTGCTGAAAAGTTGTTTAATTCTGCAGTAGTGGTAAACTGTTAATGCTCAACCATAACTGTCTCAAGCCACCTTAAGTTTTTTTTAAATGTATCCAACATTTTGCTAAGAAGTTGCCCATGTTCTTTTCTTTTAATTTTTTATGTATTTTTTACTATTTGTTAAATTTTGATATTTGTGTGTGAATATTTTTAATTTAATTCAAATATATTGAAACTAAGATCCCTTAAGTCAATGAAAATTTAATGAAGTTAAGTCGATTATGGGTACTCTAATTTTTTCTTTAAGTAGCTTAGGCAAATTATCATTGGACCTTAACAAAATTATAAAATATAGAAATGAAAAATTACAATACAAGCAATAAAATTATATTTAGAAAACAAAATAATGGAAATAAAGAAAATATGCCACAAAAATATGCAGTTATGAGTTAAATATGAAAAAATATGCTATAAAACGCAATATATGCAAAAATATGCAGTAAAGAGTAAAATATGCAAAAATATGCACTAACAAATCGATGCCAAAATTCTTATAATTGTCTGAAACGGATAAATAACTAACTCATATGTTTATACGATGCACAGCAAAAAATATGATATTGCATATTTTTGGTTGCCCTGTTTATAACAAATTTTATTACATCAAGCTCTATCAACGTTGCCGAATCTTTGCTTAATAAAGTGGTGTTGGGGAATTACACAATAAAGGGAATCTGTCCAAAGTTTGATATCATTATCAGTGAACGGTGCTAATTTGAAGTGAGGGAGTGCATGATTGACGCATTTACAAATACGCAAAAAGTTTATTACCATTAGAGTTTTTATCACGGGAATTCCCGGTACGAATTTCCCGGGAATTTTGCCAATTTTTCACTACCCGATTCCCGGGATTTTTAGTAGGAAAACTGACGAAAATACATAGAAATCAAGTTAGAACTCTGTTTTTTTCACCAAAAAACAGTGAAAAGTTTTTTCAGTTTTTTGCTTATATCTTGGCAATAATAGACCGTTTATTATTATCTTTTATTTGGGGTTTTCCGTATGAAAATTTAAAAAGAGAATTAATTATTTATAGAATTTATTTCTTATTGAATCATTCTAATTTCTTTAAATTTTTTCTTCAAATCCATAACAAAATAAATGATTAAATTTGTCTTCAATTAAAATCTAGTACATAAAGTTTTAAGACCATTTTTTCAATTAATTTTGTACATGATTTGATTTAACAAAAATTTAGTCATTCAAAGTTTGAATAAATTCTGTTAATGATTAACTTTAAAATTAATTCATTTTAAACAAAGGCTTTGGAATGAAAAAATTAAATATTAGGAATGGATTTACGGAATGATGGAATGAAAGGCTGACATTTTTTAATTACGGATTAAGATTATAATGAATTTTGCTCAAATTTTATTAATTAATTCGAAGCTCTGATGTTTAATAATTATAACATTAAGTTTTTATATGAAATTTGGCTATAATATTCCTAATTAACAGTATCATTATATATTTCGGGAATAACCGGGTACCCGGGAATGTAGAAATAAATTTCCCGAATCAAAAAAGGTCGGGAAATTAAAAACCCTAATTACCATGTTAGACAACGATGTTCAACGATGTTCAAAATCATGCAACAAACATCGGTTAATAACATCACTTATATACATTTATTTTAAGATCATGGCCTTCATCTATTTCAATGTAATTATTATAAATGTCATCCTCAATATTACTTTCGATGACCGTTTCAAAATCACATTCTCCATCACATTCAACTCTACTTTAATCTAAGTTAATATTTTGATTATTAATTGCGATTCTTCTAATATTTCGCCAGCTAAATAACAAATATTTTATTCCGTACCTTTTATTTTCATTGGTTCAAGTCCTAAATTAAACATTTTGAAAGATTTGTTTTTAGAATTGTAACTTCTTGCTGATTTATTTATATATTTATAGAAGGAGCTATCAGAACACTCATCTACAGTGATCGAGAGTCCCTTTGTCTTTAGTTATTTGTCGAATTTCAGAAACAATACAATTTGTGTGAGTCATTATTACTTATTTAAATTTGTAATTATGAAAAATTTTAAGCAATTTAATAAATTTAAATATAAATGAACATTTATTCGTTTTATTCGATTATTCTACATAAAATTGTTCGAATTATTCATTATTCGAAAATGGCCATTTTTAAATTGTTCGAATAATTATGCGTAAGAAATTATTCGATTAATCGAACGATCATTAGTTGAATGAATACCCTACTATATACTAACCTACCATTAGAAGAAAGGCAAGGTAGCATTACTTACTATTTTGAGGTTTCATGGCACTTCCCTTAGCAGCATTTGTGCCAATTTAATGTTTTCATATTGATAAAAGTACATCTTTACGTAAAGACTTTGATGTTGTTAGGTTTATTAATATTCTAGAATCAAAAAGTTTCATCAGAAGAAACAAAAAGTATTTTTCTAATCCAGGAGGAGTCAGATTCATTTTCATTGAGTGCCCACCTGATCTGACTGCAGAGGAGTGGAAAAATATTTGTTCTACTACCTATGGCGTAATATAAACACCTTCCTCTAAATGAAATTACAACTCAAGAAAAAGGCTCTAAAACCGAGGTCGAGCATGCTAAAATCTTCAAGGGTGATGTATGTAAGTACTCAGGTGGTTTGTATTCAGATCTATGTACCATTGAAGCGACTAGGTTACCCCCGGAATAAGCGGATCATTGTGCTACTCGAGTAGGATTGACAAATTGGACAATTGATGTGGCAGGAAATTTACTCAAACGACTCTGACAAAAACCTCAATGCTTTATGAGATCAATGAGGAAAAAGGCGGAAAAGGATGGGCATAAATAGGAGAGCAGGTCATTGTAATCGAAAAGTTCTTTCAACTTAATGATATGTTAAGTTATAAAGGCATCCAGTATCTACCAGCTCACTTGGGTTCATGAATTTAAAATTGATGATGTAATCCAAACATATTGTGATCATTATTATTAAGATCATCATTGTCGTACATTATCATAAAATGTTTTGAAGTAAAACGATCATAATTTGAACTAAAGTAATCATATTATGACCCAATAAAGTCACGTTACGAAAGAACAAACTTAATACAAAAATTTGGAAAGTTATGCTGAACCCGCACGCAAACTTCGATGAATTTTCAGTCAAGAAAGTGGACCTAATGTGTTAAACATTCGAAGAGTGGTCAAAAAATTTGAAGAACCTGGATCGGTTATGAACTGTAAGACTCCTGTGCGTCAACGTACCGTTCGGTCTCTTGAAGTGCTGCTGTAAACGAGAGTGTCGCCGTAAACATCAATTCGCCATCGTTCTCAACTACTTCAAATTTCAGGATGCATTACGCAGCGAATTTTTACAAAAGACCTCCACCTTCAATTTAGCATACTCAGGAGCTCAAACCAGGAGCCAAGTGAAGTCAATGCCAATTTTTCGAAAAAAGTAATCTTCTCCGATGAAGCGCATTTCCATCTGAAAGGCTTCATGAATACACAAAATTGTCGAATTTGGGGCTCAGAAAATCATCATGCGTGACCAAAATCTGGTGCGGCGAGATTACACCTTACTTTATTGAAGAGGAGGCCGAGATGGCAGTGACTGTGAACGGCATTCGTTACTGGAACATGATAACGGAGTTCTTGTGGCCTCAACTGCAACAATTTCCAGAACAAATTATCTGAAGAAATTTTCAAGATCATGCGGCGTTAAATTTTTTTCTTTGTGGTTTTGTGAAATCTTGACTTTATGCGAATTCAGATGTCAACTGGCCACCAAGATCATGCGATATCATCTGTATCTTACCGATCACGCCTTGGATTTGAGGAATTGTTTCTAGTTTATTCGCACACAATAGCTAGATTTTTTATTACACGCATTTGATGTTGGTGATTTTGGAACGCTGATTTTAGACTTGCGTTTCCTTGAGAATTTAGTTATGGAAAACGTCAGATTTCATTAGCTTTTGGTTTCATCCCATTCCGATTTTGGTTTTTGCACTGTGTTATTTGTGTACGTCAACAATATATTGTTACAAAGAATACAGTATAGTTGTCGTAACCATGCCAAACCATGTATTTTTTCTCCGTGCAGTTCCAAAATTATGAAGTCAAAATTTCTACTGGACATCACGATGTCGAGATAAGATGGGTCTCTGGACATGAAGGCATCCCAATAAATGAAAATGCTTACGAATGTCAAAGAATGTATTGAGATTACAGGTTGTAATTATGAATGTAATTTGATATAATTAGGATTTTTCAAAAATAAAGATAGATTTTGAATAAGAAGGGGATTTTTTGTTTATAAACAAAGAAATAAATGAATTTCTTTAAATTCTTTATTAAAAACACTTAAATAAGTAAAAGCACGACCCACCACGTGGATAAAATTTGTAAAATAAGAGTGCAGAATGAACAGAGTAGTAAAATGTTAATTCATCAAATAACTTCAACACAAAAATACCAGCTTTACACTCAAAAAGTTGACTCCTGTTAAAATTTAGTTTGTGTTTGACAGCCATTAATAGCAGATTACCTTGTGACTTGTGGAGAAATTGTAAAAAAGTGAATTTCGTCTGCTCATTTAGCTTCACTCAATTACTATGGGATACTATGGGAACTCTGCACCATCAATTTCAAAGGTAAAAATTGGTTTACTGAATTCCGTTGTGGCCGTACAAGCACGGAAGATGCCGAACTTTCTGGACGCCCAGTTGAGGTCTCTACATTCGAAACAATTGAAACAAAAAGGGTATTGGCCTATCGGAGACTGAAAGTGTGAGATTTTGTGGAAACCATAAGCATCCCACATGGCTTAGTGGTTTCAATATTGAATAACCGCTTGTGTAAGAGAAAGCTTACCGCAAGAATGTCTACTACACTAGCTGAATACGACCACTATTTAGTTGTAAATTGAATAGCTTATTTCTGAATCAGTTCCTTCTTTTAACACAGGATTCCTTAAAAGCTCTGTCCTCTATTGTATATTCCTAATACTCTTTGTTGTAATTGTTGTAGTAGCTGTCGTTGTTGTTGTTTGCTGCTGTTATTTTAACCTCAAAACCTTTATTATGTGTAATTAACCCTTAAGCACTTCTGCATACTTCGGGCCACAAATGCTAAAGTGTTCGTTCGTTCTTTCAACTTTTATACAATATTTTGTTGCATGCCTCCACTACTCTTTATTATTTTCTTTTGTTTGACAAAAAAAAAACGCAAACAAACCCTGTGTAAGAGTATTTGAAATTCCTTTAGTTTCAAATACTTAAAACATCATCATTTAGCATCAAAGTGCTTCATGCATTTTACATTCAAGCGATTTTTTTATGTAATATTTGTGTTTTTTGTTCTAAATATTGCAACATTTTCTTTGCTTTTAGGGAGGCACGTGCTTAAACACTTGAAACATTTTGCAACTCATTGTTAAACTCATACTTTTAGTACTTTAGAAACAACCAAGTCTTTCTAAGAGCTATTTATAAGGAAGCAACTGCTTGCAAAGCATACATTTTTTTGAGATCAATTGCCCAGGACCAAAAACTGTTTTTATTTAGGAAATAAAGAGAGAAAAAAACATCATGTGTAATATTTGGCCACACATGATGACGGAACAGCTTGAGGAAGGAAAAACTCAATAAACAAAAGGGTGTGTGTTTTTTTGTAAGTACAAACATATTATGAAAATTAAACTTGTTCAGTTGTAGTGTTGCTGCAACATGATGAGGGGTGTTTGTAACCTCATTGTGATGATCCTGGCTGCAGAGTGTAATGGAACGTGTTATTGTTTTTGTTAGAAAAACGCTTTAGAATTCTGAAGCATGTTTTGTGAAACAATATTATATTTAATAGTATCAAGTTTGCCTAAACAATTCGATCGCCTCAAATCCATTATAATGCCTTTTCAATTAAATTACACCTTTAAACTGTCCTTAATTTTTTATTTCCAATTTCTATTATTTAACTAGAAAAATATCCTCCCATAAATTTAGAAATTCGCCAAAATTTTCAATACTAAACCACACACATGCAAACATATCACACTTATGAGAGTTATAAAATAAATTCCTATTATTTTAGTGCCTGCCACCCGCTTAGTTTATCAATTCAAAACGGTTGGTTGCTCTGACATACTGAGTCAAATACAAAATCAAAAACACAAACACATAAATATTATGGTGTGTGATGATGGCATGATACCTTGACATGAAAATAAATGATAAATTTTTCAAATAAACTAAAATAAATTCATGGATAATACTAGTAAATAAAGAAAGCATACACGGAGAGAAATAACATTCGTAATATAGGCACATTTTTAGCTTTTATTTTGAAATATTTGTACAATATAAATTTATTCATTATACTGTACAACGCCAAAAAAAATACGAGTTCCGACCAATAAATTTTGATAGAGCAGACAAAAAAAATACACGTGTATCGGCATTTTCAAAGTTTACATCTGAATTTTATTTGAGAGGGGGTTAAAGTTTTCCAACTCTGGCACATTCTTATTGTTAATCGTCATAAGAAACCATACGATCCTTACATTTTTGGTATAAAATGGGTTCAGCAAAGTTATGTAAAATGTTACGGATAATATTTTAGTAGAATATGTTAACCCTCTAAATCCTCAAGGTATGGGTCTTTTTGTCCTTCTTTTAAAAAGTGTAAAAACCACCACTAAAACAGGCGTTTAAGGGGTTAAACTGTTGTGCAAAAAATTAAACGTGTAATTTTACTTTAAGTCCCTGAATACATCAAAACGGAAAATTCAACCAGAATGTCAGAAAAAAAACATAACAAAAGAGAGCATAGGGTTAATTTCGCATTTATTAAGAATATTATGTTAAATAACATTTTAGGTATAAAATGTATTCAGCAAATTTATGTAAAATGTTACGAAGAACATGCTTGTAGAATATGTTAACCCTCTAAATCCCAAAGCATGGGTCTTTTTTGTCCTTCTTTTAAAAAAGAGCAACAAACATCATTAAAACAGGCATTTAAGGGGTTAAAATGTTCCGCAAAAATATTATCCGTGAAATTTTACTATAAGACATTAAATACACCAAAACGGAAAATTCAAACAGAAAGTCAGAAATAAGATGTAACAAAAAAGAGCCTAGGGTTAATTTCGCATTTATTAAGAATTTGGATAGGAAGTCTTCATTAATTACATTTTTTTAGCTCTAGGCAATTCCACTTCATTACCATATTTCAGCTTTGACTTTCTGGTTGAATTTTTCGTTTTGATGTATTCAGGGACTTATAGTAAAATTTCACGGATAATATTTTTGCGGAACATTTTAACCCATTAAATCCCTGTTTTAATGGAGTTTTTGCTCTTTTTTAAAAGAAGGACAAAAAAGACCTATGCCTTGAGGATTTAGAGGGTTAACATATTGTACAAAAATATTCTCCATAACATTTTACATAACTTTGCTGAACACACTTTATACCTAAAATGTAAGTATCACATGGCTTCTTATGACGATTAACAATAAGAATGTGCCAGAGTTGGGAAGCTTTAACACCCCCTCAAATGAAATTCAGATGTAAACTTTCAAAACGCCGATATACGTGTCTTTTTTTTTGTCTCCTCTATCAAAATTTATTGGTCGGACCTTGTAATTTTGAAAAAAAATTTGATTTTGTTGTATAGTGTTATTAGTTGTGATCTTTTCCCATCTTTCTGGCAACATATGAATTTCGATCCAAAAGAAGTATTCATCTTTTGAAGCCACGAATGAATCAAGCCAATATAGGATACTCTGTTCCAAAGTGAAACGTTTACCAGAGAGAGCCTTCTGCATCGATCAAAACAAATAGTATAAAGCCGGTCAGACAAACTTGTGAAGGTTTGTCTGACCGGCTTTATACTACTTCATTTTAAATATTTTTTAATAGTTATTGCAATATGTGGCCGAGCGTTGTCATGATAGAATATTACGGATTCATATCAGATCGCATATTCTTGGCATTTTTCGGACTATGTTCGGCCATAAGTTGACAATATTTAAAAGACGTACGTGCCCATGCTTTATTTGCGGACGGTCTACAGCTACAGAGACAATGTGTATATCATCCAACAGACACAGAATGATCTATTAAAAGATCCTGATCTTTGATAAGTAAATATCACTTAGAGAACACAAAACCTGATTACATAACAACTCAAGTTCCTTGGGATAAGAAAATACCACAATCATTCCACTATCAGGACCATGTTCTCTAATTTCATCAGAACACATTCCATTGTAGTACAGATAGATATCGGTGCTCCAGCAAATCAACAGACTTCGATACCCTACTGTCACCAGTAATCACCTTCGTCCACTCCTGTATGCGGTCGAAATGCTCCAAAATAGTCCTTGAAACACCGGCCCACACATGGGAGTTGTACCTATTCTATTTTTAAATTGTCACAAAATCTCGATTAATAAATTTATCATTCATAAATTTCCTCCGACAGGCTTGGTCTATAACTGAATGAATATGAATGGCAAATGTTGCAGTCATCTGAAAAAATATAGATAGGGTTGGAAGTTTGACATAAAAATCTAACGGTCGTTTAGAACAATAAGGAATAGAGTAGGAGAAAGAACGAAGCTTTGCGTTTGATGAGATCCCATCTATAATACTTAACTCGTATAGCGATCTCTTCGAAAGCTCTCTCTCTAAATAGAGAGAAGTTAATACCGACACCAAAAGCAATAAGTTTTGAAATATCTAGAGCCACCACTTTAATTTCGCCAAAATGGTGAATGGCTAGCATATCTCCCCATATCCATATCTCTACGAAAACCATACTGCCGGTAGTTAAGTAAATTATTCGACTTCAAATACTCAATCTGATGGTTCTACGAAAACCATACTTCCGGTCGTTAAGGAAATTGTTGGACTCCAAATACTCTATGCCATAATCTACATAAATTTGGAAAGTGAAAAACAAATTGCTATTGGACGGTAATTTTCAGGGTTATTAGCTTTAGGAATTGACGAGACATTAGCAACCTTCCAACATCTTTAGGAATTGACGTAACATTAGCAACCTTCCAACAGGAAATACACCAGCTAATGGAATGTGATAATCAAAAAATTTAAAAGGACTATGATAGATAATTGATTAGCCTATGAAATGAGTGTTTGAAAATGGTTCTAGGCCTTTCAGATACTTATGGGTTATCAAAGTTGAAATTTGTGGAAAAATAAATTTTTGATTTATTATGTTTCATTTAAAGGTTTTTATGATTTAAAATTATTCCGGTTAATGTCATTTTTGGAAACATGTATTTTTTTAAAAAATTTTACCTCTAGCAAAAAAGGAATAATCAAAGAACTTATTTTGAAAATATGGCAAATCTAGAAATTGATAGTTTTTTTTTTGTTATTTCATCAAAGTTGAGAAACATTGAAAAAATGGATTGTTGGTAAATATCGATTTACCTGGACAAATACAAAGCAAACAGTATAATTTTTGTTTATTCTTTTCTTAATAAATAGATCTATCAATAGAATTAAAAATAATGACGATCCGTTATATAGTTTTCGATATATTGTATCTGTAAGCGGACCAAATTACCTAAAAATGGTCTGTTTTTTTGAAAACTGAAAATCAATCAACTTTGAAGGGCTATTTCTTCTGAACCAAATCTGATTGTAACAAGAGTAACATATTTTAAATGGTTGGACAATTTACTGTAAAATAGGTTTATTCAATATTTTTTAGGGGCACATGAAATTTGTGATTTTTGCAACCTCACTTGTTTTACGGGCGCCACTGTGCGTCGAAGAGCACTGCTTCAAAACCAGCGCTGGTATGCCATCTAACCCAGGAGACTTATTGACATTGAGATTGGATTATCTTAAATGAGAATTTTATGACTTATTAACCCAGTTCATATCATACATGGTTCATTGTTTTAAGCCCCCTAAATTTGGAAATCTCGGTAATTTTTTATGAATGTTTAGGATCAAATAACTTTGGAACGTGTATCTTGCTATCATAAGGACCTCCAGTAGAATATATAAATGAATTTGAATATGATTGCATTGAACATAGTATATTTGAGGCAACCATGTCTTAACCACATCCTATCTCTGTGTTTGGTAAGTAGTTGTCATTGCTGGGTAATTACCAAATTTTTGCTGGAGAACTTAACAAATTTCTCTCAGTGTCATACATTTCTAAACCACGACACACCAAAATACATGTAGAAATTTATAGAAAATAACAAAACCATTACAGTTCAAATGGAAAACAAACGTTTTATCCTGGCTAAAAGCAGTTGTAAGTGCATAAACAATACATATAACAATAATTACTTCACAACTTGATTGTCTTTGATTGCCTGTTTTGCCAATTCAAAACAAACAGGAATTATTCGATCAGCGGGGTTTCGCCCTTAGGATTATGCCCCTAAGGGCACAAGCTATTCTTGTCTAACGTCTCTTATATGTTTTGCTTAACAATTATTATGATTGTTGTTTTCTATTTGTTTGTTTTTAGTTGATTTGGCCTCCTGAAATTCCTTTAAATGTCTTTCAAAGTCTAATGGAATTTTAGCAGACATGAAATAACATTGTTGAACATGGATTATTGCAACATTGATTTGTAATTTATTTTAGTTATTAGAGAAGCAAAAGAAGGAGGAGGAGCAGAGAGTTTTATATGATTATGAAGTTGTAAAGCGAAGGTAAGTAATGGGAAAATCTTTTCCTTTTTTTTTAATTAAAACTAATTATTGTCTGACATGTGAGATCTTTATAAAGGAAAAACATTAAAATATTTTGTTAAATTGTGATGATGCTTAAAATAAACTCCCTCTGTTTTATTTAATAGATGATGGTAATTGGAGGCGTATTGTTTAATAGAGATTTTTATGTATCAAAGGAATCCTAGTTTTAATTAAGAAATTTGTTAAATCAATTAAAAACTTGTTAAAATTTAGATGAGTTTGGAGAAGCGTTATTAAATTGACATCGTAATGATTCAAGTTATTAGTCACACAATTGAAAATTGAAGAAAGTTTTAAATAAAAAATTGTTAAATCGAATAAAACACCATATCTTGATGTTTTTATTGTTTGGGGTGTAGAAACCTCAACTGGGCGTCCAGAACGTTCGGCTAAATGACGCAGCTTGTTCAAATGTTTACAGGTCAACTGACAGATGCCTTTTGACAGGAGCAGTGTTGTCCTTTCAGTTAAGAACCGTCACCACTTGAAGGTATTAAATTGTTATAAAATATTTGTAATTTATATTGATTCAAATTAAATCAGAATTGCTCTATAAATTAAATTACTATAATAAAGCTTTTATCACTTATTTTAAAACCCCAACCTTAATCTTTTAATAGATTAAAATAAAAAAAACACAATTTCCGTTCTATTCTGACAATTAATTATCTAAACGTTTGATTTGTTTGATCAGTCAGAAATCATTATCACTTTACTTTTCATTTTCTTTAACAAAATATCTTTAAATGTGTATTTTTCTTAACCATTCCCTGTTAGTCGAATTATTTAAACAATTTATCGATGTTTGTTGTCTTTTGGAATTCCAAAACTAAAATAAATGTAATAATAACTCAACTTTAATCAAAGATAACACTGTAAAATTAATTATCGAATGACACATATTTTTTTTTAGTTTTTTTTGGGGGGAATTTTTGAATGATAACTTTGATACGCCAAGTACATAATTGTGGTTATTGCTGCTACCGATGGATGATAATGATGATAATGGCCTGATTGCCTTAACTCACACAGTCATCACTCAAACACTGATTTCTCAGTTTCAAAATAAATTGAATCGAAAATGAATTGTACAGAAATTTGTGATAAGACGACTGTGATTTGAAACAAGATTGATTTTGATTTTTGTAGTTTGTTGTTAAATTCAATGAGCTGATATGAGCACAAGTTTGTGAAGACGACAAACAAATTGTTGACAAGAACAATAATAATAATAATAAGAAAGAAAAAAACAGTAGCAAATGAAGTGCTTTTTGGGTTTGAGACTAAATTAATTTTAACCCTTTAAAAAGCATTTTAAAAACTTTAAATTTTAAGAAAAATTTTGAAAATAAATTTAAATGCTGTCAAACAAATCTTACCTTTTGCCCTGAATTGTGGTAGTAGCCATCTGGGAATACATAATGATGTATTACTTTTCTATGCCAAATTCTGAAAGAAAGAAACAATAATTTTTAAAAATTAAACAATTAATGCAATAATAGTTTAAAATTTTTAATCGAAATACATAAATAACTCAATTAGCGACAGATTTCGAGTAGAAAAACTGGTTCTACTCGAAACGGTTTTGGTGAAAACTGTTTTTAATAATAAATTAGCTTTTGGAAAAAAGTTTTTAGTGAAAAATCAGCTTCCGAATTACAGAATTCGTGATCGAATGAGGTATCCTATATAAAATGTACTAAATTTCCTACTAGATAGGATCAGTTTTACACTAATGCGGTAATTCAGTACCAGTTTTAATTTAAAAAAACAGTTATTGTAAAAAGATTGTTGTTTTCTTAATAAAAAGTGGGTTTTGCTGAAAAATCTACGTTTGGTGAAAAATCATTTTTTTTAGTGAAAAGTCGAGTTCTTTTTAAGAAAAATAAGTGTTTGAAAAAAAAATCTGTAAAAATCGGTTTTTGGTAATAAATGTAAAAATGTGTTTTTTTAGTAAAAGAAACGTTTTATTAAAAACGTTTTACCTGATAACATTTTCTATTATTATTTTGTAAAATACGGTTTTTGGTAAAAAACTTATTTTAGAAAAACAAGAGAGCTATATTCGGCTGTGCCGAATCTTATACAGCCCTCACTTTAAAATAAAATTTTTAAATTTTGTTTACCTAAAAATATTAAATCTAAATTTAAAAAAAAAAAATATATTTTTTAGCCATTTTTTAATTATTTTCTTTAATTTATAAGTGAAAAAAATTTTACGATACAAAAATAAAAAAATTGGTTTCAAGTAGAAATCTGTTGTAAAAATTTCTTTAAAAATAAAAAATGGTTTAGTGAAAAATCGACTTTTGCAAAATCGATTTTATTGAGAGAACGGATTTTAGTAAAAAGTCGACTTCTAGCAAAATTTTAGTAAAAAAATCAGTCTCTGGTAAAAAAACGGTTTTTTGGTAGAAACTATTTGTGGGAAATTTTTAGCTTTTATTTTAAAACATTTGTACAATATACATAAATTTATTCAAGGTATTGGCCATTGTTAGTTATGACCTTTTCCCATATTTCTGGCAACATATGTAATCCGAGCGAAAAGAACTGCTCACCATGTGAGGCCAAGAACGAAACAAGCCAATATCGAATACTCGGTTCCAAAGTGAAGCGTATGCCAAGAGAGCATTCTGAATCGATCGAAACACATAGTATTCGTACGGGGCAAGGTCTGGACTATAAAGAGTGGATTAGCCGACCGTAATGTAATGTATCCTTAGCGGAATGGAACAACTGATCGTTTTTGCTGTGTGTGAAGTAGTAATAAAATGTAACGTAACTGTAACAGAACCTGTTAAAAACAGAATTTCATTACGTTTTTACTTGACATCTGCTAACAGGGTTGATTTTCAAAAGCAATTAAGTTGAAAAATACTTATTTTTTTACATATATAAAATCAACTTTCAACAGCTAAAAAATGATTTGTTTGTATTTTTATGTCAAATTCGTATCATATCACGGTTTCATGTCAGGCCGCATATTCTGGGCGTTTTTCGGCAAATGTTCGCTACAAACGAATCAGTTGCGTTCTGTATAGGTTCCCTGTGATAGTCTCGTCAGATTTCAGCAGCTCATAATAGATAGGACCCATTTTCTCTCACCAAATACAGCGCAGTATCTTAGCGCCATGGATATTTAACTTTGGTGTCGATTCGGCTGGTTGGCCGAGCTTCACATACGTTCTCTTATGTTTCGAGTTATCGTAATAGATCCAATTTTCATCGCATTGGAATAACTTCCAATGATTTTGCAAGCTATTGCTGAGTTTGACAACAATCTTTATGAAGTAAATCCTCCAATTTTTGGTTTCCAAACTTTTTTGGCTGGCCTGGGGGATCTTTGTCTTTTGTGTAAAAAATTACCACTTCTGAGCTTCAGCGGCTCTTTTTTTCCAAATTAAAGAAGTAAAGCAAAACTTCTCGCATATGACGCTTTGTTGATGCAAAATTCGACATTTGCTTAAAAAACGTTGTTGTTTACTAGGGTATTCAATCGATTAACCGTTAATCGGTTAACAGATTAATTTTGGTCGGTTAACTGTTCGAATAATTTAAAATGGACGATTTTCAAATAACAAATAAACCGATTCATTTTACCGAAATTTTAACCGAAATTTCTTTTTTTTTTGCACTTTATATAGAAATATTGTTTTAAAAACACACATTTTATTAACTCGTGAACATTCAATAGTTTTTTGAAGTATAGTACTAAAACTGAAACTAAGGAATTTGGAAATGACCTTTTTTCTAGAACGTTATGTGATGAACTTTGTCGTAATGAGTCGGAGGACGAAATGGTAATAAACAAAACTGAAGACATTACTGACACGAGTCTTTTATCAGAACTTAACGAAACTATTAAAGTATTTAAAATCTAAAAAGAATCCAAAAAGGACTCCAATGGTATGATGGAGGATTTTATATGCTTAGAAAAAACTAAAATAAGAACTGAAAAATTGGATATTCTTTATCATGCCTTACTTTCGATTTCTACAATGAGTGAGAGAGTTTTGTCAAGTCAAGTTTTATTAAAAAGTAAAAAAAAAATCGTTTAAAAGGAACGCATTTAAATTATATTCTTTTTTTATAAGATTATTTCAGAACATTCCCTACACGCAGAGAAAAAATATAATTGGCCATGGTTACTGTAACCATTTAAATAGTGTTACAAGATTTTTAACAATATTTTAGTCACAGTAACCATTTACATGATTGTGGTAACCATAATATGGTTAATTTACGATTCACATGATTGTATCAACCATATATATGGTTACAGTAAACATATATATGTTTGTGGCAACCATATTTATGATGAATAATTTTATCATAATATGTTGTTCTCAGATTATGATAAGCCTTAAGCCGAGAGCACCATAATATGATAATTCCTTCATCATATGAATGTTTATCACAAACATATATTTGTTTACTGTAATATATGGTTGACACAATCATGTGAATCGTAAATCAATCATATTATGGTTACCACAATCATGTAAATGGTTAATGTGACTATAATATTGTTAAAAAACTTGTAACAATATTGAAATGGTTACAGTAACCATGCCCAACTATATTTTTTCTCTGCGTTTTATTGAATTGTTATGTTATGTTTGGTTTTTATGTTTTTGTTTTTTTTTATTAACAAAATGCTTATAAAAGTACACAACGTGTTTCTCCTTTCAATATAAAATTAAAATACAAATTATTCGGTTAATCGAATAATTTAAAATTAACCGATTATTAACCGATTAAATCTAAAACCCTATTAATTATTTGCTTGATTAACCGATTAAACCAGGAACCCGATTAATTGAATACCCAATTGTTTACACTAATGTTCAATAACTAAGTGAGAATAATCAGTCGTTTCAAAATTAAAAAAACAAAACCGCTTTCAAAAGATACGTCATGCCATCTATTGTCAGTAGTAAATATCGGTTTTTGATAAAAAGTTTTTTTAGTAAAAAAATCGATTTTTGGTAAAAAAATTTGTAAGTAAAAAATAATTTTTAGGAAATTATCGGTTTAGTTAAAAATTAGATTTTGGTGGAAAAAAGTGTTTAGTACAATTTTTTTAGTAAAATAAATCGGTTTTTATTAAAAAATAAAAATAAAATCGGTTTTAGTTCAAAGTTTTTATTGAAAAATTGGATAGTTAGGGGGAAATTTCCTATAAGAAACTAAGATCCAACTAGCGAGAGAGTTTCCTATAGAGAATCGAGTGCTATCTATGGAGAGAGTTTCGTAAACTCTCGCTAGTTAGCTCTAGGTAGCGAGAGAGTTTCCTATAGGAATGCAAGATATAGCTATATATCTTATATATTACTATACTCTCTCATCAGGGTTGTCTACCGAAATCACACCCAGAGAGAATGTTTGTTGTACAAGTTTACCGTAACCGTTTCATAATTTTTACAGTTTTTTCACATTTTATGGTCACTTTTATATGACCATTACAACCATAATATGTTAAAGTTACGATTCATATGATTGTAGCAACCATAATATGATTGTAGTTAATAAATATATAATTGTGGTCATATTTTAATGATGAATCATTTTATCATAGATTAAGATAACCATAATCCAAGAACAACATAATAACAGTGACCATAATATTGTTTAAAAACTTGAAAGAGTGTTGAAATGGTTACGGTAAACATGTACAACTAACAAGATTGTGGGCACAATAATAATTCTGAAAGCTTTCGGACCTACCGTAAAGATTATATATCAGGCGTCAGACGTCTTATCAGGGTAATGTCATAAATCTGGTCTATCTAAATATTAACTTATTAGCAACAATTCCTCTACAGAATATTTTGAGCTAGGTCGTGCAACAATTATATACAGCTGTGTACATTCAACTACAGAACAAAAAATATTTCTCAAAACAAAGTAACTTCATAAATTATAAACCCACCTTGGTTATACCCATACCAACTAAACCTTAAACATTTTATGGTAATACTCTATAGAAACAAATTAGTTGAAACAGTTTAAACAGAAAATTCCCTGAATAAACAAGAAATTATAAATCAATAAATGTTTATGACTTCTGTTGGCCGTCAATTCTTATCAGCATAATTAACAATTAATAAAACAGACTCGAGGCGAGTTGACTCCACATATTCATTCACTCACTCACTCACTCCACTACTAAATTCTTAAGATGACAAAAAATTAATAATAAAAAAATGTTTCAAGAAAACAAAGAAAAACGAAAACGAACAGTTAACAAATGAATTTGATGAGGGATAAAACTACAGATCAATGTGCAACGATAAGCTGCAGAAATCAAACTAATCGAAACTAAATGCAGACAAAAAACCCACAAAAGGTTTGAATAAACCAAATGGAAAAAATTAAAAAGAAAAAGACAAAAAAAAACAAATGTAAAACAACAATAAATATTGATCACATAACACATCGTTAACATGATGGACCCATCATTATCCGTCTACTACATCTCTAAATGTGCAGATGTGGCAGGCGATTGTCTTAATTTTCAACATCAATATAGATTGTTGTACGCGAGAGTAGTTGCCGTTTGCTGTTGTTGTGATCTCACTTCCTAACATGGTCAATTCAAAAACCGCAACTCTACGTATTCGTCGTATGTACACAACGAAATGACCAAACGTTTCATATTTAACTACTCGTACGTTTCGATCTCAGTCAAATGATTATTTTATTTGTTCTAAGGAGTGAGATCGAAAAATTCTTAACACACGTTTTTCATTACATTTTTTAACCCAAGTATTATTTGAATTTTTTTTTGATCAAGTTACCTTTGAAAAACATGTCAGTTATTATGTGTAATGTCAATTATATTAATTTGTTTGTTAATCTGATTAAAATGAGTGACCAGAAAAAAGTGCGTACTGAAATTATTAAATATTTTCAACAAAACCCAACTTGGTCTTACAAAAAGTTGGCCAAGCATACAAAGGTCTGCCGTCAAACTGTTTCCAATGTTATTAAACAGTACCGGGAGAACTTGTCAGTTGATAGAAAACCTGGTTCAGGTAGAAGGAATGGTCCACATGATGTTTCTAAAGCCAAAAAAATAGAACGCATTTTCAAAAGAGCTCCCAACAAATCCGGTAGGAAAGCAGCCCGGTTAGCTCAGTGCTCGGACTATTTGGTACGAAAAGTTAAAGCTAATGCAGGTTTAAAAACATACAAGGCTCAAAAAGTTCCTGACAGGAACGCTACTAAAAATTTAGAGGCCAAAAACAGAGCACGGAAATTGAAGTCAAGTTTTATAAAAAAATATTCTTGCTGCATAATGGATGACGAAACGTATGTTCTGGCAGATTTTTCGCAACTTCCAGGTCAAAAATTTTATGTTGCTGATGCTCGAGGGAATGTTGAAGAAAAGTTTAGGACCCGAAAGCAGACAAAATTTCCCAGAAAGTTCTTGGTATGGCAAGCAATATGCAGTTGCGGCAAAAGAAGCCACTCATTTGTTACAACGGGCTCTATAAATACCGAAATTTACATCAAGGAATGTTTACAAAAAAGGCTGCTTCCATTCATAAGACTTCATAATGTGTCCACTTATTTTTGGCCTGACTTGGCATCCTGTCACTATGGCAAACAAGCCCTTGAGTGGTACAAGAACAATAATGTGGTATTTGTACCAAGAGAGGCAAATCCTCCAAACTGCCCGGAGCTAAGGCCAGTGGAGAGATATTGGGCTCTTGTTAAAACAGAATTGAAGAGTACAAAAAAGGTGTCCAAAAGTGTGGTAGATTTTAAACGGAGATGGACTACATGTTCGAGCAAAGTGACAGAAAGCACTATAAAAACGTTAATGGAAGGGTTTCCGAAAAAGGTTCAAAATTTCATCACTAGTGATTAAAACTATAAAAATAATTTTTTTTGTAAATTGTAATAATAATTTCAATCAAATAAAAAAAAAATTAAAGCTGTAAGTTTAGTGGTTTCTTTTTTATAAACATATATGTATGTTAAGAATTTTTCGATCTCACTCCTTATAGAAGACAATGATTTCTTTTTCTTTAATTTTTTTTTTTAACACAAAATTAAAAGTTAAAGTTAAAATCGTCTTTAATACACACGTACTAACAACTAACACTCACACTACTCTATTGTATTTTGTTTGAGTGTATGTGGTGCTTGATTGGACATGTGTTAGTGTAACTGTGTATCTGTGTGTGTGTTATATTTGTTTGTATGTATGCAATGTTTGATTATCGCTGGACAACCATCTTAATTGTTTCTTGTCATTCACAGTCGTGTTATATGGGATTTTTTGTTGATGTTGTAGAACTGTTTTTATGTTTGTTGGTTGGGGGCGAGCAATAATTTCGTTTGTTTTGCTAGCGGAAAATTTTCCAATCCCGAGTGAAAACTTAAATTAAAATTAATTATTATTTGTATACCCACCATCAAAAAACATATTGATTTACTCATTCCGTTTGTAACACATCAAAATATTTGTCGCAGACCCACATTAGTATGGGTCCTCATACGATTCTAAGACGATCTAGCCATGTCCGTCCTTCAGTCCGTCTATCATTCTGTTGAAAACACGATAGAAACGAAAGAAGCTAGCGGGCTGAACTTGTCTACAAATAATCTCTGTTGATAAGGTTCGTTTGGTATTTAAAAATGGACAATATCGGTCCATGATTTCATCTAGCCCCTATGTAAATGTCGATTATGCTGCAATTTTTTTAAAATGTTGAATTAGTCCTAAGTACTCTGAAATTATACTGTAAAGTATGCAGACAATTTGTCCCTAGTCCCCATACAAGATCACACACAGAAAATTACTTCAACATTCATAATTTTGGGTGAATTCCAAAACGTCCGTATGCAATGAAACCTTAAAAAGTCGAGCGATTCTTAACGCAACCGTGTAAACTTTGCTAAGGTTTCATATCGCAAAATGTATGAAAAAGTAAAAACAGGTAGTATGCTAAGTTTTTTTTAATTTTAACTATGCTTTTGCTTGCTTTGTCTTGATAAAGATATGACTGCATTGCATACAGACGTTTTTGAATTCACCCTATTTTGGAATAACGCTGTGATAGTTGAAAAACCTGTCAAGGGGACCCAGCGGGTTAATCTTAACACTTTAAATAATTTGTTTAAAATATTTTTGGGTAAATTTTTTTTAAATGGTTTTTCCAACATTTTTTCGGATTTTCATTTTTTTTTTTGGAAAAAATTTTTTGATGAAAAAAAAATTTGGGTAAAAAAATATATTTCCCGATTTTGACCCTTTATAGGTCCAACTTACTATAGACTTATATACATCGTTGCAATGGTCTTTGAAATATCTATCATTATATATCCAAATTGTCTATATTTATGACTTAATAATCCAGATATAGATCAAATATAGGCCAAAAATCGAGGTATTCATTATATCTCAGTCATTTGTGGGCCGATTTTGTCGATAGCAACCGAGCCGGAAGAATTCCCGATATATTGATCTATGAATCATGTATCTAAGTTATTTGGGGGCTACGGAAAGTTGATTTCAACATACAGACGGACAGACGGATATGGCTATATCCAAATCGTTATCTATAACGATCCAGATAGCCTTCACCTCATGGTAAGGGTATAAAAACTATATTTTTTTTGCTTCGAAAAATATCGAATTTTGTACCAACGAATCATCATATGCGGGCAGTTTTGATTTACTTCTTTAATTTGAAAAAAGTGCCACTGAAGCACACCGATTACTCACCAATTCCATCGATTTCAAAGTGCAAGAGATGGTTTTTTCGGTTCAGAAGTGGCAATTTTGACAGGGAAGACAATGATCGTCCAGGCCAGTCAAAAAATTTTGAAGACCAAGCATTGGAGGCATTACTCCATGAAGATTATTATACAACTCATCAACAGCTTGCGAAATCATTGGGAGCTACTCCAAAAGCAGGGAAATTGGGTACCATACGAATTGAAAACCGAAAGACGGTTTTGCATGTCCGAAATGATGCTTGAACGCTATAAATGAAAATCATTTGCAATGCAAAATGGATCCATTACAATAACCCGAAGCTTAAGAGATCGTACGTGAAGCCCGGCAAACCAACCAACACCAACACTAAGGTAATTATTTGGTGGCAGAAATAGGGTCCTATATATTATGAGCTGCTGAAATCTGACCAGACCATCATAGGGAAGCTGTACCGAACGAAACTAATTCGTTTGAAGCGATCATTCACCGAAAAACGGTCAGTCATGAAACCGTAATATTCCAACATGACAACGCCCGCTGTTGCAATACCTGATAAAAAGTGTTTAGAAAGAAGTGGCGAAATTGGCTTAATTCGTTATTGGCCTCAAAAGATGAACAGTTCTTTTGGCTCGGAATTCATATGTTGCCAGAAAGATGGCAAACGGTCATAGCTAACAATGGCCAATACTTTGAATAAATTTATATTGTACAAATGTTTCAAAATAAAAGCTTAAAATTTGGAAAAATCCAACACTTTTAAGTCATACACCCATTAATATTCTTAAAACTCAAAATTCTCAATTTAAAGGGGATCAAACAAAAAATATTTCTTAATTAAACTGTTCAACAAAGATCGTTAGTTCTCATTCAGACCAGGAAAATGTATCAAACGTATTTCCAAATATAAAATTTAATTAAAATGCTGATTTATTGGAAGACCTCAAAGGAGCACCAAAGTGATGACTTCGTGCTCCTTATAATGGAAAATTTCTTCCTACTATAAGTAAAATCGTAAAATCAGCTTTGGGTGTATTTTTGTATCATGGGCTATTGTGAATGGTGTAGACCTCAATCCGACGAAGTATCCTGGTACTTTTTTTAAGTGTAGTTTTGGGCTGAATGTTTTAGACTGTCAGAATGTTAATGGCAAACAAACTTACTGAACACTGTACGATTGGATGTAGATCGGAGCCTATCGGTTACTCCTATGTATAGGTAATTCCTACACGCAGAGAAAAAATATAATTGGGCATGGTTACTGTAACCATTTATATAGTGTTACAAGTTTTTTAACTATATTATAGTCACAGTAACCATTTACATGATTGTGGTAACTATAATATGGTTAACTTACGATTCACATGATTGTCTCAACCATATATATGGTTACAGTAAACATATATATGTTTGTGGCAACCATATTTATGATGAATAATTTTATCATAATATGTTGTTCTCAGATTATGATAAGCCTTAAGCCGAGAGCACCATAATATGATAAGTCCTTCATCATATAAATGGTTGTCACAAACATATATATGTTTACTGTAACCATATATATGGTTGAGACAATCATGTGAATCGTAAGTTAACCAGTTGTTTAGAGAAAATGAAGAATCGGTACAACACCTTATATGTGACTATATACAAATGCGCAGACAAAGATATCTAGGAGTATGATATCATGATCTGCATTGTTTCAGAGAAGTATAGCTGATACTTAGATCGAACAGTCGTCAGGGGTACTGGATGGTTCTCACGTCTTGTAAAATATCCAGGAATACGACTAGGGATTCCACTAGAGTAATATCACAAACAAAACTTGAATATTAATATTGTTATGACTTTAAACAGGAGTGTGAAGGAAATGGGAATATATGGCTAGAATTGCTAATATTAATACTTTGTAAAGAACTAGGATTATTTACACGAAAAAAAACTTGCAAGTTCCAAATTACTTTTGCACCAACCCAATATTCCATACAACTGAACACAAACAAACATAAATATGAGATGACAACTGCTGGTTTTTACAGCTTCTGTTTGGTTGGTTGGTCGTTTGATTGTACGTTGTACGAGTGCAATTGTATTTGGTTTCTCTCTATTATGGAAATGTGTGTTTTAATAATATTAATCGAATGTTTAAATAAATTGACAACGTAACTATGTTACGTTCCGAACATATACAGAGATTAGTACGACTACGAATGTAAGTATTACTTGAGGGAGAACAAACAAAAGTTTTTAAATTGTTTAAGAAATAATTTTAATATTAAAGGGACAATAACTTCTACGCTATGTGACAATAAGAATGACAACAGAAATTTGTTTCTAAGGCTCACTGAGTCATCATTGGAGACGATAAAGTACATTTGGAGTAAAACATATTGTTTGAGTTGTACTTTTTTTGCTAGAGACCAAGACATTTCTTCTAGGTGGATGGAAATTGAAGAATATGGAGGTTAGTAAAACAGTTTGACTTTCACTATGAAGTTTATTCATTAAAATAAATACTATATTAAAAAGAAATTAATGAGTTAGCCTATAATATTGAGGTTTTTTCAATATTTTCCATGATCATTTCAGACCAGCCTCGTTGGCAAATAAATTTTCAAATATTTATCCGTATTTGTGTCTGTGTATATGTATTTAAAGTCATGTTCAATTAAATTCTCTCTACATTTAAAATTTATATGCATATGTAAACAGCGGGAAACATTGCTAGGACTTCACTTTGTAGGCCTTCTACAAGACCTGTTTACACATTATATAAGATTCGATACACATTCCACTCTGCCTGCTCTCAGAACACGTTCTAGAAGAGCTTTGCATCTCCATTTAAAAACCTTCATATACATTCAAGACTGCATTACCAAATCAAACACCAGCAGTTAAGCAAGTAATCAATGTATCCCTTATAGACAGTAATTGTCACTACTGTCTGATCCCTTGGCTGGCTCCAGTTATATATTTTGGGTCATTTGACAAGTATGTGCTCTTTGTAGTGCAGAGAAAAGACAATTGATTACTTTATTACTTTACATATAATCTAGAGCATTGGTAGGCAAAAAGAGGCATTTAATTTGTTTGCTCTTTTGGATAAAGAATAAAATATCTACAACAACATCAAGAAACTGATTGAAATTTGTACATTTTTACGCTCTATTACGCTCTTTTATCCACATTCGGGTTGTTTGACGAAAATCATCGTAACCTGAACAATATGAACGCCTACCATGGATCTAGAGTGTAGTCACTTTAAACGTTTTGTGTAACTGGTTTTATACAAATTGTATTGATATAATTCTCATACAGTTTATTTTTATTTTTGCTTAAGTATACTGATATGTGAAGTCAATAGTCACTTTAGTGTCTCTTTATTAACCTACAGTGAAGTCATTTTAAACGTTTGTTTTGTACTGCACTTCAGAAAGTAGATATTTTACACACCAGAAGTAATTTATTGGAGAATTGTTGAAGGAAGGTTTGTTTACAAGCAATCGCTTGTTGGACTGTCTATGATATGTCTTTTCAAGCTGACTATGAGGTCAATTAGCACCCCTCCATGTTAAAATAACTAGTTATGTAGCTGATCAAGTAACCAGTTAGGTAGCTAGTAAAATAACTGACGCTATGTTAGCAGTATGTGAATACAATGCGTCGACTACTTTGGATCTGCTATCGCACAGTCCCATTGTAATCAAAAATGCTTAGGACATGCACGTGTTAAAATAACACTGTGTAATGGAAATATAACCATATACGGACACCACTACGTGATAAAAGACCAAAGACCGTTTTTTTATAGACCCCCAAAGATGTGGGACCTCGGTGTAATTTTTGCAAACAAGTGATCATTTTCTCAGGCTCATATCTTGCAAACAGTTCGGAATTTTGATTTACCCTCTGAGGCCTTGTCATAAAGAACAAAAATTGTGAACATATAAAATCAAAAAAACTTCATCTTCAAGATCAAAATCGCAAAAACCTTTAAAAAATTCGAAATAAATTTAAAGTAAATACCTAAAAGTATGCTTTAGTTTATAATAATTGAATAGTTTATGGCCCAGAGCACTTAATTCCTTTAGTTTTTTCTTACTTAATTATATTGACCTACCTAAACGGTCTTAAGAATCATTTCTAGGAAGTTCATATATCGATATAGCCATGTCCGCCTGTCCGTCTGTATGTTGAAATCAACTTTCCGTAGCCCCCATACATACATACATACATACATGATTCATGTAATTGGAAAACGTTAAACCTTAAATCTTGAAGGTCAAATTTTTCAATATTTGGAATTTCTAATTTAAAGATATAGAAATGTTATTTATTTTTGGACCGATTTGGATTAAAATGACCCCAAAGTTTTAAAATCATAATTTTTTTTATGGTTTCAGAAGTTTGGGGTCATTTTAACCCCAAGTGCTATATAGGGTTAATTTTAAGTTTTCTGCTGTTTTGTAAATACTAGGCTTATTTATATATTATAAAGTTATATTTTTATAAAGTTTCATCAAAATCGGCCCAAAAATATACAACATTTCTATATCTTTCCAAGAGAAATTCCAAATATTGAAAAATTTTACCTTTGACCTTCAAGATTTAAGGTTCAACGTTTTCCAATTTTAGTAATGCTTTCAGATTATATTTAGAATTGTCTGGACTATAATATTCTGAATAGGTTTTACTTAAAATTAAGTAAGGAAAACAGTAAGGAAATATAGCTCATTCGCCGAAATATGTCCAAATAATTGGTTTTTCTCGAACTATGAGAGATATTTTCATATTTTTACACATTTTTATTCTCAATGAGATGATCAAAAAATTCTGAAATTTGTTTAACAAAATTTTAAAAAATTTGAAAATGGAGTTTTGTTACTGCCGTTAAAAAAATTAAATTTTTTTGGTCATACCTGCGAATAGGTTAACGGTATCATACGAAGACAAAAACTTGTATACAAGTAAATATGGATATATTTTAAGTAAAAATTAACTTTTATTTTAATATTTATCAAAATAAGTTAATTTTGTTCCTACATTTCTTGTTCTAGTTGCCTGAGACACGTTAATGGCCTGGCGAATTTTTAATAACTTTAACATTTTTTGACCAATTTCTGTTTTTTATGTCTCATTAGAACGACAATTACGTACATATTTCTACTATTTTAAATTAAATTGCAAAAGTAATTTTTTAATGGCAAAATTTTTACAAAAAACTGAAAAAACAAATTTTTTTCCCCTTCTCAAAACTTCAGAGGGCTTGCGATACGTTTTAACCCCAACCGATTTGCCTAAAATTCAGGATGTTGTTTTTTTACTAATGTTCACCAAACTGGGGGTGAGAATGGCCAAAATCCAACTTTCGTTTATTAAGGGCCACCCTAATGATTCATACATCAATATATTGGGAATTCTTCCGGCTCGGTTGCTATTTAAAATGGACAAAATGGGCCGACAAATGGCTGAGATGTATGGAAAAAACCGGGACAACCTCGATTTTTGGCCCATTTTTTATCTATATCTGGATTACTAAGTCATTAATATAGACAATATGGATATCTAATGATAGATATTTCAAAGACCATTGCAATGAGGTATATAAGGCTATAGTAAGTTGGACCCACAATGGGTCAAAATCGGGAGAAATATTTTTTAACCCCAATTTTTTTTCATCAAAATAAAATTTTTTTTCATAAATTCTTTTTTCCAAAAAAAATTTTAATACATATTTAAAAAAATTTAAAAAAAATTAGAAAAAAATCTAAAAAAAAATTCAAAACAGTTTAAAAAAAATTCATTTTTTTTTGCTAAAAATATTTAAAAAATTTTAAAGTATAATTTGGTGAAGGGTATATAAGATTTGGTACAGCCAAATATAGCTCTCTTACTTGTGTTTCCTAATAACGCTCTTTAAAGGCTTGCTTCAGCAAACCTTCAGTTAGGCTCTGCGGAAGGTCTCCTTACAGACCTTCAACGGAAGACCATTTATTATGCCTTCTTAATAGGCCTTCTATCAGCGCTGTGTCAGAAGCGAGTATGTAAGTGCTTGGCTCCCAATGACACGTAAAGAGGCCTTTAAGAAGGCCTCTATACTGCATCCTTTTCCTGCTGGAGTGTATATGTATGAGTGTATATGTGTGTAATTGTATTTGTTTGTAATTTAATTGTTAAACACTACATAAATGTCATGTTTTACGAAATTTATGTTAATTTACAATCTCTATAGATGGTATTATAGGTAGTATTAGACTATTTTGCACACATGCAAATAAAATACATTTCCATCTATACACAGAGAAAATATATTCATTGTGACAACCGAATTTCTTATCATTCGAATGATTAGATTGTTCTAGTAACAGAAAGTCAGTTCACAAAGACCAAATATTTGTTACCCCTTATAAAAGTTTGTAGCCACAATTGAAAAATTCGGTCATGAAGACCAATTCGGTTGTCAGAAACAAACTGTTTTCTATGTGTATAAACACGAATATATGTATGGATATGAGTTTTTTGTATGCGCAAAGAAGTGTTGTTTAAATTCACAGGCAAGAATTTATGTTAAATTGCCATGTTTGTCTTTTTTTGTGTACATTTAATTTATGACTTTTGTTCTTGATGTCACCTGAACAGAAAATCAATTTAACTGACATCCTTTTGATATTTATTTATTTTACAGATACATAAATACATACATACATACATATATTTTTAATTTAAATTTGTGTATTTATTTATGTATGTAAATATTTTATGTGCAGAGTACTTAAACATAAATTTGCAATTATAAAATTTACATAATTATTTAAAACAGAAGAAAGACAAAACAGTTAAAAAATTATTAAACATTTACAAATTTTAAATACATCTTGAAGTTGTAACGTAGAGTTTTCCAGATTCATTTAATATTGCATTTAGGCTTTAAACCAGTGATCGGCATGAAGAGAACATGGATTAATATATTATGCGCTTTCTATCACCGTAAGCTGTTTCTTCGATAATGGTCAAAAATCGAGCAAGATATTGAACATCCAAAAGTGAGCTTCTCGAAAGCTGAAAGCATCAATATCTTGATAAAATGGTTTGAAAATAATAAAGTAGCTAATCAGGTGGTAGGCCTTGTCAATATGACCACGAAAATTGTCAGAACTTATTACACAAAAGAAAAGAACAAATAAGTCTCCACTGCTTCTTTAAATCACTCCGCACGAATATGGTCAAGTGTGACTGAAAGCTTATGGTGAATGTGTCAACATGCGAGAAATGGTTTATGCGGTTCAGAAGTGGTGATTTTGATATGGAAGACAAAAATCGTTCAGGTCAGCCAAAAAAGTTTGAAGACCCAGAATTGGAAGAATTGTTGAAAGACAATTTTGCATCGCATCATTACTTGCGGTGAACAATTTATCCATTACAATACCAGAAGCGTAAGAGATCGTATGTGAAGCCCGGCTAATCATACGAATAGACACCAAAGCCTAGTATCCATGGCGCAAATGTAATGCTCTGTATTTGGTGGGAGCAAAAGGGTACTATCTACTATGAACTGCTGAAATTTGGCCAAACCATCACAGGGAGCCAGCAGCGAATGCAAATGATTAATTTGAAGCGAGCATTGGCCGAAAAACGCCCAGAATAATCGTGAAACCATAATATTTCACGCTCGGTCACAATATTTAGAATGAAGTGGTTGGGAAGTTTGGTCTCAATCATTAAAGTTCCTGGATTTAAGAAGAATTGATTTACCATTCATTATTGAATTTCCCTTTGGTCATATCAGAATCAACTATCCTTTACAGATGAGTGTCGAAAATACATAATTTTTAAGTTACTTAGGCCTAGAGAAACTAGTAATAATACACAGTTTTGGTATGGAACTTCTGGGTTTAAATGATATTAAGCCAGTTTCTCTAAACTCTGCAGAGTACAGAGTTCAGGAGCACTATGCAGATTGTACATTAATTGCATATTTGTGGAACAAAAGATCTAACTGGACCCTATTTAAAGTTTCTCTCGCTAGAAAATTGATAAATATTTTACCGTATTGAATTGTAATCCTTGATCAAGAGGTCCAAAAGTATAATGTCATTCCAAATCTGTAACACTTGTGTTCCTGAAAGGGAATGTACGATTTTTACAACATTTATAACAAAATAATTAGTTATGTAGATCGTAGTACTATTTTTATGTGACAAATATCGAAATGAATTAACAGACGAAATCTTAAATCCAGTGCATGTGTATGTGATAAATGACAAACTTCAAGTACTAATTTAAGAAGATTATAAAGATTCCACAGAGATACTAAATCTGGAATTAAGAAGGATTCCACAAGACATACTACTCCATATTCACTCACTTTAACAAAGAATATTCCAAAGGAGTTTGATCCATCATCAATAGTGAATACTTAAGCATTCAAATGTCAGTAATGTACTGAGGAAGGAACTGTGGAATATTTGCAATCATAAACTATCCTGGAGCGCAAAAAGAATAGATTATGATTGCAAATATTCCTCAGTTCCTTCCTCAAACAACCTACACAGAGAAAACAGATTCGTAATGGCAACCGAATTTGTTGCCAATGGAATGATTCTGCCTTGGTGACCGAATTTTACAGTTGTGGATACAAAATTTTAGAACTTGTAACAAAAATTTGGTTGCTTCAACTGAAATTCTTCTGGACCCAATTGATTTTCAGTTGCTAAAACCGAAAAATTCTATGTATGCAACCGAATCATTCGGTTGCCATTACGAATCTGTTTTCTCTGTGTATGATTTTCTTCCTTATGACAAAGGAAATTTATAGATTGACCGAACAATTTTAAGGAGATTATATAGTAAATATGTACACTGATCATATTTGATCTGGGTCTATTCAAGAGTTCCACAAACTACACTACACCATTCTTCCTCAAATCTTACTGGAAACTAAATAATCTGACTGGCAGAGCCGAATAGATGATTGCACAAGATTCATGACGATTTATATTTAAGAATAAATTGCATGTTGATTGATAACTAAAACTGCTTTTTCAAAATATATTTTTAGTGGTCTAAAACATCATACCCATCTTTGCGTTTTATTTCCAATACAGACATTCTTTACTAGTGGAACACAATGGTTTTTAAAAAAAATATCGTTAAAAAGCAAAAAAGTTATTATGAGTATTTCATAAATACTCACAACAATGATGTTCACGCTCACCTGGCTTAATAGATTCAAAAGTTCCATCAAAGGATTCTTATCATCCCTGTTAACAAAAGTTGTAATTATTCAATTTAACAAACAAAAAAACCAAACAAACTGGGAACTGTAGTAGCTCCCATATACACATGCATACATGTTGCTCAAACTGATGCTATTATGTCTATCGTTTCAAATTTTTTAAAAGAAAAAAAAAGCAAAAGATTTCAGTTAACGATTTCATAATTCAATTACTAGATAAACAGCAACAGATTTATGGAGACAAAATTAAAAACGAGAAGAGAAATTAATTATGCGTCAATGAATGTGTTGTTTGGCCAACAGAGAAGTCGGTCGGTCGGTTTTCTTTTTATTTTCTTCTTTATGTCATTTTTTGTTTTGTGCTCTCTTTTTGTGTGTTTGCAAAATTGTATTGTGGCTTATTGTAGCTGTCACAAACATTGAACAACAATTAAGAACGAGAAAGCGAGAGCAGCCATAAGAGAATTATAAAAAACGAACAAGAAAACTAGAATAGTTGTCTGCAACAAAGAGATTGGAAAATGATATTTACTAGATAGGGAAAAATGGGACATACAGCAGGATAAAAAAATGAAAAGGAAGTAAAATGTAATTGCTGAGTTTTCCTAAAAGGGGGAAAGTACTAAAAGTAGATGCTGTAAGAGTAATATAACTCTTTGTGTGCTTGAGCGCTATTCGAAGTGGTTATAATCTTTTTATCTTTTCTAAAAGCCGATAATGTGTTTACAGGTTAGGACAGATGATAGTTTCTATATGCTTCAGGTATAAAACTTACTATCACACCAAATAATATTACGTTATATAGTTAAGTGAAGATTTGGTACTCGAAGGAGGAGGTGTTTATTTTGAAAAAGGCTTCTATTTGTCTGAAATTTGATTTTATATAGATATTTCTTCAAGTTCTAGGATCCATATACATATCCCATTCATAACTGGAGAGGTTTGATATGACCCTTTATTCTTGTAACTGATGGGAAATAAAGTTTTTTTTTTATATAGAAAATCAATCTAGAGCATCTAAATAATTTACCACATTGAATTGTAGTAATTTATCGGAGACTATCTTATCTGCCAGCATGGCATCTAGACGGGTTGACTTAGAAGATTTACATTACGTTTATATAGCCAGCAGCTTATTACAAGTTCCGACGCCCGCTTCCAGCCGCCTCTAACATGAAGTGCAGTCCTGGTAGTTGTTAGCTATTGGTTTTTTTAAGGTGCCAATCACTCTCCTTGACGTTCCAAGTATCGTAGGCACTCTTAACTTGTTAGGAGTCTAGCGCCACCTGGAAACCCTCTGATACTCTCCACTAGGAACCGCTGATTGTCCGCGACTGCCATGACTTCTGCTTGGCATATCTACGGAACTTTCTACTATCCACATCCTATGGACGCGCCCGGTAGCATTCAGTTATGCTTCCTTAGGTCGTGGAATGAGATCAGTTGGTTTAAGATGAGTAGCTGATTGGGCTTCTGCATCCGATCCTGGAACTGGGGCTGCCAGCATGGCATCTAGACGGGTTGGCTTAGAAGCCTTACATCACGTTTATATAGCCAGCCGCTTTTTACAAGCTCCGACGACCGCTTACAGCTGCCTCTAACATGAGGTACAGTCACTGGTATTTGTTGGCTATTGGTTATTTGAAGGTGCGAATCACTCGCCTTGACTTTCCAAGTATCGTATGCACTCTGAATTTGTTAGGAGTCTGGCGCCACCTGGAAACCCTTTGATACTCTCCACTTGGATTCTCTGATTGCCCGCGACTGCTATGACATCTGCTCCAGATATTTACGGAACTTTCCACTATCCACAACCTATGGACGCGCCCGGTAGCATTCCGCTATGCTTCCTTAGGTCGTGGAATGAGCTCACTTGAAAAAGACCATAAATCTCATTTTCGTGCTTTACTCAATCCCGACGGCGTAGGTCCATAATATAGAAATCGAATAAAAAGACCAACGAGTCAAAGCTTTTTGTCATTAACTAGTAATATACTGATCAATAATAGTCACAAAATAAGCTTTATTTCAATGAAGATGAAATATAAGAATACAATCTAGAGATGAACCACTGGTCCAGCATTTAATTATGATGTAAATTAATTGAAAATGGAATATTTGATCAGGAGTGAATAATTACTTGCTATAATGAGTGTTTGGTAAGTGAAACGCTAATTTATTTATTGAACCTATTTCATAGAGGAGGATTCTAGGTTTAAGAAGACTTCATTACCACTCATAGTCGTTTGTGACGACCAAACTTATAGCCAATCAAATGATTCGAAGACTTATGATTGAAATGTCTGAATTTTTGTCAACCCAACATTAATTAGTCAGACTAAATGATTCCTTTAGCTAAAAATTCGTTCATCATAAAACTGTTTCCTCTGAGCTATCATTATTAGATTTCCCCTCTCGTCATATCCGATTCAAATTCCTTTACAGATTAAGGGCGGCTGGTGGGTGTTATCTTAATTGTGTGGTGCTTTTCCAAATCCACAATGAGTATAACTGAGTTTGAGAGGTTTTATGGTCTGCGTCTGTCTTAAGAGGAGCGGTGTTGCCTTTTCTGCCCTTCAGAGGTATAGACTAATTTCACTTGCTAATATCTCCAAGGCTAATTTGAGTACTCGGCGGTGGCAAAGGACTGAGTGACTCTGGAACAACTAGAGATGTCATAATCAGCAACACTTGATGTGTCACATCTAAGAGAGCAGGATCATAAATACGGCTACCAAATATCTAAAGTGTTGCCTGAGATAATAGGAGGATCAGTGCTAGCTGCAGAAGCTTCTGGAAAAGGATCTAATACAAAGCGGCAAACGGCGGAACCCAACAAACCAACATGACAGAAGCTATTAAGCTACAAGAATACTGCTGGTTGGTGTTATCTGATTGTGACAACTGGATATATCATGATCTGCAACTATTGATGTGACACATTATAGGGGGTCAGATAATAAAGATGGGTGTAAAGTACCTTAAGTGTTGCTTGAGATTTTCATAATTGGAGGATCAGTGACAGCTGCAGAAGCTCCTGCAAACGGATCTAATATAAAGTGGCAAGCACCTGAACCCATCAACCAACTTGACAGCAGTTCCAGAGCTATAAGAGTCCGTCATAGATCGTAGTCAATTATAGATTAAAATTCTTGCTGATGGCTGCTTTTAGAGGAGAAAATCTTGCGGGTGCGAATTGACAAACATGTACGCAGTGAGAATAATTCCTTTACTGCGATCAATGAGATCAAGATCGTCGAATGTGGTAACCAGAAAGCCTTAAGTCTCCATCCTAACAGTTGACGAAACGTAGCCCAAAACAAGAACCAAAGCACTAACACTTATTAGTCGTCAGAATAAGCAACTCGATACCGAGGAATGGAATAATGAACTCTGATCCAACGCACGAATTGAAGTGTGTTCCTTCTGCCGTCATGAATGTTGAAGCCACACTAACACTTAATAAGCATCAGAATAAGCGACTTGATATCCAGGATTGGACGAATGAACGTGGACACATGAAGGAAAAGAGACGAGGTAAACAACCTTTAATGAATATTGGTTCTCAATCCGACTCCTTCGGTCCTCTTAGGGCGCTATAAATATCGGCTGATATTTCAGCGTAAAAATGCAAATTAATGTGCATAGCTGCTCAAAAAAAATCGAAGACTTGCTGCGATTCATAGAGAAGTAAGATATCCACATGACCTTAATCTGAGAACTCTGGCTAGTAGCTGATAAAGTTCATGGCGTCCGTTCACGAAACTATGTGATCCTTTATCCAAAGAACTCTGGCTTGTAGCTGATCACCTACCCTGGTGGTTATTAAGAAGTCTTTTCTTCTTTAATTCGATTAATTTTCAGATTCCAGTAGTAAAAATAAATATTTATCAAATTATGGGCATAAAGACGATTATCTAGTGGTTCTTGGAATGATTATGTTACTGGACGATCCATTATTCCATCCTAGTAGTTTTGCTTTCTATATGTAAACAACGGTAGTAGCTAATGGATATATAAATAACAGGATTAGGTTACAGGCTCTTTAATTTATTTTCCAAAACCTTAAAAAAAACTTTTCACTTCCCCTTAACTTGTTATTCCCTTTCTACCATTCATTAAGAGAAATTTACAATTATTTGGAATTATTGTAGATTTTCGTCTTAATCTGGACAACAAAATTCTTGAAATATTTAAATCAACACAATTTTATTTTATTTTTTTCATTTTAATTATTTAAGCCACAATCTTTGACAATTTCTGTGGCTTATTTTTTTTTTTTGAAGATAATTATTGGGTCGCTGCTTCACTCGCTCTTTCTCTATTGGTTTGTTAGTTGTTGTAAATTGGTGTTGTTGTACGTGTTGTAGCAGTTGTTGCTGTTTGTAGCTAAAGTTGCTTTTTGCATTCATTCCATGAATAATTCACAATCAGACAAGCGCTAAAACATTTCATTATTGTGCTACACAATCAGAATATTTAATGATTTAATCAGCGCAACAGCCATCACATTTGCAGCATCGTATCGTTGCAACAAAAAAAAACACAAAAACTGAGAAAAATTAAAATCCAAAAAAAAAAAGAATTAACAAAACAAAACGAAACAAAACTCTAAGAGCCAGAAAAGGCAACCCAACCAGCCAGCCAGCTATCCAGTCAGTTAGTCTAACTATGGCCCTCTGTTTGTTCAAATGTTGCAAGCAACAAATCCCAGCATGTATGGATGTATGTCTGCCTGTCTGTCCGTTTGTATGATGTTCGTGTATGTTTCTTTTTTTTCGTATTCCTATATGGCAATGACAAAGAAAAAGTCAACAAAAAGAAGTAAAATATAATCAAAAGCAGAAGAAAATGCATTCTGCAGAGCCAGGCCAGACCATGAGCAGTACAAGCACATAAGTATCACCACAACCACTACGTATAGTTTTGTTTGACTACGATCATAGCAGTGATAACTACAAGGTTCACAGATTTTTTAATTTAGCAAAATAAAAAATAAATACAACAACAAAAATACAAAAGTACAAGTAAAAAAGAAGAACATCATGTATCCAAAAACTAAAGTAATGGCGCGCGACTCATGTTTACACACAACAACAAAAAAGCATCGTAATAAAAACAGCAACAACAAAAAAGGAAAATTATGGCAAAAGCTAAAGCCAACAACGACTACGATGCACTTGATGCTGGATAACACATAACTAAATAGATTATTTAGTCATAAACTTTAATTCGGGATATTAAATCTGTAATGTAAAAGTCTATTTAAATCTAAGTTTCAAAAACATGAGACTAAACTCAGTTCATTTTCTTTTTGAAAATATGTATAAGGAACATTACGAAGTGTTTATTGAATACCGATGTATATATATGTCTAGATCTAAATGAGAATCCTTGAGTGGTATGTACCAGGAAACATTTCCACAGCTGCGATTTTGAATAAGCTTCCTCCAGCTCAAAATAACATGGACTTGGCTTACCGTACACGGTTGATAGAACTTTTAATCCGGATGATACAGGAAGGGTGACACTGGAATTATTACTTAGAGTTCATATCTCTGCTCTCTTTTCCTCACATAGAGCTTTTTATTTTGTAGAAAAAAGGAGAATATTGTTACGAATTTGTACTTGAATTCAAATATAACGGTTTTGAGGGCTGATTTAAAAGTAGCATAATGCTTTCAAATAACAGTGTTGTAATAGCAAACTGTAACATATCTGTGGGCATAAATAAAAGCTTTCAGTTGATTTGATCGTAAGTTGGCAACGCTCTATTCGAATTCGAATATTCAGTTAAAGAACATTGTAGAAAGTACACCACAGATGGCGTATGTATTAGTAAGATCTAGAACCATGGTAGGCGTTCATATTGTTCAGGTTACGATGATTTTCGTCAAACAACCCGAATGTGAACAAAGAGCGTAATAGAGCGTAAAAATACACACATTTCATTCAGTTGCTTAATGTTGTTGTAGATATTTTATTTTGTACCCAAAAAAGCACACAAATTAAATGCCTCTTTTTGCCTACCAATGATCTAGAATATTCGAATTTTGACAGTTAAAGAACAATATAGAGTGCAGATGTCAGTGTTATAAATAGTGGCAGAGGTTTCAGTCGTGAGTCAGTTTATCAGAGACGCTATTCGAATAAACATCAACTGAGTGCCTTAAAGTGTGCTGTATTTTTCAAGTGAATTCGTGTACAAAGTGTCTGTATTTCTGAGAATTTATAAACGTGTATAAAAAACATTGAGTGACTATTTAATTCTGTTGTTGTACATTTTAAATAAATAAAGAGTTGTTACAATTTTTAAACTACTAAACGGCTTTTATTTGCAATCAAAAATATCCGGTTTATTTAAAGGAAATAAACCAACGTTTTGAAAAGGTTAAAACGTAACAATATTTACTTTTTTTTGGTAGAAGTGCCATTAACTGTTAATTCCTCAATCTGCATTAGGTCTTAACTCGTTGCGGTTTAGTGGTCACTTTACTAACCACCTTTTCTATAGTCTTTAAAACATAGTTTATTGTCATCTATTGGCATTTTGCTAAACAATTATATTTTTTGAAGTCATCGTTTATGTTTTTTTTTTTGCCAAACTTTGCCGTCAGATCTGGTTAGATAAATATGTATATTAATTTGAAAATGTTCAATAAAAAAATCACACAGTGATTATTGTTCATCGAATTCAGTGTTACTTTGCTATTTCGTTTGTTTGGTCAGAAAATTTAGTCAAAAATAAAAATAATTATTTTTAATGCCAATCGCCACGGTGCACAGTGTCAGATTTTGCCATTTTAGGGGGACTTAAATATGTATTTTGAAAACTATTAAAGGTAAAGCTACGAATTTTTGCACAAGTTATTATCATGAAAATACGCATCTTTTTTGAAAAATTGGTCGAAATCGGACAACTGGAACTACACCGTCTGTTCCAGTAGAATGCTCCAAAAAATAACGTTAACTGGTGGCGCAACTACGCTGAAGTTTTGAGGGGAAAAAATTAAATTTTTCAGTTTTTGTAAAAATTTAGCCATTAAGTAATTACTTTTGCAATTTAATTTAAAGGAATCAAAATGTGTACGTAATTGTCGTTCTAATGAGATATAAAGGACAAAAATTGGTTAAAAAATGTTAAAGTTATTAAAAAAATCCCCAGACTTGTCTCAAGCCACTACTAAAACAAGAAATGTAGAATGAAAATTAACATATATTGAGAAATATAAAAATAATAGCTAATTTTTACTAAAAATATATCCTTATTTACTTGTATATGAGTTTTTGTCTTTGTAGGATACCGTTAACCAGGTATGACCAAAAAATTAAATTTAATTAACGGCAGTTTCAAAACTCCATTTTCAAATTTTTAAAAATTTTGTTAAGCTAATTTCAAAATTTGTTGGTCATCACATTGGGATTTATTGGGAATATAATAGGGAATAAAAATATGAAAAAAGTATACCAACATCTCCTATAGTTTTTCCGTAACTGCGATTTAAATTTTGCGATTTTCGAGAAAAACTAATTATTTGGCCATATTCTTGCGAATGATACAAATTTTCTTACCGTTATGAATTTTAAGTAAAACCTATTCAGAATATTATAGTGCATATAATTTTTAATATAGTCTGAAAGTTTTACTACAATCGGTAAACGTTAACCCTTAAACATAACCTTGAAAAAGAACTTTAACCCTGAAAACTATCTTGCTGAACTTTTGAAAAAATGTTTATGCAATATGCAAAAGGTTGCAAAAAATATTTTGTAATCCCAATTGGTTATATATCAATTTATCATGTGATAAAAACAGAACCCTGGAATCAAATGGTATTCTATATTTTTGAGTCCATGAAAGATTTCTTACTTTTCAGATATACTTACAATAAAACGATTTTTCTAAACCGCCATAAAAATTTATCGTAAATTATTTATTAAAAAGCTTTATTACTATTATTAAAAAGAATAAAAACTTATGAAAACAAAAAAGAAATTGGCAAAAAATATTCAAAAACAAAAAAGTTATAATTGTTCAAAGTTAGTGAACATGCAGCGGGTAGAAATTGGATTTTTATTTTCTGTAATAAACACGACATTCGGAGTACCTTTACTTTGTTTTGGTTCACATTTCTTCACTTTGATATGCATTTATTTATTATTTGGACAGTTGTCTCTCATACTGAATTGAAACTTAAGGAAAAAAAACACAAACTAAATTTTGACTTTAGTCCCCCTAAATTGTCAAAATCTGACACTGTGCGGTGGTTAGTAAAGCAACCACCCCACTCCACAAAAAAACTTGGAATGGGGTGGTTTTTGTATGTTTTCATTAATTTTTTTTTTACTTTTTATAATAAACTAATCTTGATGAAAGCAAAAAATGCAATTGTTTTGAATTCTGATCAGGATTTACTAAATCCAAAATATTTTATGTTTAAGTTTTGTTGATTCGTCGTATTTTTTTGTCGGAAATCAAATGAATTTTGGGTAAGGTGGACCGCTCTCCTACCCAAATTCCAACTACAAAACCGTGCAAATGCACAAACTACCGCATTATTTCCAAATTAAATTGTTTTTACAGCACTTGATCAGTAACAATAAGATTCCTCATAGACACTACTTTCGCGCTTGGTCTTAAACCCTCCTAAAGCTGAACGATAAATTCTTCAATATCTAGAATTCAACGTTTCAATAGCGAAAGTAGCATTAACTGGAATTTCCTTACAATTAGAATTAAAACATTTAAGTTCATCAGGAATTTGGGGTTCCACTCCATATTAAAGTACGTTCCTTAATATTCGCTTTTGAAACTGCAAAATCTTAGATGGGGCCAAAGAGTATCAAGATCATCGAATGTGGTAACGAGAAGGCTTTAAGTCTCTATCCTAACAGATGTCGAACTCTGGTACAACGCAAGAATTAAAGTCGTATGTGTTCCTACTCCCGTCTTGAAGGATGAAGCCACACTAACACTTATTAATCATCAGAATAAGCGACTTGATATCGAGGATTAGACGAATGAACGAGGACGCATTAAGGAAAAGAGACGAGGTAAAGAACTTTTAATGAAAATTGATTTAGAAAGCGACTCCTGTGGCTCTCTCAGGATGTCATTCGATATGGAAGAATTGATCATTCAGCTATAAAATGGATTAAGGCCAAGCTCGAAAATAGTGTCTATAAGTAACATTATAGTTACTGATCAAGTGCTGTAGAAACATTTGATTTTGGTAATAATTCGGTGGTTCCTGAACCCTTGGATATATATTAATGAAATTTTACTCAGTTTTTGGTTTGATTTTCATAACCCAAAATTAAGTTCTGTTTTGCGCTCTCCTTTAGAAAAATTTTGTATTTGGGGCTTGAACTAGAAGGAAAATAATTGTTGTGTGGATCTACAGACGGATTATGATTTTTGACAAAATTGCTTGAATGGACCTAAAATTCTTAATTTTCCAAGATAAAGTGGTTGGTGTGTCCCCGTTCCATGGATGTTATACGAACAGGTCACATATTGAAATTGTTATGCAATATTTTCTGGTAATTTTATCAAATACTGGAAGAAACTATTTTCTCTCTCTTTTACTAACGTTCCACTTTAAAAAAAGTCAGAATCTTCAAAAAAAAAGCTAAGCTGTGAGTACTGTGAGGACTTTATTCCGCACTTTATTGAGTTTTGGAGAACGAAAAATCAAAACTTTTCTCATCAGAGTTCTATAGTTGTTGTTTCTATTGATTAGTTTCATAACATAACCTTCAACGAATTCAACATTTATTCAAGCAAAATGTAGGGTATTTAAGAAACAAAATAAGTAGACACACAGTCACATACATAGAGCAACACATTTAACAAATAAACACGAAATAAAACAATATTTCTTGGAGACATTTTTGATCCTTAACATTTGGAATACAGTGAAGAAAATTTGCATGAAAGCAGCCCAGAAAATATTTATTTTCACAATATGGTAAATTTTGTAAATGTAAATTACTTATAACCTGATTTTTACTGGTACAGGCGAGGATCCAGAGGGGACGAAATAGGAAATTTACCTCCCCCCCCAAAACGGAAAAGTTTTCATATAAAAAAGGAATAAAAAGATAAATGTAGAACAAATTTTAATTTTTCCCCCCCCCCAAATGGTTGACCTGGATCAGCGCCTGGCCTGGTTTAACTTGAAATTGTGAAAAATAGCACAAACATGTAAATTTTAATCAAATTTATATTTTTATGCGAAAGATTAACATTTGAAAACGATTTCGGGCAAGAACTTGATGCACATTCTGGAAGACCAATTTTGGACCACTTTTTTGAGTATTACTGGTCGTATGTTACGAATAACAAGAACAATGTTGGCCTCCAAGGCGTATCAGCATAAACTAGTGAATTCACGTGGCCCCATAGGATTGATGGAGGCCAATTGACAGGTCCATTTCTCGAAATCTAGTTCTTGCCAAATTTAGATTTCAATAAATCGATGGTTGCGGTCGCTGTATTGTAGCCCCGTCCTGTTTAAACTACATCTCGCCCGGATCAATGCCATCCATGCTTCCAAACTAAAATTAATTGTCATGGTGCGGTAACGATCTCCATTGATCGTAACGCGATATCCGGCTTCATTTTTGAAATAAGGTCGGATAATGCCACCAGCGTGTAAAACGCACCAAACGGTTAATTTTTCTGAATGTAATGGAGTCAGTAGGGTCTGTTGTGGATTGTTCTCACTCCATATTTATTAACAAACCCGTTAAGTAAAAATTAGCCTCCTCGCTGAACACAATTTTGCGATAAAACAGCGAATCGATGACCGATTTTAAAAGTAAATTTGTATAATTTGGCATCAATCTATTCATGATGATTTGCCAGAGCATACTGATCATAAATGTCAAAAAGTGAGCACAGTTTAACAGTTCCCTAATCCCTTAATTTTCCCCCCTGTATTTGAGGAAAAATTAATCTCTGATACGGCTCCAGTTTGATAAATTTCGAGATTCGTTAACAATTTGAAGAATGATGTCCAAATGCCCTTTGTATTTCCACCTCGTATTACTCGTATATCAGTTTAAGATCTTTACTAAGTATTTTATCCTTTTCAACAAAAAAATCTTGAAATTTTATCCTAAAAATAATAGTCAGCTAATTAAAGACAACAATATTCCCTTATTTAAATGCTATACACTGTATAAAAATCTCCTGTTTAGTTTAGTTTTTATTTATTCAGTATTGGTTTTCCACTCTTACTTCTGGCAATTCCACTTCCACTACTTTTTAGTTCGTTCTACCTTTTTACATACGAGAATACTCGTACTCGTACGAGCAGTTCGAGTACAATATGTGTCTGATTCTTCTAATTAAATAATTCGCAGAAATTCGAATTAATTGCATGAAGATACCAGTGTTTAAAGTTGAAAGCAAAATACAACACAACAAAACAGAAAACTAAAAACCCAAGGATGTGGCAACAGAAAAAAACACAAACTTTTATCCCAACCACGATAATATTCCATGGATGCACTTGCCAAGCAAGCCAACAACCAGCCAGCCAGTCAGTCATTTACTAAAGCCAACCAGCCAGCCAAAGATGAGGAGTAAGAAGAAATAAGAAAACCTAAAAAAAATTATAAAACTAAATCCGAATCGAAATCCAAATAAACATTGTTGCGTGCTCATGTTTTTGTTGAAAGATTGTGCGAGTATTTACGATGCAACGACATGGAAAATGTTGTTGTTACACAACATTTTGTATCTGTTGGTTGTTGTCTTAAATAATAAAAGGTGGATGGAACATTAGACTTTGTCATGGTTAGCTCTGTGTGGAATATCCTTGTTGTATTAGTGGCCATATTGAGGGTTTCATTCCAACATAAAAAGGATAAAACAATTTTTACACATAAATTTTTCATTACTGATTGTCAATGTTTTGAATAGTATTTTTGAAGTGAAATAATTAAGTTGTATTGCATTCATTTTTATATTGTTAAAAACAGATTATTTTCATATTGATATGTACTGAGATGAGTTTTACAAAGTTTAAGCTGAATATATAATAAGTTTTACAGCAATTATAATGGAGTTTTGTTAATTATCAAAAAACAAAACATACTTGAAAATATAAGAAATCGTAACAAAATTAGAAAATATCTCTATTGAAATTAGAGATGCTAATCGGGACTGATTTTTAGAAATCCCTGGGTTCAGAATTTGGTAAAGAATCCCGGGTTTCGGGAAATCTAAATCCCGAAAATTATAAGAAAGAAAACGTTCATAATTATGTCTTTAAAATTGAAAGAAAGAAAGCAATTAATTTTTATTACACACTAAAAAAAAGCATAATCCATAAATTTATTAATAAAATCTTTTAGCCTTTGAGCAGTCGAAATATTTTGTTAGATAACTTATAAAAAAAGGTGAAAAATTGATTTTCCAGAGACCCACTCAAGGAAAATCAAAAATACCGCTTTCTTTTATTAACTATGTTGTCGCAGGCGTTGAGCTTAAGAATTTTGCTGATCACTTTGCAATATTCGGACATGTAGAATGTCAAAATACATGAAAAAGCCACACAAAAATTACAATTTTCCCTATTTATTTATGAAAAACTGGTTTTGGAAAATCCCGATAATTCCGGAATTTAAAATTAAAATATTCCGGGCTTCGGGATTTAAGAAATCCCGAAAACCCAGGGATTTTCTGGAACGGGATTCCCCGTTTGGCATCTGTAATTGAAATATATGACCTAATCTCCCTCTGACAACATTTGTCTAGTTTTGGGTCAATTGACTGTTCTACATAATCGTTGAGTCCATAAGAAACCAACATCTTCATTCAATGAGGAATTCAATCTCATTTATATTAGTTGTAGAATATCGATATTCTTTAGCATCTACTTAAGATATAAATAAACAAATTCTTTATTAAACTGAAGAGAAATAAATGAAAAAGGTTTCGTTAGAAAGTTTGCGCCAAAGTAGGCGGATTCAAACTTTATAATTAAAAATATAACTTAACCCATCCTCGTTATTTATTTGTTTATTAGTGAAAAACATTTTCGTGTAAATTTGTTTGTCTGATCAGGTTGGTACAACTAATGCTGAGCTTTTGCAACTCGGACTTTGTTTAAAGGTAACCAATGACTTCAATGATTTGTTCAAGACAGACGGTTCGGCTAAATGTTCAATAATGCGACAACTTTTGGATCATGCTTCACCTTGGTGTTATGCTTCAACTGGAGATATGGGGCGAAATCGGCGCACGGAGCCTAAAGCTAGAAAGAGTTTTTAAACTCATAACTGATCTGAGTATAATTTGTAACTGTGGGAAACCAGTGGTTCGATAATTGCCTCAGGCCTTGCTGATGCACTAGCTATGGATGGCAAGGATAGCACGAAATCTGACCAGACTATTACAGGGAACCAAAAGCAATGGATTCGTTGATGCGAGTCGGATTATTAAATTATTAAATTATTAAATTAAATTCTTATCGATTAAACAAAAAAATTACATTGGATCATTGGAATAGGTTAAATGTACCTTTTTTCCGTTTTCAAAACCGATTCCAACAATGATTGGATTCTATGACAACCCCGATTGCCCGAAAAACGCCCATAATATGTTGCCAAACATGAAACCATAATATTCCATCATGACAATACACAGTGGTTTATAAACTTCATTTTTTTGGAAATAATTCGGTATCTTGGGAACTATTGGAGATATTGCTACGAAATTTCACATGGTTTGAGCTGAGGTGTTTTCGTTTGTTCAGCTTCCTAACGCTAAACGTAGCCCCTCAAAGTTGGTCACCTCGAGTCTCAATTTTTTTTAAAAAAAATCGCCAAATATCCATTTAAGATCCGAAATAGTAAATAGTCCTTGAGAAGATCTACAAAAATACGCTTACAAGTGTAGGTTATCTCTAATAGTTGAAAAGATATTCAGGTTTAATGATTTATTTTTTTTAATTTTGCTCGATCTTTTTATGGTTTTTTAGATATGGCGAGTATAAGGATGGTCGAAATTTATTTTTAAAACATCAGCTTGGCGATAAAATTCTAAATAAAATAAAACCAAGTTGCTAGCAGTTATCTCTTCCCGATAAGAAGTTATACGCATCCAAATTTGGAACCTGTAAAAAGGGACGTATTTTTTACGTTTTTTCCAAAAAAAATCCCATATATTTTTTCTTTTGTAGAAAAAAAAATTCTTCTATATAGAATTTTTATATGATCCGAAAAGATAACTTAATGCAAAAGCATTTAAAGAAAAATTTGGCTCACTTAAGCGGACATAACATCCCCCAGTCCTACCCAAAATTGGTCAATTTAAAAAAAAAATTTCGGTTTGAGTAAAAAATTCTAAAAAGGCAAAGCATTGATCCACGAAAAAGCTCCATATTTGTATAAACCCATATGTTTCTTAAAAACCTACTAAGTATTTTTACTATCGTAAATAACGTCACAGTAGGCACTTTTTTAAAAAACCCAGTTTTTGGAACACATTTTCCCCGTTTTAGGAATTTCCGTATTTGAAAATAAAAAATTTCAAAAATTCTAATGCCATTGATTTCAAGACATTTGAGTCTATATTGGTTCCAAATTTTGTTATGATATATTTAATTGTTAAAATTTTACATTAATTCAAATTTTATATTTTTATTAGTGGAAAATCACCATTGAATTTTTTTTTAGTTTTTGAGGTAAATGAAGTCCCAAAATTTCATAGAATTATTTAATTTTACTAAAATATCAATCCTCAAGTCATAATGTTTTCAACAATATCAAATACTTATAAAAAAAGCCTTTATTATCTCCTCAGAAGTTCCACAAACCTTGCCCCCTTTGAAACATTTTTACGTTTTTTCATATATTTCTAGATCTTCACAAGGACTATTCATATTTAAAATTTCAGCTCATTCGGATCATAAATGGATTTTTGGCGATTTTTTTTTAAAAATTTGAGACTGGAGGTGACCAACTTTGAGGGGCTACGTACTGGCCCCCATTAGCGCTTGGAAGCTGAAGAAACGTAAATCAACTCGAAAACACCTCAGCTCAAACCATGTGAAATTTCGTAACAATTATCCTACTGAATTTTTGAATTCATTGTAACCAGCCGGAATGCCACCACATGTATTAACATTGAAGGATGGATCATCGACTTTGAACGACACTGTATATTAAAATCGAAATCGAGATGCAATATAAAACATATGTTTTTTTTAAGGGCCAGCAACGTGGACCGGGTTCAGCTAGTTATATATATGATTACGACAATCATGTGAATCTTAACTTTACCATATTATGGTTACCACAATCATTACTGTGTAGAGCTGTCAAGCCGGTTTTCGAATTATTCGAAAAACCGGGTTTTTTCCAATATTCCGGTTTTTTAAACCGGTTTTTACAAAACGACGGTTTTCGAGTTATTCGACAAACCGGTTTTTTTGTCTCGAATTATTCGACAAAATCGAATATTTTTTAAAATTTTTTTTTAAGATTTTATGCGATTATTTTTAATAATTTTAATACAAGAAGTAAGAGAGCTACATACGGCTGTGCCGAATCTTATATACCCTTCACCAAATTATACTTAAAAATAGTTTATTTTTTTTAAAAAAAAGTTTTTTCCATTTTTTTTTTAATTTTTTATTTTTAAAAAATCTTTTTTGGGGAAAAATAATTTCGGAAAAAAAAATTAAAAAAATATTTTTCCGATTTTGACCCCTTGTAGGGTCCAACTTATGTATATGTCGTTGCACAGGTCTTTGAAATATCTATCATTAGATATTGTCTATATTAATGATTTAGTAAATCAGATATGGGTCAAAAATAGGTTATTCTCAGCCATTTGTGGATCGATTTTCTCGATTTTAAATAGCAATTGAGCCGAAAGAATTCCCGATATATTGATGTATGAATCACGTATGTAAGTTATTTGGGGGCCACGGAAAGTTGATTTCAACATAGTGGCGGACAGACGGACATGGCAATATCGACTTCGCTATCTATAACGATCCAGAATATATGTACTTTGTTGGGTCGCAAATGAAAAATTTAGAAATTACAAGACAATTGACAAAAAAGAAAAAACCAAAAAAAACGGTTTTTAAAAATTATGCTTTTTCGAAATATTCGAAAACCGGTTTTTAGAATATGTCGAATATTTGACAACTCTATTACTGTGACTATAACATTGTTAAAAAAAACTTGTAAAAATGTTGAAATGGTTACAGTAAACATTTACAACTATATTTTATCTCTGGGTGTGTTTTTAAAGCAGAATTACGAATAATTCTGCGGAACCCTAAATATTTAAAAATCAATGTTTACAAACTTCTTTGTAAAATCTTATACACTTGATTTGAATTTAACGTATTTGTCTAGAAATCTAGAAATATGATCTATTTTAAATATGAATAGCTTTCAGACTTAAGAGCTTGAATTAAAAATATGCTGATCAATACACTTTTAATATTTAATGTTTTCATTTCACTCTTAAAATGAGTGCAGTAGTAAGTGCTCTTATCAATAATTTAATATTCATTAATGAAGCAAATACAAAGAAAGCTTTAAATATTTATTTATAAACAAACAAACCAAAAAAAAAAAAAAAACACTGATTAAAAGCCCATCAACAAAAGTGGGATTACACAGAGCCTAATCTTTTTTAATAATTTCAGTATGATTCAAGAAGCGCGAGTGTATAAAACGGTTTCAAACAAGTAAAAAAGAAAATAAAAACATTTTTACAAACATCTATAAATATCAAAATAATAAACTTGGAGAGAAATCTCAGCAAAAACACAAACAAAGAACAATAATTAAAAATATAAAAAAATAAATAAACAAACAAACCAACAATGACACTCAATACACGCAGACAGCGTGAATTTTTGCTGTTGCCAATATTGATAACAGCACTGACATGCCTCTCGGCAGGAGCCCTTAAACTTGACCTTAAAGACACCTGTTCGGGCAGTTCATTGTACTACTGTACACTAACAAATCTAACCAGCTCCTTTGAAGAACCATTGGTATGGATTACTAAAACACCAGCCGAACAACTTACTGAATTGCTGATCTACAACTCGGTTATGGGACGTTTACCTTTTGTGGTATTCGAAGCTGCTCCCAAACTGCACACGCTTATAATGCACAATTGTGCGGTGAATAGTATAATTGGCACGGATTTTGATAAGGCCTCCCAATTGCACAAGCTGGTGCTGCAAAAGAATCGTTTGTTTATCATACCCGAACGTGTATTTGCCGGCATGTTTGCTCTGGAAGAGCTTTATCTGTCACACAACACTATACACATGATTCATCGTAATGCTTTTGTACGTTTGCAGAGATTAAAATATTTGGATTTGCAAGAGAACGGCATACGTATGCTACCGCAGGGTGTATTCGAAGATCTTATCAATGTGGAACATATTGATTTGAGCTATAATGAGCTAGAGGTCATCAATGCCAATACATTTTCGAAGAATCTCAAACTAAAAACTCTCTTGCTGAGTGGAAATAATTTCTCTGTATTCGAGCCCAACTCTCTGATGCATTTGCCGCATTTACACATTCTAGATTTGAGCAATACCTTCTTAGACGAGCTGCAATTGCAATCGGTGGATTTGTTATTGGTCCAGGGCAGTAAGCTAAAACGTTGTACAATTTCTGGTTCTGTTATAAAATTAAATGCAGCCAATAATGCGCTTAAAGGTATAACCATACAGGATAAATTGGCCGTTAGGGAGCTGGAATTACATGGCAATCTTTTCGAAACTCTAGATGATATAGTGGGCATGTTAAATCTGCAAAAGCTGGATATATCCAAGAACCAGTTGACATCCCTCAAAACATCACATTCTCCCCTGTATTTGCCTTTAGCAAATCTTATTTCCCTAAACCTGGCTTCCAATCGTTTACAGAATTTAACCGTGGAAAATTTCATGTTCCTGCTCAAGCTCAAAAGTTTAGATTTGGCTTTTAATCATCTAATACGTTTGGATGCCAGCATCTTTCAGGCACTTATCAATTTGGAGAAATTCTACATAGAAGGCAATCGTTTGTTTGAATTCAATTATCCCGACTTTAAAGATACACACACGTTTTTGCGTGAAATGGGCTTGTTTGAAAATGACTGGGAGTTTCGTTATCTCAAGCACATGTTGAACTATTTCCGTAATCGTGGTGTACATTTACCCATGCGTTTTACACCAGCTGATTCTTCCTCCTTGTCCACATCCTCCAGTTTCCGCGAAACTACAGATGCTTCTGTTTTTAAATCAGCTTCGAGTGCAAATGTACATCGTGATGTTGATGATGTGGATATTTTAAATGACATGAATCATGCTCGTCAATCGTCTCATCTGGACAGTCATGTCGAGTGCTCTCATCAAGCCTTATTAAACGAAGTCTCCGGAATTCATCCGTACTGGACTACCAGGGATATTTTAGCTTTAATTACCTTGATTATGGTTTTATTGATTTTGCTTTTACTATTCTTTCGCATTCTACAAGAGGAACAATGTCTGCCGGTTTGGTGTCGCTGCTGTTTGGATTTGGCATCACGAGAATCGGAGCCCTTACGTCCACGTCATAGACCATTGGTGGAAGATACAACGAATGTTTAGGTTTGTAAATGTAATAAATGGAAATAAACTAATAATGATGATGAAATAAAAGTGTGCTTGTGATTTTGTTTAAACTGAGACTAATAATGAGTGTTTTTTATTTACATGATATTTGAATGATGTTCCTCGAAGTTCAGGGTAGATGAGGTCAGAAATTGTTACTATGAAAGATGCACTTTTATGGAAATATTGGAAAAAAAAACTGGGTTTGAGTGCAAAATACTGTCAAACAACTATTATGAAGATACTGGCTAATTGGGAAAATACTGGGTCAAAAATACAAACATAATTGTGGCTATAAGTCGGTAAATAGTGATCCTAATAGAAAAAGGATCTTACATGATCTTACATATTTAAGAAAAACTCAATTTTATTTATGTAAATGAACTGAAATATAAATTGATTTTTCAAATGAAAATTAAGTTAAACTTATAGGTGGCTGAGAGTCGGATTAACTGTGATCACTTATATTTTCAACTGAGAAACGATTTTTCATATGAAAATGAACTGAAACGTAGGACGCCAAAATGGATTTTTCATATCATATAAGTCGATAAGTTTTGGTCCAAATGCAAAAGGACGATAATTTGTGATATTCTATATTTTCATCCCAAAATCGATTTTTCATATGAAAATCAAGTTTATTAATAGAATAAATAACAAGTAAGAGAACATTCGAGTGTGCCGAATCTTACATACCCTTCACCAAATTATACTTTAAAATAAAAATCTCCTCCTTTTCACTTCTCATTTTCTTAACAAGAGAAATTTATTGTAGAAACTTGAAGAACTAACATTAGTATGTAGCTACCGAGGTTAACAATATTAAAAAAACAAGTAAGTGCTATATTCGGCTGTGCCGAATCTTATATACCCTTCACAAAATTATACTTCAAAATTTTAAATATTTTTGGTAAACAAAATTTAATTTTTTTCCAGTTGTTTTTTTAATTTTTTGGAAAAATTTTTTTTAGTATTAAAATTTTTTTTTTTTAAATTTAAAATTTTTTTTTTAAATTTTAAAATTTTTTTTTTTGTTTTTTCAATTTTTTTTGTGAAAAAAAAAATTCGGGTTAAAAATTTTTTTTTCCGATTTTGACCCATTGTAGGTCCAACTTACTATGGTCTTATATACGTCGTTGCAAATGTGTTTGCAATATCTATCATTAGATATCCATATTGTCTATATTAATGTCTTAGTAATCCAGATATAGGTCAGAAATAGGTCAAAAATCGAGGTTGTCTTGGTTTTTTCCTCATATCTCAGCCATTTGTGGACCGATTTTGCTGATTTTAAATAGCAAAATTCTCGAAAGCATGTCTGACAGAATTATTGAAGATTTGGATCCCGAAGATATCTGGGGTCTTCAGAAAATTGATTTCAACAGACAGACAGACGGACAGACAGACAGACGGACATGGCTTAATCGACTCCGCTATCTATAAGGATCCAGAATATATATACTTTATAGGGTCGGAAATGAAAAATGTAAAAATTACAAACGGAATGACAAACTTATATGTCTTAAGTGACTTGATAAGAGACCTTGAACTTTCTGAGCTGCTAGCATCTATACTCCAAGAAAGAAATCTTTCAACTAAAGGTACGAAAGTCAAATTTTATCGCGGTCGCGACAATGAACTTTTTCCATTTTTTAGCTCAGAAAATGATGAGCCTTTTGTAATGACATTGGTGACCTTTTAACGAAAATGGGACTCTCCAGTTACAAAGTTGATGAATGGAGATTGTTTATGGACAGCTCAAACTGAAGTTTAAAATGAGCTTTACTAGATATTGGTAATAAGCATGCAGCTGTCCATATTGCTCATTAGGCATTAGATAAAACTAGTCCATGTTTCGGCTTTCTTTCACGAAAGTTTCCAGGTTTGAATACAGAAAATCTAAAAATTGGTATGGCCCACAAATAAGACTTTTAATGAAATACATACAACGATTTCACTAAATTCAACAAATGATTTGGAAGCAACGGCTTGGAAATTATTTGTTGCCGTTGTGAAAAATTTCTTAAGAAATCAGAAGGCTGAATATTAAGAGGAATTAGCTTTACAAATCCTGGATGTACAATCATTCAGACAAGTTTCCTGAAATTCTTGGGTGATGGAAAACGTTTCCATCATGATTTCAAAGTGAAGATAGATACCAAGGTCGCTGGGATGAACATATGATGGCAGATTACTGTTGGAGTATCACACAGGAGTGTCCGAAGGACCACCACCATCGTTGAACATTTTAAAAAGAAGACAATACTTTGAATAAATTTATATTGTACAAATGTTTCAAAATAAAAGCTAAAATATTTAGAAAATCCTGCATTTTAAGTCATAGACCCAATAAGTATACAGTTAGAATCAGGGTATTTAAAACCAAAATTTCCAGCTGAAATCAGAAGAACTTTTAGTTTACGAATACAATTGCAATAACATCACCCTCAATAAAAAATCGCCAACAAAAAACAAGGTGATTTTAAGATGCATCAAAAAGATAATTTATAAAATCATTGGGATGCTCCACATTAAAACATAAAAAATAAAATAAAAACATAACATTAACATGGTCCACCTTCCTCTTCAGATAAATAACAAACAAAAAAAAACATACATGAGTATTGTAAACTACTAAAATAGAGAGAGAGAGAGAGTAAGTGAGCAAAAGTTAAAGAACAAACACATTGGAATTAAATAATTTCACACCTTTGATTGTTGGTAAAAAAAATACATACTTTTAGTTACTGCAGACAAAAATCAAAAGATATAAAAAAAAACTGTATAAAAAAATGTTTAGTCGCCTGTATTTATGATCAACGAATTATAATGAATTGAGTTGAGCAGAGTTGCAGTGATAACAGCAGGTGAGCATTGTGAAGCTTGTTTTCCTTGCTATTTTACTCTGTTTAAAATGCGCGTAGAGTTTTCCTTGCAGTACGATCGATTGTGTGAGTTTGCCTGGACATCTGTTGCGTATCGATTGCGATTTTTAAATTGTGTATCAATTGAGATTTTTTGCTGGTTTTTGTTGATGTTGTGGTGCATGATTTTGTGGGCGTCTCTGGAATCACACGCCCTTTGCAACATATTAAACTGAGACATGCATAAATTTTGTTAAAGTTATACATATTTTCTGTGCAAATGAATACATATTCTATATTTAACAGCGGTTTTTTTTCTTTCTGTTGCTCTGACTATGAAATGATATTTTTGTGTAAAGTCGAGATCAATGTGTTGCACTATGAGGTGAAAGGGGTACCTTAATGGAGCAAAAATATCCGATACACCGATTGCTCACCAAATCTTATAGTGAATGTGTTCCATTGGTTTCCACGTACAAGAGATGGTTTGTTCGGTTCAGAAACGGTAGACAAAGATCGCTCAAACCATCAAAAAAAAAAATTTAAGACCAAGAGGCATTACTCCATGAAGATTGTTGTTAAACTCAACAAGAGCTTGTAAAATCATTAGGAGCTACTCAAGCAGCTATATCCAAACGTTTGCGAGAAGCAGGATTCATCCAAAATCAGGGAAATTGGCTACCATACGAATTGAAGCCGAGAGTCCTTGAAAGACGAAATCATTTTTGCATCGAATAATTACATGTGATGAAAAATGTTGCGATAACTCGAAGCGTAAAAGATCGTATGTGAAGACCGGCCATCCAGCCGAATCGACACCACAGCCAAATATCCGTGGCGCTAAGACAATGCTTTTAATTTGGTGATACCAAAAGGATCCTATCTATTATGAGCTGCTAAAATCTGACCTGACCATCACAAAGAACCTGTACCGAACGCAACATATTCATTTGAAGCGAGTATTGACCGAAAAACGCCCAGAATATGCGGACATGAACCGTAATATTCCATCATGACAATGCTAGTATTTAGTTTTGCCTCACCCGCCTTATAGTCCAAACCATGCCCCGTTCGACTACTATTTGTTTCGATCGATGCAGAACGCTCTCCCTGGGATACGCTTCACTTCAGAACAGAGTATCCGATAATGGTTTGATTCGCTCTTGACTTCAAAAGATGAGCAGTTCTTTTGGTTCGCGATCCATATGTTTCCTAAAAGATGGGAAAAGGTCATATCTCACAATGGCTATGACCTTTTGAAACAAAAGTTTAAAAATAGAAGCTAAACATTTTAAAAAAATCCCAATAACATCGTGCTAATGTCCCCCGCGGCTTCGCTGGGTAGCATGCATCCGAAATATCCAATTTTCCCTGACTCTGGCGCATAAATTTGACCGATGTTGGCTTTGAGGGCCGATGTGGTTTGTGGCTTATTCGCATAGATCTGCGACGTTTGAAAACCTCAGAAGAGAAAGTCTAATGGGTCACTGGTAACTATCTCGGTGGCCAGTGCTCATCACCTCCACATAAGAGGAGACATTGAGCTCAAATCGCTCGTGCATTGGACCGATGACGCCGACAGCCCAAATTCCACAACAAACACTGACTTTTTCGGGATGCGTTGGATATCCTATGGAGTGGTATCGTCCCATAATCGGACAATTTTGTTTGTTGACGTACCCATTCATGCTAAAATGGGCCTCACCATAAAATTGGTGAAACACGCGGAAACATTTTATAATTTACACGTGTTGTTACACGCTTTATCCTTCCATGGTGTTTAGGCAAAACAAACTGAATAAATTACCGCCAATTCGATAGATATAGCTTCAACTATATGGCCGATATCAATAGTCAAAGTTCGGATTTCTCTATTGAAAGACCACTTACTTCTAAATAATCCCCTTCAGGGGAAAGGATGTTCTAAATAATGGAGGATGAGCTGGGGCAGGCACCGTCATCTTCCACGTAATAGGAGACATTGAACTCAAATCGCTCGTGCATCGGACCGATGACGCTGACAGCCCAAATTTCACAACAAACACTGAATTTTTGGGGATGCGTTGGATGCTCTTGGAAATCCTGTGGATTGGTATCATCCCATAATCGCACAATTTTCTTTGTTGACGTACCCATTCATCCAGAAATGAGCCTCACCATAAAATTGGTGAACGCTATATTCAGCCATGGTGTTTAGGAAAAACAAACTGAATAAATTACAGCCAATTCGACAGATATTGCTTCAACAATATGGCCGCTATCAATAGTCAAAGTTCGGAAGTCTCTATTGAAAGACCACTTCCCTTCAGGGGAAAGGATGTTCTAAATAATGGAAGATGAGCTGGGCAGGCTCCGTCATCTTCTCTGAGAACAGCTTAACAATCATTTGTTGTAGATATAACAAGAGACACCGATTGGACTTCTTAGTAATGTATAGTATAGCAGCTTCCGGGTCTGGGGGAAGAGGTAACATTCTTTTTATTAATCTGATATATCGTGAACTAAACTTTTCTTTTGTATGCTTAGCTTATTTCGTGTAAACAATGTCCGAAATGTGTGTAAAGAATACAAATTTAAACCAGACATCAGTTGTTGGTCGAGACATATGGACCTATCCGAGGTATCGGGAACTAAACTGAGTACTTACTCTTTTTATATCATTGTAATATTGATTCTTTTGTATGCTTGCTTCTTTCGTGGACGGCCAAAATTTCCGAAATGTGTCTAAAGAATACAAAATTTAAAGTTATCGGGACGAAACAGTTTTCCTTCCAAAGGCCCATAGTGCACAATAACCAAACAAAAGTGTGTTTTGCAAAATTTAGCACAAAACAAATTTAGTTTTGTTAATAAATTTGTTCTTTTTTTTACGTTGCACGTTCAGCCGTTGGTCATTTTGCGCACCCAAACACTCCGTCCGCATCAAGCGAGACAAACGTTTGCCCAGCTTCATTCAAGTAGCCAACCCAGCGTCTAAATGTCTGCTGTAATAACTAAAAGGAATTCTTCTCATACAAATCTATAGTTTCCACAATTACACAGCCATAACGTCGTTATACTCTTACATTTAATTTTATTTGTGGCTGAATGGATTTGAACTACTATTTCAAAAAAAGGAACAAAAGGCCGGGCAGGGAGTCAGTCAAATCGATATTGTTGCATTTATGAATTAGTGTGTGATTTTTGCTGGAAAAGCGATTTGTAGGTGTTGCCGCAAAGGCAGTGCAAAGTGTAAATTTATGTTTAAGTTTCTTATTGGATTTTATCGCGTATGAGAAGAAAAATGATTTCGTTTTGTTGTTTTGCCCCGATTCTTTTCATATTTATTACAATTTGCAGTGGGAATTTTAGACATTTAACACATTTTTTACACATTTGAAATGAACCCTTTTAGTTTGTGGTCTCGCTTAGAGGCTGTTTCTTTTGGAATACAATCATCTGTCATAATTGTGATTTTTTTTTTTATCGGAAATTTTATAGGCATTAGTGGTATGGCTGTGGAGTGTGTTGTAACATTATTAAATATTTTCATTGTGCTATTTTGGTTTTATTTTAGGGTTTTAGTGGGAGTGACTTAAATTGCGGTTGTTTGTGGCGGTTATAATGCGAGCGTGTTACATATTTTTATCACAAAAGCCGCAATTTTCCTTTTTTATTCGCTGGTTTTAAAATCATTTTTCATAAAATAAAACTACACGATTTTCGTACTATTTTTGCTATATTATGTTTGTTGCATTAAAGGGGTTGGAATTTTAAGCAAATTTAACATGAAATCAAATTATGAGTTTTTTTTTTTTTTTGTTCATTTTGTATAAAAAATGGGGTGTAATCTTAGAAACATATTGTTTTTTTGATTAGATTATAATGAAAACATATTACAACGTATCATGTTAAAGAAATAAATGTAAAATTGCAAACATTTTCCGTAACACCTAACTGTAAAGAATCCATAGTATGAACATTAAAACTGAAATTTAAAAAAGTGTATTTCTAAAGACCATTGATAGCTTTACTTGGCTTACGATCCTTTCAGAAAATGTTTTCCAATGAGTCCATACATTTCAAGTCCTCTAAAAAAGAGCCAAAACATTTAGTTGGTTATGTGATAGTGCCTAATCCTAGTTCCTCATCCTACCTTCTGCATTCGAGCATCTCGAAATCTTCATTAGAAAACATCTAAGATCATTTGTCATGTAATAATTCCTACATAGATCCTCAATTCATGTTTCTGCATGCCTAATATTTTCTTAAATTTTTAGATTTTCACAAGGATTTCGTCTGTAAATATAACAGACGAAACAGTGTATATATTCCTAGGTATTATTCCACAGTGTGTCTGCGCCATGTTGGAGTTTAGTTTTGTACTAAAAGTCTAGTCAATGGTGTATATTCTCTAGGGATGCCAATCCCGATATCCCGATCTCGAAAATCCCGGGATTTTTCGGGATCGGGATTTCCCGAATACCGGGATTTGTGAAAAAGAATTCCGGGATTTTTCAGGATTAACAAATCCCGAAATATTATGAGATTTTTGATATTTTAGGAAGATTTTTGAAGCACCCAAAATACTTAGAAAGCTAAATTTCAGCATATTTATAATACTAATCTCTCTTCAAATCCAAACGCAGACAGATTTTTTCATTTGAATCAGGGAGCAGCACGTCTCCCTTGCATTGACAGGCTTTTACACTTTTACGAAATTTATGTTCAAGTTATTTTCTGAAGGGGACTAGGGACGATTTCCGCAGTACTCTACAGTATAATTTCAGAGTACTTACAACTTATTTTGTGCAAAATTTTATAAGGATTGCCGCATAATCAAGATATTTATGACTGCTCAAACAGTACTCCGGGGGACAATTGTATGGAGCTAGGGGAAATCATTTATTTTAATTTAGTGCATTAGTTTTTGATTTGTTATATTTTTACTTAAATATATTAATGAAATTAATAGTTTTTATTGTTGAATTTGATGTTTTTGACGTTTAACTAAAATCCCGAAGTCCCCAAAAATCCCGAAGTCCCAAATAATTCATCTACAGTTTCACTGCCTGTAATATTAGTGTGGCCTGTTAAACAGTTTCAATAGATGTGCATAGGCTCTTTGGCTACCCTGGATCTTGACAATCTATGAATATGGAAATATCACTTGAATATATCATCCGCCTAGCTGCTCAGAAACCGCAAATATTTCTGCTTGGGAAATGCAGCATAAGTTTATCCGTCTAGAGTTATGTGTAATCGTTATTTAACTTTATTTGACCATCAGTAAATACTTCAAAAGCTTTAGTATTATCACTTAAAGACTCCCAGCTATCTTTTGGAATGGAATGATTGTGGTGATGTCCTTGATCCAATGAACTTTAGTTGTTATCTAATCAGATTTTGTATTCTCTAAGTGATGTTTGCTTATCAAAGATCATCATATTCTAATAGATCATTCTGTCTCTGTTTGAACATATCGCACACCCAGTTCAAAAGTGACACAACTCAAAATTAATTTGTCTTAATTACGCATAAACTATGCACAATACACTTATTTATCTATACAAAAGATATCAGTGTATTCTGTTGTTGTTAGCAGTGGCTAAAAAAAACAAGAATGTCTTTCATTATGTTTCAATTTGTATATATTTATTTTCGATTTCTGAAAAATTAAAATTTTGAGTTGTGTCACTTTTGAACTGGGTGTGCGATATTCTTTGATGTAGAGATACTTTGTCTCGGTAGCTGTAGACCATCGACCTCTTGTTATACTCAGAGCCTCTATTCACCCGTTCCGCAAATACAGCATGGAACGTACATCCATTATCGGTAGCCATATATTTATTGTCACTTGTTGAACATTACAATATTTCGAAAAATTTCCGCTGATGCACCAAAGTTCACCAAAACTCATGGTGAATGTGTTCCATCAGTTCAGAAGTGGTGATTTTGGCAGGGAAGTCAAAAAAGCTTCAAGATCAAGAATTGTAGGCAATACTCCATGAATAATGTTATCAAACTCAATAAGAGCGTGGAAAATCGTCGAGAGCTACTCAATCAGCAATTTCAAAACGTTTGCAAGCAGCAGGATTCATTCAAAAGCAGGGAAATTGGGTACCATAAGAATTGAAGCTAACGGACCTTGAAAGACGATTTTGCAAGTCCGAAATTATGCTTGAACGCTATAAAATACAAGGTGGCGCAAAAGTAATTATTCTATCAGAAAAAAGTTCTGTTTTGACATATGTGTAGTAAACACATGCTAAATACACGTTAATAAACAATGTTACGCTACACTGCTCCAGAACGCGGAATATTGCTGACTATTTATTTGACCAATAATCGGTCGGTGACTTTGGCACAACGTGAATTTCGTCGCAGATTTCCTGGCCGTCCAACGCCTACTGGTGAAACACTACGACGTTTAGCCGCTCGCCACGAAGAGACTGGCACAACACGAGATGTTGCCAGGCGTGGCAGACCCCGGAGTAGCCGTTCTGCAGAGAATATTGCTGGTGTAGCCGAGGATGTCATGGAAGCGCCGTCGACATCGACCAGACGACGTGCCACGCAAACGGGTATTAGTCGACGGTCTTTATAGCGAATTTTGGTACAAGATTTGAAGATGTTTCCGTACAAAGTCCAGACGGTGCATCAGCTGTTAGCTGCTGACCGCCAATCGCGTCTAATATACGCTCAAACCATCCTTAATCACCACCAAGAGGAAGATGATTTTTCTTTAAAAATAATCATGATTGATGAGGCCCATTTCCATCTTAGCGGGTACGTAAATAAGGAAAATTTACTGAAAATCCGCGTGTAACCCAAGAAGAGCCATTACAGCCGCTCAAAGTCACTGTATGGTGTGCTGTTTTCGCTGGAGGAGTCATCGGACCTTTTTTCTTCGAAGACGTCGCGGGCCAAACGGTTACTGTGAATGGTGAGCGCTACAGAGCAATGATCAACGAATTCTTTTTGCCGCAACTTGATGAATTGGGATTGGAAAACATGACGGTGCAACGGCACACCCTGCACGTGCCACAACCGATATGCTGAAGGATGCATTTCCCGGGCGCCTAATCTCCCGTTTTGGCGATTTGCACTGGCCAGCAAGATCGCCTGATTTGACCCCTCCAGACATCTTTTGTGAGGCTTTTTGAAGTCGCGGGTTTATGTCAACAAGCCTCAGACTCTCGCAGCTCTTAAAGACAATATCCGTCAAGAATGTGAGGACCTATCGCCGGAAGTTTTGGCCAAAGTGATGGAAAATGCCATAAAAAGGGCTCAAATGACAATCAACTGTGGCGGCGGCCATTTACATGACATCATATTCTCGACTTGATGTAAAAAAATTAAAAGACCAAATAAAAATAATCCACAAGAAGAATCAATGTTTTTCATTTTTTTTTAATTACAGCCAAAAAACATCGGAAGTTTACTTTTGCGCCACCTTGTATAATCATTTTTGCACTAAATCATTACTTGCGATGCAAAATGGATCCATTACGATAACACGAAGCGTAAGAGATCGTATTTGAAGCCCGGCCAAAAAGCCGAATCGACACCAAAACCAAATATCCATGGCGCTTAGGTAATGCTCTGTATTTTGTGATTGTTTGAAGCGAGCATAGGTCGAAAAACGCCCAGAATAAGCGGCCAGACATGAAACCGAAATTAAAAAGTATTTAGAATGAAGTGATTGGGAAATTTTGTCTCACCCGCTTTATAGTTTAGACCGTGGTCCTTCGCACTACTATTTATTTAGATCGATACAGAACCCTCTCACTGTTATATGCTACACTTTGGAACAGAGTATCCGATATTGGCTTGATTCGTTATTGGCTTCAAAAGATGAGCAATTATTTTGGCTCGGAATCCATATGTTGTCAGAAAGATTGGAAAAGGTCAAAGCGCTAACAATGGCCAATTTACTTTGAATAAATTTATTTTGTACAAATGTTTCAAAATAAAAGCTAAAGATTTGAAAATATCCCGCAAGAGTTGAAACAAAAAGTTAACTAACGACCTTTCCGAACTTTCGACTTTTATGGGATAATGATATCGATAGAACCCTAGTAAGTACCTTTGATTCTATAAGTTAATGGGTATGAGTCAGTATAAATACATGCCTTCCGTATATCACAAGATGATCGATCATAAGTAGTTGACTCAGGGATAAAATAATGTGTTAAAATATCATTGTATAAGTAGTGAAAAGTCATTCCATTACAATTTTAACTCATTATATGGTAATGAAAGCTTTTGCTGGAAAAATTTTCAACAAATTCATAACAACAAATACTTTGTTGTTAGGCTTTCCCTAAAAAAAAACAAAAAGAATCACAACGCTCATTATTCATTTCCAAATAAAACTCAAACGGACGATTAATCCACAATGAAAAGAAACTAGTAGCAAAAACAAAAATATCCCACGGGGATACAAATAACATATGTAAAATGTAAAAATGTTAAATCACACTAGCAAACAAACAAACAAACAATATTCGATTAAATATATGACTGACAGACACTAAACGGATCAAGAGGGTGCTAAAATTGTGTTTAAGCACCAACGCGTGCTGTGCAGTCTTGTGCTCAACTCAACTCAACCGTAGCAATGTCATCGTCTAATAAACCAAGAGACCAGACCAGAAACCAAGTAAAAAAAGAGGGTGATTTGGTGATTTTTCACCCCCCAAAAACACACACAGCAGCATCATTATTATGACTCTGAAGTTGCAAGTTAAATCGAGTTTGTATTCATAAATTTTGAATCACTTGCCAGTTTATGTTCCAACGTTGTAATAAATGGCATAATGCTTTGCGGTTGTTGTAATGAATATCCGCTTATAAAGATTTGTTCTCAAAAATCCTGCTGAATAACAAGACTCTCACAAATCGTGGGCAATTGTCACAGCAATTGTAAGGCAGAAATACCGCTTTAACTTTATGTACACGCGGATATCAAATAACTTGATGTTTCGTTAGAATCATGACTTTTGGTAACGAAAATATGATAAAGTCAACTTCAGCAGAAATTGTTTAGAGAAAAAGGGGTGCTAATGTTACTGCTTTAAAAGGATCTCAAAGCAACCTGCCCAAATGCAGAAAATGTTGACATTAAAAATTGTTTTTTTTTATAATTTTTTGAGAGCAAGACAGCGACAATATTGCCGCTGTGACATTGATTGACATCAATGAGAATTTAAACTGAAATTTTAGTAGGTTTTTTGTTGGGGTGGGGTTGTTTTTTTAAAAGATTTCTTTTTTCATATTTTGTGATATAATATTCTGGTACAATTTAATTACAATAAATCATTATTGGGATTGTTGGGAATTAATGAACAAATTTAGATGGGCTGGGAATTTTTCGTTGATAACTTGAAATATAATCAATGTTATATGGTTTGTATCAGATTTTAATCATTGAAATTTTACCAAGAACTAATAGAAAATATAGTAGTTTCAATTACATTGAATCAATTAAAGTTTTGTTTAATTATGCACAGTAATAGCAACATGTAAATTTTAAACACATCCAGATACAAAATATAGTTGTTTATATTTACTGTAATCATTTCTAAATTTTTACAAGTCTTCTAACTATATTATAGTCACAGGAACTATATATATGATTGCGGTAATCATAATATGGTAAAGTAAAGATTCACATTATTGTCGCAATCATATATATCGTCCCCTTTTTTTGTATAACCACCACTCAGGGGATACCCCTATATATGCAGACATTGTGTTAGGAAATAAAGTTGTGAGAAGAAGGAAAGAGGGAGTAGTGTTTGTTGACGTTTGACTTGAATTGATAAATATTATATTCCGCCGGAAATACGTTGGCAGGTAGTAGAATCCACATACGTATGGTTCGACCAAAAAAAGAGTTTTCCCTATAATGTGTCGTGCGGTCGCACAGTGCTTTGTTCAATGGACAAAAATCAAAAACAAGATTATGTCTTTGATGTTAATGAAATTTATATTTTTCAATAGACAACTAAATAACTCATTCGTGTAAAAAAGACTTTTTTATAAATATCTCTTTTTGTCGTCACTAGAGGTCGCTAAAGTTAGTACATTTTCAACATAAATTTTATGGAGAAAAATATATTTTTTTTATGGTTAACTAAAATCATTGTTAAAAGTTCGTTTTAAAAGATATAAACTCGCGATTGGCTGCAAATGAAAGAATATGAATGTGGAATTATGGAAAATTACTGTTTTTGTCAAAAAATTTTTAACAGTTTAATCTGCGCAATTTTTAATAATTAAAATTTTTTTTATTGTAAGCCTGAAATTCTAAAACTTTGTTGGAATATTAGTAAAATACGTGTTAATCTATTTTGATTATGTTTTACTATAGAATAGCCATAAGTATTATCTATAAGAAAATGTAATCATTAGTTGTCCTTTCGTATGAAAACTATTAAAATTTTGTTTTCGTTTAAATGTATAAATTACAATTTCGTAAATTTTCAATTTGATGGTTTTGGGAAATAGCTCCAGATTTTTGGTTTTTTATAAAATAATACCGTTTTTTCTTTTAAATAACTAAGAAATATTGCGTTATTTAACAAAAGTAGTTTAATGGCATAAAGTGTATTAATAGGTCTTTATTTGGTACTTGATGTTGTATGTTTTTTTGCTGAAATCAAAAAAAAAATCCAAAGTTTGATTTAATTTTGAAAAAAAAACATGTTAATCAATTTTAATTTTTCTTTAATTTTATCTAATGCCTATCTCTTATTTATTATAATGTGAAATCATTATTTGTCCGTTTTGACTAGAACTTTAAAAAAAATTGGTTTTTGATGGCACCCATAAATAATACATTTTTACCGTATATGTAAGTAACTCAATAATTTAATATAACCTACATAGCCTTAGATTGAGATATTAATATGAGCTTCTGCTGATATTAGGAACACTTAAAATATAATCCAACATCCAGTTTCTAATTTTACAGCTGAACCATAAGGCTATCAATACTTGAAAATGTCCGTCCATCCGTCCTTCCGAATTTAGAAAATATATAAAATATTTCAGTATTTTTTTTACAAAAGGATATTTGGCAGTTATGTAAATCCTTGCTAGAATTAAAATGTTAATTACTAAATTAATCTGATATTATAAGAGAACAATAATTTCTGAAAATTAATAATTTTATTCAGGTTCATAGGTTTTTTAAGGAAAAGGATGTATGGCAGCCACCCGAATCCGTGCTGCGATTGTGATAAAAATTTTCACAAACAACAATAACTTTATTAAAATGACTATAACCAAATTTTAAAATGTTAGGAGTATAACTGTGAATTTTATTCAAAATTATATGTTCAGGATATATGGGAGGTACCCGTGTCCTTTCACGGATTTTTTCAAGAATTATATTTTTTCTTAATCTTACCAAAAGGTAATATTCCACTAATTTTTATTCGTCTGCAATAACTCCTTCTATTTTTGTCCATTGCCTATATGAAAACAAAGCACTGTGGGTCGGTACTCAAATTAATAGCAAATGGGTGCGATCTGTGTGATAGTCGTGTGCTCCGAATGAAAGTGCGTGTATTAGGTATGATATTACTTATGTCTACTGAACAACACCCGTGATAACATCTGTAAAATAAGGATAAGCTACCTACATTCCGACGATGTTCTAAAGTATCGATAAACCGGGTATCATTTTCATTACCTATAAGATCGACCGTCCTTCTTTGAACCCGGCCCAGCAGCTCTAGACTTGACCTTGCAGCTCCGGCCCATATGTGGGAATTATATTCCATTTTTGGATGAATGAAGCTTGTGTATATACGAAGAAGGTCGGAAGGGGAGAAATATGTCCGACACCGTCTCAAGAAACCCAAGCACCTGAATGTTTCCTTCGCAATATCGAATATATGACGATTCCAAAGGACGTCACACTGTAATCTCGTACCTAGAATCAATAATTTTCCGGATTGGTCTGGTCTCCTTTTTGGCGACCTTCCAACAATTGGGGAAAATCCCAGATTGATATGAAAGGTAAAAAAGGGTCCTAAGTGGACGGGCCAGCGATGATGAACATTTTTTTAAAACAAGTTCTGGAATGTAATCGGAATCAGGTGATTTATTCACATTGAGTCCGGATAGAACTTTCTTAACTGCCCGAGTTCTGAAGAATATTTTAGGCATAATACAAGCTACAGTGGGTATCATTGACACCGATTGATTGCAGTCGGGAAGAAATGAATTTGGAGAGAAAATTTTAGCCAAAAGGCTTACCTTTTCCTTAGCTTCATTTACAATATAGTCACCGGTACGAAGGGGAGGAATTGAAGCACCGGTGTTGTTCCGAATCCTCTTGACAAAGGACCAGAAACTTTTGCTGTTTTTTGGGGCATCAAGTATTCTAGCTCGTATGCGATGTTCGTAGTTAAGAATTTCGCGATCGAGTATGTTCGTACGTGCCTGTCTACGGAGTTGATCAGTATGGGGATTCTTATTTCTGCACCAATTCCGAAATGCACTATTTTTATTTCGAACAGCATCACGGCAAGTTCTATTGAATCAACATTTCTCCGTTCTGGGGACCCCTGAGGGCAGAATACGAGAATGATATGGAAATGGTGCTATGGTCAGAATTGGGTGAAAGAATATCAACATTATATTTTTCTGGGTAATGGTGTATATGCTTATACACTATTGTTTTATTGAGAGGACGATATGATTGCAATAAATAAATAATATATATTTTTTTTGCTTCGAAAATTACGAATTTTGTACCAATAATGCGTCATATGCGGGAAGTTTTGCTTTACTTCTTACATTTGAAAAAAGTGCCGCTGAAGATTGAAGATCAAGAATTGGACGCATTTCTTCATGAAGATTGTTGTCAAACTCAATATGAGGTTGTAAAATAACCTGGAGCTACTCAATCAGCAATTTCAAACCCATTTATCCAAAATCAGGGCAATTTCGTACCATACGAATTGAAGCCGAGAGTCCTTGAAAGACGATTTAGCATGTCCTCAATGATGCTTGAACGCTATAAATAGAAATCATTTTTGCATCGAACAATTACATTTGATGAAAAATGGACCCATCATGATAACTCGAGGCGTAAGATATCGTTTGTGAAGCCCGGCCAATCAGCCGAAGCGCTAAGGTTATTCTTACCGAATGCAACTCATTCGTTTGAAGCGAACATTGCAAGAAACGCCCAGAATATGCGGCCAGACATGAAATCGTAATATTCCATCATGACAATACCTTGTAATACCTCTTAAAATGTATTTAAAATGAAGTGGTTGGGACGTTTTGCCTCACCCGCAATATAGTCCAGACCGTACACCGTCCGGCTACAATTTGCCTCGATCGATGCAGTTCGCCCTCTCTGAGTTATGCATCACTTTGGAACAGAGTATCCAAAATTTGCTTGATTTGTTCTTGGCCTAACAATGGCCAATACTTTGAATAAATTTATATTGTAGAAATGTTTCAAAATAAAAGCTACAAATTAGGTGGACTTTAGTTAAATTTTGAAGCAAGTTAATCGTTGAATTTAACCCTCTAATGCTTAAGCTGCTTCAAGGGTCACATCGCAAAATACCAATAAATACCTGAAAGCTTTTTAAAATAATTTAAGTACATTTTTTAGACACTGCATTTATTGGAATTTTTGCGATGAGTGCCTTGGGTACGCATAAGCATTAGAGGGTTAACATTCATATCGGAAGAACAAAAAACGAAATAAACCCTTCTCATGCAGTTGGGTCCAAATTGACCCCAACAAATATCTTGGATATTTTTGATATAAAAATCAACAATAAAGCGTTTAATTTAACCCTCCGTTACTCGCAACTGATCTGTTTGATACAGGCAAACATTTCTTTATTGTAAATTTTTTATTCACCCTAAATTTGAAGCTATTTTTTGATAAAATAATATTTTTACTGCAATTTGTTTTGTATTACTCTTTTAAATACATTGCATTAAATATTGTTTTTATGTTTTCGAAATAAAAAGTGAAGAGATTATTTTCAAATGCGCATTTATTATTGATATCAATAATATATATTGATATGCGACTAACGGAGGGTTAATTTTGCAAGTGTTTCTCGGCATTTTAACATTTTTAGCACATTTAAATCCATTTTGGAAGCATATGTTTCTGCTGGTGTCAGTGATAACCGGACACTGTTTAAAGGATGAAATGCTCAGACATTGGATGTTGATTTCTGTCGGAGCTCTGAGATGAGGACGATAGCACTTTTCGAGGAAACGAATTAATTTTGCAGAATCGACATTATTTAGTTAAGTGTTAGAATGACCTATCGGATTTGGATCTAAGTTGGGACTTCGCTTGAGAAGTGTGTCGAGGACTGAAAGAACTATATTGAAGCCAACAATATAGAATCATTGGATTAGTCATCAATTGTGTTACTTGAACGAATCTGTTTGCTCTGTGTAAGTCTAGATTGATAAATTAAAACCCCCTTAGTTTGGCTTAATTCATTAAATCTGTGTTCTCCCTTCAAACCTCCTTAAATATCACTTTTAATATCTTAAGAATATTAATACTATTTCCTGCAATTTAAGGCTTCAAATTCGTTACGCTCTTAGAACTAAAATTGTATATAAATGTTAACTTTTATCTACAATTTGCACACTTCTTTCCGATACAAAAGGATAGCGAATAATATATGTATATTTTTTAATAACTTTAACACGCTTCACATATTTGAGCAAAACAAAAGTTATGGCAACATAAAAAGCTACATATTGACATAAAATTCACGTAACAGACAAAACAATTAGTAAAGAAAGTCTAAGGTGAACTTAAGGCAAATAGCATTTTGCACTTTGTTCTTAAGATTATAAACTCATACGTTTTTATAAAAATAAAACAAAATCGCATTCTTAATACGATTAAATTGCTCATTTAATGTCTAAAGCTAATTCACAGGTTTGCTGGCAGTCAGCGACTTAATAAAATTATTTCCAATTCAATGACTGACATAAAAAGAATTGAACTAATGACATTTTAAAAGCTGGAAAACACACACAAATAAAAACCAAACAATGGAAATCCTATAGAAATTAAATTATTGCTGCACAAAAATTCTACAAATTGCCAATTTATTTGAGGTTCATATTTTTTTGCCACAAAACTCCTTCAAAAAAAAAATTCACACGTTTAATATTTTCGCACAATGATTAGAAGAGTGGAAAGAGTACAAGTAACCGCACCCAATGTAATATCTATGAAAAATATTAACTTAACTCCCAGCCTTGGGTGTTGTTATCATTACATTTTATTTCAGTTTTGTTTTTTTTTATTCTTTGATTTATGATTTAAAACAAACAATGCCAAGTAGAGAAAAGCACAATGCTGCTTACGCTCCTTTTTAAATCCTTTTTGATGCTCGTACATTCATTTTAAGCTTGTTACAAACTCATTACAAAAGCCGACAATGACCTCTATTGTGTCGTAGATTTATCCTACTTGTAGCGGTTTCTAACTTCTGCTCATTGTCTAGATGGAAAAGGCAAATAAACCATCCACCACTTGCCACACTAGCAACATCATTTACAAACTCCTCACTCTAATACATTCGAATTGACTTTTCGGCGTTTGAATATGAAATAAAAATTTTAAGAATTCCACAAAAAACACAGCCAACACGCGCCTGGGAGTTGTGTGTGCAAGGGAGTGTAGCAGTTAATCGTATTATTTACACCATCCAGGATTAACTATCAATGACTTTACGAATTGACTTTCATATTTTCTATCCCCCTTTTCTAGTGTAAAAAAAAATCATTGCAAAATTCTAAGCGTTTTGCGTTTGAACACACACAAGTTTGTAAAAGGCCGTTTGCCAAGAGGTCATAAATAATCTTTAAATAGTGCAATATTTTGTGTGTCTTAAATATTATTGTATATTCCTTACAATTATGAGAAAACATATCCTCCCCTTTTTGTTTCTTGTTGGAAATTTTCCTACTTATCCTAATGATGTTTAGCAAATCAAGGGATTAGCGCTACATAGTTTTTATGGATTTCACTGTTTTCAGAGGGAAGTGATTTTTCAGAGTATTTCCAACATTTTAAAAATGGTAATGAGATAATCGAAGAGGGTTTACCTATTGATGGGGTTTACCGTGTGACTGAGGGACAATCTGATGCCGATATCCCACATGTCACCTGTAGCAAAGACTCTTGAGGATCTTCTCATCCCCAGCTGATCTTTCACCGTGGATTCCGCATAATTCATAGCACCACCAGATCTCACAGAGATTTATCTAGCAGTGAATGGACGGTTCTTGTGGCCCTGAGTTATATCAGTACAACGCTCAGATAATCGTTGAAAACAGCATATTGTTAAGCAAGTAGTTAGTCAGGGAGGGTTCCTGTCAGTGATCTTATATGCAAATGACTTCACCATTATAGCTTTGATGACCTATGCAGTCCGACAAATTAACATGTACTCTGTGTTAACTAACTACCGTTGGCGACCTACAAGTGCTCAATTACTTCGCGAAGTGAAGCTTCGTTGAGTGATTTATGTCCATTCAAGAGTTACCAAATTACTGGCTTAACACGATATACACGAGGAAACGATGGTTCACCGAGTTATGGAAGATAATTTCATGTTGACAAAAATGTTTCTCCTGGATTGTCAACGGATGCATTTGAAATCTCCTCCCAGGCATGTCAAGGTCTTTCGTGTATACCAGGATAACATATAGATGAATGTGCAAGATCCACTGAATTAAAGATCGTATTCGACAGCATTAAACAAAACAGTTCCTACTCAGCTGTCATCGAATAAGTCAACATCGCACAGTTGGAGTCTCCCCCGAGACATGTCAGAAATGACCTTCATGTATACAGATATAGGATTCATTGGATCGAAGATCTTTTAAGCGACATTAACGACACTCCAACATATTCAACTACCCAGCCAACCCTTAGTGAATTTTTGCACTAACTCAGAAGAAGTAGTTGAGTTTCTGCTTAATGAAGAAACCCCGGATTAGGGAACTGTATAGTGTTAGCTGTAACTTCAAATTTGTAGCTTTTATTTTGAAACATTTGTATAAATTTAGCTATGACCTTTTCCCATCTTTCTGACAACATATGGATTCCGAGCCAAAAGAACGGCTCATGTTTTGAGGCCAAGAACGAATCAAGCCAATATCGGATACTCTATTCCAAAATGAAGGGTATCCCAGATAGAGCGTTCTGCATCAATCGAAACAAATAATAGTCGGAAACAAATAAATCGGGTGAGGCAAAACCTCTCAATCACTTCATTCTAAATACTAAATACTTTTTAACAGGTATTGCAACATTAGGCCGAGCGTTGCTATGATGTAATATTACGGTTTCTTGTCTGGCTGCAAATTCTGGTCGTTTTTTGGCCAATGCTCGCTTCAAATGAATAGGTTGCATTCTGTACAGATTCCCTGTGATGGTCTGGTGAGATTTCAGCACCTGGTCAGATTTCAGCAGCTAATAGATAGAACCATTTTGCTCCCACCAAATACCGAGAATTACCTTAGCGCCATGAATATTTGGCTTTGGTATCCATTCGGCTGGTTGGCAGGGCTTCACATATTATTTCTTACACTTCGTAATGGATCCATCGCAAGTAATAATTCGGTGCAAAAATTATTTTCTTTTATAGCGTTCAAACATCATTTCGGATATGCAAAATTGTCTTACATGGTTTCTTCGCTTCAATTCGTATGGTACCCAATTTTCCTGCTTTTGGATGAATCCTGATGCTAGCAGCATTCCCATGACAGCCGGTTATACGCACCGGAATGACCCGAGTTCACTCGGCCAAGGCTGTCAACTCAGCAATCACTGCTGCTACAACAACAACAACATAATGACTTTGCAAGCTCTTGTTGAGTTTTACAAAAATCTTCATGGAGAAAAGCCTTCAATTCTTGATCATCATCGTCACTTCTGAAACGCGCAAACCATCTCTAGCACGTTGAAACCGATGGAACATATTCACCATAAGCTTTGGTCTTTATCTTCCGTGTCAAAACCGCCACTTTTGAACCGCACAATTCATCTCCAGCACGTTGAAACCGTTGAAACATATTCATCATAAGCTTTGGTGAGCAATCGGAGTGCTTCAGAGGTATTTTTTTCAAATTAAAGAAGTAAAGCAAAACTTCCAGCATATGACGCTTTGTTGGCACAAAAATCGATAGTTTCCAAGCAAAAATAAAACGTTGTTGTTAACACTATAATGTACAATAACTAAGTAGGAATAAATGACAGATATGTACCATTCAAAATGACATATAAGTTCTTAAAAACAAAAACCTCGTTCAAAAGATATGCTATCTATTGTAAATCCCGCATATTTAAATAATACAGCCAATAGTTTAGAAATTGTTTATATCTAGACTTAATATAACATGAAGATGCATACTACAGAGCACTTTAAACATAAATTTCAGATTCAGAGACCCCTAATCCATTAAAAAACGCCACCAAATAATTTATTCCAGCTAGATTTAAATTTGAATCCACAGTGCTCGATCGATATGAGTGAAAGAGTGATGAAAAATGTTTTCCAAATAATCGATATCGTTCTCTCTGGTGCTCATATAAATGAGATCGAAATTCATGCTTAAATTTAACAAGTGCGAGTAGTGTAGTAACTAAATTCTTCTGAATTTAAATACAATTAATTGTGATTTCTTAAAACAATAACTAGTTACGTCTCAACTCCTGTTTAATTTATAAATTCTTGGCCTTGAGTTTCATTAAGTGTTACTACTGAAATGTAATCTAAAACTAAATATATTTTTTGACACTTTTCTGTAAATATATCTTACAAATTACATTTAAGTTGACACTTAATTTAAACGTATTCAATACTAAATTAAACAATACACTTATCCTATATTTATTCTGTATTGTATATTCCACATCCAAAATAGCAAGCACAATAGATAGATAGTTTACCCAAAAATTTCTAAATAAAAAAATATCAAATTACACACACCTTCGTCCCACACAACAAATGTCGGAAATGTTTCGTTGCTATAAATGCGTTTTTTAACTTGCTCTTTTGTCGTCTCTTTATTGCCAGCAAATTTCTAAAGGATTTAAATTGAATTCTCGCTCTTCATAACCGGTCACGTGTTAAGGATACACTTTGACATATCCGGCAGAGATCTCATGGACCACACGTAGTTACAGGCACAATATAATTTCTTATTTTAAGGGTAATAATTAGCACATCACGTGTCATTATTACAAATAAACAATGAAGAACGAACAACAAAAAAAAAAAACGTATCAATTTCAGTGTACTCTTCTTCTCTATCAGTTAATGTAAATAAAATAACAGCTTTTGAAAGAAATCAGAGCAAGAGTAAAGAATTTCATTATTTTCTTTATACTTAAATGAACTTATTGAACATTTAAATACTTTTCATTCATGCAAGTTGTTAAATCCTTATTACTGCTACATTATTTTGCCTTTTATTTCATTACAAATGAAATCAGTTACTACAAACACCAGCCAAAATGTTTATTATGAGTTTTTATTGTGCGTTGGGAGTTGTTAAAAACCCGCGAAGAGATTCAAAAATGGCCATAGATTCTATAATGACGACAGCGATTATCTGTGTTCGCTTTATCAGTTAAAAACTAATTACACTGTTCATGTTCATTCGAATCCACCGGAATAATGATGATGATGATGTTGATGATGACGACAACGATGATGTTGTTGATGCCAGCACAAGCACCAATGAAGCTGTTTTGTGGTCATTGATGGTGTATTTGATACAGTAGCTGTTGGACGTACATCTCCGAGTATTCTGGTCATATTTGTATGTGCTGGACAACTGAATTTTTTTTTTTCCCAATATTATCATCATGCTGCTGTTGGTTTATTTTGTAAAACTGTGAGTAGTAAATGTGGCAATTAAATGTTAGTACTGTCGCAGTCGTTGTTACAAACGATTGAATTGTTTTTTGATACAATATCAATTAAATTTGATATTTTTGTAATGAGGTGTCTGAATTCAGACAAATATGTTTTGTTTCACAAAATAAAACACACAAAACTGATTAGAGATGTAGTTTAAACAGAATAAGAGCGCTAGGCGGTAATAAATTAAGCAAAACATTTTAGATATAACGTTCAGTTTTAAAATCAAATGACGGAACAAACTCAGAAATTGGGTTATCCAACAAGGTTTAGATTTGAACATTTTTAAACCTAAAATATGAAAGGTAAAAGTTCTGGAAGTGAACAAGCCTATATTGATCCGAGTATTTAGCAAAGAAAGAATAGTTTCATATATCCGGAAAAAATTTTGGTATATGGATGCGCCAGAAGCTGAAAGGCCTAACTCCACTTTTCGAAAATTTCTCAGTTTTGTTATATTACCATGTAATTAGTTGTGAACTCTTTGAAAATTATTTTGTTCTTCTATTATTTAAATTTTTTTCCATTAAAAAATATTAAAAACCGGTATAGGGTTTGAATCTTATTGGATTTTTTTTAGATTTTACTCCTCTTTAATTAAACGCATTGGTTTAGTTAGGCCTTTTAGCTTCTGACACATCCATATGTCGAAGTAGTAACAGTTTTACACAATGCAATGTGGGTTACAAGAAGGTTTGAGGAAATTGCCTAATAGAAAATGTTTTCTAACAAAGAGACATGTGGGAATTCCATCCTAGGGGAATATCTTAGTTGGAGATGTATTTAATCAGATCATAATCTGACACCACTGACTTTCTTAAAAATTTGATCAAATGTCTGGATCTTATCAATAGAACTATTGGATGTATGATGTATATTACGCGGTTTTTGTTGTCATTTTGAAGGGACATATCTGTCATTTATTCTCACTTAGTTATTAAACATTATAGTGCTTTTTTACAAAGCTTTTTCGTTGCTTCCAAAGTGTCGAAATTTGATTTTGTGCCAACAAATCGTCATATGCGGGAAGTTTTGCTTTACTTCTTTAATTTGAAAAAAAGTGCCGCTGGAGCACACCAATTGCTCACCGAAGCTTATGATGATTGTGTTTCATCGGTTTCAACGTGCGAGAGACTGTTTGTTCCGTTCAGAACTGGTGATTTTGACACGGAAGACAAAGATCTCCCAGGCCAGCCAAAAAAGTTTGAAGACCAAGAATTGTAAATGTGTGTGAAGATAAATTCGTATTTAACTAGTAGATACACAAACCACATTTTGTAACAGAGCTTATTTTGCAGTTAACAGTGCTCTGTTATGCATTTAACAGAGATCGTATTTAAGAAGTAGTATATTTAGGAGGCTAATACAGGAGAATGGAACCAAGTCCATGACCAAAACTATATTGAAGTGGTACTCCATGAGGTCTGTAATAATGAAATATCTAAAATATTTATAGAATTTACAAATTTGGATGTCTGAACTATTAGTGGGATAGCTGAACTAATTTTGGGATTTGAGAAAATTGTCTTTCCATTCCAAAAATGGCCATTTTTACCAATGATCCTCTAAAGAATTTTTTCAAAAATCATATTTTTTTGAAAGTCAATTTTCTCAAATCCCAAAACTAGTTCAGCTATCCCACCAATAGTGCATCATTAGGCACCCCTTGGACTACCAAACCTATATAGTGTGTTACGTGTACCATTCCAAAAATGACCATTTTTACCAATGATCCTCTAAAGAATTTGTTTTCGAAACAGACATCCAAATTTGTAAATTCTAAATATTTTAGATATTTAATTATTACAGACCTCATGGAGCACCACTTCAATATAGTTTTGGTCATGGACTTGGTTCCATTCTCCTGTATTAGCCTCCTAAATATACTACCTCCTAAATACTATCTCTGTTAAATGCATAACAGTGCACTGTTAACTGCAAAATAAGCTCTGTTACAAAATGTGGTTTGTGTCTCTACTAGTTAAATACGAATTTATCTTCACACACATGAATTATAATCATTGGGAGGTACTCAAGCAGTAACTTCAAAATGTTTACGAGCAACAGAATATATCCAAACACATGGAAATTGGGTACTATACGAATTGAAGCCGTAAGACTTTGAACGACGATTTTGCATGTCCGAAAGAAAACAATTTTTGAACCAAATCATTACTTACATAAGACATCGTATGTGAAGCCCGGATATACAGCAAATCTTATTTTTAGCATTCGGCCAAATATCCATGGCACTAAGGTAATTCTCTGTATTTGGTGGGACCAATACCATGGAACCTGTACCTAACGCAATGATTAGTTTGAAGCAAGCATGGGCTGAAAAACGTCCAGAATATGCGACCAAACATGAAACCGTAATATCCCATCATAACAACGCTCGGTCACACGATTCAACACCTGTTAAAAAGTATTTAGAATGAAGTTGTTGGGAAGTTTTTCCTCACCCGGTTTATAGTCCAGACTGTGCCCCGCCCGGCATTGACTTTATTTGTGGTTTCAAAAGATAATCTACTCCTGTAGATATCACAACATCGTTTCTAAACAAATGTCAAACACCTAGGAAATTTCTGCATAATGATCTTGGATATATTAACATGAGGTTAAAATGTTTTTAATCTATTTTTGCACAATTAAATTAACGAATAGTTACAGCAATCGAATAGTTCCAGTTTTCGAAACATAATGATTTTATTGAGGCAACAAAAATTAATTGCTTAGTTAAGAGTTCAGCAGTTAAAACTATAAGTAATTGAAATGTTCCAATTTCCGGGAACCTTAGTTTTTTCCTTTATAATTTATTGAGGCAACAAAAATTAATTGCATAACAGATATTTAGCACTTTCAACAACTGTGATTTCCAATTATTTGACAATGTGACATTATTTTATAGATATTTAAAATCGACTTCATCAGCATTGTTTGCACGCGTTGTTGATCCCTTCAGGAATTTGATAGAGAAAATGTCTTCTATTGTCTCTTTGTTTAGGCAGCTTTTGAAGAAGTCGTGGTGCAGTAGTCGTTAATTAGCATTTAATTATGGAAGATATAAGTTTAGTATTTTGAAATAATATAAAATTCTTAGCATATTTAAAGTAGTACGAATTACATGTTTATCTAATAAAAACAATAAGTTTCTCATAAAATTCACGTATCTGTCGGCTTTTGAAATTAAGTTAACCCATGTGTTATAAAGGTCCAGTGTTTAATAAAATACACAAACCCGGTATTTGTGTACAAAATTAAGAGGACTGATTGTCTATCAGACTTCAGAAGAAATTGGAAAAAAAGTGAATTTCGTCATTAAGCATTATTTTTTGAGGAAAAAAAACATCAGTCAAACCCAGGCTAAGCTTGATAAATGCTATAGGAACTCTGCATCATCCATTTTAATGGTAAAAAAGTGGTTTAAATAGACGTCCAGTTATACCCGAAACAATTAAAAAAATTCACGATATGGTGTTGGTCGATCGGATATCGAAAGTGCGAGAGATCGTATAAGTGAGAGAGATGGATCAGTGTTTTCAATTTTGAATGATCACTTGGGTATGAGAAAGCTTTCCGCAGTATGGGTGCCGCGTTTGCTCACAATTGTGTGCAGTTTCCACGGCAAAAATCTACGAATTAGGCTACGAAATGCTCCTCGATCCTCCCTATTCTCCGGATTTAGCCCAGAGTGACTATTTCTTGTTACCAAACCAGACGATGAAATCATCTCACAAACAAATACCTATTTTGATGACCTCGACAAATCTTATTTTTAGAAGCGATTAAACAATTGGAGAAACATTTGACAAAGACTAAATAACATGATTTTTTATTCAAAAATCTGTGTTTCATTGAAAATGCCATATTGATCAGTTCCTGGATCGTATATTTTGAAAATGGCATATATGATCAGTTTCAATTGTGAAACCATTAATTGTTCTTACAGAGCTTTAATTTCGAAGACAAAAACAATAAATAAATTTTAAAACATAAAATTTATGTGTGTGAAGTAAAAAAAAGCAATTTCACAATTTCTCTGCATTTGAAGCCATTAACACATATTCCCACTAACTATCCTTCCTCCCTCTACACTTGTATGGCTTTAAATCTTCTGCTTTCTTATTTTTTTTTTCAGATCATAGAGGGACACAGAGCAGCAATAAACCCTTTTAATTTTGTAGGCGATAAAATAATAAATAAAGAAAGAAAAATTAAAGAAATGAAATGAAAGCAAACATAATGTGGTGGTCAATGGAGAGAAACACAGAGATTCTGTGCAACAATGTTACAAGATTTAAGTTGAATTGTGGCTGTTATTGGCCATTGGAATTGGGATGGATTGAATTGGAGATGGTTTTGCTTATTGCTCGTGAAAGTAATGATTGTAGTGATGGCGATGGTGGTGTTTTTTTTTTTCTTTTTTGGATAGATGGTTGTTGGGTCGGTTTGGGTTGTCTGTCTGTCTCTCTATATGTCTATCTGTATGTATGTTTGTTGGTTGGTTCATTTGTTACAGTGCAAAACGCGCAAATGTTAATAAATCTTATTTTTATCATTCGGCTATAAATACTGAAATTTTTAGCCATTGCCAATTTATGACCATTATTTATGTACCACAAGGTACCAATAGTTCAACCAACAACACACAGAAAAAAAAACATTAAATAAAATATTTATATGGCTAAAAATACAAAAAATAAAATATATACTCGTATTAAACACGAATTATTTCAGTTTTGTACACATTCGACTACAATACTCACTTGTACAACAGCATTTTATTAACGATTATTGTTTAATATTATTGTGAGAAAAATGAATTAAAATTGTGTGCTATACTTGCAGCTACGAATATGTTGGATGCTATAAATATTTAATGAAGTTTAATTGCAACAATGACTGCAGAATGACATCATAAGGAAATTTCACATGAAATGATTTAGGCCAAAATAATAGGAATATCTTGTCAACTAATTGTTATGTGTTCTAAGGAATAGTGTACCACTCCAACAAAAATATATGATTTTTTCAGAGCAATTAGCTCAGTAATTTTCAGAATCGATTAGTTTTAAGATCACTCTTATAACATCCAAACTGTAAGCTGAACTATGAACTTTCTTATATATTACATTTTTTTCCTCCTAAATCAACTTCTAAAAACAGACAATTACAAATCTATAGTTAAAGTAAAACACGATTGTAGTTGTTTAAAGATTTGTCTTGAAGTAAAAGAAAACATTCAAAATAGTTACAAGTGCTGGTATGAATAAATGAAAAATCACTTTATAACATTGATAAACACCTCAAAATATAAATGAGCGAATATAAATAAATAAAAATTGTTCTTACAAGAACTACAACAAACCATAAAGTAAAAATAACTAGCAAGTTAAGTCCCAGCAAAAGTTTTCAAAGAATACAATTTTAATGTAACCCAGTTGAGATCAACTAGCCATCGTCTGCATTACTCTGGGTTAGAGATGTTTTAGTGATCCTCAAATTGTTGGCCTTTATTTTTTTGAAATATGTGATCACTCATAAATTAAAGGACCTAGAACAAAAATAATGGAAATCGAAAATAATGAAAATCGTGATCACAGACATATTTTCCATCAAAATTCGATTTTCATGAAGAAAATTCAAAAATATCTAAAATTGCTTATAATTCGTAAACTAAAGGAGCTACACCGAAAATAAAGAAAATCTGTGATCACTCATATTTCCCACCAAAATTTGATTTTTATAACGAAAATTTCAAAATATCTAAAATTGCGTATAATTCGTAAACTAAAGGCCCTAGAGCGAAAATAAAGAAAATCTGTGATCACTCATATTTCCCACCAAAATTTGATTTTTATAACGAAAATTCAAAAATATCTAAAATTGCTTATAACTCGTAAACTAAAGGACCTACAGCGAAAATAAAGAAAATCTGTGATCACTCATATTTTCCATTAAAATTCTATTTTCATGAAGAAAATTCAAAAATATCTAAAATTGCTTATAATTCGTAAACTAAAGGACCTACAGCGAAAATAATGGAAGTCTGTGATCACTCATATTTGCCACCAAAATTCGATTTTTATAACGAAAATTTCAGAATATCTAAAATTGCTTATAATTCGTAAACTAAAGGACCTACAACGAAAATAATGGTAATCTGTGATCACTGATATTTCCCACCAAAATTTGATTTTTATAACGAAAATTCCAAAATATCTAAAATTGCTTTTAATTCGTAAACTAAAGGATCTACAGCGAAAATAATGGAAATCTGTGATCACTCATATTTCCCACCAAAATTAGATTTTTATAACGAAAATTCCAAAATATCTAAAATTGCTTATAATTCGTAAACTAAAGGACCTAGAGCGAAAATAATGGAAATCTGTGATCACTCATATTTCCCATCAAAAATTGATTTTTATATCGAAAATTTCCAAATATCTAAAACTGCTTATAATTTGTAAACTAAAGGACCTACAGCGAAAATAATGGAAATCTGTGATCACTCTATTTCCTACCAAAATTTGATTTTTGTAACGAAAATTTCAAAATATCTAAAATTGCTTATAATTCGTAAACTAAAGGACCTACAGCGAAAATAAAGAAAATCTGTGATCACATATTTCCCACCAAAAATTCATTTTTATAACAAAAATTTCAAAATATCTAAAATTGCTTATAATTCGTAAACTAAAGGGTCTAGAGCGAAAATATAGAAAATCTGTGATCACTCATATTTCCCACCAAAAAAATTGCTTATAATTCGTAAACTAAAGGACCTACAGCGAAAATAATAGAAATCTGTGATCACTCATATTTCCCCTCAAAATTTGATTTTTATAACGAAAAATCCAAAATATCTAAAATTGCTTATAATTCGTAAACTAAAAGGCCTAGAGCGAAAATAAAGAAAATCTGTGATCACTCGTATTTCCCACCAAAAAGTGATATTCATGAAGAAAATTCCAAAATATCTAAAATTGCTTATAATTCGTAAACTAAAGGACCTACAGCGAAGATAATGGAAATCTGTGATCACTCATAATTCGCAAATAATGGAAATCTGTGATCATTCATATTTTCCATCAAAATTCGATTTTCATGAAGAAAATTAAAAAATATCTATAATTGCTTATAATTCATGAACTAAAGGACCTACAGCGAAAATAAAGAAAATCTGTGATCACTTATATTTACCACCAAAATTTTATTTATAACGAAAATTCTAAAATATCTAAAATTGCTTATAATTCGTAAACTAAAGGGCCTAGAGCGAAAATAAAGAAATCTGTGATCACTCATATTTCCCACCAAAATTTGATTTTTATAACGAAAATTCCAAAATATCTAAAATTGCGTATAATTCGTAAACTAAAGGCCCTAGAACGAAAATAAAGAAAATCTGTGATCACTCATATTTCCCACCAAAATTCGATTTTTATAACGAAAATTTCAAAATATCTAAAATTGCTTATAATTCGTAAACTAAAGGACCTAGAGCGAAAATAATGGAAATCTGTGATCACTCATATTTCCCACCAAAACTTGATTTTTATAACGAAAATTGCAAAATATCTAAAATTGCTTATAATTCGTAAACTAAAGGGCCTCGAGCGAAAATAAAGAAAATCTGTGATCACTCATATTTCCCACCAAAATTTGATTTTTATAACGAAAATTTCCAAATATCTAAAATTGCGTATAATTCGTAAACTAAAGGACCTACAGCGAAAATAATGGAAATCTGTGATCACTCATATTTCCCACCAAAATTTGATTTTTATAACGAAAATTTCAAAATATCTAAAATTGCGTATAATTCGTAAACTAAAGGACCTACAGCGAAAATAATGGAAATCTGTGATCACTCATATTTCCCACCTAAATTAGATTTTTGTAACGAAAATTCCAAAATATCTAAAAGTAATTCGTAATCTAAAGGGCCTACAGCGAAAATAATGGAAATCTGTGATCACCCATATTTCCCACCAAAATTGGATTTTTATAACGAAAATTCCAAAATATCTAAAATTGCATAAAATTCGTAAACTAAAGGGCCTAGAGCGAAAATAAAGAAAATCTCTGATCACTCATATTTCCCACCAAAATTTGATTTTTGTAACGAAAATTTCAAAATATCTAAAATTGCGTATAATACGTAAACTAAAGGACCTACAGCGAAAATAATGGAAATCTGTGATCACTCATATTTCCCACCAAAATTAGATTTTTATAACGAAAATTTCAAAATATCTAAATTGCTTATAATTCGTAAACAAAAGGACCTATAGCGAAAATAATGGAAATCTGTGATCACTCATATTTCCCACCAAAATTGGATTTTTATAACGAAAATTCTAAAATATCTAAAATTGCATATAATTCGTAAACTAAAGGCCCTAGAGCGAAAATAAAGAAAATCTGTGATCACTCATATTTCCCACCAAAATTTGATTTTTATAACGAAAATTTCAAAATATCTAAAAGTCCTTATAATTCGTAAACTAAAGGGTCTAGAGCGAAAATAAAGAAAATCTCTGATCACTCATATTTCCCACCAAAATTTGATTTCTGTAACGAAAATTTCAAAATATCTAAAATTGCGTATAATTCGTAAACTAAAGGACCGACAGCGAAAATAAAGAAAATCTGAGATCACTCGTATTTCCCACCAAAATTTTATTTTAGTAATGAAAATTCTAAAATTTCTTATAATTCGTAAACTGAAGGACCTACAGCAAAAATAATGGAAATCTGTGATCACTCGTATTTCCCACCAAAATTTGATTTTTATAACTAAAATTGCGTATAATTCGTAAACTAAAGGACCTACAGCGAAAATAAAGAAAATCTGTGATCACTCATATCTCGCACCAAAATTAGATTTTTATAACGAAAATTCCAAAATATCTAAAATTGCTTATAACTCGTAAACTAAAGGACCTACAGCGAAAATAAAGAAAATCTGTGATCACTCATATTTCCCACCAAAATTTGATTTTTGTAACAAATATTTCAAAATATCTAAAATTGCGTATAATTCGTAAACTAAAGGCCCTAGAGCTAAAATAATGGTAATCTGTGATCACCCATATTTAACACCAAAATTGGATTTTTATAACGAAAATTCCAAAATATCTAAAATTGCGTATAATTCGTAAACTAAAGGACCTACAGCGAAAATAATGGAAATCTGTGATCACTCATATTTCCCATCAAAAATTTATTTTTATATCGAAAATTTCCAAATAACTAAAATTGCTTATAAGTCGTAAACTAAAGCCTAGAGCGAAAATAATGGAAATCTGTGATCACTGTGATAACGAAAATTACAAAATATCTAGAATTGCTTATATTTCGTAAACTAAAGAAAATCTGTGATCAATCATATTTCCCACCAAAATGTGATTTTTATAACGAAAATTTCAAAATATCTAAAATTGCTTATAATTGGTAAACTAAAGGCCCTAGAACGAAAATAAAGAAAATCTGTGATCACTCATATTTCCCACCAAAATTTTATATTTATAACGAAAATTCTAAAATATCTAAAATTGCTTATAACTCGTAAACTAAAGAACCTACAGCGAAAATAATGGAAATCTGTGATCACTCATATTTCCCACCAAAATTCGATTTTTATAACGAAAATTTCAAAATATATAAAATTGCGTATAATTCGTAAACTAAAGGCCCTAGAGCGAAAATAAAGAAAATCTGTGATCACTCGTATCTCGCACCAAAATTAGATTTTTATAACGAAAATTCCAAAATATCTAAAATTGCGTATAATTCGTAAACTAAAGGACCTACAGCGAAAATAAAGAAAATCTGTGATCACTCATATTTCCCACCAAAATTTTATTTTTAGGACGAAAATTACAAAATATCTAAAATTGCTTATAATTCATAAACTAAAGGGCCTAGAGCGAAAATAATGGAAATCTGTGATCACTGATATTTCCCATCAAAATTTGATTTTTATAACGAAAATTCTAAAATATATAAAATTGCTTATAATTCGTAAACTATAGGACCTGCAGCGAAAATAAAGAAAATCTCTGATCACTCATATCTCGCACCAAAATTTTATATTTATAACGAAAATTTCAAAATATCTAAAATTGCTTATAATTCGTAAACTAAAGGACCTACAGCGAAAATAATGGAAATCTGTGATCACTCATATTTCCCACCAAAATTTGATTTTTATAACGAAAATTTCAAAATATCTAAAATTGCTTATAATTCGTAAACTAAAGGATCTACAGCGAAAATAAAGAAAATCTGTGATCACTCATATTTCCCACCAAAATTTGATTTTTATAACGAAAATTTCAAAATATCTAAAATTGCGTATAATTCGTAAACTAAAGGCCCTAGAGCGAAAATAAAGAAAATCTGTGATCACTCGTATCTCGCACCAAAATTAGATTTTTATAACGAAAATTCCAAAATATCTAAAATTGCGTATAATTCGTAAACTAAAGGACCTACAGCGAAAATAAAGAAAATCTGTGATCACTCATATCTCGCACCAAAATTAGATTTTTATAACGAAAATTCCAAAATATCTAAAATTGCTTATAACTCGTAAACTAAAGGACCTACAGCGAAAATAAAGAAAATCTGTGATCACTCATATTTCCCACCAAAATTTGATTTTTGTAACAAATATTTCAAAATATCTAAAATTGCGTATAATTCGTAAACTAAAGGCCCTAGAGCTAAAATAATGGTAATCTGTGATCACCCATATTTAACACCAAAATTGGATTTTTATAACGAAAATTCCAAAATATCTAAAATTGCGTATAATTCGTAAACTAAAGGACCTACAGCGAAAATAATGGAAATCTGTGATCACTCATATTTCCCATCAAAAATTTATTTTTATATCGAAAATTTCCAAATAACTAAAATTGCTTATAAGTCGTAAACTAAAGCCTAGAGCGAAAATAATGGAAATCTGTGATCACTGTGATAACGAAAATTACAAAATATCTAGAATTGCTTATATTTCGTAAACTAAAGAAAATCTGTGATCAATCATATTTCCCACCAAAATGTGATTTTTATAACGAAAATTTCAAAATATCTAAAATTGCTTATAATTGGTAAACTAAAGGCCCTAGAACGAAAATAAAGAAAATCTGTGATCACTCATATTTCCCACCAAAATTTTATATTTATAACGAAAATTCTAAAATATCTAAAATTGCTTATAACTCGTAAACTAAAGAACCTACAGCGAAAATAATGGAAATCTGTGATCACTCATATTTCCCACCAAAATTCGATTTTTATAACGAAAATTTCAAAATATATAAAATTGCTTATAATTCGTAAACTAAAGAACCTACAGCGAAAATAAAGAAAATCTCTGATCAATCATATTTCCCACCAAAATGTGATTTTTATAACGAAAATTTCAAAATATCTAAAATTGCTTATAATTGGTAAACTAAAGGCCCTAGAACGAAAATAAAGAAAATCTGTGATCACTCATATTTCCCACCAAAATTTGATTTTTATAACGAAAATTCTAAAATATCTAAAATTGCTTATAATTCGTAAACTAAAGGACCTACAGCGAAAATAATGGAAATCTGTGATCACTCATATTTCCCACCAAAATTTGATTTTTATAACGAAAATTCTAAAATATCTAAAATTGCTTATAATTCGTAAACTAAAGGACCTAGAGGGAAAATAATGGAAATCTGTGATCACTCATATTTCCCACCAAAATTTGATTTTTATAACGAAAATTTCAAAATATCTAAAATTGCTTATAAAGGACCTACACCAGTAATGGAAATCTGTGATCACTCATATTTCCCATTAAAATTCGATTTCCATGAAGAAAATTCAAAAATATCTAAAATTGCTTATAATTTGTAAACTAAAGGGCCTAGAGCGAAAATAAAGAAAATCTGTGATCACTCATATTTCCCACCAAAATTTGATTTTTATAACGAAAATTTCAAAATATCTAAAATTACTTATAATTCGTAAACTAAAGGACCTACAGCGAAAATAATAGAAATCTGTGATCACGTATATTTTCCATTAAAATTCGATTTTCATGAAGAATATTCAAAAATATCCAAACTTGTTTATAATTCGTAATTACTAATTCGAAAATATTTCCCACCAAAATTTCCAAAATATCTAAAATTGCTTATAACTCGTAAACTAAAGGATCTACAGCGAAAATAAAGAAAATCTGTGATCACTCATATTTCCCATCAAAAATTTATTTTTATATCGAAAATTTCAAAATATCTAAAATTGCTTATAATTCGTAAACAACGGAAATCTGTGATCACTCATATTTCCCACCATAACTTGATTTTTATAACGAAAATTTCAAAAAATATTTAAAATTATATTTTCCATTAAAATTCGAATTTCATGAAAAAAATTCAAAAATAAATAATGGAAATCTGTGATCATTCATATTTCCCACCAAAATTTGATTTTTATTACGAAAATTCCAAAATTTGATTTTAATGACAAAATATCTAAAATTGCTTATAAGTCGTAAACTAAAGGGCCTAGAGCGAAAATAATGGAAATCTGTGATCACTCATATTTCCCACCAAAATTTGATTTTTATAACAAAAATTTCAAAATATCTAAAAGTGCTTATAATTCGTAAACTAAAGGACCTACACCGAAAATAAAGAAAATCTGTGATCACCAGGGAAACCAAAATATGCAAATGCATGTTTTTTTTGGTGAGTCTAATGAGCACATGGATAAGATATTTACACGTTTCAGAACTATTTAAGAATTTTGGCATCGATTTGTTAGTGCATATTTTTGCATATTTTACCCTTAAATACATATTTTTGCATATATTTGTTTTAAGAGCATATTTATGTCATATTTTGCGTTTTTAGAGCATATTTTACTGTTTAATAGCATATTTTGAGTTTATCAAAAACAAATTTTGTTTTACTTATTTTTCGCTGTTGTGTTACAGGTTTTTACTTCCTTTGTTTAAAATTCAAAATTGAAAAATAGATGGCTTTTCACCAAAAAAAAAATTTAAATAACAGACATTTTTTTAAAATTTAAAACCAATTCGAAAAATTTTTTTATCCAAAAAATTAAAAAACTGAAAAAAAAATTTTGTTCACCTAAAAATATTAAAATTTTTTTATTTTGAAGTACAATTAGGTGAAGGGTATATAAGATTCGGCACAGCCGAATATAGCTCTCTTACTTGTTTTAATATAAAATAAGCACTATTTTAATAATAGCTCCATCTAAATATCAAATTTTAGTTCTAATTCAAACTTAACCGTTCTAAGTGTTAAAGAAATATTGTCTTTTAAATTTGCTCCTGTAACATCAGTTGATGTCGAAAGAACAATTTCTATATTTAAAAATGTTTTCAGATCCAATAGACAACGATTTTTATTTGAAAATTTAGTAAATTTTTTTTGGTTAAAAATTATGTAAAAGTTTGTTTTTTTAAGAGCATATTTTTTAAATTTTAAGAGCATATTTTAAAGTTTTTACTGCATATTTAAAGCGCCTAAAACGCTTTTTTTAGAGCATATTTCCGGTTTCCCTGGTGATCACTCATATTTTCCATTAAAATTCGAATTTCATGAAAAAAATTCAAAAATATCTAAAATTGCTTATAATTCGTAAACTAAAGGACCTACAGCAAAAATAATGGAAATCTGTGATCACTCATATTTCCCACCAAAATTTGATTTTTATAACAAAAATTTCAAAATATCTAAAAGTGCTTATAATTCGTAAACTAAAGGACCTACACCGAAAATAAAGAAAATCTGTGATCACTCATATTTCCCACCAAAATTTGATTTTTGTAACGAAAATTTCAAAATATCTAAAATTGCGTATAATTCGTAAACTAAAGGACCTACAGCGAAAATAATGGAAATCTGTGATCACTCATATTTCCCACCAAAATTTGATTTTTGTAACGAAAATTTAAAAATATCTAAAAGTGCTTATAACTCGTAAACTAAAGGACCTACAGCGAAAATAAAGAAAATCTGTGATCACTCATATCTCCCTCCAAAATTAGATTTTTATAACGAAAATTTCAAAATATCTAAAATTGCTTATAAAGGACCTACAGCAGTAATGGAAATCTGTGATCACTAATATTTCCCAACAAAATTTGATTTTTGTATCAAAATATCTAAAATTGCTTATAATTCGTAAACTAAAGGACCTCAGCAGAATAAGGAAAATCTGTGATCACTCATATTACCCACCAAAATTTGATTTTTATAACGAATATTCCAAAATATCTAAAATTGCTTATAATTCGTAAACTAAAGGACTTACAGCGAAAATAATGGAAATCTGTGATCACTCATATTACCCACCAAAATTTGAGTTTTATGACGAAAATTCTAAAATATCTAAAAGTGCTTATAATTCGAAAACTAAAGGACCTACAGCGAAAATAAAGAAAATCTGTGATCACTTTCCCACCAAAATTTGATTTTTATAACGAAAATTTTATTTTTATAACGAAAATTTTATTTTTATAACGAAAATTTCAAAATATCTAAAATTGCTTATAATTCATAAACTAAAGGGCCTAGAGCAAAAATAAGGAAAATCTGTGATCACTCATATTGTCCATCAAAATTCGATTTTCATGAAGAAAATTCAAAAATATCTAAAATTGCTTATAATTCGTAAACTGAAGTGCCTAGAGATGGGTTGTCATGATGCAATATTATGGATTTTTTTCTGCCAATGCTCGTTTCAAACGAATCAGTTGCATTCAGTACAGATTCCCTGTGATGGACTAGTCCAATTTCATAATAGATAGACTAAGCGCCATGGATATTTGGCTTTGGTGTCGATTCGGCTGGTTGGCCGGGCTGCACAGACGATTAAAACATTTGCAAGTGCATACTTTTGAATCCTTAGTATTAGAATAAAACAGTTGTTGGGTATACGTGCAATTCGTATCTAAGACAATAAATCAGACAATTTTCTAAATACATACTCCGTGTGTTTGGGGCTGTTTTGTAAATGTTTTTTTCCTCTCTTTACAATCAAGAAATTATAAACAGAGTTTAAAGTCAAAGAAAAATCGGATTAGGAATAAAATTTAATTTATCCTGTCCCGGGGTACAGCTGGTGAAGATCACGGCCACGAGCACTTATAGAAAGGGTTCAAGGCTAGTGGGAAATTGGATGAAGAGCTCATGTCTTCGAAACGAGTTTCTTACAACAAAGCACCAACGACAAGGACGAGCTAGGTTTGGAGATGATAAGCCTTCAACCTCAAAGAATATCAGAAAGTCGACAAGCCTAGATTGCTTTCAGGCAGATGTCATAGATTGAAATGATCTGGATGGGAGATTTAGTACAAACCTATAAAGAGGATCAACAAGATCTACACAAAGCAATAGATTTTATATAGATTGTGTGATATCCTCTTGACACAACGATTTACTAGTTTTGTTATTTCTATGGTCCACTCGGCGAAACTCAATGTGTTCAATATGAATCGAGTTATTAGTAGATTAGAGCCATAGGTTTTAGCATCCACAGATGCTAATGAATCCAAACCAAGTCAGGAAGGAAAAAACCACTACTGTAGATCCACAAATGGATCAAATATATTCTGTGATGTAGGCTCCCGTGTCTAATGAATATGAGATAATGAGAGCTATTGTATTTCAGGTTAAGGAATGATATTTAATGATATTTAATAATTTCCTGCATAGAATAATCGGGAGAGAGATTCATTAAAACTTGAGACCTAGTTTCTCTATTCTGTAAACCAACATGAATATAGTAATTTCTTCTGCAATACTCCTGGATAGACGGGATAGTATAGGCCTTAATCACCACTATATTTCTCCAAATTGTACAAAATCTACCCCACATATAAACTCTTCCCAAGTTTAGCTAACCCTGTCAAGAAAATATAACAAAACATGGCAACATGATGCAGTTGGTCTAACCATAATGAAGATCGTTCACAACATAAGTTATGTTGTAGTGGATGTATTTATATGAGATTTTTCACTTTGATTTCGTTTAAGTTTAAGCCTTTTTCTTCAACTACTCTTCTTCAAACAACTTGCACATCTTCTTCCAAGCAAAAGAAAAACAAAAAATTAAGCGACTCCTTTGTAAAATAAGTTCCATAAACAGATTTGTTTGCTGTGAGTCTCAATTTCTCTAGAGCTGTTGCTCTGTTGCACTGGGTTATTAGAAACGCCTACAATATTTGTTGGTTGGTAATAACGATTTTTCCATTAAATTAATAAATTAATAGTTACGAGTACCACAACAGGCAATGAATGTGCTGGCTGGCACATACAAACAACAATCTTTGCCAGTAAATGATGTCAAATTTTCATACATTTTGGGGTGATTATGAACCAGAAATTATTATTAATAAAATGGGAGGAGTAGGAGAGAGAGATTGAGATGAGAGTTGTACATTTTTAGTGATAGTGGTGGTAGTGGAAAGGGTTGTGGTTGCCATAAGGCCCCATTCAAAATGTTGTTTATAAAAATAACACCTAATTTTGCCATGTTGCAGCTCTTTGGTTTTTTGAAATCAGAAATCAGATTTCAAAATCATTATTTGTGCAAACGAAAAGCAAAACACAGGGAAAAAAATCAGTTTCCTTGAAACTAAAGAAAAAAAAAACGTTAAACAATTTGAATTGAAAAACATCCAGATTTATCATACCTCAGAAAAACTTAATCGTATTTTTGTCTTTAGTCAACTACTCTAGTGCAAACAACCTGATGTTTGCAAATGTGCACAGTGAGACTTTTCAACACACTCACTTTTGCCAACCAAGTCAAACACATTCATACTTCCGTATGTAAGACACAATTTAGGAAATACTCGTAGTCGTAATAAGGGATCTATGTACTCGTATCTCTACGTGATGACAGATTGTATGTGCTTGAGCGCTAATTAGTTTTGGGTTGTTGAAAATTCACGGGAACTCACTAGTTGTGGGGTCCACTTCAACTTCCAATTCCATCTACCATCACCTACTCATAGCTTCACATTTTGTTTTGTTTTTGCTGTTCTTGTTGTCGCTGTCAACATTTGTTTGGGGTGCACAGAATTCTAAGTTGGTTTGGAGCCTTGAGTGAAAAAGAGAGTGTTTGTGTGTTACCTTGTGTATGGGTAAATGTGCCGGTATGAGTTTCGTTTCTGCATTATTACAAAATCATTAATTCGTGACAATTGTCGCGTGCATTTTGTGCATGATTCCAAAATTAAATACTATGGAAAATTGGAAATCTGCCATTAAATGTGATACGAGATGAGCTAGTGCTCATTGAAAATGATATTAATCCTTTTTAATGTTCTGTGTACTCTATCCTAGAAGAAGGTGTTGTGTGTTTATAATGATTTTTGAAATGTTTAGAGGGTTTTTTTAGAATCCTATCAGTTAAACAATATTTTAGATTCCGCGCCAATCATCTTTTGAGGCCAAGAACGAATCAAGCTAATTTCGGATATTCTGTTCTGAACTGAAGTGTATCCCAGAGATAACGTTCTGCATCGATCGAAACAAATAGTAGTCGAACGGGACAAGGTCTGGACTATAGGGCGGGTGAGACAAAACTTCCCAACCTCTTCTTTCTAAATAGTTTTTAACAGGTATTGCAAAATGTGGCCGAGCGTTGACATGATGGAATATTACGGTTTCATGTCTGGCCGCATATTCTGAGCGTTTTTCGGTCAATGCTGGCTTCAAATGAATCAGTTGCATTCTGTACAGGTTACCTGTGATGGTTTGACTAGATTTCAGCAGCTCATAATAGGTAGGACCCTTTTGGTTTCACCAAATAGAGACCATTGTCTTAGCGCCATGGATATTTGACTTTGGTATCGATTCGGCTGGTTGGCCGGGCTTCACATACGATCTCTTACAGTTCTGGTTATCGGTACTCAAATCAATTGGACTGTTGATTGAATTCAAAATACTTCTACTGGCATACAATTTTGCACTGAATTGCTACTCCACATGAACGACTCTCTTCAAGCTATCTTTGATAAAAACAAAAGAGAATAGATCTTAAGAGTGTTCTCAATTTTAAATGACAAATAGATCTTACAAAAATTCGTTGATTGCATGAAATGAATCGGACGAAGTATGGTTCGACGTTTTGATTTGATTTTTTGGTGAAAAAGAAACTTTCGCGAAACTATCATAGATAAAAACAAAAGAGAACTGAGATCATATTGCAATTATTGGATACGAAATAGCTAATGAGAGTAAGAGGAAGGCGTAGAGTCCATCTGAAATGGTTTCAAATTGGATTATACACTGAAAGAAAAACGCTTCGTAACCCCAATGAAACTTTTACGTTAACCTGTTTGCGTTAATACAATGAAAAGTTTCGTTAATGATATGAAATTTTACGTTGTATTTACGAAAATTACGTTAATATTACGATTCAGGCAAAATGAGTATTTTTTTGGCATTTCATAGAGTCATTGATGCTACGAAACTTTTTACGTTAATATTACGTAAAACTTTAACGTGAGATTCAATGTGTAAATTGAATAACGAATGTGTCCCAAATTTATTTTTTTGAATAAAAAAGGTTTAATTGGCAAATCCTAATTGTTTTTGTGTAAATATAGTAATATTTGTATGATACAGCACCCCTTAAAAATTCAATGAAATATTTACGTAGCAATAATGAATTTTTTGTTTTCCATTTTTTTGGATTAAATATTGAAAAATAAAAAAAATAAATTATATAAAACAAAATTATATATAAAGGAATCGAATTAATGTAGTTTTTAATATTTAAATTGCTTAGTTCTTGTTATTTTGCTAATATAACAAATTGTCATTAATGAGACGAAAAACGCCAAAAATTATGTCATTTTACATTAATATTTTAAACAAGTTTTTTAACAATCACGTAATTATGACGAACGTTTAATGAAACCATGTCATTAAATTAATGAACTTGTAATCCATGCAACGTAATGTGTCATTGCATTTCTTTGCAAACAAATCATAACGGGACTTTATGCCAAACATATTTTTAATGAAAATTTGTAGTAAATACAATGATTTTATCATTAATTTAACGTAATGTGTCATTCAATAAAAAAAAAAATTAAGTATTTAATATAATAATAGTAAATACAACGATTCGGATATCAATACAACGTAAAGTTGCGTTGTATTGAACGTTTCTTAAAGAAATAACGGGACACAAGAGAATGTTGATGCTGATGGACACAAAGAAAAATAAAATAGAGTTGGAACATAATGTGGCACATTTAAAAAAATACAACAACAACATAAATTGCATCATCTTCTGTTTTTGAGAGTTTCTTTTTATTTAATTTTAGTTTATTTTAAACAGTCAACAAGTGAAGAGTTGTTGTGTTAATTGATTTATTTGTTGTTTATAAAAAGTTGAAATTGTTATCAAAATCTAATTTGGTAATAAATAATTTAAAGTGTTTTTTGTGCAAAAATGGATTGAGGAGGATTAATCGGTTAACCGATTAACGGTTAATCGATTGAATACCCTAGTCAACATTCATTGCGTATATGATAAAGTTTCTTAACATCAATGAAAACTGTCGTTATACTATTAATGCAAAATCGTTAAATTAATGATTTTTTTCATATTAGTATTGAAAGAGATTCATTAATTTAATGAAACCCTTTCATTATATTGACGAAATTGTATCATTGGTTTAATGATATTTGACATTGTAAACACGTATGGTGACGTTATTTATATATTCTATATTAATGACATTATTTCATTATATTTACGAAAATTTTGAGATTAATGAAACATTTTTCGTTAATGCAATGACACCGGTAATCGGACTGATTTCAAGAACAAAATCATTAATATAACGTAGAAAAACGTTGTATTTACGAAGGTTTTTCTTTCAGTGTACCCATAGATTTGATCGAATTTTCAAATATGAAGAAGGAAGAAGATACATTTTGACAACACTCAATTTGCCTACATTCCACTTGTGGAATAACTAAATTTAATTTATGATGATTAGGTTAAAGAGCCGCCCAAGAAGATTCGATATGATTCCGTTTTGAAATGAGATTTGTAAACCTGTCGCATTCCAGTACCCAATAAGATTACAAAGTGTGGTTGTACCTGAATGTCCTACCGTCAGTCTTACATGTTTCCATTTTGAGCCATCTATTGTCAACCTTCTGAAGAAAGTGTCTGAGGATTTCGCTGCTATTGCCTAATCGCCAACAACTTAGTCTGAAAGATATTAGATTTATCTGGAACAAGTAGTGATAACATTAATGAGAGGTCATGGAGTACTAATGGGATCTAAGGAAACAATAGTATTTTAAAAACCCCAAACTAACTGATACATACAGATCATTCTCATGTTTAGATGCACATATTTCCAGAAATATATTATTTCTTATATACCGAACTCTGTACAAATTGACACAAATGCTACGAACAGAAATACACGTCAATGAAACACCTTGATTCAGGATTACAAGATCCATAAATCCTAAGACTTTATAGGGAAAAGTTTCGGTAGTTTTTATATCCTTAAGAAAATCTCAATTTGCCTTAGAGCCTCCGATTTAAATCAATTTAATGAAAAGGGCTTCCGAACATTCCACATTTTTTTGAGAACGACGTTGGTCAGGCCATCGCCTTCAAAGGAGATCGCTATAGGTCGGTACTTTTTGGCCTGAATTGGTTTATATGGAGACCAATGGCATGTGGTTTCAACAGGACAGCACAACGTGCAACACAGCTCATGACACATTGAACATTCTACAAGCGATTTGAGGGCATGGTCATCTCACCTGGAGCAAATGTGAACTAGCTAATGCGCTTTGATCCCTGTTAGGTTTGTCGAAGTCCGGTCAGGCCACATTGATCTTCATGACGAGCTTATCGACTTCGATGACGGCCTTATCGACCTCGACTGAAGGTCCCCGAACACTTCCTCAGGGAGACTCGGAACACTTCCTAGGAAGTGTTTGGAGGAAGCCGAGCCTGGATCCGAAGTCATTGTTAAAAAACCCGAACGACCCCCGGTCAGAGTTTTTAAAATAATTAAATAAAAACTCCAAAATAAAACGCACACCCATGGTTTTCTTTCATTTTTTTTTAAAAAAAAAAAAATACAACAAAGTGTTTGTGTAATAAATAAAATTCCCAATTTTATTAGTGCTACATTCAACACTGTTGTTGAACCATCTTTGTTAACTATTAAACAAAATTAAAACAAAGAACAAATTTCCAAAATAAGAGTTGGAATTTGATTAAGGCTTTCTTTTGTGTTTTTTTTAAGTCGCAGGTCTATGCGAATAAGTCACAAACCAATACCATCAGTCAAATTCAGATGGTCCTTTAGATGGTATTACAAGGACAAACTATTTGATGGATTATATTATTCGAAATCATGATTTGGGATTTATGAAATACTTTTATAAAACTTTAGGTTTAAACACAATTATTTTTTTAAGGTTTTTGTGTAGTCGATCTTTACCAACCCTTTAACACACATTTCCAAGATTTTTGACTTTATTATAGAGAAAATAATTACTTCAAATAAATTAAATGTGAGTAAGTATTCGCATTGAGAATGTAAAATACTGATAAATTGCGATTTTTTGAAGAAATCATTTAAATATTCAATGACATATTAAGCGGTAATCTGTTTTTTGCAAGACTCTTTTGTTTTTTAACGCTCTAGTTAATATCTTTTTTTATTTTAGTTTTATATAACTGGTTAGAAGAAAACTAAACAAATAGAGTAGTTTAAATTTTTTATGTTGACAAATTTTGATTTTACATTTTATTTCATTAGGAAGTTTATTTTAATATTCAATAGAGCGTTGTCTACTGGCTAATCGTTGGTAAATGCTTGAAATTTCTTAAAGAAACTACATAGTGAAAAAACTTCCAAATAAACGGGAAGGGTAAGGAAATTTACATTAGTATCAGTAGAAATGAATATCACATTTGTAATTCGCCTGATTAAAATATTAAAACTCATTGTGCAAGCACAAAGAGTTGATAATTTTTCCCAAGGATCTTCTAAAGATCCTACAAACTTTACCAATTCCTCAAGTTCCATTACAATTGCAGTCAGTAACATCGCAAGTACTTATGTTCTTATATGTAGTACGAGTGCAAAAGAGATAATCACATACAACTTGCATTCGTATTAACATGTTCGCGGGCATTTCCCGCCAAACGAGCTGCAAAGTTGTGACCTGCTATTTGTGCATTAAGATTTAAATCGCAAGAAAATAAGAAGAAAAAAAAAACAGTTTCAACGCCTTTCTTAGTTGCATATGCAGACAGACACACACACACTTACTTACACTATTCCCCCAAAGACACAAACTTCGATTATTATTAATGCCTTGAGAGTAGGGTTTTGCGTAAATTTGTTCTTAAAAACAAGGTGGTGTTGATGGAAAGTGGCGGAATATAAAAGTCACTATAAGATAGTTATAAAGGAAAGGAGATCACATGTTCATAGTAATAACTTTGGTTCAATTTGTGCAATTCTACAGGTTGAATTATATTGTTACGTTTTAACCTTTTCAAAACGCTGGTTTATTTCCTTTAAATAAACCGGATACTTTTGATTGCAAATAAAAGCTGTTTAGTAGTTTGAAAATTGTAACAACTCTTTATTTATTTAAAAATGTACAACAACAGAATTAAATAGTCAGTCAATGTTTTTTTTATACACGTTTATAAATTCTCAGAAATACAGACACTTTATAATGTACACGAATTCACTTGAAAAATACAGCACACTTTAAGGCACTCAGTTGATGTTTATTCGAATAGCGTCTCTGATAAACTCACTAACGACTGCAACCTCTGCCACTATTTATAACACTGTATTACCATCTAGAAAGCTCTATTTCTACAATGTTCTTTAACTGAATATTCGAATTTGAATATACGGTCGCAGCAAACAGCGTTGCCAACTTACGATCAATGGTCAACTGAATGCTTTTATTTAATAATGCCCACAGATATGTTACAGTTTGCTATTACAGCACTGTCATTTGAAAGCATTAGCTACTTTTAAATCAGCCCTTAAATCGTTATATTTGAATTCAAGTACAATTTCGTAATAATATTTTAAAGATCAAGAGTTCATCTAATGAATTTCCATCTCGTCCATCAATCAGAAATTTCTAAATGCGAGCCGCCACTGCATTTCTGGTTGTAATGTTTTTAATATTAATTATATTAGTTAATATATCATAATACAATAACCTAAATGGATTCAATTAAGTTTTTTTAATAAAGTCGCCTTTAAAAACCTAAACCTCTTTAACCATGACATTTGGATCTTCGCTCCGGAACGTCCAGAGTAAGACTCTCACACGGCCAAATAATACCAACTATCGCTGAAGCTGTATCAACCGAAAGTTTTTTCTCCATGGAAGAACTTTCGACCTGACCTGTTACAACAACAACAAAAGTTTATGAAGATCCCATCTACATATTTGTGCGTTGAACGTTTCTTTTCAGTAAATGCGGGTTTCATCTTCTTCTTCTATATATATAAAAATGAAATGGCCCATGTATGTAATGGCATCACGTGAGAACGGCTGGAGCGATTTGGCTGATTTTTCTTTTATTCGATTCGAAATTTTCAGGAGATGGTTTGTAAAGAAAAAAAAATCAAAAATTCCGGGTAAAACTCGGAATTTATTTTTTTGACTCCAGTCAACTGTAATTAAAAAGCGCCCTAAAGTATGCAGTATAAATTTATATATTTTATTTGCAAATAAATAAGAACAGGGTTGGAGAAACTTAATGAACTAACATTATTAAATAGCTACCGGGCGAAGCCGGGCGGGGCGGTCAACTAGTTTCAAAAATAAAAAAAAGGCTTTATTAGAAATAACAAATATTTCCAGTATTTATGGAACACGATATCATTCATCTGGCTGGCGCGGCTGCCTTCGCAGTAGTTTATCATGTCATTCCAATTTTCCAAGACTTTGTTGACTGTTTCTGATCCAGAAACGAATGGCTTGGACGATATTAGCCTTAAGGATGTGGATCGTTTCTTGATTATTCGTATATCAAAGGCACCTCAAAAGGCAAAGGCTAAAGGGGTAAAATCGCTGCTCCTTGGCGGCCAATTGACATTGCCAATACGGATGATAACATGATTACGAAATTATTGAGCAAAATATTGATTGTTTGATGATCTGTGTGACATGGTACGCCATCTCGCTTAAACCAAAGGTTATCCAAAAGTCCGTAATCATGGCTCTCTAGCGCTTGTCGTTGACTGAAATGGCGCTACCAGCTGTTGTATATTTTCGACCACAGTTCGACGGGAACAATGAGTGTTGTCCTGTAGACCAAGAACGAATCAAGACAATTTTGGATAGTCTGTTCTGAAGTGAAGCGTATCCCAGAAACATCGTTCTGCATCGATCGAAACAAATAGTAGTCGGACGGGGAAAGCTCTGGACTATAAGGCGGGTGAGGCAAAACTTCCAAAACACTTCTTTCTAAATAGTTTTTAACAGGTATTGAAATATGTGGCCTAGGTTTGTCATGATGGAATACGACGGTTTCATGTTTGGCCGCATATTCTGTGCGTTTTTCGGCCAATGTTCGCTTCAAACGAATCAGTTGCGTTCGTTCGTACAGTTCCTTGTAATGGTCTGTCCCGATTCCAGCAACTCATAATAGATAGGTACCTTTTGGTTCCATCAAATACAGATAATTACCTCAGCACCATGGATATTTGGATTTGGTGTCGATTCGGTTGGTTGACCGGGCTTCACATACGATCTCTTACGCTTCGGGTTATGGTAATGAATTTTTCATCGCAAGCAATGATTCATACGAAATTGTTTCTCAAGGTCTCCCAGATTCAATTCGTATGATAGCCAATTTCTCTGCTTTTGGACGAATCCTCCTGCTAGTAAAAGTTTTGAAATTGCTGATTGACTAGTTTACAATTATTTAGCTATCTCGTGTTGAGTTTGACAACAATCTTCATGGAGTAATGCCTCCAATTCTTGGTCTTCAAACTTTTTTGGCTGGCCTGGACGATCTTTGTCTTCCATGTCAAAATCACCACTTCTGAACCTCACAAACAATCTCTCGCACATTGAAACCAACGAAACACATTCACCATAAGCTTCGGTGAGCAAGTGACACTGAAGCACAGTGTCACTTTTTTCAAATTTAAGAAGTAAAGTTAAACTTCCCGTAAATGACGTGTTACGAAATTGTACTTGAATTCAAATATAACGATTTTAACACGGATGATTTAAAAGTAGCATAATGCTTTCAAATATCAGTGCTGTAATAGCAAACTGTAACATATCTGTGGGCATTATTAACATTGAATAAAAGCTTTCAGTTGACCATTGATCGTAAGTTGGCAACGCTGTTTGCTGTGACCGTATATTCGAACTCGAATATTCAGTTAAAGAACATTGTAGAAAGTACACCACAGATAGCAGTTAAAGTAAAATCTACAGTGCAGATGGCAGTGTTATAAATAGTGGCAGATGTTGCAGTCGTGAGTGAGTTTATCAGAGACGCTTTTCGAATAAACATCCACTGAGTGTGCTGTGTTTTTCAAGTGAATTCTTGAACATTATAAAGTGTGTCTGTATTTCTGCGAATTTATAAACGTGTATAAAAAACATTGAGTGACTATTTAATCCTGTTGTTGTACATTTGAATAAATAAAGAGTTGTTACAATTTTAAAACTACTAAACGGATTTTATTTGCAATCAAAAGTATCCGGTTTATTTAAAGGAAATAAACAAACGTTTTGGAAAGGTTAAAAAGTAACAGACGCTTTGTTGACACAAAAAAAAACTTTGTTGTTTACACTATAATGTTCGATAAATGACAGATGTGTACCCTTCAAAATGACATATAAGTTATTAAAAACACACTATAACACTTGATTTAAAAAGATATTTGTATTTGGACCACCCTGAATATTAATACCAAATATTTATTGTGTGTGTATTTGGAAGATACCTAGAAGAAATTGGAAATGTGGTTGTATAGTAAGATACATCATTATTTTACATTTCAATGACAAATTTTACTCGATCCTTTTGAATAAATTATCAAAACTTATAAGATTTCAAAACTTTAACAAGATTTTTATTCAATGCATTTTCTATAACTTTAAAAAAGGTAAGTCAGATTCAAGTACGTCCAGAAAGTTATTAATTTCAGGATTCTGGAATACCACGATAAGCTGATGAGACTTTAGTTTGAAAATAAATGGTTACGCAGCTTATTTCGGAATTACTCATTCACTTTAGTGTTTGCTAAAGCGAAGCTTTTTTCTCCACTTCCTTAACAATTGAACCACCTCAAACTAAAACCAATAAGCACGTACGTAGCCAAAGATTAATATGTTGCTCCGTTCGTCCATGCATTTACAAGCAAAACAAAATACACGCAATTGAAAATATTATTCACTATTTATTATGGACGTTCACTCACTCACTCACCTGACGAAATATGTACGAAATTCGTCAGCAGTAACGTAAAACTAAAAAACATGGCACATCAGGTTTTCCAACAGTCCGTTTTTTTAATAACTAACATTAGTTTGATTAAATGAAAAATAAAGTAAAAAAATCCTCCTCCTCTTTCTCCTTCTCAGCTGACTGAGTAGCTAAGAAGAGAACCTGTGTTCTGTGCGTGCTAAAGAACTGGCCACAATTGTAACACATCACATCACGTCCTTGTTGAAAAGCTAAACTAACAGGCAGGCTGACTGACTGACTGACTTACTAACTGACAGAGTGGCAGACAGAGCGTTTGATGGACTAAGAAAATGAGTGGTGAACTGAAATCCATGATTTGGGGCTGCATGTTGCACATGTTAATTTTTGGTGTTGAAAGTAAATAAAATAAAATGAAACAAAATAAAAACAGAGTTTAATAAGTCTTCCTAATAATGGCGACGAACTTAAACCAAAAAAAAAGAAACATTTACTGGTAAGTTTGTGTGTAAAGGAGGAATATAAGCAAGATTATGGTATTGATTCAGAGTTGGACAACTAAAGGGCCTTAAGGGAATCTCATTCCATAAAATAAGCAGAAACATTTTTATCATTTTTTTGCTTCTCCACCAAAAAAAAAAAATGCCAACAAAATGTAATGAACATCTTTAAAGCATAAAATACTATTAATGCCAACCATCTATCCATCCGTCCCCATCCATCCATCCATCGATCTGCAACAATATTTGCCACATATAGCAAGGAGTGTATGTGTGTGGATTCGTGTATTTGAGTACCAGCGTGGAAAGAAGAACAACACAAAAGCGTTTGTCGATTATTGAAAACAACACGTTCATCCACTTCACGTATTGAGGGCGTAGACTTTATAACGAGGCTTTTCTGTTTGGGTACGGATGGATTGATGGTTGGTTGCTGAGGATGAATTGCCTGGTATTTAGTTGTACTTAGTGGTGGTGGTGGAGATACTTGAGTATCCCCACAATCCAAACTACTATCCACCATCATAACACCGCTCGTACAGCGTGTGTATTTGTGTGTAAGTGTGTGTGTGGAAGATGAGAATGCATCACCTCATAACACGTTTAAGTGTACCAAAGAGGACTACGTTGCATCGCCATGTACATACTACCAGTAAGTAGTAGTAACTACAAGTATGTTGGAGTGTTTTTTATTTAATTCTTTCTTTCTTTTTTTTACTTTATTATCGAAATGGTTGTTGTTTCTTAAAGATTTTGCACCTTTTTTATTGTATTTATATTGACGTTGCACTATTGTCTGTGAGTGCTGGTGCTGATGCTGATGCTGCTGCTCATGATGATGACGATGATGATGAAGACGATGGAGATGGCGATGGCGTATTGCATTGCACTTTGACGTTACAACACCATATTATTGCAATGATGTACAATTACAAAATAATCTCAAGATGTGCTTGTTGTCGATGAAGAGAAATGTTTTCTGAACAACTAACATTTTATTTAATGTTTAATTTATAATATTTATACCCTACACCACCATAGTGGGGAGGGTATTATGCGTTTGTGCAGATGTTTGTAACGCCCAAAAATATTAGTCTAACACCCACCTTAAAGTATACCGATCGACTTAGAATCACTTTCTGAGTCGATTAAACGATGTCCGTCCGTCCGTCCGTCCGTCCGTCTGGTTGGCTGGCTGGCTGGCTGGCTGTCCATGTAAACCTTGTGCGCAGAGTACAGGTCGCAATTTTAAAGATATTTCGATGAAATTTGGTACATATTATTTTTTCGGCTCAAGGACCAAGCCTATTGAAACTGGCTGAAATCGGTCCATTATTTCACCTAGCCCCCATACAAATGTCCCCTCGAAATTGGACTTTATCGGTCATAAATGTTTAATCTATCTATGTAACTACACAAATTTCGCTTCAAATAAGTTTTATATATACAAAATTCATGTCACCAAATTTTGTTACGATCGGTCCATAATTAGTCATAGCTCCCATATAGACCCGCTTCCGAAAATCACTTTAACGTGCATAAATCGCTTAAAAGTGTTGGTATACACACAAAATTCAACATACTTAACATTAATATAGACATAAATCACACCACCTAATTTTATGGTGATCGGTCCTTAATTGGTCATAGCTCCCATATAAGGCCCACTTCCGAAAATCACTCACGAATATAAATTATTGATATTTTAAAAGAAAAATATTTTTACTCATTTACTTGGTGTAGGGTATTATATGGTCGGGCTTGACCGACCATACTTTCTTACTTGTTTTATGATGCATTTCGATAATTCAACAATATTATTTGATTGTTCATACAATTTGTTAGTGTTAACTTGAAGGATCATTATGTTAGTTACTTTTCCACATTTCTGAGTTTGTCAATTTAATAATATCTTTTTATTATCATAATTGATACTTAAAATTTAACGAAATTCATTACACCCTTATAAATTGATCGATTTGAAAACGATCGATTTCCATCACATACCAGATAGGCTCGTTTCATTCACTCCACTCTTTATTTACATTTATTTACTCTCATTACATTTGGCGTCAGTAAAACATTCTCTCGATTAAATACGATCTTAATGGGGTACCGCTCTAGGAAGGAATATACAATAGGAACCTGTCACTTTAAGATTGTTTTTTTTGGACTAGGAAGTGTAAAATTAACATCTTTTATATAATCTACTAGCTAAAACCCGGTGTGCTTCGCTACCTGTACCGTAAAGATTTACAATATATTTAGTCTATCTAAAATTAGTTTCTGTTCATGTGAAAAACATGGATTTTCTAGATTTACTCCGCAAACTTCCAAAGACTGACGTTGAGCTTTATCAATTATCATTGCAAATACTAAGCAAATAGGAAACTGCAATCGAATAAAATCAAATGGCATTTCTGAAGTTATAATTCGATCGCTCTGATTAGATTGTTCATTAATTGCCTTACTGTAAGTCGAGTGCCATTACAAATACGCAAACAATCATACAAACAAACACACATTGACTTTTATATATTGTTACGAAATTGTACTTGAATTCAAATACAACGATTTTAAGGGCTGATTTAAAAGTAGCATAATGCTTTCAAATAACAGTGCTGTTATTGCAAACTGTAACATATCTGTGGGCATTATTAAATAAAAGCTTTCAGTTGACCATTGATCGTAAGTTGGCAACGCTGTTTGAATTCGAATATTCAGTTAAAGAACATTGTAGAAAGTACACCACAGATGGCGTATGATCTAGAATATTCGAACTTTGACTGTTAAAGAGCAATATAGAGTGCAGATGGCAGTGTTATAAATAGTGGCAGAGGTTGCAGTCGTGAGTGAGTTTATCAGAGACGCTTTTCGAATAAACATCAACTAAGTGCCTTAAAGTGTGTTGTGTTTTTCAAGTAAATTCGTGTACATTGTGGATTGTGTCTGTATTTCTGAGAATTTGTAGACGTGTATAAGAAACATTGAGTGGCTATTTAATTCTGTGGTTGTTGTACATTTTAAATAAATAAAGAGTTGTTACAATTTTTAAACTACTAAACGGCTTTTATTTGCAATCAAAAGTATCCGGTTTATTTAAAGGAAATAAACTAACGTTTTAAAAAGGTTAAAACGTGACAATATATAAGGGTTTAAAATGTATACAAATTTTAACATTTACTTAATATTGTTGGTAGACCGCGCATTGATAGCTGCTATAGCTTTCGCTATATACAGTGAGCCGCAAAAGTGAGTATACACCAAAAATTATTGGATATTTTTTAAGATAATGAAAATTCTAAAATTTATCCATGATAAAAATTTTAAAGTTTCGGTTTGATAGAGATTGGCTTGAATAATATCTTTGGTTGTGAAAAATATAGATTTAAGTCGGACTATAATGATTTTCATGATCTTAAAAAATCAAAAAATTCGCTGCTGTTTACTCACTTTTGAGGCTCACTGTATAATTTGTCATTATATCTATGGAAGGTACCACGCCCACTTTTGCTAGTTTGCCCATTTTTGGCCTAAGTATGTAATTCATACAAAGTTTCATTGCTTTACATATCAAAATTATTGACATAGATATGATTTTTAGTTTGTATGGGATGTGCCACGCCCACTATTGATATTCCGCCCATTCTTGTCCTAAATATTAATATTGATGGCAGAATAACCGTACAATATATCTTATTGTTTCCCATATATAAATTTTTTTTTAATTATCATCATATGGGAGGTGCCACGCCCTCTGTGGCTACTACTCCCATTTTTGCCGCAAATATTTAAACAAACAGTGGAACTGCTCATGCAAAATTTGAGGACTATAGCCATTATAGTTTCCTAAATATTTGATTTTTAAAATTAACTTTGTATGGGAGGTACCACGCCCACTTAAAATTTCAAAACAAAAAGTAGCCTATAGCTCCTTCCAGACATACATAAATATACTGTAAAAATTTATATAAGTTTTCAACAAATCGCTTTAAAATTCATTGATAATTTGTCAACTTTTGACCCCAATTCTAAAAATTAACTGATATTTTCTTTTTTCACAAGTCAGGAAAATTTGACACCTTTAGATAGTCTGTAAAAGGTCTCGCCATATGTAGGAAATATGTACTTCAATCTATCTGATCTCCTTAATATATCGGAACGAATCCATTACAATTTTATACACTGCACAATGGTGTTGACAATAATGGTTCTATAAATTCAGCATAATCAGTATTTAAATGGATAAACAAAAATCAAAAGACACAGATCAGTCTGAACTTATTGTTTATTAATGTTTGGTTGGCTACCGATCCGAAATGACTAAAAGGCAATCTTAACTCTAATTATACCCTTCAACATTAGTGGCAAGTGCTAATTCCATTTTATTTTGTAAAAATTTCAAAATTATTATGTAAATCATAAATGTTTTAATTAAATATTTAATTTATTATCACCTCGACTTTCAGATATGAAACAGAAAATGTTACAAGTCCCAAAAAAGAACCATCCATAACTCAATATTTTCGCAAAAAAACCGAGATTTGGAAGAAAACCCGGATTTTCGGTTAACCGGTTTATAAACACTACATCCACCTTAAAATATACCAATCTCTCAAAACTAAAATTCAGTAGAAATTATTAGAAAATTTTGTATTTGAGCACATGAATGATTCAATTGTGAAATAATTGAAAACAGTTCAATATGTGATAAATATTTGAATTGAAACTGTTTGGGAAATAGTTTTTTCTGTATAGTAAGAGAGCTATATTGGCTGTGCCAAATCATTATATCTTCATTTCAAAATTAAATTTTTTTTTATTTTTTAGTGAATAATTTTATTTTTTAAAATTTTTTAATTTATTAGTGAAACAAATTGTATGAAAAAAAATTCTTTTTTTTTTGGTGATAAAAAAATTCGAGTTGAAAAATATTATTCCCGATTTTGACCCATTGTAAGTCAGACTTACTATGGCTTACATACGGCGTTGCAAAGGTCTTCGAAATATCTATCATTATATATCCGTATTAAGTATCTATATTAATGACATAGTAATCCAGATAGTGATAAAAAATAGGTCAAAAATGCATGTTTTCCTGGTCGATTTTATCGATTTTAAATTGCAACCGAATCGGGTATATAGCGGATATATTGATGTATGAATCATGTATGTAAGTTATTTGGGGGCTACGGAAAGTTGATTTCAATATACAGACGACGTGGCTAAATCGACTTCGCTATTTGTGACGATCCAGAATATACTTTGTGTAGAAATTACAAATGAAAAATGTAGAAATTAAAAACGGATTGACAAACTTATATTGACACTCTTGGTAAAGGACATAAAAATCGATTTTTCACAAAAAAATTTCTTTCACAAAACTTTTTCTGAAGGTTGGCTAAAGATACCGATATAATCGTAATTACCGTTAATGCCATTCAATAATTTATTTTATTGAAATCAACGCAATTTAAAATATAATATAATACCTTTTCAACTTCTTATACAAGTTACCGCTAAAATAAGGTTACCGAAATACGCCAAAATGCCATTACCGATAAAATATTCCAAATTAGCGTTAACTTTTCGTATCGGTATCCAACTTTCCTTTTTGTACCATGTATTACCTCGCCTCAAAATCATTATTAACTTAGTCGGTCCTAGGATGAACACTATTGAAACTGAATAGAATTGATCTCACAAATGTCAAATACATACATATATTGATTTCCATAAAATATACAGCACAATTGAATTAACAATTAGCTCAGTTGTGTTTTACATAATTAAACATAAATTTCAGTAAGCATTGTTTGTCAAGATCAGTCCATTACTACCCGTTCGTGCTCGAAACCATCCATGAAGTGGAAACTATTTTTTATAAGCCAATTTAAACTAAAGATTATGAATAAATTATGAATAAACTAGACTTAGTGATTGATTATTTTCATACAAAATCCAGATTCCTCATCTGAAAACCTGTTACTACAGGACAGAATGATCTCTTGGGTAATGAATTACAAAAGCCTTATAACAATTTAGAATTCACAACACCAAACTAAGTTACCGGTACATGGCTAACTATAATCATGTGTTTTCGGCACAAATGAGACTCATTTACCAAAATATATTCGGGCAAAATAATATAATGATCGGGAAACTAATCCGAATACCAAACAAACACTTGCAAGCAGCCTTATATTGAAAACTTAAATGTTACTTTTAGAAATTTACGCACAAAACAAATTAGCAGCTCTTATAGAGCATCGTAGAAATCTGTGGCCAATGACCCTACTACATAAATGCCAATTCTTATAACAGCATTAGCCGGAATGTGTAATCTGCTCAAAAATTATTTTGTAAATGTAATGAAATTAAAAGAAACTTATAAAAACTTAATATTTGGCGCTTACCTTTTAGCATAAAGTAAAAGATTCCCCTTGCCAGTCAACAATTTGTTAAAAAATGCACTATCACTTTGTTTACAAACACACACAGCACAGACAATCCATTTTTGATAGAAATTCATAGTTTAGCACACACTTTTTATTTTTATTGTCTTCTCATTAAGTTTTGTGGATTATAAATAACTAAATCATTTTAATAACAATTTACACACTAATATTTTTTAATGAATTACATTTTGTTTTGTTGACATTCTGGTAAATGTAAAGAGGAAACAAATTTAAAAGTACCGTTATCAAATCTAAAGAGTACCATACTTCTCTTAGTTCCTTTTAATTTAGTGCTTTTTAGCTTAAATACGTGATAAATACAACACTGTATTTCTTTTCTTTTTATGTTCTTTGTTTTCTATTCTTAAGTGCTGCCAAGTTACAAAAATGACAATTGGAATTGTGCCAATTCAGTCATCTGGTAAATTTTATTGGATTTTCTTTATTTTGATTTTCTGCTAAGAACTATTTAAGAAAAAATAGAAATTTTATATAAAATAAAAGTGAAACAATTAAAAATTTGTTGTTTTTATGTTTAAGAATATGCCACCATCAAGTGTATAGTGAAATTTGTGCAATTATAACAAAAAAATGTGAAAATAATAGAAAAGTAAAAAAGAAATTTACCTAAAAAAAAATAGCAAAGCAACCCCAGTATACACATGAACAACATACATATAGAAAATCTAACTTGACATTTACGATAAACCCCATCAAAGAGGAAACAAATTAAAAAAGTATCGTTATAAAGCCTACAGAATACCAGACTTTTTCTTATATATTAGTGATTTTATACGATAATATACGCAAAAAATGCAACACTGTATTTGTTTTCTCTTTGTCTTGTGTTTCTGACATAAAAGTGCTGCCAAGTGACGAACTGACATTTGAAATTTTCTTTATTTTTATTTCTCGCAAACTTTCCACGATTGGAACGGCAGCGCAAAAAATATCTGCTTGTCAAGCAGCCAATGTAAATTCCTATAAGCGCTTGAAGTTATCTGATTACCGAGGAAAAGACATTTTATCAAGCGCATAAGGATTACATGTGTTTGTGTGAAGTAACTGCTTGAAGTTGTTTTCTGTCGCAGAGTTTGTTTTTTGAGGAAAACAAACACAAAGCAAAATTACATTTGTTTTGACATGCAAAAAATACATTGTGTCATATCCTACGACTAACAACAAATAAAAATATGTATTTAAATTAAGAAAATAAATAAAATATTTGAATTAAATTACCTTTAAGGTAATTTAATTTACCAAGTGATTTCAACTATAAAAATTAAATTAGTTTTTTTGTTAAGAAAAATAGACGTACGTGATAAAATCAAGTGGATACCATGAAGTGCTAGTTGAACTTCAATCGTAGCTATCTTACACTTCCACATGAGTTCCAATCGTAGATCTTAATGAAGTCCAAATTGAACTCTATTATCCATCTATTATAGGAGCAGCAATTAAAAAACATTTTAGTGTAACAATAAAAAGGGGGTGGTGTATTTTGAAAAAAAGACCCAACGACAACAACAGCCCAAAAGGAAGAACAAGAACATTACGTGAGTGCGCAGCCAAAAAAAAATAAATATAAAAATTAAATAAAAAAAGTAAAGTGTTGGAAAAAAATAAACGGGGGGCAACTAAACGACGGACTGCTGCTTTCTACAATTTGCCACAAGAAGACCGTGTACAAAACACTATTCGTAGTACAATCAACTATTTTCAACACACAGAGCAGAATTGCAATACAAAAAGTATAAAAATTCAAGGGAAAAAACAAAAACCAAATAACACACACAAACCTACACACGACACGGCCGACAATTATTGAATTTTTTTGTCTTCTTCGATTCTATTTTACTTCCTTATTCAAAAAAATTTAATACTCCCAGGTGTTTTTAAGTGAAAAATTTCGGTGGCGGCATTAAAATTTATTAATGAACTAGAAAATAAGCAAAACTAAACCGTGAGTATTAAATGAAATAAATATAATTGTATGGCGTAAAGTTTTACAAACAATTTTCGTTTAGCTTTTGAACGTGTAAAGAAAATTTTCTATTCACCGAAGAAAAACTAGACCGCACCCTTCACTTTACTCCCCCCACTTATTGCAGCAATTTATATGAGAATTTTCTTGGGATATTTTGGTTTAAACAAGGATTATTGAGTTCCTTTTTGGAGCTTTGCTAGCCGGCGTCACGTTACGTAGACGTTATGACTTCGCCTCTTTATTATCTGGACATTTTTGAATTGCGACCATTGATTACGAATTTCAATTGCAAGTTATCGACCATTACGGAGTATGATTGTCACAAACAGCTGCTGTGCTTAGTGTCTGAGGACAATGACATTGTGCTGCGCTACACCAGTGAGGGTGGTCAAGAGGTGTTAAAATTAATCTCCTGGTTTCGTCGCACATCCCGTGTCATACATGATGTTTGTTTTGATCCATCGGGAACATGGCTGTTGGTTTTATGTAAGTATATAAAGTAAAATGTTGATATTAATGGGGAGACGATGGTGGCAATATTTGTTAGTTTAGGTTTATAAAATTGATAAACATAAGATATGGTTTATAAGAAACTTTATCGTTAGATTCTTGTCTTTAGAACAATTGCATTTTTTACCAAAACTTAACATACCTAGGCCCCATTAATTTGTATGTTAACCAAGGAGCATTTTTCTTTACCATGTTTCATTTCCATAAGGGAAATTCTAACCGAATTTGAGAAATTTCCAAATGACTTCTGAAATACACATCTGCTCAAAATAATAGATACACCAAAATTTATTTTTTAAAAACGAAAAAAAATAATGGTATATTGTAAAATTATAAAAAAAAATCAGTCGATTTTTATTTATAGTTAAAAGGAGAGTAAAAAACAAAAACAAAATATTTCATAATTAATAATAAATATTATAAAGTAAATTAAATTTCTTAAATTTCGAAAAATTTGGTGCTCATAATAATAGATACATTTTTAAAAATTCTTATTAAACAAAAGCTAATAAATTTTATCTTAAAAAAATTAGTTTATTATTAAAGTAAAGCTAGTATCCAGTATATCCACCTTTGTTTTGTAAAATTTTCTCCACTCTTCTGGGCATACTGGATATCAAGTTCTGACACTTCTCCAATGGAATCTCGTACCATATTTTTTGCGTTTTCTCCCATAAATCGTCTTTATTTTTGAAAACTTCCTTCGAAAGCCTTATCTTTAATTCACTCCACAAGTTTTCTATTGGGTTTAAATCAGGGGATTGGCTGGGCCAGCTTAAAACAGGTACGTTATTCTCCAAGAACCAGTTTTTAACTAATCTTGAACTATGTTTTGGGTCGTTGTCCTGCTGGAATGTCCATATTAATGGCATATTTTCCGATGCATATGGAACCATTACGTTTTCCAATATGTCTCTATACCCACTAGCATTCATGGTATCTTCTATTCGGAATATCGCACCAACACCATTCCATGAAAAGCAACCCCAAACCATTATGTTTCCCCCGCCATGTTTTACCGTCTTTTTTGTAAATTTAACGTGGAATTCTTTTCCTTTTGGTCGGCGTACATTTCTTTGGCAGTCGTTTCCAAACAAATTTATTTTTGTTTCGTCGCTCCATAAAATATTTCTCCATTTTTTTTCGCCTTCACACCCGGACAATTGTAAGTGCTCTTTAGCAAATTCTAATCTTGTCTTGATATTTTTTTGGCGCATTAGTGGCACTTTTCTGGCAATTCTTCCCGGCAATTTAGCTTGTAAAAGACGACGACGAACTGTTTGTGGACTGATTTCGTTACATAGCTCCGCAGAAATAGCTTTCGATGATATGAAAGGGTCTTTTTTAACCATAAGGACGATCCGCCTATCTGTTTCTGGACTGGTTTTCTTTGGTCTACCGCGAGTTTCTCTTTTTTGTTTTTTAGATAAAGCATTTTGGACAAAATGTAAAGATCTTCCTATGCTCTTTGCTATTTCCCGTAATGATTTTCCTTGATTTCTCATCGTTTGAACAATTTTTTTCTCATCTTCGGTACAATGATGATTTCGTCCCATTTTCTTCAAAAGAGTCCTATTTTTTATAAAATTGTTGCTAAAATTTAAATTATACTTACTGTTTCACGTAAATAGGAACAAAAAATTGCACAAAAAAAAAATTGTATATAAACAAATTACAAATTACTGATGTGTATCTATTTTTATGAGCAAATAATTTTTTGTAATTCAAATAAATTCGTTTTTAAAAATCAACATGAAAGCAAATAGTTGCCAGATTTTTGACTGACATGACATTGCCAGATAGAAATTTTAATAATATGATGTATTCTTAACGCTTGCGAGGAAATTTTCAATGTTACCGCCATTTAAATTTTTTCCAATTAGGTGTATCTATTATTTTGAGCAGATGTGTACATTGGATATAGAGTAGTAACTTGCTATTATTAAAAATGTCTAAACTATAAGTGGAATTTTTTGAAAAACAATTAGAAAATTCTAAAATATAATTTAAAATGATGTAGTTAGCATAAAATTGTTTACCGAAATCATGAACTATACATTGATAAAATATAGAGAAATAGGTATACAGTAAACGTAAGAATTTAAGTAAAATTTAAAGTATTAAATTCAGTACTTTTAAATATGTAGTGATGCTTTTCATAGAACAAATACTAAATCTTCTTATTCTTTATTTAACATCATCTTTTCAATAAAAATGTGTCAAGAGTGTCATTATTTTCACAGCAGGATGCCCAAGTAGTTGTTCTACTTGGTGCACATATTGATTAAATTAAAACACTTAGTAAAGTGTGCCTAAATGACCTAAAAACACTTTCTTTAGTAATGCAAAACTGTGTGCAGCTTTTAATTTCAAAAAATATTTATATATTACTTTATTTAAAATATTCTAGCGTAGTTTTTATTAACAGTTTATGAATAATTTGCAGGATTATTAATATGTTTTATAATAGCTGACTATTGACATGCAAATAAAAAAATTCCTGAACAATTTTTGTAAATTTTTATAGTTTATTATTATATTGACGAGGACAAGTACTAAAAAATCAGTTTCTAATATTTTTAGGTTAGAATAGGTTCAATAGTATTTGCTTTGTTGTAGCAGCAGTGATTGCTGAGTTTACAGCCCTTGGCAGAGTGAACTCGGGTCATTCCGGTGCGTAAAACCGGCTGTCTTGGGAATGTCAATAGTCTTTGTAGTAGCTCCCGCTTATAGTAGACCTCTTTGTGTTGTTCAATAGCCATCGTGTAACTATAGACTCTGGATAAGAATTGAACAAATTATATAAACCTCAATCTTTTTATTTTTATTTTAGCTTCATACCTATTCTATTTCACATTTTGTAACCACATCTTATTTTAAATTGTATTGCCTATCCCTACAAACAGCAGATGAGTTTATCATGTAGATGATGTCATTAAAGTTAAGTGAATTTGTCACCCTACCCCAGAGTTTTCAATTAGTTCATGTACTTGTTAAACTTATGAAGTAGGGGCAAACAAATTATAAATCAAAGAAGGATGTCTCTTTTAGTACATATTTCGTATCATGATGGGGCTAGACAGTAAGACTTTGTAACCTTATAGAATTGCTTGAAAAACACACACACAAATTGGAAATGTTACATTGTGAAAAATGTCCCCTATAGGAGTTTTATTTATTTAAGAAGGAGTGTTCTTTTCGCAAGTAATTTTTTTCCACAAAAGATTTCGATCGATTTATTTGTTTTATTGAGATAACATTGTTTACTTTGCAATTAAAGAATGTAAACGAAAACAAAATCGAATGTAAATATCAATGTCATTGTAAAATGTATTGGAAAACACTATAAATAAGCAGACAAACAAAGGACTTAGACATTTTCCTGGGTAGTAAAGTATATTGGAATAGAAACACCCAGGAAAGATTCACAAATGCACTCAGCGTCTCTATGTATCTGGCTTAGTGAAGCAGAAGATTACACGACGCCATTCATACAGTAATCACCAGGGCAACCAAAAATATGCAATATCATATTTTTTGCTGTGCGTCGTATAAACATATCAGTTAGTTATATATCCGTTTCAGACAATTTTAAGAATTTTGGCATCGATTTGTTAGTGCATATTTTGCTCTTTACTGCATATTTTAGCATATTTTGCGTTTTATAGCATATTTTTGCATATTTAACTCATAACTTCATATTTTTGTTGCATATTTTCTTGTATTTTTCATTATTTTATTTTCCTGATATAATTTTATTGTTTGTATTGTAATTTTTCATTTCTATATTTTACTATTTTGTTGAGGTCCAATGATAATTGGTCTAAGCTACTTAAATACAAAAATAGAGTACCCATAATCGACTTATCTTCATAGAATTTTCGTGCTTAGTTTCCATATATTTCAATTAAATTAAAAATATACACACACAAATATTAACAAATAGTAAAAATACGTAAAAAATTAAAAGAAAATTCCAACTTCATAACAAATTTTTGGATACATTTAAAAGAAGGAATTTAAGGCAACTTGAGACAGTTATGGTTGGGCATTAATAGTTTACCACTAATGTAAAATTGAATAAGTATTCAACAGATGTTCAGAATATTAAGATCCATCGAAAATTTCGCGTTCAAAACCCATTGATATATGTATTTACATAACTTGTAAAAAAAAGTTATTAAGAAATCATTAAAAATCAATATACGTGGATATCGAAACGATACAATGGAAAAGAAAGGAAGAAACATGGGAATTTTGAGTCCCAATGATAAAACTTGAATAAAAAGTTTTTTATATTTTTTTAATTGCTGTCATTAAACTATTGTAAGGCTTTTTTATAATTCTATTTAAATTTTAGAAGCCGTGTTCAGATATTAATCTGGATACATGATGAATGCTCCAAAATCCATTGCAATTTTTACCAAAAAATGACACAGGCTATTCATAGAGTTTTTGAAACATTATTTAAATGGTAAACAAGTTTTTAAAGCTTCATATAGAATAGAAACATTTCGAGAAATTGATTGGGTACATCCTCAGTAGGGATCCTATAAACATTGGGACACATAGATTGAGAAAGTAAAATATTATGCCACTAATTACCAAAAAAAAGTTTGAAGTATTAGGCAGTTTAAAAGATGAGACAAATCAATTGATTAAGATTGTCTAAGAAACTCGGAAATCTAAAACTAAAAAGATTTAGTTTAAAAATTTTAAAACTTAAGTATACACATAGTAATTTATTGCTAAATATAATAAAATGAATTGAATCAAACTATTTTCATGTAGTGCCAAATTCACTAAAATCGAAATTTAATCCTATAATAACCAATTTTAATTTATGAGCTCAATATTTTATTTACTTCATATATATTTTTTTAATGAAATTTTGAAATCAAACAATAACCAACTATTGTTAAGTGCATATTTTTTATATTTTAATAGCATGTTTTTCGTTTTTAAGTGCATATTTTATGCGCATAAAACACTTTTTTTAGAGCATATTTTTGGTTGCCCTGGTAATCACCCATTAGGTCATTCATGCAGTAATCAGTCATTAGGTCTGCGTATTGCATGAATGACCCCTCAATAGCCATCCCTATAGACTATTAGGGTTTGCAGTAGGTTTCTATAGTTGAAACAAAATGTGGAATTTTCGAACTTTAATTTTCGATTTTTAAATAGTCGACTTTTCGAACTATCGACTTTTTTTAATTTTTGAATAATTTAATTTTGGACTATTGATATTGATCAAAAATATATGGTTGTTAGATTTATTGAGGAGAAAATTGCATTTTTAAAAATTTTTACAACAAAATAAAAAATAAAAATATCGACTTTTTTTAGTTAGTCGACTTCTCGACTTTTTTGGGAGAACGTAACCGATTGTTCGATTTTTCTGAAAAAAATAGTTGGAATGAGGCACTTGAATGAAACCAACCAATAAAAGAGTTGAATCGACTGTCAAGGTCCATATTAGCGTTCTATAGTTGAAACAAAATGTCGACTATACGACTTTTGTAGATTTTCAAACTTTCGACTATTGTGCTAATATGAAAAGTTGATTTCTTTCGACTTTAATCCTATTTTAATAAAACCACATACCGTTGCTAGATTTATAGAATTTGAGAAAAACTAATTTTTTAACATTTTTATCACAAAAATTAAAAATAAAAAAATTTACTTTTATCGACTTTTCTCTTTTTTTTATATCGACATTTCCACTAAAAATGGAAAAAAATCGAAAAGTCGAAATTTTGTTTCCATTATAGAACCCTAAACCTCAGTCTATATGTCCCAGGCAAGATATGGCAGTAAATGTGAGGTATGAACAGACAAAGTTTGGGAATCTTTGTGGATTTAATAACGGTTATCTGTTCGATAAAAGAGGCAATGTCATTACTGATTTTTGTAGAATTTGCCAGAATGTCGAGGAGACTCTAAATTCAAAACATTCCATTAAATAAAAAGTAATTTCTTTAAAATCTTTTCTATTTTCAGGTTTCGACAACACTCTACACATAGTGCCCGCCCTAGCGGTCGTGGACAAAAACTTCTTAGAGAAAAATACCAACAACTCTGGCTATCCACAATCGCACTACAGTCTAACACAAGTAACTTCGTACATAATACCCTTTGTGGGTCCACATGAATGTCCCAATTCAAAAAAGTGTCCCAATCAATTGACCAGAAAAAGACATTCAGCTCTTAATACACTTAGAAATGAGGAGCGTGCTAAAGAAAAGCCAGCGAATAGTAATGAGCCAGAGGCTGAAGATAAAGATGAAAGTCATAATATTAAAATACTAGTAGAACAAGTAGAAAATCTCAATGTAAACGAAGAGAAAAATGAAGAAAACCAGCCACAGGAGAACGACGACGATGTAGTGGTAATGGTGGAGGCCGCTGCCATAGATGAGGGTAATATGGAAGTTTTTAGTCACGATGTACCTGCCGAAATGTTGGCAACTTCAAGTGCTCCCAATCAAGTGGACGATAAGACGGGCAACAGTCATTTGCCCTTAATGAGTATGTCATTTATGGCCTCCAACACCTGTCCCTATCCTCTGTCGGTGGTATGGTGGCGTACTTTAGAGGGCGTAAATCGTGCCGTTATTGGCTATTCGGATGGTTCAGTATGTTTTGTGGGTCTCAGTCCCAATTGTCCGTTTGTGGCCAGCACAGCGGTGGAAAGTGGTTCAGTGGTTAAATTGCTCATTTGTCGAGACAATACTTTTGACAGTGTCATGTTATTAGTAAGTTGTAAAATATAATTACGAAACTATTTTATTTTTTATTAATTTTTCTTTTGTTTATTTCAGATAACTTCATCTTTAAAACAACAATTCAAATTGCTGTTGGAACAAAAAGCCATTAAATATATCTACCCCGGCGAAATGTCACCCACAACCTCACAGCCCAAAGAAAACGATTGGCAAATTGTTATGCCTTTAAAGAATACTAGCAACTCTTCGGATCCTGCTTCAGAAAAATCTCAACCAGATGAGGATGTTTTTATGAGCGATGATAATATACTAACAACAACTACAACTAATATAGCAGTTGCTGATGTTACAGGTGATGGCACCTCCAACTTCTCTTTGGTCTCACAGACACTGCCTTCAGCACAAATACAGGTAGCAACTTCATCAGCAGTGGCTCAAAACAGGCCTGTACAACCACCACCAGCACCACTTGGTTACTCCTCTTCAGTAGCAGCCTCTTCATCGGCAGCAGCTGCAGCAACTACCGATACTGCTGCGGAAAATAATAATCCACAACAGCAACCTCCTCCACCCCCTTACTCAGTAGCAATAACACGACATTTGGACAATAAGGTAGCTGTAAGTACCACAGCTACAAGTGCAAAACAAACGGTAACCACTACAAATTCAGCGGTCCGTTTAAATCAGCAACAGCCTCCACAACAGCAGCAGACGCAACAACAGCAGGATAACAATTTAATTAACGATTTAGACGATGCAAATGGTCGAGCTGGCATATTACCAGCCGCCCGTGCTCGTCTGGCATCTTTAAAATCCTTGGGATCGAAAAAGTTAAATGCCATCAAAATGCGTCTGTCGGATAATCGTCAAAAAATTGAAGAATGTAAGTAAAGTTTTATTTATTTTTTAGGCTCTTGTTTCACCGGCTTATCGAACGAAAAAAATCAGCCAAATCGCTCCAGCTGTTGTCACGTGATGACATTACATAAATGGACCATTTCATTTTTATATATGTAGATGAAAACGACGCTAAATTAAAATTTTTGTCTTAAGGCAATTGTTTTATATATTTTACGAAATATGTATTGGCAAATGCTACAAGTTTTTCAAAAATATGTTTAAATGAGCTTTTGAAAATATATTTCATTAAAACCGGTTTTTCAAAAAACCGAAATGTTAAAGAAAACCGAAACCGGTCGAAAAATGATGAAAAAAAACCGGTTGACTCTCTTACAGTCAGATAATAGCTTTTATTTGAGACTTCTGAACCTTTAACGCGGCCTGATTATCAAGATAGAATGTAATATTATCATCCTACGTAAAGTATCCCAATAAAATAGATCTGAACTTTTCAAGGCTACCAGGGATTTCGCCTGATAAACACCACTAAAAAGTGCTCGTCACCACTTAGTAGCGAGTACCTTCAGACATTATCAAAACTCAATTCTCATTACATTCACAGAAAACTGTTATACTCAATACAATTTTCAATAGAAATGTTTATATGAAACTTTTATAATACTCTGTTATAAAGAAAACTGCGATAAATTTCATGTAAAACAAGTAAGAGAGCTATATTTGGCTTATCTTATATACCCTTCATCAAAAATTCGGTTCGAATATCTATGGCATTATATAGGTCGTTGGAACGGCCTTTAAAATGTCTGTCATTAGATATACATATTCCGTGCTTATATCTTAGCCATATATTGATTATTAATTATGTAAGTTTTTTGGGTGCTTCGGAAAGTTGATTTCAACAGACAAGCGGACAGACGGAAATGCCTATACCGACTCCGTTATGAAATTGCATTATCAATTTGAATATTCATCATGTTTCTAGAGGCACAAACGAGAAACTGTGAGGAGAACAGTTTGTGATTTGTAGAACTAGCAGAAACAAAATGTGATCTTATAACAGAAAAAACCCTCGTTAAACCCTAGTTCCTTTAAGAGTAATTAACCTGTCCAGCTATGAAAAAATCGTTAAGCCAAATTCTGAAATAGGTCAGTGCTCTACAGCAGAGGCAGTATTCAATTGGGATGAAAATCTGGAACCTGCCATATGTCCACCAAAGAACACTAGCTACTAGCGGAATATGTGGGGAAATGTGTAGAAGGATTACCGCCCTTCGTCTTCGCCTTAAAGAGTCAAAGCCAAGATAGAACGGTAATTGTAAAACATCAATTTGATTAGATACTGGAGATGCGAAGCCAATAAAGCAGGCGCCAAGAACATTAAAGCTACTAAAAGCTTTAGGTCAGTGATGTTAACCGTACGGTAATTACCGTATTGTACGGTAATTTAGACCTCCGTACGGTAGGCAGGTAATTTCTACATTTGTACGGTAATTTTAAAAAGTTTAAATTTTTAAAAATTATATCCCAAACGTTATATTTCCATAATTTGTCTACATATAATGTACATATTTCTCATTAAAATAATCATAAAACTTTGAGGATGATGATAACCAACTACCACTAGACAAAATATATCTACGCGGTAAAGTAATCGCAAGTCTTTCAAGTATTGATATTTCAACATACAAATTAGTATTAAAAACTGATCGTAATAAATCCCCAATTGTTCGATACCAATATTTCTATAATTCCTTTAGTTTTGCATTTCCCAGAAGCTGTTGAAATGGATGAATTTAAATAAATAGATACGGAATTTATATTATAAGGCAAATAAATGATGTTGATAAAAATGGCATTCTGCTGTTTTACAAACATGGTCCTATATTCAAAACCCACTATCTTTGATATTCACGAAAATTACTTTTTGATAGTAAAATGTTCAGTAAAACAGCCCTCATCTATGGTGTGAATTTCTTACAACATATTGTCTTTTGCAGTTTTATTTGCATTTTTGTTATTTCTCTATGTTAAACAATTATTTTTTTCCGAATGCAAAAGCCTCTATCTTTTCAAATAATTTTCAAATATTTTTTTGGAATAATTTCTTCTTACAATTCATGTTTTCCTACTAATTTTTGAATGCTGAACATGAAATTTAGATTTTTCAATCTTTTAAAAAAATTAATTATCATGAAAATATTTTACCATTTTGTTTTTGGAAAATATAATTTCCATGGCATAAAAATAAATGGTTAAAGTTGGAGTTTGCTTAAAAAGTGTCTACTTTTAAAGTTTTTTTTTATCTTATGTTGTATTATTAGCCGTTATCTTAAATAAATCACGTTAAAAACTGACAGATGGCAAAATCCTCTATCTTTTAATTTTTATATACACATTGAATATTTGGAGAAGAAAAACCCTCTAGCATACCGAATTTTAATAACTCAAGTAACACGCGACAAAAAACAGTTTTTTGGCTTTCCTGAAAAGTTGTTTTTTAAGATAGAGAGTTTTGAATATAGGCCCTCGATATATTGAATTATAAAAATAAACCTGTTTCAATAAGAAAATATTATTATTTTTGTACTAAACTTTGGATACGGTAATTTTACCTAAAAAACGGTAATTTTTTTAGGGCTGTACGGTAATCGAAATTAAAAAGTTAACATCACTGCTTTAGGTGATCATTGTGGAAATAGAACATTCTAGTTTTGTCTATTAGAAAATTCCAGAAAATATGTACTAGTAGTAACAGTGAATTGCAGAGTGAGTTTGTTAATCATAGGCACTGTTAAAGTTAACGACAACTGCATTACCAGTGTATTCATGTGAATTATTAATTGTGTTTTTAAAGTGTGTGTATATAAACCGAATGACTAATTAACCTATTGTTTTAATTTAAATAAATAACCACTAGGGTATTCATTCGACTAATGATCGTTCGATTAATCCAATAATTATTCGAACAATTTAAAAATGGCCATTTTCGAATAACGAATAATTCGAACAATTTTATTTAGAATAATCGAATTAAACGAATAAATGTTCATATATATTTAAATTTATTAAATTGCTTAAAATTTTTCATAACTCCAAATTTAAATAAGTAATAATGACTCACAAAAATTGTATTATTTCTGAAATTCGACGAATAACTAAAGACTGTAGATGAGTGTTCCGATAGCTTCTTCTATAAATATATAAATATTACTGCAAGAAGTTACAATTCTAAAAACAAATCTTTAAAAATGTTTAACTTAGGACTTGAACCAATGAAAATAAAAGGTGCGGAATAAAATATTTGTTATTTAGCTGGAAAAATATTAGAAGAATCGCAAATCCATCGAATGATAAACACAAATATTGCAAATTAACGTTTTGCTGCAAGAAATGCATGGAGTTCGTCTTATACATGATTTTGAACATCGTTGAACATCTTTGTCTAATATGTTAATAAACTTTTTGCGTATTTCTAAATGCGTAAATCATGCACTGTTTGACTTCAAATTAGCCACGTTCACTGACAATGATATCAAACTTTGGACAGATTTGTGTAATTCCCTAAGACAACTTGATTAAGCAAAAATTCGGAACCCTGATAGAACTTGAGGATATAATACAATTTTGTTATAAATAATTTAGATAAAGTGAATAATTAATTTACTAAAGAATTAGTTACTCATTTTAAAACCCGAATTAATGAACGACATAAAAAAGTTCTTAATACGTTTATATTGAACTTGAATTCAGGAGCATGTCCAATTAACTCAATTTGTTTAAAGCATAGCTCCAAAACGGAAACGGAGTTAATCTGATAAGAATATTTTTGATGAAAATTTAATGATGGACTTTGTTTTCGAATGTTTTTTAAACATTATCAATACTTGAATTGTTAACTTTAAAGTTATTTTTTGTTTTTCTTTAACAATAAAATATTTAAAAACCGACATCAAAACTTCATTATTTACCTTTTTAAAAAATAATTAAATTATTCGAATAATTCGATTAATTTTAAACGTGTGATCAAATTATTCGAACAAGTTAAAATCTCTTATTCGAATTATTCGTTTTATTCTAACAAGAGAAAAATCGAATAATTCGAATACCCTAATAACCACTCATCGCTTTTATTTTCAATTAAAAATATACGGTTTATTTAAAGGAAATAAACCACCGTTTTTAAAAGGTAACAATTGTTAATGTTTTTAACTGTTTTTACTTATACGAACAATTTAAAGTAAATAAAACTGTTGTACCGCCAAGAGTGCTCAATAAAATTAAAAAAAATGTCCATAGCAAACTGTTATACTCCATAAAATCTGTGAAAACTGTTATACTTCGAATAAATTTCTATTGGTATCTGTTATACTCTAATCGAATACATATATTAAACTGTTATACTTTTAAAAATTGTCTGTAGAAAACTTTTCTGTACCAAAAAGTTTCACAATTTGTTAAATGCGAAAATATTTACACTTCTAAGTTAAAAATTTATTGCAATTTGTATACCTTCACAAATTTAAAAATACACCTGATATAGTTTCTTTGCAGTCACTGCCTTCAACAGCTCTACGATTAAAATTTAAGTCTTTAATACAGCGTATGGGTATGAATGATTATTTTGTTTTATATACAATTATTCAGTCTTAAATGCAGTATGCTAGAATAATTTGTAATGGCTTTATACTTAATGTAAACATGTAAATATTGTAAACATATTAGTTAAACTTGATTTAATAAGCAGTTAAATAAAAAAGGAGTAATTATTTTAAGAATACTTGAAATTTGTTTGTTTCGGGATGTAAATGAGTTCCAGTATCTTGAAGTATATTAACAATTTGGCGTAATTTAATAGATATAACACATAGAATAGTACAAGTCTATAGGGCTGTTATTTCACATATATCCATAAATATGTAATTTAGATGCAAACTTAATACAGTCCCAAATTAAAAGCACTACACCAATTCCAAATGTTGTTGCTACTACACCAACCAGTAAATTTCCTTATCTTAAAAGTATTTTTTTTTTATTTTATTTTTCTATTTTTCTTTCTTTCAAAACCGAAAAAAAACCTAAATTAAGATTTAAAATGTTTTATGAATTTTTTATATAGAATGAGAACAAAATTTGGTGAGTTTTTTGCAAACAAAAAACAAAAAAAAAATAAAAATCGTTAGAGAATTGAAATTTAAAGCATCTCATTCCAAAAACAAAAATAAGCTAAACTTGTAGTTAGATTTAGCTCTACATAAATTAAAAAGAAATGATAGTTTAAAAACAGCCACTTTAAATAAATAAGATAAAGCATAAACACATTTTGTTAAAAGTTAATTAAAATAAAAATCATTTAAAGGAAATTATTTCAAAATTTTGTTTAAATTGTTTAAAATTGTCTTTATTATAGATATGCCGGACAACTCTCTGGGTTCCTCATTTGCCATTGTGGACTCACCCTCCTTGACACCGGAATTGCTGGCCAATTCTGTTGGTTCCTTTTATACCATACAAAACTTACGCAGTACTTATTTGCTGAGTGCTCTACACAGTCAATCGAACAGTTTTACGGTCCACAGCATAGACATACACTTGAAACCGTTATTTCTCTATAAAATCCCTCCCGATTGTGTGGATATTTTGATAAGTTCTAATATTTTGTACTCCATACAATATGTCGATTACTACAATGATTCGGCGGCGGGGAGTAGTAGTGGTTTGCAGAAAGATTGTGAAGTGTTGGTAAATCAGAATACGGAAAAAGAAAATCGTGATATGGACATAGAGAAACAAGAAAAATATGCCGAAGTTCCCAAAACCTCAAATGATCTCAGCAATAGTGGGAATGTTGATGTTGACAGTGACATAAAAATTTTGCCTGATTCTGCTCAAGCCGAGAGTCCTGCAGATACCAGTGCCGCTTCCACCAACACTACAGAACAATTTAGTCGTGACTGTTTGTCACCCAGTAATTCTATAAATGCTGTTGGTGTTATAAGCAGTGCTATGGCTTCTTTACGTACCGGCAATGAAGATGTTAGTTATTTTGTTTATTTTTGCACTGACTTTATATTAATTTTCCTCTTTTTTTTAAATAGAGATTCAACTCGTCCTCTCAGCTGGGTTTGTTTCGTTTCGAAAATGAAACCGTTTTAAGTCTATATCAAATGGCCACTTACCGTCCAGCTTTAACCGCCAACGAAGTCATATCAAAAGATGAAAAAACCAAAGCATTCGAACACAAGGACATCAAATCACCCATGGACTATGTGAAGTTCTATGAAACGGCCGATGTTCAGGAGGAATATTCTTTAAGGCAAATGGAAATAATGCAACATGAATTTCCCAAAATCAATTATGATCCCTGCTATGTGGTGACCAATAAAAATGTCTATTATATACAACTCAAGTAAGTTTACTTCCCAATCAAAATTCCTTTTCGTATAGAAAATATTTGAGATTTTAATTCCCCGTGTTTCTAATTTCAGAAAAGAGCCCTTTGCCATTTTCCTCGACTCAGCGCTGGCCGGAGAGTGGACGCAATGTCGGGATTTTTGCAATACTTTCGATCTCACCTACGAGGCTTGCATTGAATTTGCTGGTGATTATCTATTGCGCCGTAAGAAGGTCACACAAGCTTTGCTCACTTATAATACGGCACGCATTAAACCCATACGTACGGCACTTAAATTGGCCATGTTTGGCCAGACCACAGCTTTAATGCATCTTTGTGCCATGGCTTTAAAGCTAAGTCATGTTCTTAATTCGAAATATTTTTGTCATCCCATCATAAAGACACTCTTGCCCGACATCACCTACAGACACTCGGAAGATGTGCGCACCATATTGCCGGCCACACCAGCGGAATATGCTCCTGAAGGTAAGGGGCTGAATGTGAATGAGGGTCTGCCCTGTGGTGATTATACCTATGGCGTGGATCAGTCCTTGAGTCAATTGCAAATGTCACCATCTTCGCAGTTTCATTTGGCTAATTTGCTGCTTATAACATTGGCGGAGAAGGCTGTCAATGACAAGAACTATATACCTCTATGGTAAAGAAGAGTTGAAGAGTTTAAGTAGGGTGAAGAAAGTATTTTACTAAATTTATTATTTTAGGAATTTCCTGGTTACCAATGGCAAATATCATACCAATATGACGAGCATAGTTTTATGTCAAAGCGGTTTGTTTTCGGCCGCTCTTTTGCTGGCCAAGGTACGCGGTGTTTGTATTGATACCTTTTTGGCTTTAAATAGTGTAGTAGGCCAGGAATTTGGTAAATGCTTTAAATGTCCATCCTTTTAAAATAGAATTGACAACTATTTTGTTCTTAGGTTGGTACACAGAGCTCAATGTGTGTCTTTACAATTTAAGTGAATCTATGTTTACGGAGACCATAACATATTTGCCCAGCATAGCTGTGGATTATTTTACCTTCATACAGGAGAAATTACCACAAATCCGGCCAAGTGTTTTGAAGGTATTTTTGTAATTAAACAAAAGACATACGAACGAATTTGTTTTAAAATTGAATTTCTGTTTAAAGCGTTTGGAACAACAACTAAATCCCTTTTCGGCAACATTAAGACCCATTGTCTCGCACACCTCATCCTCATCTCAATCGAATGACAATAATACCTATTTGTTGGAATTTTGTAAAAATCTCATTGAAACCTATTTGGCTGTACTCATACACTTGGAATCTCAGCGCTCAAAATGTGATCGGGTATTGAATGCCCTCAATACGTTTCGTTTAACTTATGAAGACAATCAATTTGCCATCGAAACCTCGCGTTTTAAACCAATATCGGCCGGCTGTGCCCACTGCGCCTGTGTGGTAGATGGTGTAGCCTACTTTTGGGGCTCTAATGGTGTGCCTTGCAATTATAGTGTTAATAAATCTTCGGGTAAGCTTTAAACATATTATGAGCTTCTTAAAACTATATTGCTGTTTTATGTGCAGATACTCCCGAACCTCCTTATGCGGTAAAAAGTTTAGATTTATTGTCCCAGCTAAATTTAGAAGTACATGCAGTTAAATGTGGACGTCAGCATACCTTAGTGCTTACAAATAATGGAGTAAGTTTTGTAATTATTTCTGATCTATGTATCTCTAACCTCCTCTATCTCTGGTTTTTATTTAGCTGTATACTTTGGGCAATAATAATTTATGTCAATTGGGTATAGGCAAACAAATGCAAATGACTTTGCAACCCATGCTAGTTAAACAGTTTGATGGTAAAAATATAACCATACTTGAGGCTGGACAATATCATAATGCAGTGGTAGCTGATGGTTTACTTTACACTTGGGGGTATGTTTACAAGCTCAAAATAAAATACAACAATGTTTATAATAAACCAATGATTTTTATTACAGCTGGGGTGTTTACGGTCAATTGGGCCATGGCAATACAGAAAATGTGGCCGAGCCAAAATTACTTTCATTTCTGAAATATAAGGTAAGTCTAGTTAATTATTTAAAATGATCATATAATTTAAAACAATCGTTTTAGAAAGTGCTGCAAGTTGCTATGGGCCATGCCCATAGCTTGGTGTTGTGTGAAGGCTCCTTACCAAATACCACCGAATTGTATGTATTCGGTTCAAACCATTTTGGCCAACTAGGTTTGGGTTCATCAAAAAGCGAGGGATCTTTAGATAACAGTAGCAATATTAGCAGTGGCAGTAGTAATAGACCACCAGATGATGAAATGAATTGTGCTGGCCAAGTAAAATACCTATTACCTCAAAGACTCGAAATTGGCACAGCGAGAATAAGACTGATTCATACAAAATTCTTTACAAATGTAAGTATTAATTTCGAATTTAACTAATAATGTAATCTACATTGTTATAGAAAACTTCAACATCCCCACAAAAAAACAGCAATCTCTTATTGTTCTCAATATAAAATTCAAATTGTATTTTAATACTCAACGCTTTTCTTATCCAATTTACATACACTCACAGATAGTCGTAGATGAGAATGAACGTATGTACACTTGGGGCTCATCACCACAAGCTTTGCGTTTGGCCAATCAAATCAAGAGAAGAGCTAATGCCAAACAAAAAATTGAAGAACACCAGCGACGTGAAATGAGTCGACGTTTCGAGGCTACCATTATTGCGGCGCCCGCCACTTCCACTAGCACAATTGATGGAGAATCTTCAACTAACGATTCGCCGGCGAAAACAAAAGATATTGTGCCTACAGTAACTATTACCTCACCAGGTTTGGATGTAATAAAAGCCAACGATGAGGATGGTGTAACAAGTAATGCTAAAGACGAAATTACGTCTGGTGTGGCGGCAATGGTTCCAGTTGATGATACTTTACCTTTAGACGAAAACGTTATTGCCACCGAAGATGCTGCCACAGCAAATATCAATATAGAAATTTTAGATGATGCAGTAGTAGGTGATGTGCCCGTATTAAAAACTACCAATGTAGCAGCAGCAGCCGCAGAAGTAGATAAAGTAGAAAATAAATTTGCAGAAATGACAGCACCAACAACATCTAACACAAATGTACCTGCCGCTCCACCACCGTCTGTACAACAGCCACCTACAGTGGAAATAGATCCTTGTGAGCACATGTCACCACATTTAGTTGATACCTCCGAAGTAGCGGGACAAATATTACAGGTATATAGTTGGATTAAAGTGGGTTAATTAAAGAGTTTCTTAATATTCTGTGTTCTTAGGTTTCTAGTGGCCTTTTCCACTTTGCTTTGATCTCCTCTTCATGCACTTTGTATACATGGGGCAAAAACTTGGAACATCAATTGGGTACCGAAGATAAAGAACGTCGAGCAGTTAGTAAACCTTCGCCTTTGGACAATATCGATCGTCCCATGTATGTGGACTGTGGTGCAGATTTTACTCTAGTCATGACAACTGATTTTGTTGTTAAAGCTTTTGGTGGCAATTCCAATGGACAGGTAAATACAATTATGAAGTGAGGTTTATGTTAAATTCATTAAAACGTTGTTATTTACATTTTAGTGCGGTCGTGATTTGGGAGCCTGTATTGACAAAATGAAGCAACGTGTTGTTTGTCTACCCACCACCAAACGTTTAATGCGTTTCGAGAGCCAGTGTATAGAGATACCAGTAGAAATCAATTTGCCACGACCCCGCATACGTTTGGATACAGAACCGATACGTTATCTAAAGACCATACCACGTTACAAATATTACTTCCTACAAGAGGCTGACATTGATTTCGAACAATTTGGTGACCTAAACGATAGACCCTCGCCGAACGAATACAAATCAACCACACAAGCCGACAGTTCGGCAAATATAGTGACGGGCCAGGAATCCGATGATATGCTTTCCTCTCTCGAAAATCTAAGTCAAAATGATGCCTCCTCGTTGCAGTTGTCGCTGACCACACCGCTACTGGCGGACAACATACTGGATCAAAATCAACTGCCGACCACCAACAGTTCGTATGAGTGTACGCCCGATGAACAAAGCTATGCCCGATTACCGAATGTAGATAATGATAATGGCAGTTTAACCGATGACAATGGCCATAATAACAATGGTGTAGATTTGCTGCAGCAAAATGCAACGGCACCAGCAGTCCCCACTGCTGCAGAAGGCATTACCACAAATAATGGCACCCTATATAATGGGGAGATAACAGCGGAAGACAGTGAAGAACTGCAAAACCTCTGCAATTACATACACTATTGTCTGTACATATTCCATGGCCTGTATAGTCCCGATAAAGTAAGAGAGTTTTCCAAAAATCGTCTAGAATATCGCATACGTACGTTAATGTTAAATTTCAAATACGTTGATGCCTTCACTTTGTGCCTGCAGAGCACAAAAAGTTCTCTGTGTGCTTTGAAAATATTTGAGTACTTTTCAAAAGACACCGGCTATGTGCCGCTAAGACGAGCCGATCTAAGATTTCTTATTTACTATTTGCTCAGTCATTTCATCAATCATCAATACGAATTGGCCGAATGTGAGCGTTTCTTTTTGTCCGATTTAGACTATTATCTGTTGGAGCTGGCCTATGTGCTGTATTTTAACAATAACAACACCGATCTGGAACAGAATCTCAATGAGAAATTTAAGACTCTTATAGCAAGAACCGAAGGTGAAACTAATTCAAATTTCTATCAACAACAGCAGCAACAGTTGCAAGCCGAAGAGGATCACCAGCATCAACAGCATCATGCTACACATAAGTTAGAGGACACCGATGTGATATTCGAAATGTTGAGTGTTAAATTCAAAACGATTGTTTGTCAACGTTTGCTTAAGTTTTGTAACTCTTAAAATTGTTTTTTTTTGTTTGTTTGTTTTTCAAATAGTATAAAAAAACATTTTTTATCTAATATTTTGCGCTTGTTGTAAATTTGTTTTATTTTTATATTTATAACTTTTTGCCTATGAAATTGTTTTATTTTTTTTTACTTTTCTTAATTTTAAAATGCTTGTAAATTTGTATTCGTCATCTCTATTGTTTTTTCTCTTTATTTTTTGCTTAATTATTAGTGATATTTCATTTTTATTACATACATACATGCATACATACATATACTATACATATACTTATATATATTTAATATTTTTTGTTTTTAGTTTTATTTCTTAAATAATTGATCAAAAAGAAAATCATTGTTTGTAAGTAGTAAAGAGATGTGGCCGTTATAGCAACTATCTCAAGTAAATTATTGAACAAAGATTTAAAAAATAAGTTTGTTTTCATTTATTTTTTCTGTTCTTCTTATTTTTAAAGAAATGTGTTAATGCTTTAAAAAATTGGAAAGTCATATATAGATTTTTAAAACGTGAAGAATTCTGGATCCGAATTAACGCAATCGTAATTGAAATAATAAAATCACGATACATTTAACAGGATGATTTTATTTTTCCTGTTTTTTGTTAAACGAAATCTAAATAGAACTTTAAAACTGTGTTCAAACGTTAGTATTAGTTCATATTAGGAATAATTCCGAAAACAAGTATCAATATTGACAAATTTTCAATTTTGCAATATAGGAAAAAATCTTTTTTATGTATTTCGATAAATTTTAAAAATAAAATTCTCCAAATTATAGCAGTAATTTTTAATATTCATAATTAAAAAGAAAATTTAAATAATATTTTGAAATTTATATAATCTACGAGGGTGGGTTAATAAGTCCGTGACTTTTTGAATCTCCCGGCTTTTAACTGAAAGGGTAACACTGCTGCTGTCAACATGCATCTGTATATGGTAATCTGGTAAATGGTTAACACAACGAAATCCAGAATTACACATAACCTGCAGTTATTACCAACGAATTCATCAGCAGCTCTCTTCACCACCTGGACGAAGGAGGTAAAACTCAACTTAGCCATCATGTTCGACGGCGTACAAATTCCGACAGTGAACCACATGAAAATCTTGGGTGGCACACGCCACTGCAATCACTCATAAACTGCGAAATAGGAACGAGGTTCTCAAGGCGCTAGCCAGCAGCACAAAGAAACCTTGCTAGCTACTACAAGACGATTGGTCAGTCAGTGGTCAACTATGCTGCTGCAGTGTGATCGCCTGCGTTGAGTGATAGTTCAGTGGAGAAATTTTTAAAGCTGTCAAGCTCAGAACACTACCTTCACGAGGAAACTAAGCTTCTACCGGTCAAGGAATGCAACGTCATGTTACCTAAGTATATAAGAGGAGAGCATACAGCGGAATGTACAGATTCCATTTTATCGCAGTTCATATATGACGGCATTGAACGACAATAATAGAGAAGCCATCAATTCCGCGGTTGTAGGTTACTGTACTTGGAGGTCACCCAACACCGATGGTAGACGTCGAGAAGATTCTGCAGCGTAAAACAAGAGTCGTTCTGGCACAACCAAGGTCAGGATGGAGCAACAGGTCCCGCATATACCGTGCCGTCATAAAGTTATGCCCAGCATGTGGTCAGGGTCGGGCCTTTTCGGAAATGCATCACTGCGCTGCATTTGATGCGCATCTGTGATTAGTTTGCGATGCTGATGCGCGGACAATGCATCAGCCATTTTTGTGATGCTTGTTTGATAGTTTTTGCGCATCATCTGTTTCACTGTTGCTTTTTTGAACTCAAGAGAGTGTGGCCAACTTTTGTATTTTAGAACGTACTGCGCATCAGATGCATTTCCGAAAAGGCCCGTCCTCATGACAATCCCCACATATTCAACTGTCAAGCCTGGACTTCCACTGAATTTATGTACTCATTCTGTCGATTCCTTGGACTTAAAAAATCCGCGGGAGTTTTTTCCCTTTTTTATACTCTTCACTGAGAAGGGTATATATAAGTTTGTCATTCCGTTTGTAATTTCCACAATATAATTTTCCGACCCTATAAAGTATATGTATACTATATTCTGTATCCTTATAGATAGCGGAGTCGATTAAGCCATGTCCATCTGTCTGTTAAAATGAACTTTCCGAAGACCCCAAATAACTTACACACACGATCAATATCTCCGGAATTCTTCCGACTCGGTTGCTATTTAAAATCGAGAAAATCGGTCCACAAATGGCTGAGATATAAGGAAAAAACCAGGACAACCTATATCTGGATTACTGAGAGTTTAGATATTTCAAAAACCTTAGCAACGACGTATATAAGACCATAGTATGTTGGACCAAATCGGTCAAAATCGAAAAAAAAATATTTTTTAACCCGAATTTTTTTTTCACCAAAAGTTTTTCGCTAAATATTAAAAAAATTTAAAAAAAAACTTTAAAAAACATTTCGAAAAATTTTTTTCCGAAAAATTAAAAAAACAACTTTGGAAAAAAATTTTGTTTACTTAAAAATATTAAAAATTTTTATTTTGAGGTATAATTTGGTGAAATTGATTCGGCCGAATATAGCTCTCTTACTTGTTAACACTGAGTTTGAATAGGAAAAATGAGAAAAGTGAAAAAACTCCCGCGGATTTTTTTATTCATGATTGGGCTGTATATTTTTTAATTATATTTATAATAAAGGATTTGCTTAGAATTTAAAAATAGTTTTGAAAAAAATACTAAATTAGCGAAGATGTTACTTGTAAATGTTTTCACATACATATGTTTGAGAATATGATCATCAAAATTAAATAATATTGTTTTGGATTTTTAATATTTGACAAAAAAAACAAATTTGGAGGGAAGTTACATGTCTCCCACTCTCGTCCTTAATGCAAGACCTTCTTAATTCAAAATGTTAAGTAAAATGCTTCAGATGAATACAAAACGAAATATTCTCAGACTAAAATCCTCCAAATAATTGAATACTTATTTTCAATACATTTTTTTTTTTTTGGATAAAATAAATGAAATAATGTGTGGATTATGGATGGCAACCGAACTTCAGTTGCGTTGTCAGAGGGCAACCACAAATTTCTAGCTGCCAATTTGGCAATAAAAAATGATATCTGTTAGTTGACATCTGTATTACCATTTTTGAAACTCAGCGCTATCCATAAACGACCCATTTTAAAATAAACATGGAAAATATTTCTTTATTTTGAAACCGAAAAGGAAAATTTCTATCAATATAATGAATTTTTTAATCTTTACCCTTCTGAATTCTAAAGCTAGTGAATCGTAGCTTTCAATGTTATTATCAAGAAATCAATTTCTCATCAAATCAGTATATAGCATATATCAAATAAGGTATCTTCAATTTTCCAAAGATTTTTCTTAAATATAAGCCATTGCAAAAATTCAGAATGAGACCAAACATATCCAAAAAGTTGATACTTGAAAGGAATTTTTGTATAAATTGGAATGAATCGAACATTTTCATTACAGGCCTCTATTACAAAATCGACTTTGAAAATTTTTCAAAAATGAAAAAAATAAACATTTGGAATTAAAAAATTGTTATTATTCAATGGATTATTATATTATTCCATTATGAAAATTAATTTGAAAATTTGATTAGTTTTTAAATGAATGAGTTCCATTTAAATAAAATCCTTTGGATTAAGCCAAAGAACTAAATTTTTGGGATGAATGGCTGATGTTTTTATACCCACCATCAAAAATTAAGGTAGGGTATATTGATTTTGTCATTCCTTTTGTAACATATTGAACGATATATTGGTAGTAGAACCAAAAAGTATTTATATCCTGGTTTCTCATACGATTCTAAGACAACCCGTCTGTCTGTATGTTTGGTATTGAAAATTTGCAATATCGGTACATGATTTCACCTAGCCCCCATACAAATGTCGCCCGGAATACTGCTTGAGCAGTCATAAATATGTTGATTGATTGATTGGCAATCCTGATAAAAATGTTAACAAATTATTTCTAAGTCCTCTGAAATTATAGTATACAGTATGAGCAACATTTGTGCCTCTCAAGAAATGACTTGAACATTCATAATTGTCTTATAATAATTAATATCGTGATGAAATTGGATATAAATATGTTTTATATGAACCTAAATCTTTCTAATAACTTTTGTGATAATCGGTCCATAATTGACCCTAACCCCCATATAACAGCTAAATCTGAAAAAAAACATTCGAATATAACACTCGCATTAATTAATTCGATGTTTTTATTTTGAAATCAATCGTTTTCCAATTATGATCACAATCATGCTATTGAAATTAGATTTATTTCATCTAGTAATTGACCACTATCATTATCTTCCAAAATTATGAAAAATACTTAAATTAGCAATAAAATTGTAAGACTATTTGACACCATTCGATTTAAATAGATAAATAAATGACGCCAAAGTCATAACGTTTTGAATTAACAGACAACCAAGCACAAAAGCAAACACTAGTAATGTTAAAGTAAAGGGTATTAAGTTAAAATGGATTGTAAAACTATTAGCATACATTTCAAAATAATAATTTTGTTTTAGATTAATTACAATATAAAATTTAAATTTAAAAAAAAAACTTTTTAGTAAATTGTTAGATTTTTTTTAAATTTGTTTGATACTTTATAAGTTCATTTAAACTACTTTTAACCACTTCACTAAAACACCAAATAAATATTAAACAAAATTACTTAAAAATAAAAAAAAAAATTTCATATAAAAATAATTTTAAAAAACACTACAATTATATATAAATATAAAAGCCAACAGCCTTATGCATAAACTAAATATTAATAATTGTTTAGCAATAAGGCTGTGAATTTGTTAAAACTTAATATTAAACAAACTAGTATTTTTTTAAATTAAAATAAAAACTAAAAACAATTTGACTGCTTATGATTATTTTTCTAATTTAATTTATTTATTTTTTTGCAATAAACTTTTATTGTGCACTATTGAAAATATATATAAATTTAAATTAAAATAAATTAAACAATTAAAAACAACATAAATAAATAAATTTAATAAAAACAAAATAAATGCTTTAAATGTTTACAAGTTTTATAAATAAATTATTAAATATTAACTATATAATCATTAACTATTTAAGTAATTGTCTTCAAAATGATTACACAGCAACAATAATAATAAAAAACCAAAAAAAAAATAATAAAACAAACAACTTAAAGATTTTTTGTATATTCTCAAAATAATAAAAAAGAAACTTAAATGGAGTTTTATTTTTTTTTAGGAGTAGAAGCCATATAAAAAACATTAACCAGGGGGCTAATTACCGCATCTAATACAAATTGAATGAAAATATTTTCACTTTATTAAGATTTGTTTTCATTTCGTTTTTAATCCATTTAGAAACTGATTTGAATTAAAAAATCTTGAATGATTCATAAAGGAATTAATGGGACTATTATTAATGGCAACCGACATAAAGTTGCTTTGGCAATTTCCAAATAATATTACAGATGACAGCTGACAGCTATCATTTTCTATTGCAACTGAAGTTCGGTTGCCATCCGTAATCCATCCATAATTCTATAAAAAATTAATACTTAAAGGTATGTTTTAAGGAATAAATTCGCATTGAATTCTTTAATGGAATGATTTAAATGAAAACAATGAATTTGATTTTGAAAATTGAATTAAAAATTAATTATTTCGATTCTTTCACTAAAATATAGAAATAAATTTAGTTTTTAAAGTTCTCAAACTTTCATAAAAAAAATCAGCCATATTTATTTAGTTTTATAACTTACAAAGAAACATTGTAGCTATTTTAAGACACCATCATGAACTTCAAGTAATTTCTATTTAAATTGAGCTTCTAATATAGGCACATAGTCATCATATTGGGCTTGATAATAATTACCAGCAACAGGATTTCCCAAATTGTACTTGGTAATATAATCACGGGTCTTTATGCTAAAACGACCCTCAAGTGATCTAAGGGAAACAAACAACCGCATTAAATAATATTTATAAATAGATTAATTTTTAGATCAACTTGCTTATTTAAAATGAATTTATCTGTTGAAATTTTCAGCGCCTGTTTGAAAACCAGAAACACGTAACGATGTAAGCCGGTATCTTTTGGTGCTCCGGATCCAATGTACTCTGCCACGACTTGACCTTCGGATACTTTAGTTCCCGGTATATTGATAACTAACCAATGTAAGACTTCTCTATAGGTAGGAGACTGCCGTGATGGTGCATCTGGATCTACCATTATTAGAGTGTACAGTGATCCATCCTCAGTGTCCCATGTTACTTCAGGTTGATCTTTAACTTGTTTGGGTTGCAATTCTTCACCCATGCTGACTTTAATTCCGTTAGGATAGGCCACATGAGCAACAGCTTTAGGCTTGCTATCAATAATATCTGGAATAATTCCTCCGGCATCCATTTTGACTCTGCACGATGTTTTCTCTTGCGTTTGGATCAAAATAATAATTTATTTCTATTTAGTGCTCTAATATTTTATTCAATTGTGAAATTAAAAATCAGTTTTCGTGCATTATAGTGTTAAATAGATAACAATTATTGATAATAATGTGGGGTCCGAGTGGTAAATAATACTACATTCACACTTACTACAATATACCAGTAATGATTATACATTTTATCAATAATTTTAATAATTTTCAATTTCCAGTGTTATTTTACATATTTACATCCAAAGTACAATTTAAATTTACATCTAATAATTTTTCCAACAAATTAATGTAATACACATTGTTTTGATAGCTTTTGTCTGTTACAATTTATCAAAATTATAAAATTTGGTTGATAAAAATACACCATGATACGTTAATTTTTAAAAAGTTCACACATTTTGTGTAATTATTAATAAAAATGTTTTTATTGCGATAAAAACAACAAAACCCGCTAAATTTTGTTGAGAGCCAGTCTAAAACTGAACTGTTAATAGAGTGTTTACATAGGAAATAGATGAACATGCTAAACAAAAGAAATCACTCAAATGTTAAGCAACTCTGTAATGTTGTTTAACATTAACATTAAAAAGCGCCCAGTCAGAGTATTAGAGTGATGCCATATTATACTGTCTACCACTCTGTATGAAAAAGTAGTTGCAAATTGTTGTAACTTTCGAGGAATTTGGGAGTCGATTAATTTAATAAGAGATTTATTAACAGATCTGTGAATTGTTGGCTGTATGACTTAAAAATGCGAGATTTACTTTAATAACTTATATTTAATTTTGAAGGGTACATATCTGTCATTTATTCTCACTTAGTTATTCCTCATTATGGTGTAAAGAACATTTGTTTTTGCTTCCAAAAAGTCGAATTTTGTGCCAACAAAGCATCATATGCGGGAAGTTTAGCTTTACTTTACTAATTTGAAAAAAATGCCGCTGAAGCACACCGAGAGCTTGGGAGCTACTCAATCAGCAATTTCAATACGTTTGCAGGTACTTAGCAGAATTCATTCAAATGCAGAGAAATTGGGTACCATACGAATTGAAGCCGAGAGACCATGACAGACGATTTTGCATGCCCAAAATGATGTTTGAACGCTATAAAAGAATATAGTTTGGCACCGAATCATTACTTGCAATGAAAAATGTAAGAGGTCGTACGGCAACCAGCGAAATTGATACCTATCCATGGCGCTAAGGGACTAAAACCTGCTGAAATCTAGTTAGATCATCACATGGAACCTGTTCCGAAAGGAACTGATTCGTTTGAGGAATGGCCACAAAACGCCCAAAATACGAAACTGTAATATTCCATAATGACAATACTCGGCTACATGTTGCAATACCCGTTAAAAACTATTTAGAATGAAGTGGTTGGTAAGTTTTGCCTCACCCGCTTTTTAGTCCCGACTTTGCCCCGTCCAAATACCCTTTGTTTCGATCAAAGCAGAACGCTCTCTTGGCTTTTTCTAATTGTTATTTTAAATTTTTTAAATTTAAGAATACTACTGTCTCCATAACGTGGTAATCAGAAAATAACTGCTTTTAATTTTAAATTAAAAATTCGCTTGAATGAAATGACAGTTAAGGATATTTCCTTTTAGTGTTATTCTCAGAAAATTAAAACCCTTACGATTTACATACATACATATATAATAATGCTTACGCAGCAAAGATATTAATAATACAAAAACAAAACATTTTTGTATATTCTCAAGATAATAAAAAACTTAATTATAGTTTTATTTATTTTGTATTGAAGGTATATCCCAAACCATAGGGTAACATACAGACGAGACGGTATTGTCAAAAACCTAAATATTTTAAGAAAAAAATACATGTTAGTCAATGTATTTCGTTGTTGTATCAGATATATGATTTGTTTTATTTTTGTTTGACAAAACGGGGTATCTCGTCTCAAATCCCAAACTTTAAGAATTCCTCGGAAAAACCAAGAAATACCATCAAATAAAAATGTAAATTAGCAATATATGTATATTCAGATTTACAATTTACAAAGATTAGCTATGTATTTTAAAATTAGATAATTTTTTGGTTAACCTTATATAATTTCTACTTAAATGTCGCTTTCAAAATGGGCACATAGTCATCATATTGGGCCTGATAGTAATTACCATATAATAGTAATTAAATATAATAAATAAATTACTTTTCAAATTTACTTACGTATTTGAAATATATTTATCTGTGGAAATTTTGCCCGCCTGTTTGAAAACAAGAAACACGTAACGATGTAAGCCAGTACCTTCTGGAGGACCGGAACCAACGTATTCTGCAACGACTTGACCCTCGGATACTTTATTTCCTGGTATATTGATAACTAACCAATGTAAGACTTCTCTATAGGTAGGTGACTGCCGTGATGGTGCATCTGGATCCACCATTAATAGAGTGTAAAGTGATCCATCCTCAGCGTCCCATGATACTTCAGGTTGGTCTTTAACTTGTTTGGGTTGCAATTCTTTACTCAAGCTAACTTTAACACCCCCAGCATAGGTCACATGAACAACAGCTTCTGGTTTACTGTCAACAATATCTGGAATAATTCCTCCGGCATCCATTTTGATTCTGTACGATGTTTACTCCTACGCTTGGGACAAAATACTAGTCTAATTCAATTTGGTGTTGCAGTATTTTATTCAATTGCCAACCATACGGGCGATATGATAAATCAGTTTACGAGCATTAGTTAAAAAAAAAATAGATAACAATTATAGATAATAAAGTGGGGGCCGAGTGGTAAATAAATACTACATTCATACAAGTTAGAGTATAGTTTTTATAAGACTACATATATATTTTATCAATTAGTTTGATATCGGTAAATTTAAATAAATTATTTTTCGATTTTCACAATGTTTGGTGTTTATCATAATTGTTCCAACAAATAAATCTAATACACATTAGCGGTATTCACAATGTTGGGTACTTTCTCTAGCAAAGTAGCAAAGGATTAGTTTAGCAGAAACCTTTTGCTTTTTAAACAATATGAGGTAATTTTGAATTAAATAAATTCAATTTTATTTTATAGGAAAAAAAAATATAACAGAATAATCAAAAGAATAAAGCGAAAAGGTGCATTACAAATTAAATTAATTACTCTTTTACTCTATTACCAGAACAAGAGCTCTACATCATGAATACCACTATTGTTCGGTTCGATTTTATTTATACAAATTTACCAATATTCTTAAAGTTTGTTGGTAAAATTTACTACGTACCTTAAATACTCAAATTTTAAAAGGTTCGCACATACATTTTATGTACGAACATGATTTTTCCCTCAAAATTATTTATAAGCATTTTCTTAAACAGAAACCGCTAAGTTTTTTGAGTCAGTCTAAAACTGGAAATGGATGCACATGAAAAACGAAAGAAATTGCTCAAATGTAAAGCCACTCTGTAATGTTGTTTAACATACATGTTGGAAATTAACAGCACTCAATCTAAGTGATGCCATATTATATTATCTATAAATTTGAATGAAAAAATTGTTTTAATTTTTCTAAAAAAATAATTGAAGTGCTTGCTAATGTAACTCAATAAGCAAAATCAAAATATTGTAAAAAAACAACTTTAAAGTTTTAAAAAATATATGCATTTTATGAAAGTACTCTTTACATTTTTAAGTGTACAAAATAAATATAAGAGAAATTAATGAAAATAATAATAAATACATTTTTTTCAGAATTTAAGTAATAATTTTCTTATTGTCAATATAAGTAAATAAAAATATATATTAATGAAATACATACTAAAAAGTATACATACATTTCTTATGAAATAATTTGGATTTTGACCTATTAATTAAATATTTGGAAAAGTTTCCATTGTTTGGTCAACCACTGGATATCCGATAAATAACTTTTATAATTTTATTTAGAACATTCCGAATTAGAACCATAATTCAACTTCACTATAAATGTATTAAAATCAAGGTTGGCTAGCGATTCGAAACGGTTGAAAAATTTGGAACATCAATAATAATTGAGTTGTCTGTTATTAAAAACGAATAACGCGATCCAAAGTTACTGCACTAGATGGCATCCCTCCATTAAAATGTATGAATGCATGATATGAATGTATCACTCTAATTTTAACATCTTTATGTTATTTGTTAACAGAGCTGCTTTTATTTCTCTCATTCATCCGTTTCCTTAATCAACTCTGTTTTTACCACTGTCTGTAGGAATCTTAACAACTCTGTTTTAATGCAATTGTCAAATTAGTTCGCGGTTTTTCTAGTCTTCTAACAACTTTGTACAAAAATTAAGCTCCTTTTAATATTAAAAAAAATAATAGTAGTAGTGCTAAAATAAAAGAATAAATGTTGAATTTATAAAATATAATAAGTAGATGTGATGTTTAATATATTAGTAATATGGAAATTATTGAAATAGGATGTGTATGTGTTACTAAAGTTGGCTTAAAAATTATCTCCATGTTAATAAGAAAAAATATGTATGGAAAAGAAAAAATGGTATAAATCAAGATCAGCGAAACAGCTTGCATTTTTATAATTTCTTTGGTGTTGATAGCTCTCATAATTAGAAGCACAAAAACGTTAATATTTTTCCCTGCTCTCTCTTAGTTTAAGAGTTATATGAATTTAAAGTCAATACATATAATAGTACATTTCTCATATATTTGGAAAACAAACTGATCGTTATGGGTATCATTGAATAGTGCTTCACGATACCTTTAATATGATATATAATATGGTACAGTTTATTAATATTGTGAACCAAAAATTCCTTTTTGATTTTATATGATAGTACTTCAGAAAATATTGATATACAGAAAAAGTGATTTTAGCGAAGCCGGTGTTCGATACACCCCAGAGTTAAAAGTCCCTTCACCCGGCCGAAGGCCGTCAACACAGAAAATGTGAATATTAACAGAAAAAAAATTAATGAAAATATAAACTGTTACGCGGATCTTGATTTGTTCCAAGATGGCTTTAATATGGCCGGAAACATATTAAAAGTGAATTTCTTTTTCTTAATACAATGAATTTCGTCGGAGACTCTGACTATCTATGGTTATGTGTATAATATTAAAAAAATTATTTATAAAGAAATTGAAATTCAAATTGTGACTGCGTTACCATATCCGAAAAAGAAAATGTATGCGAAATACATTGTAATTCGAAAAGATTTCCTTTCGAATCGAATTGGGGAGTAACCCCCTGTTTGAAGTTCATATTATTCAAGTACCAGTCAATTCTAATAAGAATCAAAGATTTGCAGTAAAGTAAGTACACAGCATTTATATTCATTAAAAATTAGATTAAATCTTTTATTGAAATTCGAATTTGAAACTGTTCAACAATTGTTTACTGCTATTTTGTAACAAAACTTAAAACTAATTATTGCATTTCATTAACTTTTAAAACGTTCCTTAACTAAGATTATTATTTAGTTTTAATTTAATATTGTCCGTTGTCCATCTTTTGGTCTGAGCTGTTTTCAAGGCATTGTCACAATAAAATTGTTCCTCCGAACGTTCGGGCAATGAGTCCCTTAACAAAGTCAACTGGCCAATTTCTTTTAAACCCACTAGAGCATCTATTTCAGCCTTGACACATTTCACCCTTTTAGCCAATGCCAATTTATCAGTGTTATTCGAGTGGCGCGACAAGAACAAGTAAAGTATCGTGGGCGGAGCTTGTAATTCAAACAAACGTAAAACAGCCAACTCCAAAGAAAAACTTATATGAAATTGTTTTTGTTTCAAGGGATGCCAGGTGGGTACTTGTTCAAAAATGTGTGAGAGATCTGCATAAGCCTGAGCTTGGGTACGTTCATTTAAAGCACACCATTCAAATTGTCCAGCAGAGATTTGTAAATCAGCGGTGAAACGGTAAGGGGATGTAGCTTTTAACATGTCTTGTTCTTTCCAATTGTTATATTTCGCACAGCAAGCATGTAAAACTTCTAAGGGACTAGAATCTATATCGATCATATTGTCAAGAGAATTACGTTCTGATTCCACCATGTTTAGAAGCTTTATATTGGCATGTATCAATTGGGGATATAGAGAACAAGTGGCGGTATAATTTTCCATTATTTTTTGCAGTTTTTCTTTGCGTTCTTTTATAGTGTCCGATTGATAAATATCTTTGTATAGTAATAGCAAAGAATCCTGAGATTTTCCCAAATCTTTTAAAAGTATAACGGCCTCTTCAGGATTTTGTTGTTTAAGAAAGGCTAAATAATGCTTCAAGGCCTTAGGTCTAGCGATAAGTATACTCAAAAAATCTGGTCTATTTAAAGATTTTTCTAAAAATAAAACCACGCTTATAATAGCATCTCCAGCATTACCCATATTTAGCACAGCATCTAGTAGTTGTTTTTTATCATTTAAGGACTTGAATACCTCAAAGTTGACCATAACACCTAGAAGAAAAAATATAACGAATTTATATTTTATCATTCCTGCGAATTTTTTTTTATGAATTTTAAAATTTGTTTAAAATATTTTTCTTGTACTTACCACACAACAACTTCTGAGCCGTTGTGACAGGCGAGGGCGTGTACAACGTATTTTGTATTTGTCTTCTCAACAATTTCAATTCTTCCTCTGCACTCATGCCCTTGGGTATCAAACGATCATCCATTGATTGCTCATCCAATATGCACTTTAAAGCTTCTTCCGTAAGCAAGGATTTTATGGATAAATTTAAAGCACTACTGGCTGCACTATTATCAAAACTGGCTTCCGAAATGGTGTCATCGTTTAGTATGCCACCCAAATCTGTAGACAATTCATAACCGGCTGCCACAGTTTTAAAGTCTACATCATCGTTGGCATCGTCATCAAAGTTGAAAGCCTTACTAGCGGAACGATTCCAGTAGCTGTCGTTATCATAATTTGTGGCCATTCTATTAGTTTATTGATTCAAACTTATATTCCCTTTCTAGAAATGAAAACGACTGCAATTATTTGTCACCACATCTGTGACTTTGGCTGTTTGTTATGACAGCAACACAAACAAAAATGTAAACAAAGGTAATGATAAAGAAGTTAAAAGAAAACACAACAAAAACAAATCAGTTTGTCAGGTTGGCAACGTTAAAGTAAATAAATGGTAGATAAATATGTTTTAAAAGTGTAGAAAATGGTGAAATTTTCGTTTGGGATTTTAAAAAATTTCGAAAATCTTTGAAAATAGTAAAAATCAACTACTAAAAATTATTGTAATTCATTTAAAAAAAAATTACCGTGGAAAAACCAGTGTCATAAAACATATTCTTAATATTCACCATTATATTGGTTGGCGTAAACGTTTTACAGCTACGACAGTTTCGTACTTGATTAAAGATAAAATACAAACTGTTTCTTTAATCTAGTACGAGACTGTCGTAAGCGTAAAACGTTTACTTCAACCACAATAAGTGATTGTAAATTTATATAAAAGAATGATTTTATTTTTATGATAACTTAATTTCTTGGTACATTTTATACGAAGTTAACGCTATTGGAGGAATAATAACACGCTATTTATTATTATAGTATGGAAACTTAGATTTAATTTTAAAAAAAAATTGACTTGCTATTTTAGTGACTCAGTATTTTGTTGGATATCCCATGCGTTTTTTTATTGCTTCACAACGATGAAGATTCAATCGTCTGCTTTGAGTTTTTTTGCCATTTCCTTATAACTACATCTGATAAAGTTTTCTACGTGGTATAATTTTGAGTCCGTATTTTACTATATACAATTTCCCATAGATTTTCTATGGGATTAAGATTTGGGGATTCGGAAGGCCTCTTCAAAACACTTGACTGTCTTATTTGGGTACTTGGGGTGCAATGGTTTTCCCTTCGGTCGTCTTACAAATGTTGTACATATTTGGATTCATCCGAAAGAGAATAATTCATAGAGAATTATGTATACATAGAACGGAATTCGGCTGTACCGAAATATTAAACACAATTTTTGATGAAAGCTAATTTTTTATAGTAAAAAACTAATTTTTGGTGAACAAAAATTTTGGTAAACAATTTTGGTGAATAAATCTAGATAATTGGGGTTTTTTCTCAGCCATTTGTGGATCGATTTTCTCGAATATACTTGATGTATCAATCATGGCTTCGGAACGTTTATTTTAACATCAAATGTGGAAATTACAAATGGAATGAATTTACGTATCTATAGCCTTGCCACTTATGGTGAAGGGTATACAAATTACTCCAAAAACATTGCACATACGAAAGTTGTTTCCCTTTCACATAATCTTTTTTAACATATATATCATGTATGTTCACCACTTTGATTTTTCAGAAGTGAGTTAGGTCTCTGACAGGTGAGTTCAGTTACCGCTCTATGTATACGAGTATGGATTTTTTAGAAATAAGTGTTTTCGCGGAGCCATAGCAAACAGACTGCGGCTACCAGATTGAGAACTAATTTTAGATTGTTGATGACCTTCCGGGAATTTCTTAAAATTTCTTGCTATTAAATTATCTTATTTAGGAGTAGATTTACGAGGCCTTTTATATTTTTCACAGATAGTTTTTTGCTTTCATCCAAAATAATTTATTTTTATTTTTTGGTTTTTAAATTTTGTGAATTCTTGACCCTTCAACCTGAGTGGAAAGGGTATATATGTATAAGTTTGTCATTCCGATTGTAATGGATTGTTATAGATAGCGGAGTAGATATAACCATTTCCTTCTGTCCGTCTGTATGTTGAAGTCAACTTTCCGTAGCCCCCAAATAACTTACATACATGATTCATACATCAATACATATCTCCGGAATTCTTCCGGCTCGGTTGCTATTTAAAATCGATAAAATCGGCCCACAAATAGCTGAGATATAAGGAAAAACCGGGACTACCTCGATTATTGGCCTATTTTTTTATCTATATCTGGATTACTAAGTCATTAATATAGACAATATGGATATCTAATGATAGATATTTCAAAGTCCATTGCAACGATGTATATAAGGCTACAATGGGTCAAAATCGGGAAAAATATTTTTTAACCAGAATTTTTTTTTTTCATCAAAACAATTTTTTTGTCATAAATTCTTTTTCAAAAAAAAAAAAAATTTTAAATTAGAAAACCAATTTGAAAAAAAAAAATTATGTAATTTATTTTACCTAAAAATATTTAAAAACAAATTATTTTTAAGTATAATTTGGTGAGTATTTAAGTATATTTTGGATCCTCATGAGATTCTAAGACAATCTAGCTATGTTCCTGCGTCTGTCTCTCTGTTGAAAACACGATAGGGCCCACAAAAGCTCTTTGTCGACAAGGTTAGCTTGGTATTGAAAATGAAACATACAAATGTCCCCCGGAATACTGTTTTTTATAATATTATAAATAAAAATAAACATTATATTATATTTTAAAATATTAATAGAAAGTGATTCCCTTGTTCGTTATTATTTGGGGACTCTACGTATGAAAAATAAGGCAAAAATCCTCTCTGAATTGTTGTCACTTTGAAAATTCGCACTGAATTGACTACGACACACAGTGGTTCAAGGGCGGCATTAATTATTTTTTTTTATGTCTTATGAATTTTACACAGTTTGTAATAAACAGTCTAATTATCATGTACCAAAATGTTAGGCTTATATCGATATTACTTTTTTGTCCAGAGACATTCAAAGTTGACCTAAGTGAATGCGTTTGAAATGAAATAATTCGTTATCTCGGGAACTATTAGAGATATAATTACGAAATTTCACACATTTGGAGATGAGGTGTTTTCGAGTTGAATCGTAGTTGTTCAGTTTCCTAGGGGTAATGGGGGCCAGTAAGTGGCCTCTCAAATTTGGTCACCTCGGCTCTCAAATTTTTAAAAAAATTCGGATCAATTTATGATCCGAATGTGCTGAAATTTAAAAAATAAATAGGACTTAAGAAGATTTCGAAATAATATCTCTAATAGTTCCCGAGATACCGAATTATTGCCAAAAAAATACGATTCTGAACCACTGTGCGGCATAATTAAAGTTTAGTGCTTGGAAAATCATTATAGCTTTTTATTTATTTTCAGATAATTTTTTTTTTAATTTTTTAACTTAAACAACCCAAATAAAACAATTAATAATTATTTTTGATTTTTGATTTTTACTTTGTTTTAATTAATTGTTTATTTATAATTTAAATAAATTTGTTTTATAATTAGTTAATTGTACTTATAAATAATGTAAAAAAATATCAAATTTTCAAAAATAGTTTTAAGTTCTTCTTATTTTTTTTATTATTATTATTTGAGAAACAAAAATTATTATGCAGCAATTGAATATTTTTGTTTTGTTTTTGTTTTCAGTGAGCATCTTACAATTATTTATTAATTTATTATTAAATATTATTTGTTTATTGTTATTATGTTTAAGTTTGTCTTTTAATAAAGCACCAAATATTTATTAATAAATAGACTATATTGTTCTGGTTGTTCTAATAAGTTATATAGTTATCTTTTGTTTTGTAAATTAAATTAATTGCAAGGTAAAGCTTAAAACCCAATATTAAATAGATTAATTAATTGTCTTCTTTTTTTATATGCGAATACACGTACAATCCAATTCTATTGGCTAAAAAAAATGTGTAGCATGCAGGTTTTTCGTTTCGAATTACTGTTTTTGTGTATGTACAAATGTTATATGTAATTTTTTTGTTGTATGCACTGTGTTGTGTCTTTTTTTTAAACTCTAATAATACAGAAAGGCAGTACATTATATCATTAACATGTACCCTACAGCATTCTTAATTAGTTCTATTTTTATATGCTAATATTATATATATTTTGTTTGATTTATCATTCATTTAAGCCGCCTTCATTCCATTTTTGTGTAGAATGCGTTACCGGCTCCGTAATTGAGAGTAAATCGGCATTTGAACTTGTCGTCGGTAGTGTTGAGGGTGTGACGACTGGCTGTGTAGTATTCTGTGCATCCGCTGTACTTACGACTGGATTGGTTATAATTGGTGCTCCCATTACAGGCACCATTGTGGTGGGCACATTCTCAGTGCCCGGCACTGTGCTTATTTGTCGAACAAATTTTTGCTTTTGTCGTTCCAAACGTTCCTTTTCACGCTCGGCTTTAAGTTTTTCAAAATCATCTGTTTCCACATCAGCATTGGCGGCCGCTATTAGATCATTTGTTGAGCGCATTTCCATGTCTTCCACTAGTCAGAGAGATAAATTGTAAGAAAACATAAAACTATTAATAAGGAATTTTTACTGAAGGTTTAGGGTTACAAAACAAGAGCTCTAATTAGTTCAAGTAGAGATTAATTTAATAATGCAACAGTTGAAATACATACAGAGGAGAGATACATAAATAAGTTTAAAGGTTATTTGTTTGATATTTAAAATTAAATTAATACAGATTTGATCACATTTTATTGTAAACTCCACTAGATTTATATTCTACAAACAATAGAAAAAAGTAACAACTTTGTAAAAAAAAGTTGCTATTTAGAATAGCTTCAGAACTTCAATAATATTGTAATTAAGTTCTTAAAAGAACAGTGAGTGACAATACAATGGAAATTTGTTTTGAAAACTTTTATATATATTTCAAAGTTAAATTAAAATTTACCAGGTTTTTTATTCAAATATAGTAAATTGGAGCGTAACAAAAATACATTTATACTTCTTAGCATTGACAAAACAATGGAAACTTTTAAACTTCTACAGAAAGAAGACTAAAACAAGAATATGCAATTTGGTTCGGACAATAAGTTTCTTAAGTTCAAAAATTTTCGAAAATTTAAAAACCAAAATAATTCACGATTTTAATGCTGGATTGAACCAAATAATATCTGTGGAAAAAATTGAGTGTATGACTTAAAATGCCGGATTTACAATAGATATCGTATCTTTATATGTCATTTTGAAGGGTACATATCTGTCATTTATTCTCAAATGGGTATTGTAAACAACAAAGTTTTTTTGCTTCGAAAAAGTCGAATTATGTGCCAATAAAGCGGCATATCCGGGAAGTTTTACTTTACTTTTTTAATTTGCTAATCAAAGCTTATGGTGAATGTGTTCCATCGGTTTCAACGTGCGAGAGATGCTTTGTTTTGTTCAAAGAGCGCTCAGGCCAGCCAAAAAAGTTTGAAGACTAATAATTGTAGGCATTACTCCATGAAGATTGTTGTCAAACTCAACAAGATCATTAAAAAAAACCTTGGGAGCTACTCAATCAGCAATTTCATAATGTTTGCGAGCAGCAGGATTCACCCAAAAACAGGGAAATTGGACCATACGAATTGTAGCCGAGAGACCTTGAAAGACGATTTTGCATGTCCGAAATGATGTTTGAGCGCTATAAAAGAAAATCCTTTTTGCACCGAATCATTACATGCGATGAAAAATAGATTCATTACGATAACTCGAAGCGTAAGATATCATGCGTGAAGCCCGGCCAACTAGCCGAATCGAAACCACAGCCAAATATCCATGGCGCGAAGTTAATGCTCTGTACATATTTGGTGGGAGCAAAAGATGCTGAAATCTGACCAGACCATAACAGGGAACCTGTACCGAACGCAACTGATTCGTTTGCCAGAATATTCGTCCAATCATGAAACCGTAATATTCCATCATGACAACGCTCAGCCACATTATGCAATACCTGTTAAAAACTATTTAACCCGCTTTATAGTTTCGATCGATATGCTTCACTCTGGAACAAAGTTTCCGAAAATGGCTGGTTCGTTCTTGGCCTCAAAAGATGAGCAATTCTTTTGGCGCGGAATCCATATGTTTCCAGAAAGATGGGAAAAAGTCATAGCTAACAATGACCTTTAAATAACCACCCAGAGAAAAAAACAGCTTAAAATCAATAAAAACCACATTGAATCAATTAGAAACTAATGAAATTTTTAAATTCAATATGAAACAATATTAATTTAAAGTTGATTTATCGTATTTCAATATACGTTTTCTTTTATAATGAACATTATTGAATTAATATGACGCATTCTTATTTTTAAGTTGCGGCTTTTCCCTAATAGGGCCCATTTACAACACCATCATTATTGAGCAATCAAGTGATTGTGCAATTAAGCTTGAAGCACACATTACTTCAGCATGCTGGTACAAAATTAATTTTTTACCAAAAATTGTGTGGAAAAGAGAACTAGGACACACTAAACTTCTAAAAGAAGATGGTACATTTTTCTTCTCTGGAACATTCCTGATCTTCCAAAAATGGAGTTTATCGTAATACCACAACGAAGACTCCAAAACATCATCTGTTCCTGCAATATTCGAAAAACGTTGATTTATTTTACCATTCTTGCTCTAGGCCCACCTTTCAATTTACTACCATTTTATTGTGTTATTTTGTTATGTCTTGACGATTTAAATTTTATGATCTAATTTTACAACACACGATTCAATCATGCTGGTTCAATCAAAAAAATATCAAACTATTTTTGATAAAGCACCAGCAGCTGGTACAATCACACCACAAGCTCATACACGATCAATCAGCTGGTACAATCACTTGATTGCACAATCATGATGGTGTTGTGTATGGACCCTATAAGTGTACAAATGTTTCAAAATAAAAGCAAAAAAGTTTAACAAATTTCGCATAAATCAGCAGTTTAAAAAATTATAAAATAATTTTCGTGAGACAGGTACTATGAAAACTCAAAATTGGGGAGGAAGACTTTCTAAATCTATCTAGTCCAAGTCAATATCATTTAATAACAAAAGAGTTTAGAAATTCCCAAAAATTATTTCTAGATCCATCTATTGCTTGCTATCGTCTCATGAAATATTCTCTTATTTCTAATATAATTTGCCAAAGAATATCCTAACTGGTGGATACAGAAATCAAATACTGGTCTTTCTACGGAAGAATCAATATACAATGTAAGAGGCAGTGCTAGAAGAATATTTTTAAGACGGCCAAAGGGAAAGATACTGAACCCCTAGAACATAAATAAGACAGCCAAGTTTGCAGGTGCGATATTATGGTGTCAGAGCAAGATATGGGTACAATCCATATCCAAAATAAAATATACTATGACTGGAATGAGATACAGATTCATTTTAAACGATGATATGTATTCATATGCTGAGGAAAATATGCCCCTAGTTTAGAGATTCCAGCACCTAATGGATTTTAACCGAGTTGGTACAATTCAATGAGCTACGTGTTTTGAAGTGGCCGCCCATACAAAGCCTGTGGGAAATCGTAGATTGCAAAATACGGACTCAAAATTAAACCACATAGGCTGCATTATCAGATGCGGTTATAAGGGACTGGACAAATATATTTTAATTAAGACGATTGACTATTTAATTGGTTCCATGTATCGCCATATTTCAACAAAATACCAGAAACACTAAAGAGCGAGTAAATTTGTATAAAAATTAAAGCTTAGTTTCCATTATTTTGAACCTTAGTAATAAATATTTTTTAGTTTATTTTCTATTTTCTAAATTAAGTTATGTTCTTTTTGATTTCGATCTAAATATTGAATATTTGTAAAAGTTTCCATTGTATTATCAACCACTGTATATAAATTAGTGCACATTTTAGGCCTTTTAATGGTGCTTGACGACATTGAAACAAAAACTTTCTTGCTCATTTATAAAATGCTAATTTTTTTTACTGAATTTTGTCTATAACTTTCACACAATGAAATTTAAAGCGTGTTAAATAACACAGTGCAACATGAAATTTTTTCCTTGAATTTTGAACGATTTGCCACCTATGAACCTGGACAAGGCCTGCGATTTTGATTTTGAAGATGAAGTTTTTCTAATTTTATATGTTCACAATTTTTGTTCTTTATGACTTCGCCTCAGAGAGTAAATCAAAATTCCGAACTGTTTGCATAATATGAGCCTGAGGAAATGATCACATTTTTGCAAAAATGACACCGAGGACCCAAATCTTTGGGGGCCCATCAAAAAAGTGCATGACTTTGGGCAAAACTGGGAGACACGGGTCTTTTTTTTGTCTTTCATCACGTACTGGTTGTCCTTATATGGTTATATTTCCATGACATAAAAAAATTACAGACAGTGTAAATATATAACAATTCCTAATATTTGTTAAATTGAAACCATCCTTTTATAAACCTGGATATTGATTTGTACGGTTACAGAACAACTAATATTTTAAATGATATAACAGTGCCGTTTCTTCAGAAATACGAGTAAAAGACTTGCTATTGTATTGCGAATATCTCCAGAGCTATAAAAGGCATCTTAATGGATCATATCATTGGAGGCCAAAGTAACATTTTATACCCTATAGTTAAATGTTCCTGCGTTCATCCATAGGCAGTCTAAACTGAAAAGGAATTTTGAACAGGATATTGTTCCAGTCCAAAACAAGATATTTCTTTAATCATATAAATAATATCAATATAATTTATAGTTAGTTCCAAAATGTAATGAAAAGTCAACGTCACACTGTTTGTATTTACCTGGGCCTTGAGGAAACGACACACCAGCAACAGCAGCATCAATGAGCTTTGAGACACTACAGCAAATGACAAGACACGAGCAGGCATGAAATTGTGTGCAAAGGACAAGTAACACAACTTAATGAGATTTTGAAATATGAGGAAAATGTGTCTAGCTTACGAAAAACCCAAACTATGAGATGACATTAATTCACAAAAATAGCAAGGACTTTCGGGAATCTAAAAAAAATACAGGTCAAATCTGGGGAATAGAGTTTATTTAGTGCTATGACGTTGTTAAAGTTGTCTTCTTCTTGACAATCATTTGAGGTAGTTGTTTCTGACATAGATATAGATTTTTTATACGTGTAAAACAATCAAGTTGAAATTCCTCTGCAGATACATGTAAAAAGAAATAATATTCGTATGGACGAGGTAGCATTGAACAACATTCAATTCCGTTGCACGATACCGTTTGCATTTGATGGCCATGGAGCTTTGTTTATATGAGAGGTTACTCAGTATAATATAATGAGAAGGAGATATGAAGCAAGTATAGAGCAAGTTTGCTCTAAAATGGATAAAAGCAACCAAATTTTAGATTAAATTAATTACATTCAGTTCTAACGATCGGTAGTTTTTGACCATTGATTTATATTGGTTAAAAGGGGATTTTGGTATTCGCATTTTTACTATTATTATATCAGTTCAAGAAAATAATAGAGATTTCATATTCTGCTTCTATGCCGCTCAAATTATCATCTAAAGCAGTGGCCCGCACAGAGAGAACATGTAAATGTATTGGATGTATGACTTAAAAATGTACAATAGATGGCGTATCTTTTGAACACGGTTTTTGTTTTTAATAACTTATATGTCTTTTTGAAGGGTAAATATCTGTCATTTATTCTCATTTAGTTATTGAAAATTATAGTGTAAAAGCTTTACTTCTTTCAGTTGAAAAAAATGCCTCTATAGCACACCGATTGCACCGATTATGTTGAAGGTGTTGCATCGGTATCAACGTGCGAGAGATGGTTTGTGTGGTTCAGCAGAAAAAGATCGCCAAGGCCAGCCTAAAAAGTGTGAAGATCAAGAATTGGAGGCATTATTCCATGAAGATTGTTGTAAAACTCAACAAGATTATTGAGATCTACTTATACAGAAATTTAAATCAAAACGTTTGCAAGTGGCAGGATTCATCCAATAGCAGGGAAATTGGGTACCATACGAATTGAAGCCGAAAGACCTTGAAAGATGATTTTGAATGTTCGAAATGATGCTTGAACGCTATAAAAGAAAATCATTTTTTCACCGAATCATTATTTGCGTTGAAAAATATATCCATTACGATAACCCGAGAGATCGTACGTGAAGCCTGGCAATCAGTCGCCAAATATCCATGACGCTATCCAAAACCAAATATCCATGGCGCTAAGGAAATACTCTGTATTTGGTGGGACCAACAGCGTCCTATCTCTTATGAGCTGCTGAAATCTGGCCAGACCATCACAGGGAACCTGTACCGAACACGACTGATTGGTTTGAAGATAGCATTGGCCGAAAAACTCCCAGAATATGAGGTAATATTCCATCATGACAACACTCGGCCACATATTGCAATACCTGTTGAAAAGTATTAAGAATGAAGTGGTTGGGAAATTTTGCCTCACTCTCTTTATAGTTCAGACCGTAACGGGGTACGCTCTACTATTTGTTTCGATGGAAGCAGAACGCTTTCTCTTCACAGAACACAGTATCCGAAATTGGCTTGATTCGTTTTTGACCTCAAAAGATGAGCAGTTCCTTTGGCATGGAATCCATAAATTGCCAGACAGATGAGAAAAGGTCATAGCTAACAAAGCCCAATACTTTGAATAAATTTATATTGTACAAATGTTTCAAAATAAAAGCTAAAAATTTTAAAAAATCCCGCATTTTCATATTTGTATAGGTTTGATTCATTTAGAGGTACTGTTTGACAATTAATCCTGGAAAGACTCAAACCACAACAACGTCTCCAAATTATTCAGCTGTAGTACACATCGAGCAACAATTGAAAAATAATTTAGAGGAGTAGCTAATTTCGAGTTTCGAATCTGCCTAGATCTTGCGGTTATGTGAAGCCTAAAGTCGGAATTCGCGATTAATTCGAAAGAGTGATCAAAAATTTAACCTTCCGAATGGAGAATCTACTGCGTAGTCGCTGCCAAAATTTTAATGAAATCATTGTTAAAAAATAAATGTCAGATATTGTTCTTTGGGATCATAATAAAGATTCTCTTTTAAGTGATTCTCTTTAAAATTATGTTGGTAACAAAAAAACCTGGTTGCATTTTTGACACACAATACCAGCGTTGCCAATTCAGCAATGTAAAACCAACTATTAAGCAAAGTGATCGATGACAGAGCTAATGAGTATTTTTCTTTAGTATTTAAGATGGAAGATATTTAATAAATGAGTATTTTATAATTGAATCCGAGAATGTATTTTCGTTTACATTTGGTTTTTAAATAATAACTTCAGAGTCAAGAAATAACTTTTACTACATTTCTCTAGCAGTCTAGTTGGAGAAGATTTTTTCCGTTTTACAATAACATCATTAAAGCTGTTTAGGTTAGTAAAAGCTATGTAAATTTAAAACTAAAGAGCTTAAAACTTCAGCGCGATTATTTAATATTTAACAATTACTTACTATTAACTACTTTAATTTACTTAATTCCGAACTCTTTTTACTCTGCATAAAAACTACTAGGAATCTTTAAATAAATCCTTTCTTAAAATACAAATCATAACATGCCAAATAACAAAACAGAACAAACAAACAAATCAATGAAAACAACAGAAATTATCCAACGTAAAACAACAACTAAAAACAAAATGAAATTAAAAAAAAAAAACGAAAACAAAAATCAATTTGTTTGTTTTTGAACTTTACCAGTTGTCAAGAACCACCTGAATTGGGGCGGAGCATCTGTACGTTCTATTAATGTTATATGTAAGTAGTAAGTGATTTAGAAAATATTAATTTCCCGTGACACACATTAGATTTAGACAATTAATGTTTAACAAAACTTACCCGTTTCACGGCTGCCACGATCTTTATTATCGCGATCGAATAGAGACTTTGTGCTATCCATTGTGGGCGAACTGGGTACAGTGCGAGCCATGGTCGGACTACCGGCCGATGGAGCAGATGTACTCAGCAGTGCTTCTACACCACCGGCTGGAAATAGACTAGGCTCGACAGTTGACTGTGTGCGCATGTACAGCTTATTCTTCTGTGGTATATCCATGGGATCTGTTGGATATTGCTGCTGTTGCTGTTGATTATTAATGCTAGTCGTCGAGGCGGAATTGTGACCAAAAATATCACGCACATTGGGACGTTGTTCATTAACACGCTGTGAAGTGATGGTGGTTTGTTCATCGACTTCTTCAATGACTTGATCGGTGATGCGCATACTGCCAACTGGTTTATTGGCGGCAGGTGCCAAGCTATTAGAGCTAGCACTACCGGGGAAACGATATTTGGGATTTTCATCATTGGGCGTTAAGGAACCGGGACGACTGTCATCTCGACTCAGGAAACGTTTTAGGGCCGAGGCTACGGTATTGACACGAGACAAGGTACCACTAAGACTTACTAAACTTGGTGATGAACCTGGTCTCGTTTTGCCATTACCAGCAGTAAAATGTATGCCACTGGCATCATCAGCCTAAAGAAGTGAATGAGAGTTAGAAATATTAGTTTTTCTTGAAGGAATAGTTTCGAGTTTTTTGGGTAAGTATTAAAAAGCAGCGGCGGTAATTCAAAATTGTTTTATTTCTGTTCATGGATATAGTAGAGGATTATTCGCTAAGCTTCGTTTAATTTAAACTTTGTAATCTTCAATAGAGTAAAGACCTTAGCAATGAACTTCATATCAGTAAATCTTGTCGATACATAGAATGTCTAGATCTAGGAAAATCGCCTTTTTAGACAATCTTGTTTCAATGAACTTATTTTGTTGAATTTCTTTGTCCATGTCAAGAATTTGTAAACTAATTTACATAAAAGAGAGTTATAAATGAAATCGATATTAAGCCTGTGATAAATTTTTAAAGGAACATTTGACTATGTTTAATTGGGTTTTTAAAGAGATCTTAAATAAGGATGTCTGGCTTGGTTCCGAGAGACTTATGTATCAAGGACAGAGATGAAGACGGGATCTGTTGCCATTATAGCGGATATGGACACTTGTATGTCTTACAGTTTCTCGAACGAATGCTGCGTCTCCCAGGCTGAAACTTTGTCTTTAAAGCATCGATATCGTCATTAGTGGAGAGGTTGTATAAAAGCCATAAGACCAGAGAATGGGATAGTAGAACTACTGAGTTCTGTAGGTTATGTTAGGATCTGAAAGAGCTGGAAACTATAGAACATATTACATTGTTTAAGGTTTCGATGATGAATTGCAGAATAAAGAATATTTTCTGTATAATTAAAGGAGTAGAGTGACCGATGAAGTGGCTTTCAGAGGGTAAATGTTTTTCATATAACCTGTTACTATTTTTCTTTCATAGTTTTCTGAATGAAACACCAATTGATACGAAGGGTCCTTGAAAGGATTATTACCTTATACAGAGATTAAGGCGTAGTTAGTTTCTCTAGACAAATCGGTTTTGAGAAAATGACCGATCTACCAACGATGAGGAACGCTTTGTCAACGAAATCAAGCGAAGAATTATAACAAATTTAGAGCAATGTTTGACGATGTTTAACTACAAACCGAACGACTTTCTTATCAGCTGTTCAATGAAGATGGTCGAAACGTAGATAAAGGAATAGTGGTTTTCTCAGAGTAGGTCGATGATGAATAAGGTTAATGTTGGTCGAATAATCAACTGATATACAGGCAAGATTAGAAATTCTAGGATAACGTTTAATGGTAAATTGGATAGAAACATGTTGGGCTATTGCAAGGTCGATTTGGACTTAGGGAATTCTTCTGTTGAGGAGATCAAAGGTTCAACTATTACAAAACTTGTCTTAATGGGGAAGAGCCGATCTATTATTTTGATGTCCCGCCCTGGTCACCATGAGGAAGCGAATATTTGGTGTTCATTCTCATGCTTGGAATAGCTGCCAAGTATGAATCTTAGTGTCGAATGAGGGACCTGCTGTTTACCGTCTCGGTATCACAAAAACGAGTTCTTCTATCACAATTGGTTTGAGTTAAAGCGATATGTCGAAGAAATGTAGACATTGTACAAATTGGCTGCCTTGAATTCTTTAGTTTTGGCTGACCTCGGTTCGAAATATTCTTCACGACATGTAGACTGGAGGAAATTGTCTGTTTCATTAAAAGAATTATGTGGATTGTTGACGGGTAGAGCGGCTTTCTGGTGGCAGATGATTTTTTCTGACCTGTTACTCTTTCTTTTAACGCTTTCTGAAGGAAATCCACTGGCTACTAAGGGTCATCAAGAGGATTATTACTTTTGTAAAGAGATTAAGGCGTAGTGGGGTTATCTGGAGTTAAACAGATCGGTATATAGTATGGTCAACTTGTGAATGTTAGCCCTGATTACGGATGTAACAGCGATGAGGTTAACGTTGGTCGAATGATTGCTTGAAATGTTTTTAGCGAAAACGTTCCGAGGCTTTAGTATATGACAGTTCGTTAGGGAATACCTCGTCTCAGTATTGGTATTTGATGAGTTGGATGTTTATGATGAATTTCGTCCACTCTTTTCTCTTAAAAATAAACCAGGACAATACAACTAATAAATCACTCGCTTTGACTAAGAACCAGGCATAAATACTCATGTGTTATCACCTTAAAGATTTAAGGACTTTCCTATTGTGGAAAAGAGAATAACAAATTTTGAATTACCGCTGCAGGAAATGATTAAATAAATAATATAGTAGTAGTTACAATTGTGCAGTGCAGATGCATATGTATTTTTATTTTGGGAGTAGATATAACGTGCCAGTATATTTCAAGCTGCGTGAAGTCTTCAAAGCATTATTATTATAAAATATTTCTTTTTTATATTATTTTGTTACAGAAGAAACAATTAGAATCAATGGTTAGTAGAGATTGTTGATGTTTTTTTTTTCATTTTCAATTAAAAAGTAAGAGGAATTCTCTCTTATTTTCCAAAAAAGAACTTTGTTAATCACATTATTCATAATTATAGTAATAATAGCAATTCATTAGTCAATTTTAAATAATTAATCATACCATATTAACCGTCTAAAACTAATAAACATTTAGTATTTCGTTAGAGATTTAACAAATGTATTACATGTAAAATATTAAACAATTAAAAGTATTAAATGGATAAAGTGCCAATATCAAACCAATCACCTTATTTTAAGGGAAAATCAGGGGTGTTAGGGAAACATAATTTGTTAAAACCAATTATTTTTTTTAAATTTATGTTGTTTTCAAAGCATAACAGACACTTAATAGTCTCGATAATTTTGAATGACCATTTTTGATTCTAACCTCCTCTTCTATGTTATTATCGGGGAATTTATAGCTAACTGCCTGCACATTTGAAGTGTTTGGTTTCGTTTCGGAACTATTACCAACCATATCATCGATGCGAACGCTAGACATAACGGTAGGCATGGCCGCATTCTTGGACACTTCAATTTTCGCCGTCGAAGGCTCCGGATGTTCTTCACGGAAACGTTCTGAGGCTATGGTATAGGGCAGTTCATTGGGGAATACCTCATCCCAGTATTGATCTTTGATTAGTTCAGGATGTTCATGATGCATTTCATCCACAATCAAATAAGACACTTGTAAATTACGATCCACCATCCAATTGACCTTTATGTAAACGGTTAAAGAGATTATATTTACATTATTTTTATATGGAAATTTCCATTACTTGCCTCAAAATCATCATCATCTTCGCCAAAGGGATTTATCAAAGATTCGGCCACTTTAAGCCATCCCATGTAGAAGAAAAATTGCAATGTTGTAAAGACTGGAAAGTACAAATCAATTTTATTAACATAATTGCTATTCGCCACTGTTTTTCCTTCGGTCCATTGTTGGCCCATGACGGAACACATGAAGAATGAGTACACAGCCAAAGTCACCACTTGAGTGTATACTAAAGGCACACTAATGGTATCGTATGATATTAACAGACCACATTGACCTCTAAACTTATTCAGCTCATCTATTATGGTTTTTACCGCAAAATCATCACGTATGCGACCCTCCTTACGTGCTCTGGTGATAATACTTGTGGCCCATACTATGGGCAGCCAATGCTTAGAATGCCGTGGAAATCCCTTATTCATACTCTCTATAATTTCCTTTTCATTCTCATTCAACAAACCCGCCTCCACAAAGTTACTTAGATTGGGAAACCTTTTTTTAACACGCGGTGATATGTTGGTCATTACCATGGTCAGACACAGGCACACATATCGCATTATGGTACGTCGCATTACACGTCCCCGCTCATCTTGGCCATGAACATTGGCACTGACAAATACCGCTATGGGATCGGGCCAGGGTATGCTGGTGTATTGGCCCCACCACCGCGTCATCACTATTGAAACATAGAAACCCAAGACGAAGGACAGAGGTATGAGATCACTATAATTGTAGCAGTATTGAGCTACAGCCTCAAATTGTCTGGAATGGTATAAATCGGTTGTTGGTATAGAAGTTTTAGTTGGACTATTTCTGTTAAATTTTAAATACTCACATCTTTTGTTCGGGATTGAGTACAAACCGATACATCAGATTAAGTAAATAGTAGAGGAATAAAAAAGCTAATAAGTCCAGCCATACCAGCTTATAAATACTACCGCGCCATCTGTAAGTTAAATATAGAAAAAGAGAATTTTAGTTAGTTTTTATAGCAATTTAAGCGAATGTTAGGTTAAAAATTATAAATTATGGTACTCATGGAATCTTATAAATAAAACAGTTTGATCCTACACGCAGAGAAAAAATATAGTTGGGCATGGTTACTGTAACCATTTCAATATTGTTACAAGTTTTTTAACTATATTATAGTCACAGTAACCATTTACATGATTGTGGTAACCATAATATGGTTAACATACGATTCACATGATTGTCTCAACCATATATATGGTTACAGTAAACATATATATGTTTAAGGCTTATCATAATCTGAGAACAACATATTATGATAAAATTATTCATCATAAATATGGTTGCCACAAACATATATATGTTTACTGTAACCATATATATGGTTGAGACAATCATGTGAATCGTAAGTTAACCATATTATGGTTACCACAATCATGTAAATGGTTACTGTGACTATAATATAGTTAAAAAACTTGTAACACTATATAAATGGTTACAGTAACCATGCCCAATTATATTTTTTCTCTGCGTGTAATAATTCAATTGTTGAGAAGCAAGTTTAGCTTTCAGTCATTATGCATTAAAGATAATATACAACCTAATTTAAACTTGTTAATGAATCACCAACACTCCCAAGAGATCAGTCCAAAATGAAAGTACATAGAATAATTTCTGAGCCTGCGATTTCATTTTGGGTTTTACAATTTTAGACGAACATTTGACGGTATTTAAAAATATCCCGGATAAAGATGTCTGGCTTGGATCCGAGAGACTTATTCATCAAGGATAGAGATGAAGACGGAATCGGGTGCCTTTATAGCGGATATGGACACTTTAATGTCTTACAAATTCACGAACGAACGGTGCGTCTTGCAGGCTGAAATTCTTTCTTAAAAACCTTGATGGATTCACTAGTGTGGCTGCATAAGAGCCTTAATACCCGCTGGGTCAGTAGCACTACTGAGTTCTGTAGATTCTGCAAGGATGTGGAAGAGCTGGAAACTTAAAATTTCAATGATCGATTGGAGAATATCATGAGTTGTAGACTGGAGAATATTTCCTGTGCATTAAAGGAATTGGGTGATTTGTTGACTGACGAATTAACTTCATCTGACCTGTTACTATTTTTCTTTTTTAGTTTTCTGAAAGAAATCCTAATAGGTACTAAGGTACATTGAGAGGAGTATTACCTTATACAGAGGTTAAGGCGGAGTTGGTTTCTCTAGACTGCTCTGTGTAGAGTATGGCCAACGTATGAATGGTTGACAAGATTACTGATTTAACAATAATGAGAAATACTTTGTCAACGAAATCAAACTAAGAATTATAACAAATTTAGAGAAATGATTGACGATGTTTAACTAGAAACCGAACGACTTATCAGCTGCCTAATAAATATGCACAAAACTTGAATATAGGAATAGTGGTTTTCTCAGAGAAGATCGATGGTGATTAAGATTAATGTTGGTCGAATAACTTTCTGATACGCAGGCAAATGTATGAATAATAGAAAAGATTACGGATGTACCAGCGATGATGAATATTTTTTCAACGAAATTAATGTCACAATTTTAGGGGAATGTTTGACGATGTTTAATAAAGATGAACGAAGCGTAGATTTTATGCAGACATAAAGGAATAATGGTATTCTCAGAGAGATCACTGGCGAAAAAGCCAACCTTTCAATGAAAATGAAAAATACTCCTACGGCATCAAGGTTGAAAATATTGTGGAATGGACGAGAGATCAATGAAATGTGTAATAATTGTCGAGGTATTTGACGATGTCCCTCCCAATGACTTCTAAGCAGTTCAATAAAGATTAATTTCGGATATCGAACAAGGTCAAAGTTGGTCCAATACTGTACTCGACGGAAAGAACAGTTAAAAAGTTTGAGGATTGTACAAGTCAACGATGAAGAGCGAATTTTCAGTAAAATCATTGTTTTAGAGAAATATGACGACGTTTAACTACCGAATCCAAAAGACTTTTAAGTAGTTGTGAAAAGATTCAAATAATGTGGATCCATTATAATATAGAGATCAAGGAATAGGAGGATTCTTCAATTAGGTTTCAAACAATGCTAACATGAGTCTAACAATCCTCCACGAAATGTGCCCCCATTATAATACAGAGATGAAGGAATGAGAGTGTAGAGGACACCATGAGTCTAGCAATATTTCATAATGAAAAACTACTTGGGCGGTAAAAAAGTTTTAAAACAATTCGGATAATTATACCAAGAAAGCTTTTCAACTAAATGAAAACGCTTACCAATAGAGGGATATTTGATGATATTTGAATGCATTCCGAAGGATTGCTGGAAAAGATATGCAAGATATAGATCTACTACAACAAAAATATCAAGGAAGAGTAAATTGATCAGGACTGCTTGATATCAAAAATGTTACACATAAGAATATGACTAGCTTCCAAATTAATTACTCCTTTTTAGCTGAACATTTCATTACAAAACAACCACAAGATTAAAAAGATCCGCCACCTTATAACTGTATGACAGTAAAGTATATGTAAATCATTCAAAACATTTGTCACCCTGTAAACATGCATCAAACATATGCTTGACGACTATTTTATTGTTGTTTAATTAACGGTTTGTTTACACTCTCTTAACCCTCACAATTCCAACTGCTGGTCACATGGCACCCACACCTACAAACAGCAACCAATACCAACAATAAATTTCATTCATTCATATAAACTTGAGCTTTATCATCAAATATTTCTGTTATTATTTTCTTTTCATTTCATATTTATTTTATTTTGATTATATGAATGCGTGACGGACTGATTGACTGTATGTATGATGAGTTGACGCCGTCATTGGGTCTGCAAACAAATAAAAGCAATAATAATAATATTAAACAATCCATAGACGTAATAATACACAATTCACTTAATGTTGTTCTTGCAGTTGTTGTTAAAACTAATCAACAACAATGTCAAACGAAATTGATACTTTGTATGAGCAACTGTCGACAAGTATGAAAACAAATGATTTCATACTCAAGAGATAAAAGACCGGGAGAGAACATAAAGAGTATTACAATTTTTGAAGAAAAAAAAACTGTTTATTATCACACTCCTTAAATTTATAGTTAATTTCTTTGCTTTGAACCTTGAATAGTTATACTGAAAGAAATGTTGAATTTAAATCTATCTATATATTTAAAAATGAAATGGTCTATGTATGTAATGTCATCACGTGAGAACGGCTGGAGCGATTTGGCTGATTTCTTTTTTATTCGATTCGAAATTTTCAGGAGATGTTTTGTAAAGAAAAAAAATTCAAAAATTCCGGGTAAAACTCGGAAATTCTTTTTTGAGTCCCGTCAACTAATAAAAAAGCTCCCTAAAGTATGCAGTACAAATTTAGATATTTTATTTGCAAATAAATAAGAACAGGCTGGTGTGCGTGGGTTGGAGAAACTTGAAGAACTAATATTAGTAAATGCTACCGGGCGAAGACGGGGCGATAAACTAGTATTGAATATTAATTAATAATTGAATGTATTGATATTTTCAAAGAACACATTTTGTCAGTTTTTGTGTAATTTAAACTTGTTTTATGCTTAATTTGAATATGATATCATCTTTATTTAAGAACGTTTGTTAATAAATCAGTTTTGGATTTTCATGGTCTGTTGTCTACATGTTAATTGTTTAATAATTTTTGGAATAATTATTTGTAAAGTTAAATTTTTTTTAAATTTTTTGATATTGAAATTCACGCAAATGTTGGTGACCAAATATTATTTGTATAAATACACACATATTATTATTATTTAAATTTGTACAGTGCAAACACTTTGAGGCCTTTACCGTGAGTGTCTATACAATGGAAACTTTTTTGAAAATTATGTTCCGTAATTTTAGTTTTCAAAAACGTGAGCTTTTATTTTTAAATATTTGTACAATATAAATTTATTCAAAGTATTGGCCATTGTTAGCTATGAACTTTTCAATTTTTCTGGTAACATATGGATTCCAAGTCAATAGAACTGCTCATCTTTTGAGTCCAAGAACGAATCAAGTCCATATCGGATACTCTGTTCTAAAGAGAAGCGTATCCAAACTAATAGTAATCGGACGGGGCAAGGTCGGGACTATAAGGCGGGTGAGGCAAAACTTCCGAACCACTTCATTCTAAATACTTTTTAGCAGGTATTTCATAGTAAGACGAAGCGTTTTCATGATGGTTTTCATGATCGGTGTGCACTTCGTATGGTTTGCTGTTTACAAACGTTTTGAAATTACTGCTGATTTTGCAAGCTGTTGTTGAGTTTTTCAACAATCTTCATGGATTAATGCCTGCAAATTCTTGGTCTTCAAACTTTTTTGGCTGTTCCTGGGCGATCTTTGTCTTCCCTGTCAAAAAACATCACTTCTGAACCAAACAAACCATCTCTCGTACGTTGAAACCGATGGGACTCATTCAACATAAGCTTTGGTGAGCAATCGGTGTGCTTCAGTGGCACTTTTGTTTCAATTTAAAGAAGTAAAGCAAAACTTCCCGCATATGACGCTTTGTTGGCACAAAATTCCAAATGTTTCAAGCAAAAAAAACATTGTTGTTTACACAATAATGTACAATGACAGATATAAGGGAATAAATGACAGGTATATGGGAATAAATGTGAGATATGTCATTAAAAATCAAATCGAGTTCAAAAGATACGCCATCTATTGTAAACCCCGCATTTATTTTCTAATTTTAGATCAGTGATGTTCACCCCATACAACAATTGTTTAAAAAATGTACACAATTTGTTGTGCTCTTTTAAAGAGCGTAACAAATGCCTCTTTTTTTAAAGAAATTCATTAAGCATTGTTGTTGGTTGATTTTTGGATGAAACATAGCAAACACACGCGTTTCAATTACAATTGAACACAAAAAAGGCAAAGTCAAAAATAAATAAACAATTTGAGAGAATTTAGGCCGTATAATGTATATTCTTTCATTTCCTTAAAATTTATATTACATTCATTTAATAAATTGGTTATATCTGGCAAAAATTCTAAATCTAAACATTCTTTATTTTGTTCTTATTTTAAGTGTTTGACATTATGTTTGCTGGGTAGCTCTCTCACCAATACATCTTCATTTTTATTTTTGAACATCACTGTTTTAGATGTTAAATTTTTGTTGTTGTTGCATTTTTTGATTTCAACCCATTAATTGAGTATGTATCTGGAAAAAGTTTCAGTTTGGTGAAAAAATTCATCCCGAAAAAATGTTGTGTAAATCGGTTGGGGTTATGACGTGCCGAAGTTTTGAGATGCATTTACAAGGGGGAAAATTGCAATGTATGAACAAAATTAACATATTTTGGGAAATATTAAAATAAAAGCACATTTTTACTTAAAATATATCCATATTTACTTGTATATGAGTTTTTGTCTTCGTAGGATACCGTTAATCTATCGCAGGTATGACCAAAAAAATATTTTTTTTTTACCGGCAATTTCAAAACTCGATTTTAAAATTTTTAAAAATTTTGTTAAACAAATTTCAGAATTTTTTTATTATCTCATTGGGATTTATTGAGAATATAATAGGGAATAAAAATATGAAAATATCCCTACAGTTTTTCCGTACCTGTAAATTTTGAAATTTTCCAGAAAAACAAATTATTTGTCCCTATTTTTTTACGAATGAGCTCAATTTAATTTCTGTCATGAATTTTAATTAAAACTTATTCAGAATATTATAGTTCAGATAATTCTAAATATACTCCGAAACTTTTACTAAAATTGGAAAACGTTAAACTTAAATCGTCAAGGTCAATTTTTTTTTTTTTTTTGGAGGATTTGATTTATAATAGTTATGTATCAGAGTATATAAACGAGAGTAATGAACGTTTGGCGACCACAATTTCAAGTAAAATCATCTTAACATCAGCAAGAGTGGTCCACAGGAGACAAATTCATGTGTGTACAAGAAATTTCTCGTGGCCCGTCAAGACGAGACTTAAGAGATGAAGCACATTTTTACCTTGATGGTTTCGTTTATCGTCAAAATTGCAGCATATAGGTTGCAGAGAACCGACATGTGATCAATGATGTCAACCAAAATATTTTGAAAAAAAATTAAATTTAAAACTACTCTGATTTGATGGCTCCCAATTTATTTCATTGAAGTTTCGAGTATATTTTAACTAGTTACAAGATGAAATTATATATATACCGTCTGTATTATTGAATAAAAATATGCACGCCCTTATAAGGTAAATTTTTTTAATATTTGGAATTTTTAATTTAAAAATAGCGAAATTTTATTTATTTTTGGGCCGATTTTGATGAAACAGCACAAAAATAGAAATTAGCCCATTTAAAGTATGTTAAAAATATTGGTATTTATTTGGCTATTATGAAATGATTTGGAAAGCGCACAAATCAATTGTAATGCCATGGAAATGCTTTTTCTAGTTTTCGAAATTCGTTGTAGTTAGCACTTCATCTATACTAAAAGATTTTTGAAGGTTATTTTAAAACAAATTTAGTTAGTAACAATTGGAATCACCTTAATAACCATGATACTGTTGTTAAGTTACAAAAACAAAATCGCAGACAACAAAGTTTTTATATTTGTATCTTTCTCTTACCAATGTTGTTTACTAAAATCACACAAATTTGTTTAGTAATCAAAATTTTCCACTTTAATTCAAAAATAATATAGTTTTAACAAAAATTCCTAAAAAAAATAAATATACAATATTGTTGATAAAGCCTTTTTTATAATAATCGTAGAAGACCGTAGCTTTATGATTATAATGACAATATCATGACAAGTGTAATATTTACGTATTGTATATACTTATATACATATCGTCACCTAAAATGCAAAAGGGCATATCATCAGTTTTTAAAATTTTACAGGGGAGACAAAAAAAACTTAATAAAATGAAAAGAGTTGTGGTTACAAATATGATTTTCTTTCTTTAATAAAGTCGTTTTTTTAAAAAATAGAAAGCTAAAAATTTGTAAAGATTGTTTGGTTGTTACGTCCTTTTGCATTTCAGGTGGACGATATGTATAAACACAGATAAATATACATTTGTTTACAGATATACTTAGTTTTAAGCGTATATTAACAAATTAATAACTAAATTGTCATCTGTATGTCATTATTATTAGACACATATGTCTAATATACATATGGGGGATTTCATGTCAAGTGAACCAACTTTTGAAATCGATGTCTTCCGATCGGGATGAAATTTGCACCAAGGTTAGCTCTATTGGATAGTAACTCAGACACAATTTTTCAACAACATCGGTCGAGAACTCTCTGAGTTATAGGGGGTAAAATTTTGACAATTTGGTCAAACAGGGGTTTTTTCTTATCCATGTAACTTATTACCTATTGTTCTTAGCAAAATGTGTTCCAAATAGTATAGATAGCTATTTCTTCGATCTTTCGAAAAAAAATATTTAAAAAAAAAAATAAAAAATTTTTAATATTTTTTTTCCGAAATCAAAAACTTTTTTGACTTTTTTTAAAATACGCTATTTTTTTTTATTTTTTTTTTTTTCTTAAAATAAAGTTTAGATATTTTCCTTGAACACCTACTTGGTCGCTTAGTGGGATGCGAGTGGGATATCTATCAAAATAAATATTTTGTAACTCAAAACATAAAATTTTTGACTTTTTTTGCAAAATCAAAAACTTTGTTGACTTTTTTTTTTCAAAATGGACCCTTTTTTAATCTTTTTTTTTAGGTCAAACAAAAGCTTAGATATTATCCTTGAAGACCCTTTTGGTCGCTTAGTGGGATGCGAGTGGGATATCTATCAAAATAAATATTTTTTAACTCAAGACTTACAATTTTTGACTTTTTTTTTTGCAAATACGATTTTTTTTCCAAATGGGCCCTTTTTTTAAAATTTTTTTTGTAGTCAAAAGAAAGCTTAGGTCCATTCCTTTAAGATATTTTTAGTCCCTTAGTGGGATGCGAGTAGGATATCTATCAAAATAAATATTTTGTAACGCAAGACATACAATTTTTTAATTTTTTTTTGCAAAATCAAAATTTTTTTCCAATATGGGCCCTTTTTTAATTTTTTTTTTTTGCTCAAAAGAAAGCCTAGGTCCATTCCTTTAAAATATTTTTAGTCCCTTAGTGGGATGCGAGTGGGATATCTATCAAAATAAATGTTTTAACACAAAAATTGTATGTCTTGAGTTACAAAACATTTATTTTGATATATATCCCACTCGCATCCCACTAAGCGATCAAAACCATCTTAAAGGAATAGGCCTAAGCTTTCTTTATAGCAAAAAAAAAAATTACAAAAAGGGCCCATTTTAAAAAAAAGTCAAAAAAGTTTTTGATTTTGCCAAAAAATCAAAAATTGTATATCTTGAGTTACAAAATATTTATTTTGATAGATATCCCACTCGTATCCCACTAAGGGACCTAAAATATCTTAAAGGAATGGACCTAAGCTTTCTTTTGACTAAAAAAAAATTTTTAAAAAAGGGCCCATTTTGAAAAAAAATTCGAATTTGCAAAAAAAAAGTCAATAATTGAATGTCTTGAGTTACAACATTTTTATTTTAATAGATATCCTACTCACATCTTCCTAAGTGACAAAATAGGTCTTAAAGGAAAAGACCTAGGCTTTCTTTTGAGCAAAAAAAATTTTTAAAAAAAAGTCCCATATTGGAAAAAAATTTCGATTTTGCAAAAAAAAATTAAAAAATTGTATGTCTTGCGTTACAAAATATTTATTTTGATAGATATCCCACTCGCATCCCACTAAGGGACTAAAAATATCTTAAAGGAATGGACCTAGGCTTTCTTTTGAGCAAAAAAAATAAATTAAAAAAGGGCCCATATTGGAAAAAAATTTTGATTTTGCAAAATAAAATTTAAAAATTGTATGTCTTGCGTTACAAAATATTTATTTTGATAGATATCCTACTCGCATCCCACTAAGGGACTAAAAATATCTTAAAGGAATGGACCTAAGCTTTCTTTTGACTACAAAAAAAATTTTAAGAAAAGGGCCCATTTGGAAAAAAAATCGTATTTGCAAAAAAAAAAGTCAAAAATTGTAAGTCTTGAGTTAAAAAATATTTATTTTGATAGATATCCCACTCGCATCCCACTAAGCGACCAAAAGGGTCTTCAAGGATAATATCTAAGCTTTTGTTTGACCTAAAAAAAAAGATTAAAAAAGGGTCCATTTTGAAAAAAAAAGTCAACAAAGTTTTTGATTTTGCAAAAAAAGTCAAAAATTGTAAGTCTTGAGTTAAAAAATATTTATTTTGATAGATATCCCACTCGCATCCCACTAAGCGACCAAGTAGGTGTTCAAGGAAAATATCTAAACTTTATTTTAAGAAAAAAAAAAAAATAAAAAAAAATAGCGTATTTTAAAAAAAAGTCAAAAAAGTTTTTGATTTCGGAAAAAAAATATTAAAAATTTTTTATTTTTTTTTTTAAATATTTTTTTTCGAAAGATCGAAGAAATAGCTATCTATACTATTTGGAACACATTTTGCTAAGAACAATAGGTAATAAGTTACATGGATAAGAAAAAACCCCTGTTTGACCAAATTGTCAAAATTTTACTCCCTATAACTCAGAGAGTTCTCGACCGATGTTGTTGAAAAATTGTGTCTGAGTTACTATCCAATAGAGCTAACCTTGGTGCAAATTTCATCCCGATCGGAAGACATCGATTTCAAAAGTTGGTTCACTTGACATGAAATCCCCCATATGTATAATGTAAATATACCATAAATATACACATGTCATTTTTAAACACCTTTGATTTGTTCCTATTGTTGTTTTTGGTATTGGTATACAGAATTGCGAAATAAGTCACGAGATAGATAGAGTACTCTTTGATAAATAGTCCACTGAGTTTATCTCTGTTTTGTTTACCTACATATATATTTAACGTGTTTGTTAATCGTATTCTAAATAATTGTTTTATTTTATTATTATATTAAAGTAAACCTTGGGGAGATAGTGTCTATTTTACTCGTCAGAAATTGTAAGTTTGTTCCAATATCGACATGTATTAGGCAGTTTAAAATATTGATCAATGTGGTATTTTCAGATAGCAATATCTTTATTTAAGAAGCCAAACAATATGTACCATGAGTGCTTTAAATGAGACCATCAGCGTAAAAGTGGTGTAACCCACGATTTTTATTGGTTGCTCTTCGGGTATTACATACAATCCTTACATTACCAACTATCAATATAAAAGCTACCTTTTGGTATTTAAAAGCAGATGGAGCTGAAAAAATCGTTATTGCACGGAGCATGATATATCAAATTAAACTTGGTTTCAATTTGCTATATTTACATATGTAATGGTTCAGGAATCTTCTCTGATGAGCTTGGTCTTCTGATATCTCTCAGACTAGCCAATGAATACAGAGTTTTTTATGCGAAAATTATGTCATTTATACAGCTGCAAAGCAAATCCGGGAACTTGATCTAACGGTGAAGGTCATTTAAATTTACTCTAATCAAGGCTTTCACTACGTATGCCTACTTGAGGGCATTCATTTAGAATAACGGCTTGTCAAAATGGATTGATTGATGAATAGAGCTAGAAGTGGATAGTCTTCGGACGAAACTATGACATGGAATGTTTTTTGCATTCCGTTTGTTTTGATACTGAACTGGATCGCTGTATGGACAAATCGTGGCCCGTTAAGACGAGAGTTAAAAGATGAAGCACATTTTTACCCTGATGGCTTCGTTTATCGTCAAAATTGCAGCATAAAGGTTGCAGAGAACCGATATGTGATCAATGATATCAACCGAAATATTTTGGAAAAAATTAAATTTAAAACTACTCTGATTTGATTGCTCCCAATTTATTTTATTGAAGTTTCGAGTATATGTTAACTAGTTACAACCTTGACAGACCTAAAAGAGGACATTCAAGATGAAATTATATATATACCGTCTGTATTATTGAATAAAAATACGCAAAAATACGCCATTACGCATCTGCTCGATCATCGACCTTAATAGTTGGGCAAATTAATTTAGCAAGATTGTCGGAAAACAAATAAATCCTGGAGCCATCATTGGATCATACATTATCGCAAATGGGACTGGATCGGGACATGATCAACAAGACAGTGCCAAATTCCAATAGAGCCCGTGAAACAATTTAATTACAGCATGAGACGTTTCCTCGTTGTGAACTCTCTCGCTTCGGTGGTTAAAATTGGATCCCAGATATTTTGGATTTAGCACTATTGGATTTCATTTAATGGGGTCATTTGAAGCCAATGATTTACGCAATAAGCTTACAACCACCGGTACGTTGTGGAAGGAAATTCAATGCTACGTCTGGTCATGGATCCATGATGTATATTTGTTGATATTTTCAATAAAAATTAGCAATATCGATTCTTAAATGCCTGAGTTATGAGGCTGTGTCAATAAGTCCGCGACTTTTTGAATTTCCCGGCTCTAAACTGAAAGGAAAACACTGCTCCTGTCAAAATTTTAACATGCTGCGTAATTTAGTTTTTTTTATAGCCATTGATAGCAGACTACCTCGTGACTTGAGGAGAAAATTTAAAAAAGTGAATTTCGTCTGCTCATTAAGCTAAACTTGATAAATACTATGGGAAGTCTGCACCATCAATTTCAATGGTAAAAAAGTGGTTGTGGCCGTATCTACATGGTAGATGCCGAAAGTTCTGGATGCCCAGTTGAGGTCTCCATACTGGGCCTGATGGTCTTGAAGCACTAACTAGTCTTGAAGCAGTTATCTTCGACGCTAGCTCGTTCATAAGCTAACCTTTTCAGCACTTTATACCTTGACGGCAAATTTCCCGTATGTTGGAAGGTTGCTAATATAACGCCCAATAGCAATTTATTCTGCACTTTCCAAAGTTATTGAGAGTATGGTTAACTACCATCTTGTTAAATAGAGTCCAACAATATACTCAGCGTATGAAAGTATAGCTTTCGTAGATGACGCTATTATTGCTTTTGGTGTCGGTAATAACTTCTCTTGATTTATATCGAGCTTTCTCAGAGATCGCTCTATGCCAGTTGTTATAGATGGAATCTCATTAAACGAGTTCAAGAACATTCCAGGAGCACCGCAAGGCTCCGCCCATTCTCCTACTCTATTTCTTATTATTCTAAACGACCTTCAAACTTCCAACCCAATCTTTTGATGACAGCAACATTTGTCATTAATATTCATTCAATTAGAGACCAGAATTTCCCGGCAACACTGCTCCTGTCAACAGGCATTTATTAGTTGACTCCTGACAAAATTTTAACATGCTGCGTAATTTAGTTTTTGTTTTATAGCCATTGATGGCAGACCACCTCGTGACTTGCGGAGAAAATGGAAAAAAGTGAATTTCGTCTGCTCATAAAGTGAAGCTTGATAAATACTGTTTGAAGTCTGCACCATCAATTTCAATGGCAAAAAAGTGGTTGTTGCCGTACCTGCATGGTAGATGCCGAAAGTTCTGGACGCCCAGTTGGTCTCCACACCTGAAACAATTGATACTAATCACGATCGGATATTGAAAGTTTGAGAGATTGTGAAAGCCATAGACATCTCCCGGCTCTAAACAGACTACCTCGTGAGTTGAGGTGAAATTGGAAAATAGTGTATTTCGTCTGCTCATTAAGCTAAACTTGATAAATACTATGGGAAGTCTGCACCATCAATTTCAATGGCAAAATAGTGGTTGTGACCTGCACGGTAGATGCCGAATGTTCTGAACGTTCAGTTGAGGTCTCTACACCCGAAACAATTGAAAATAATCACGATATGGTTGGCCGATCGTATATTGAAAGTGTGAGAGATTGTGGAAGCCATAGGCATCTCACAAGATTCAGTGGTTTCAATTTTGAATGAGAACTTGGGTATCAGAAAGCTTTCCACAGGATGGCTGCAGTTTTCATGGCAACAATCCATGAATTAGGCTACGAAATGCTGCCTGTTCCGACCTATTCTCCGGATTTAGCACCGACTGACTATTTCTTGTCTCCAAACCTGAAGAAATGTTTCAGCGGAAAGAAATGAATCACAAAAATACCTATTTAGATGACCTCGACAAATCTTATTTTTTGGAAGAGATAAAAAAAATTGGAGAAACATTGGACAAAGTGTATAGAGCTCAAAGGAGACTATGATGAAAAATTAAATAATTATTTTTTATCCAAAAGCTTTTGTTTGATTAAAAAATTCCGAGACTTTTCGAATCGATCGGGTTTCACCAACCAAAATTTCAATAAAATGCTAAAAACAAAAGCAAATCGTTACGAACTGTAATCTACGAAATTTGTATTTGTATTATTTTTCGAAATTAAGAAATATGTGGAGAAATCTGATGAAATAATCCAACCAGCTTGAAGCAAATAAATCATTGGGGAACCAGATTTATTCAGAATCACTTTTAGATAATGTCACTATAAACTTATAAGTTATATAGTCAATATCATTTAAATTTGATCATGGGAAAAATACTGGTTTAAATTAGTTTTTCTCACAAAACTCATACGACTAGATATTCTCACCATAAACAAATTAATTTTTCTTAAAATATTCTTAACAATTACTCTGATAATTTTTTAAGCAAATGACACCACAACTAAATTAATTATATAAATAAATAAAAAAAATGTTCTCTTTAACTACACAAGAAAATACTCGTTATAAAAATCAAGCTATCAAGTAAACAAATGAAATAATTAAACAAATAAAAATGCTGAGATTGCAGTTATTATACTCATATACATACAATACACAGAGATACTCATTAGTATATAGTACTTAATACAAATGACATAATTCCATTCTTTTATAACATTTTAAATTCACAATCAAACAATATTTAAAAAAAAAATAAAAAAAAAACAATTAACACGTTGAGGAAAACCAAATAAAAATGTCAAACGCAATGAATTCCCCTACAAAAATACAGTAAGCGATAAATAGGAAAAATTTTGATTGATTAAATGTGCGGCACTAGTGTTTTGTGATGGAATTATCGTTATCGCTTAATCAAGTTAGACGATTTAGTGCTTGGAAATTATGTGGGTTAGTGTTAAACATTTCAAACAAATTTATCAGTTCCTCAATTTAAATTTTGAAATAGTGAAAGGGATTTAAAAGAATAACTTCCGCTTTTATACAATTGGAAACATTTAACTTTCATGTAAACATAAATATTTTATTTAAATGCGAGTATATTCTAGGAAAACTATTTAGTTTTAAACAGCCATGATTCATATCTTTTTGAAATGCAAAAAAAACATCACAAAATTGAGATTGCAAAAAGAAACGCATATATTTTTGGTGTGTAATTGAAACTTATTCTGGCATTTTTTAACAGTTTTCAGTTTTATAAAACGTGTAAAATTTAAATTAAATATTTACGATTTAACACCTTTCCTTCTCTGCTAGGAATTGCTTTAACTTTTAAAGCCATAAATTCAAGTCTGATAGAAATAAAAACCAAACTACCTCCGCTCATGACTAATCGCTGCAAATAAACGATCATTGACCGCTAACATTCTCTCTTCTAAAAACAAAACATTTTACTTCTAATTTTAAGACGCAATACTTTACTTACGACCATTAAAAGTCATATAGACGCCAGACATTTGCAAAATAATAATGTTTAATTCAATTCTTTTTAAGATTGTTTCTATTCTGTTTTCATTTAAAGTTTAGTTTTAACAAGAATGAGCAAATCAATATTCAGCACAAATCTTGAGTCATGTTTTAATTTTGAAAAGTGAGAAAATCAATTTCATAACGTAAAAACTTTTTTTTATCTTCTTTGTACGAATTGTATTCATAATGAATGAATAAAACTTTAAAATTGGAGGGAATGAGTTTAATAAAGTTAAATCTTTTGTTATATCCTTTGTGGTACATAGAAGGATTTCATAATATTTTAATTTCGAGGAAAGCGATTCTGAATATTGCGAGTCAATTCGTAAAATGTTAACCCGAGTTGCATCGGCTCTAAAGTAGTGGTCGACACTCATAGCCACCCGAGTCCAAAAAACGATCGTCTATTCAGATATGCACAACTCGTTATAATATTAAACAAGTAAGAGAGCTCTATATATTCGTCTGATTGAAATTCAAAAAAAATTATACTTCAAAATAAAAATTTTAAATATTTTTAGGTAAACAAAATTAATTTTTTTCCAAATTTTTTTTTTAAATTTTTAGAAAAAAAATTTTCGAATTGTTTTTTTAAAATTTGTTTTTTTTTAATTTAATTTTTTTTTTGTTTTTTCAATATTTTTTAATATTTATCGAAAAAAAACTTTTTTTGAAAAAAAATTCGGGTTAAAAATATTTTTTCCGATTTTGACCCATTGTAGGTCCAACTTACTATGGTCTTATATACATCGTTGCAAAGGTCTTTGAAATATCTATCATTAGTAATACAGATATAGCTCAAAAATATTGTCCTGGTTTTTTCCTTATATCTCAGCCATTTGTCGATTTTAAATAGCAACCGAGCCGGAAGAATTCCGGATATATTGATGTATGAATCGTGTATGTAACTTATTTGGGGGCTTCGGAAAGTGGATTTCAACAGACAGACAGACGGACATGGCTTAATCGACTCCGCTATTTATAAGGACCCAGAATATATAGACGATGAGCTATTCAGCACGATAACGACCCCAAGCACTCTTTACATGTTGTTAAATCGTGGTTAGCACAAGAAAGAGTTTCGGTAATGGAATGGCCACCACAATTACCAGATCAAAACCCCATTGAGAACATTTGGGTAATCGTTAATCAAAGAATCGATCGCGAAAATTGCACTAATTCAGATATTATGTTTCAAGGATTGGTAGATGCATGGAACGCTATTCCTGTAAAGTTTATTGCCAATTTGACAGCTTCACTGCTTTGCCGATGTAAGGCCGTCATTGAAAATATAAAATTTGCCACCAAATATAAAGTTTTATAGTCATAAATAGTTTCGAAACATGTGCAACTATGTTTTGGCCAATGAAATATCAACCCTTACGTAGTTTTTTTAATTTTTTTTCTTTTCAATTCAAAAAATTCTGAATTAAATTTCACATTCTTATTTTTAAAACATAAATAAAAAAATATTATAAGCAAATGAATATTTTTGTTTACCTTTGAAACTAATTTAAACAACTTTTGTAAAATTCTGTTGCTAGTTGCATATGTTTTGACCAATTATATTGTGGAAATTAGAAAAGGAATGACAAACTTCTGCCCAAATTGGAGATTATAAAGAGTGATTTTTTAGCAACTTTCTTTTTAGCAGCTCAACTGTTTTCGTGTAACATGTTCAGTTTGGTCTATCATTTAACCATGAATTGACTTACAAACGAACAACGTTGCAGATTATTGAATTGTATTATCAAAATTCATGCTCGGTTAAGAAGGTGCATCGTGCTCTTTTTGTGTTCAACGATGAAGCTGGTAGAATTGATACGTGAACAAGCAAAATTGTCCTATTTGTTGTGAAGAACAGCCAGAAGTAAGAACTGCCAATGCATCCCGAAAAATACACTGTTTGGTGTAGATTATGGGCCGGTGGCATCAAAGACGACAAAGGCGGAACTTTTATTGTGAATGGCGAACGCTACATGTAGACCGACGCGCAAAGCTAGGATCGTCTTAGAATTTTATAAGGACCCGGAATACAGTATATAAATTTGTGGGCCTGGGATGAATATTTCGATGTGTCTCATCTTTTTGATGGTGGGTATAAAAATATCAATCGAAACAAAAAACAACTGGTCGTTCTGGTCTATTTAATTTAAATCGTAAATTTTGGAATTTCATTAAAGCTTCATTAAAATCGTCCCAAAAATATATAACATTTCGCTATCTTTTCATTAGAAATTGACCTGCACGATTTAAAGGTTAATGTTTTCCGATTTTAGTAAAACTTTCAGACCATATTTAAAATTACCAGGACTATAATAAAATGAATAGGTTTTACTTAAAATTTATAACAGTAAGGAAATTGCGCTCATTCGCCAAAATATGGACCAAAAATTAGTTTTTCTTGAAAATCGCAAAATTTTAATCGCTGTTACGGAAAAACTGTAAGAGGTATTGACATAATTCCCTATTTTGATGTCAATAAATCCCAATGTGATGATCAAAAAATTCTGAAATTTGTTTAACAAAATTTTTAAAAATTTGAAAATGAAGATTCGAAACGGCCGATAATAAAATTTTTGTTTGGCCATACCTGCTAATAGGTTAACGGTATCCTACGTAGACAAAAACTCATACACAAGTAAATACGGATATATTTTAACTAAAAATTAGCTTTTATTTTAATTTTTCACCAAATATGTTAATTTTTTTTCCTAAATTTCTTGTTCGAGTGTCCTGAGACACGATAATGGTCTGGCAAATTTTAATAACTTTAACATTTTTTAACCAAATTTTGTCATTTATATTTCATTGCAACGATAATTACGTAGATATTTCGATTCTTTTGCATTTAATTGCAAAAGTATTTATTTAGTAGCAAAATTTTAACAAAAACTGAAAAATTTGCTTTTTTTTCCGAATTTTGGCGTTAATACAGTTTATGGGTCATTTCGACCCAAAGGAGATACAGGGTTAATTTCCAAAAACTTTTTTTTAATGTAATATTGATTAATATAAATAAATCTACATACATATTTCTAGAAAACAATGCAGAAAGTTAACGACTTTCACCTATTTATTCCATATAAATAGTAAAATTTTGCATATATCTGAACTTTGACCTCGATGCGCGTCCAGAAATCGTTGTCCGATTTGGCTCAAATTTTCAGCACTTAACTTTTAGGCCTAGTGTCACAATATTCCACCCGGTACTCTTCAAAATTTTAACAAACATTTTTTCCATACAACTGATTGTCACTCTACCCTACATATAAGAAGATTACAGTTCAAAATAAATTTAGTACAGAAGCTAATCCATTTTATAAAAAAAACAAAGTGCTCATTACTCAATAAAGTTAATTTAGTTTATTTACAATTCATATCAGAATAAAACAATCTCAGTAGATACAAACATAAAGTAATTGTAGATTTGAATAATACTTGTATTTAAACCCACTATTAAATATTCAGCCAACACTGTTCAGATTTCATTGAAAAACATATTTTATAATTAAAAAAAAACCTGAAACAGAAGTTTTCAAATACATTACGGGTTTGCTGTGCTTATAAAATAATGTAACAATATGGATTTCCCCTTTTAATTAAATTTCAGTATGTATTGCAGTTCAATTGAAATTATTCAAAGTACAATATATAAAGTAGCTATAAGATACTTTTCAATTAAATATTTTATATAAATTTTAACTTTTTTTTGTTTTACTCACCGGAGCAATAATTTTAAAAAACAGCCAAATCCACGACACGTCGCAACTTCTCCTGTGTATGTAATTGTCATTATATTTCTGTTGTTTTTAAAATACTGGCACTTTTCTTCTTAATTAATTATTTATTTATTTAAATATACTATTGTATATAATGTATTGTATTTTATATATTACTAAGTATATACTATAAATTTATTATATTTATATGTAGCTATGTATGTATGTAGGTATATAACACTTTTAATTTATCACAACTGTATAGACAATAAGTACGAGTATCTTTTCGAACTAATTGTTAAGTCTGTTTGAATTTGAAATTGTATTTGTACAAAAATATCTTTGATCTGGCACTGCGGTCGTCGTCATCATTTGTTTTACTTATGTAACTTAAAGAGGCATTTTCATATTTACTTTTTTTTGTGTAGTTGACTTTTGATTTCAAGCAAAGTTTGAAATTATTCTGAAAATAGAGATAAATATAAAATGAATTATTATTACATAAACAAAGGGAATAAATATATGACTCCACTAAAAATAATTATTTGTTAATACGACCACAATTCAAGATAATTAAAAATTTAATTATTTTGCTAGAGAATTGAGCAAATGAATTGTAAATCAAATAATTGTTAAACAACTTGTTTGATTATAAATTCTGAATGAATTCAAAAGGGAAATAAAACAATAAATGGTTTTTTTATACGAGGGCAAATATTGTAAATCAATTACTTAAGCATTTTTTAATTATCGAATAATGTTTTTATTATTTCAATTATAAATATTTCCTGGGGAACTGCATACAAAACAATATGTATGTGCTTAGTTTAGAAAAACTGCAAAGAAACTTTTTGAAAGCGAATATCATAAATAATGTGCTGATTCAAACTAAATTTAACATTTTTAATTATACCCTACACCACCACTGTTGGGAGGGTATAATGCGTTTGTACTATTGTTTGTAACGCCCACAAATAGTAGTCTAACACCCACCTTAACCCTTTAATGCATATTGTTGCCAATTGTCTACATTCCAGTTCCACTTAATTTTAGACCAAAATAAGCTTGATACTAATTCAGATTCTTCTTCAGAAAAATCAAATGGAGTACGAAAAGTTTTAGCTAAAGAAATTCTGAATCAAACTAAAGCTAACTGTAATATAATAAACAAAAATCAACTAAATATTTGATACTTTATAGAAAAACTAGCTGTCCCGGCAAACATTGTTCTGCCATAGCTCACACAAAGTTTGAAGACTCCCACTATAATAGTACTCCAGATATGCAGCAATAAATTTTAACTTTGTATGGGAGGTACCATGCCCATTGTTCCTATATAGGTCAATTGTAAATCTAAACCATCCAGATACCCACTCAAACACACACAACAAATTTCATCGACATCGGCCCAGCCGTTAAGTAGGAGTTCAGTTACTAACACACGTACAGAAGAATTATATATATAAAGATAAAAGTAAAAATCATGCATTTAAGGGTTAAGAAACACTATAATTGGATCTTCGCTCCGGAACGACCCGAATCTCATTCGGCTTAAGATTGTCAACTCAACAACAGCTATATCAATCGGAGATTTTGTTTTTCTAGAGAATAACTTTCTACGACAGCATAGCTGTCACAACAACAACTTAGAATGACATCGATTAAACTGTGAATGGCGAACGCTACAGGCAAATGATTCGTGATTTTTTTTTATTCCGCCAAAATTTTAGTCATTCCATTGAATTTGTGGTTTTTTACTTTTAAAAAAAGTTCCATTCCTCTAAAAAAAACACCCCTTACAAAAATAAATCACACCTAACTATTTTTTGCGTATCGGTCAATAATTGATCATAGCAATTGATCATAAGCAACACTTCCGAAAGTAACTTTAACGATCATAAATAAATGCTTTAAAAATGTCGATATACAAATAAAGTTCGACTCAAAAAATATGTACACACATACATATTTAGAACGAAATCACGTGACCTAATTTCATGCCGATCGGTCATAATTCCTATACAAGGCCCACTTCCGAAATCACTCATGAAAAATATTATTGAAATTTCATCTGATTTACTCAATTTAGGTCGGGCTTGACCGACTATACTTTCTTACTTTTTGTTTGTCCTAGTTAAGTGACAGGATTTCTGTAAAGTGCTAATAGCTTTTTCTTTTCAGTTTTTAAAATTGTAACTATTATTATTATTTCAACGCCCCATTGATAATTTTATTTTCTTAGAAAAACTATCCCCATAACGAACATTTACCAGACGCTTTATCAATTTCAAGGGGCATAAAATTAATTGATATTATACTATAATTATAAGGATTATTAACCTCTGCCTTGCCCTAAAACATCGTCAACAGGTGGAAAACACACCTACAAAAAAAAAAAACACAAAAGCAAATACTATGTTGATAGAAAATTAACAGACATCAAAATATAAATATTGTTTATCATAAAGTTCTCCTATACGATTAATTTGGCTTATTAGTTCGATAGAATACCACAAGCTTAAACAACATAACTACAAAAGCTGTAAAGTCAATTTTAAGTCCACAAAGTCGACTAGTATTTTAAATATTGTACCATAAAACAAATATCAAACAGAATTGAAGTCGCAACATAAAAAAGATTAAACCCAATAATCATCCCCCGATTTCTTACATTTCTACTACTTTTTAAAAATGTAGTATTTCTACGAGTTTTGTAAAAAAGTAGTATTTTTAATATTACTGTACAGATTTTTAAAAAGTATTAATTCTACAACTTTTTAAAAAAGTAGTATTTTTACTACTTTTTCTAAAAAGTACTATTTCTACTACTTTTTTAAAAAAAATAGTTTTTCTACTACTATTTTTAAAAAGAGTAGTAGAAAAACTACTTTTCTACTAACGTTTTTTAAAATAAATAGTAGTAGAAATACTCCTTTTTTTTTAAAAAGTACTAGAAAAATATTAAAAGAAAAGTATTTCTACTACTATTTTTAAAAAGAGGAGTAGAAATAGTACTTTTTTAAAAAAATAGTAGTAGAAATACTACTTTTTTTAAAAATAGTAGTAAAAATACTACTTTTTTTAAATAGAGTAGCAGAAATACTACTCTTTTAGAAAAATACTACTTTTTTAAAACAAAGTAGTAGAAATACTACTTTTAAAAAAAGTAGTAGAAATACCACTTTTGTAAAAAAGAGTAGTAGAAAAATTACTTTTTTTAAAAAGAGTAGTGGAAATACTACTTTCTAAAATAAAGTAGTAGAAATACTACTTTTTTTTAAAAAAGTAATAGAAATACTACTTTTAAAAAAAGTAGTAGAAATACTACTTTTTTCTACTACTTTTTTTTAAAAAAATACTACCTTTTTTAAAAAAATACTACCTTTTTTTAAAAAAATACTATGTACTTTTTTTAAAAAAATACTATGTACTTTTTTTAAAAAAATACTATGTACTTTTTTTAAAAAAATACTATGTACTTTTTTTAAAAAAATACTATGTACTTTTTTTAAAAAAATACTATGTACTTTTTTTAAAAAAAAGTAGTAGCAAAATACTAATTTTTTAAATAGAGTAGCAGAAATAGTGTAAAAAAAGTAAAAATTAAATAAAAAAAATACTACTTTTTTAAAAAAGAGTAGTAGAAATACTACTTTTTAAAAAAAAGTAGTAGAAATACTACTTTTTAAAATAAAGTAGTAGAAATACTACTATTTTTAAAAAAAGTAGTAGAAATAGTACTTTTAAAAAAAGTAGTAGAAATACCACTTTTTTAAAAAAGAGTAGTAGAAATACTACTATTTTTAAAAATACTACCTTTTTTAAAAAAATACTATGTACTACTTTTTTAAATAGAGTAGCAGAAACAGTGTAAAAAATTAAAAATTAAATAAAAATAAATAAATAAAAAAAAATACTACTTTTTTTAAAAAAAGTAGTAAAAATACTACTTTTTTAAAAAAGAGTAGTAGAAAAACTACTTTTTAAAATAAAGTAGTAGAAATACTACTTTTTTTTAAAAAAGTAGTAGAAATACTACCGTTTTTAAAAAAAGTAGTAGAAATAGTACTTTTTTTAAAAAAAAGTACTATTTCACTATAATTTTTTTAAATAGAGTAGGAGAAAGAAAGACAACTTTTTTAAAAAAATACTACTTTTTTAAAAAAAAAACGTAGTAGAAAAGTAGTTTTTCTACTACTCTTTTTAAAAATAGTAGTAGAAAAACTACTTTTTTAAAAAAAAGTAGTAGAAATATTAATCTTTTTAAAAACAATAGTAGAAAAACTACTTTTTGAAAAAGAGTAGTAGAAAACTACTTTTTTTAAAAATAGTAGTAGAAATACTACTTTTTTTAAAAAAAGTATTAGAAATATGTACTACTTTTTTAAAAAGAGTAGTAGAAATACTACTACTATTTTTAAAGAGTGTAGTAGAAGTACTACTTTTTTTAAAAATAGTAGTAAAAATACAACTTTTTTTAAAAAGAGTAGTAGAAATAATACTTTTTAAAAAAATACTACTTTTTTAAAAAAAGTAGTAGAATTACTACTATTTTTCGAATTTCTACTACTTTTTTTATTAGATACTAGAAATACCCATTTTTTAAAAAATAGTAGTAGAATTACTACTTTTTTAAAAAAAGGAGTATTTCTAGTACTTTTTTGCAAAACTCGTAGAAATACTACATTTTTAATGTTTAAAAAAATGTTTAAAAAATTATTTCTACTACTTTTTAGTAAAAGTTGTATTTTTACTACTTTTTTTAAGTAACAAAATATGTACATACTTATATATGTATGTACATACATATATACCGCAATTTCCTAAGGTAGAGTGCTTACAGTAAAAAATAATTCAACCACCAGTTTTCAATATTATTTTTTTTTATATTTCTTGTTCTCCTTTCTTCAATTATTAAAAGTAATTAAAACGTTTTACAAACTCACGCGAATTGCTTCGCCATAGAACAACAATTACCAGTCTATTTTATTACTGTTTTTAAAAAAAATAATAAATTCGCTAAATCTATAAATCAATTGTCAACAACATCAAATACTTAGAAAAGTCGGAGAAAGTAATGCAGCCAATTGAAAAGGCAATTTATTCCTTAATGCATTAATGTAGGGGAACTACTACTGTAATTAAGCTGACGCTTGTTGTAAATGTTTGAACAAAAATATTGTTTATTATTATTTTATTCGGTTGGTTACAAAATCTTTTATCTCTGCTGCCCTCTCTCCCGACGATGGGCCATATATTAAATGATGGCGTTTGTATTGAATAATTTCAAACATTTTTGAGTATGTACTTGTACAAGTAGTACTTGTAATACTCGTATAGTACTTAATTTCATAATTTCAATATTAAATATTGATAAGGAAATCGTATGTAACAGCATTTATCCTCATGTGGGTATTTGTTTAAGGAATTAAGTACAAAATGTCTGTTGTAAAGTTCAGATATTTAAATAAATGTATTCTATAGGAAGTTCAAACATAAAATAAATCATTACCTCATGCTTTATTCCCAAAGATTTTCGGTAATTCTATAACTGTTTCCTAGCTAATTTTCTTAAAGAAGGGCTGGCATGGTAGTCTGTATGGTGAAAAGATCTTATGCATTTCCAGCTCTGCAGCGCCTGTATATGTAGACATTCATATCTTTACAGACTGTAAATAAATATCCAAACACAAGAGCAAAAATATTGAGGGCAAGAAATAAATAAATATGTATATCGAATGGCTATTTTTTTTATTTATACGTTATAAATAAAATGAAAAAAAATAGTAGTAAAAATCATAAAAAGTACACAAGGTCATTGACACATTTATGACTAATTTCTTTTATTTCAAACATGACGTCACATCTGGCTATTATTCAAACAAATAAATACAAAACAAAAAATCAAAACAAAAATCGTATGCTAATGATTTTATAACATGAAATTATACTTAATTTACACTATTCGAAATGAAAAACCCGAAACAAAAGAACTGGCGAATGAACAAAGAAGTCTGTCTGTTCATACATTGACTTCTGATTAACATACAAGTGTTTTTCGTTGTAAAATACATTTTATCATTCATCTTTCAGTTCACATTGTTTAAATATTTGACGTAATAAAGGCAGCCGCTGTTTTCAGCATGTGTTTAGTTGATGTCACATGACTTTGGTAACAGCAAACAATTAATGGCCTTTACTGTGATATTTTCTTGTAATAAAAAAAAATTGTATTAATTTAATAAATCATTAGCTTAATATACAAACTTGCAAAGTCCACTTCATATGAAAATTGAGTTTTTTAAACAAAACGTTAGAATTTTAGAAAGTTTTTTGTGCCTCCTGTGAAGTTTGTGAAAATGGTAAATGAATACATATAGGCTTTTTAGAGATCTGGCTTATTTTCTTAAACATTTTAACAATGTGAATGTAGCTTTAGTTTTTTTTGGTTAATTTTGTGAAAAGAATTAGTCAAGTGTGGCCAAATGCATTGTAGCATTTAGTGCATCTTGCAACATGTGTCTGAGGTCTGTTGGCTTGAATTTGCTCCTCTAAATGCAAACATAGAAATAAAATAAAAATGAGGCAAAAGTTTTCATTGCGGCATGTTCATAAACTGCATACCTAAGGGAAACATTTTATTAAAATTCTATTCCCAAATTACAGAGTAAAAGTGAACACTATAATTAAACAAATAAATAAATTATCATAGACTAATTTTAAATAGTCAACGTGGTGGCTATATTTAAGAAAAGGCGTCTTAAATAAATTTTAATTAATAAAAACACTTTTGAATTTATTTTATCTCTAGCAAAATATTTCTAATATTCATTGTAAATACATCTTAAAACAAGTAAGAAAGTATGGTCGGTCAAGCCCTATAGTACCCTACACTAAGTAAAACAGCAAAAACATTTTTCTTTTAAAATTTCAATAATTTATATTTTTGAGTAATTTTCGGAAGTGGGCCTTATATGGGGGCTATGACCAATTATGGAGCGATCACCATGAAATTAGGTCGTGTGATTTGTGTCTATATTAAAGCTAAGTATGTTGAATTTTGTGAGTATACCAACATTTTTAAGCGATTTATGCACGTTAAAGTGATTTTCGGAAGCGGGTCTATATGAGAGCTATGACTAATTATGGACCGATCGTAACAAAATTTGGTGACTTGAATTTTGTTTATATAAAACTTATTTGGAGCGGAATTTGTGGAGATACATTTATAAATTAAACATTTATGACCGATAAAGTCCAATTTCGGAAGGACATTTGTATGGGGGCTAGGTGAAATAATGGACCGATTTCAGCCAGTTTCAATAGGCATGGTCCTTGGGCCGAAAAAATAATATGTACCTCCCCACTATGGTGGTGTAGGGTATAATGAGTAGACGCAGAACAAAAAGTACTTTTTCGAATTTTGTTACAAATTGATTTTTTGGTATTTTTAGAATATTTGGGTTGAAATCTTCTAGAAAAAATTAATTTCTCAAAATTTTTAAATTTTCAAAAAAGTACCTTTTGTTCTGAGGCTCCTCAAATATGACAATATGATGCCTGGGAGAACAGGAATAGCCCTGAATATTATTTTTAATTACTAAATACAATTGTGTATACAATATTTGAAATAGTACACAACTTTAAATAAATTCTTACTTCTTATATCGTACATTATTGTTATAGCGTTCAAAAATTTTGGATAATTAAATTAATTAGGAATTTATTAGAGTCAATTTCAAAGTAATAAAATACACATGACATTTGTTAAAAAAAATCACATTTTTTTCGACACACTTCACTGAGTTTTTATTCCCCAAAAAAATAAGATAAATTAAATTAACGTCTATTAAATGAGTAAGGCACGGTGGGATAATTTATCCAATTTTCATAGAAATGTTTGGAATTGCTTGTAATAATTGGTAGACTCTTTGGAAAAAGTATTACTTTTTTTTAAAAACTACAAATTATATATTTTAATAAAAAAAATTACAAAAGTAACTACTGTCGCAATACCTCTTAAGACCATTTAGAGAGAAATCTTCAGACATTAGTCTGCATTGAAGCAAGTCTATTCGATTCCCTTTTAAACTTGCTCGTCTGTTTACACACAGCAAGTCTGTATTCAATTTTGTATGTCAAAACCTAAAGACGCCATAGTGAAAATGAGAAAACAAAAGAGAATTGAAGAGACTTCCCAGTACAAGCAAGTGAGTTTCTTTCTTCTTGCCTCTCTCTCCTATAAACTCGGACTTGCGGCAAGAAAACTTGCCCTATGTAAAAGCAGAACTACTTTCAGAAAACTGATGGCGCAACATGAAAAACTGCCAGGAAATTGGGACCTACATACAATGAAAAACGCAGTACACAACTCTTGAATATGAACCCTAAGGGCATTTCAAGGCTAATAGCGGTGTTAACGGATCACTGGATGATCGGTAAGCATGCAAGTAATCTCGGACTTTCCTTCAGCAGTTACTGCCTGGACAGTGGAAAGGAGGATACGATTTTACACCTCCTCTGTGAATGGCAATTAACCAGAACCTGCATGTAATGAATGATCTATCAGAGATAATAGCGACAGGTTGGATATATTAATCATTAAACTGACATCTGGACTTGATCTAATCATTCACTCATGAGTTGTGTAATCTTATCAAAACGAAATAATAATAAGAATAATGTCATCAATACCTGTGAACATAAATCCGTTATCGTGGTTACCACGAAGGACGAGGACAGGAGCCGGTCTGACAGGATCTTCAGAGAGGAATATATGTTATGGTCGCTTACAAATCTCTTGCCCCAGATGAGACCTATCCAAATCTCCTACAACAGAAATACGATTTTCGGGACTTTTTGTGTCTCTGTGTCTAAGACGAGAGATCAAAATGGTGTTCATACAGAATGGTAGAAAATCTGTTACGACGGTAATTGATAATGCTCTGGGCTCATGCCTCTATTGTGCCTTTATTGAAATCTCTGTATGCCTTCTACAACATTTAGAAGGCGTTGTTAATGAACGTTTCGGTTGCTATTAGCAACTATACGCTAGAGATACTAACATTCAGGGTCATTAGGCTACACTTGTGGAGTAACGGAAACCATATGGATGATCTGAGGATATCCACAAGGTTATCTACAGTCTGCTAGGGCAACTTAACCCTCTAACCCGCAAACTTTAAAAAGCTAAAAAAAAGTCGAATAATTTTTTTAGGGTAATTATGACCCAATAAACTAAGAACAGCCATCAGAAACTAATTTGCAAATTAAGTTTAGGAACCAGATGCAAAAAGGTGAAGAGTGCATCAGAGCATTGTTGCCGGTTTAGGTGTAAAAAACAATAATTATGATACGATTTTATTGAAAAACTAATGAAAAAGAACAATAAAACATATTTTAAATAGATTTAAAAAAAATAAACAAAATTTCACGTGCTAAAGTTATGACATCACAAAACAGCTGACAGAACAAAAACTAAAAGTCAGAATGGATTTTGACCTTCGAGGAAAATGTTAACAAATCTGTAGCTAAAGTCACAGATAATTTTTTTTAAAAAAAATATATATAATCACTTTTTGAGATAATTGGTGTTTTGTATATGCCTTGAGACACTCTTGCGGGTTAGAGGGTTAATGAGTTTGGCGATCTTATTATATCTGTGACCAGGTTTGACTATTTAAAGCTATTGGAAAAGTATGATAAACTTCAAATGGTACGAGGAAGAAGGCTGATAATCAACCCAACAAATACTATCCTTGTTCTAGTTATTTACAATGAAGTCAATGGCCCTTTTGTACTGCTGGAACAGATCAGATATTCCCCGTACAAGACTTATCGCCATATTGGAATATCCATCACTTGGCCATGAGAACATGTCCCGAAATTTTGCTATTCCAGTTTTGCATTGGGGTTGCAAATATTTGAATTAAAAGCCGGCGACTTGATATCAGAAATACCTAATATACAACGAGCCGTTTCAATGGGTAAATATCGTTCTAACTTTCGGGCTGAGATTAACGCCATCTTCATTTGCTGTATAGAATGCTTTGGAACGGGTTAAGTATTATTTTAATGTCGAATAGTTGGCCTTCGCTCATGTTCTTATCGTCGCATGAGATAAAGTCGGGAGTTGTCACTGCATTACTTGAATAAAAACGCCATAACAGGCTAACATTGTGAATTAGGCTGACGAAATTTTGTAATGCCAATGGTTCCGGTCTGATATGATAAGAACTTTTATATAAAAATATTTAGTTATTCTTAAAGATATTTAACAATTTAAAAAGCTTAGTACTAAGAGACACATTTTTAAAAAATGTTTTGCAATACATAAATTTAATCAAACATTTAAATAATTCACCAACCAACCCACTGTAGCCACCCAATAGTCTAGTCACAACAACATCAGCAAACATAACGATAAAGATTTGATGGTTCGATAAAATGTCTTGTTCTTTATTTGTTTTACTCTTTACTATCAAGTCGTAAACAAATAATGTCAACTTTATTTTTGCCGCGATTTCTTTTAGACACAAATTCTTCGTTTACCTTTATAATAATGAACAAAAAATACCTACAAATATATAAATTACCAATAAATAAAAAAGAAAAACTAAGAAAATCAAATTGAATGAACTCTCAAATTCACAGTTTTGTTGTCGTTTTATTTTGCTTTATAAAAAACAATATCGTTTCGTTATAAGATACAACAACAGAAATAAATCAGTTAACACAACAACAAAATTAATACAATTCGCTACAGAGATGGAAAATTGGGTACTATTGTTTTACTATTCAGAATAAGGTATTGATACAATTGAAGATTCCAGCACGGAAGTGATCTCAAATACACCTCTAAGGGTTGTAATCGAGTCGTTATAATTCAATGAAGTACGTGTTTTGCCAGATCTCAGTCCCATAGAAAACCTATGAGAAATTGAAGATCGCAAAAATATACCTGAAATGAAGCTTTATCAGATGCGGTTGAATCAAAATTTTAAATATTTTTAGGTAACAAATTTTAATTTTTTTCCAGTTGTTTTTTTAATTTTTTGGAAAATTTTTTTTTCGATTGTTATTAAATTTTTAAATTTTTTTTTTTTAAATTTTAAATTTTTTTTTTTTAAATTTAAATTTTTTTTTTTTAAATTTTAAATTTTTTATTTGTTTTCTCAATTTTTTTTTTGTGAAAAAAAAAATCTTGTTAAAAATTTTTTTCCGATTTTGACCCATTGAATGTCCATCTTACTATGGTCTTATATACGTCGTTGCAAATGTCTTTGAAATATCTATCAATAGATATCCATATTGTCTATATTAAAGTCTTAGTAATCCAGATATAGGTCAAAAATAGGTCAAAAATCGAGGTTGTCGTGGTTTTTTCCTCATATCTCAGCCATTTGTGGACCGATTTTGCTGATTTTAAATAGCAAAATTCTCGAAAGCATGTCTGACAGAATTATTGATGATTTGGATCCCGAAGATATCTGGGGTCTTCAGAAAATTGATTTCAACAGACAGACGGACGGACAGACAGACAAACAGACGGACGTGGCTTAATCGACTCCGCTATCTATAAGGATCCAGAATATATATACTTTATAGGGTCGGAAATGAAAAATGTAGAAATTACAAACGGAATGACAATCTTATATTGAAGGGTAAAAAACAAGGGATATCCAACAAAAGCCTGAGTCACTGAAAGAGCCAGATGACTGCTGTCAATGATGTAATAATAAATACTTTTAATTAATTATGTTCTTTTTTATTAATATTCATAAGTATAGAAAAAAACAATTGGCATTCACTGAATTTCTTGAAATTTCAATTATATTGGCCCTTAAAATATTGACCACGGATTCTGTTTAGGGAATTGACACTTTTCAGCAGTGATTTGTTCGGTTTTGAGAAAATTAAACACCAGAGAATGCTAAATCTCATCCGATATTGATCTACAAAAAATCTGATAAAATTCTTGAATATTTTTTTTTTATTCGCTGATATAAATTAAATAACAATAAAAAATACCTACTTAGAGAAATGCTCTAATATTTAGTACCATTTTTACTAGCTAACTCTCCATTCCTGATAGGTATCGTGCAAAAAGAAAATAATGGGACAAAATAAACAAAAACAAACCTAAACCTATCGAAGGGTAGCGAAAACTACAAAAGAAGGAGAAGCAGAATGAGAACTACAACAAATAATAGAAAAGCACAATAAAAAAAGGAATGGTGCACTGACACTGATACATTTTACATTCCTACAAACTAATGTAATGTACATGTAAATGAATGTATAATGTATTGTAATGTAATGTATGGATGTATGAATTGTTGCTGTTTTAGCCATTAGAATAACGATGTAGACGGCGAACTTATATTATATATAGAAAACAAACCGAAAAACATAGAAACATTAATAGGTATTGGCAGATTTCGAAAGGATTGCAATCTTAAGAAATTTAGACAAAATTAAATAAACGGAACTGTACGGAAACTGTCTAAATACCACAACAGTACTAAATAGCAAAACTGTACTGGAATAGTACTAAAACAGTAGCAAAAATGAACTAAGATATTAACTTACATATTATGTAAGTTAATGGCTCTTTGGTAGGACCTAGAATGATCTACAGGTCATTGATCAAAAGTTGGGACAGGTCAGTTATTCCATGTACAAGGAAATTCGCATACGGAGGATAGCTGAAACTGTCACAGAACTGTTTCAATACTGAAACTGTCTAAGTACTATATCAGTACTGGATTAGTACTAAAACAGTACGAAAATTGTAACCAATATATTGGAAAGGATTCTAACCTTCAAATGGTGCGAAGAAGAAGGCTGACATGAACCTTGTTCCATTTATAAGACGCAGATCTCTGAGATTTATCAAGCCGATTTTGAACGGCTCGAGTATTGAGTTCTCTGAGGAGGATTACACAGTGCAACAATAAAAAATATGACCATATACGGACACCACTACGTGATAAAAGACCAAAAAGATAAAAGTGTTTTAAAGTTTTTTTCGATTTTGATCTTTATGACAAGGATTTTGATCTTTATGACTGTTTGCAAGATATGAGCCTGAGAAATTGATCACTTTTTTTGCCCCCAAATCTTTGGGCGCAAATAAAAAAGGTGCATGACTTTTGGCAAAACTGGTCTTTTATCACGTACTGGTAGCCGTATATGGTTATATTTCCATGACTTTTACACACAGCGTTATTATATTCTAAGCACTATCAGATTATGTAAGTTAACGGCTCTTTGGTAGGACCTAGAATGATCTACTGGTCATTGATATGGTGGCAAAAGTTGGAACAGGTCAGATATTCCCTGTACAAGACTTATCGCTTCATCTGAATATTCATTTCACAACTGAAACTGTCTCCGAACTGTTTCAATACTGTAACTGTCTAAGTACTATATCAGCACTGGAACAGTACTAAATAGTAAAACTGTACTGGAATAGTACTAAAACAGTAGCAAAACTGAACTGAGATATTGGAAAGGATGCTAACCTTCAAATGGTGCGAGGAACATACATAGACTATCCTTGTTCCATTCTTGGAATAAGGATAGTCTGAGGAGGATTATTCTCGGCAAACCATAATGTGGAATATTCATATTCTAAGCACTATTGGAATAGTACTAAATAAAATAAATACATACTAAAACAGTTTATCTTCTGAACACAATATATTGTTACGTTTTAAACTTTTCAAAACGTTGGTTTATTTCCTTTAAATAAACCGGATACTTTTGATTGCAAATAAAAGCCGTTTAGTAGTAAAAATTGTAACAACTCTTTATTTATTTAAAAATGTACAACAACCACAGATTTAAATAGTCACTCAATGTTTTTTATACACGTTTATAAATTCGCAGAAATAGAGACACACTTTATAATGTACACGAATTTACTTGAAAAAAAAACACAACACACTTTAAGGCACTCAGTTGATGTTTATTCGAAAAGCGTCTCTGATAAACTCACTCACGACTGCAACCTCTGCCACTATTTATAACACTGCCATCTGCACTCTAGATTTATCTTTAACTGCCTAGAGCTTTCTAATACATTCGCCATCTGTGGTGTACTTTCTACAATGTTCTTTAACTGAATATTCGAATTCGAATATACGGTCGCAGCAAACAGCGTTGCCAACTTACGATCAATGGTCAACTGAAAGCTTTTATTCAATGTTAATAATGCCCACAGATATGTTACAGTTTGCTATTACAGCACTGCTATTTGAAAGCATTATGCTACTTTTAAATCAGCCGTGTTAAAATCGTTATATTTGAATTCAAGTACAATTTCGTAACAATATGATTACATTCTCTCAATACACTGATATGCAAAAAGCCAAAACCAAACAAAATACATTAGAACATGTGTCGTCATACGATTGAATCATTTTTTTTAGCAGCCAACAACCAACCATCCAATATTAAACGTAATAACTTGAAAATACAAACAGCAACAACAATAAAACAAAATCACAATGCCAACCCTATTTCTAGGGAAGAGCAACGAGAGAGGTCAAAGAGGAAATTTGGTATTTCCACAACATTTAATTGAACATTTATAAAATGCTATGCATGTTTTTCGATGGCAGTATAAAATAATTTACAAACATATTTTAACATGCCTAAGAAGGTTGAAATAATGACCATTAGACCCAAAACGTAACATAGCCTGATAAAAAACAAAATGTTCAGCGGTAGTTCCGTGATTATTTACATTTATACAAAAAAAAAAAGAATTGTTTAAATTTTTACGCAACAATTCTGACGTTGATTTTTTACACTCACTTACACAAACATGTACTTTGTTTTGCAGTTGTGCTCTTTAACAGTGACTCGCTCATTTACTGGCAACTTTATTTTTGTTTGTTAAAGTTTTTTCTTCTTGAATTTTCTTTTGTTATTTTTTTTTATAATTTTTTATTGTTAAGTTTGTTGTTTAATCACAGAATCTCTAAAGTACAACTACAGAAAGAATAAACAAAATAACAATAGTGACTGATTAACAAAAGCAGTGTGACACAAGAAGATTTGTTAAAGAAGAAAACACTTGAACACAAAGATGATAAACATGGTGGAAAAGTACTTTTATTTTGGGAAAATTATTATATGAAAAGTACGAAGATACACCAACAACTCACTGCAGTTTAAGTACTAAAACTGTCTCAGTAAAACTAGTATTGGAACAGTTCTAAAACAGTATCGAAAGAGTTCATGCAACATTACCAAAATAGTACCGAACCAATACTGGAACAGTACTAAAATAAGGATTGAATAGTACTAAAATAATATTGAAACTGTACTGCTACATTACTGAAACTTTTTTAGTATAGCTTCAGTACTATTTTAGTACTGTTTCAGTAGTGTTTTAGTACTGTTTCAATACTGTCGTAATTCGCGAAGTACCGGTAGCAATGCTGGAAAGAGTGATTGAAAATTGGATCTTCCGAATGGACCATCTAAAGCGTAATCTCTGACAACATTTGACTGAAGTTATTTTTGAAAAGTAAATGTCAAAGATTGTTCTTTCGGGTCATATAAAGATTCCGACATCCAAAGTGTTTTATTGTAGATTGTTTGTAGTATTATGTTCCACGGGCAACAACTCTTTAAGCCTCAGTGACATTCATACTTTATTTGAAGGACCTGAAGTTTCCACAGTATAGGAGTCATCCTTTTAACGATACTCTTTTAAGTTTCCGCAGTATCTAAGACTTACTGCTAATTCCATAAAGTTTGACAATTCATTCACCAATCACCATTTTAACGAAACTCTTTTAATCCCATTAATTTTGCAAACTTAAGAGATTAAGAATTATGTCAATTAAGTAAATACCGTAAAACTTGATAAGCTCTAGAACAAAAATGTATTTTTGATACATAAGATCACTTTAATTTGGGTTTATGAGGGTGATATGCTATTTTTGAAACTGTCTTTAAGAACCCAACGATGGTTCTACACCGATTGAGTTTATTATCTTAAACAACACTGCATTAACAGAGTAATTTTTATTACAAACATAAAGAGTAGAACGGATATTGTATTAATAAAATTTGATACTTTTACGTAAGGAAATAGATCCACCCATGACTAGAGGCGTACAACTTTAAATTGGCAGAACTGTTTTCTCTGACAGCTAAGAACTGTCAATCTCGGTTGTTTTGAGGTTAGTTTGGTTTGACAACTTCTCAGGAATAGACCCATGCCAGAACAACGTTTGGAAATTGTTAAAAATTTATTTTGAAAATCATGGTTGAATTCGACAAACTTATCGGACATTACGTGTACCAGAGAAACTATGGATATTTTTCGCAATACGATTACTCCAAAATACGCCGAACAGTGAGCACAGAACAAGGGATTGATGGGGTCCTGTATAGTGTTGATAATGATCCAAAGGTGTCAATTCGTCATCGTGCTCAACAATGAAACTTGTGTCCATTCACTTTATGGAAGATTTTGGGATGTTGGTTTGCGTGCTTGCAAGATTCAACTCGTACAATAATTATAATTGAAGCCACACGATCATCGCGCCGTACATTTGGTGAATGAGCCGAATTAATTTGAAAATTGTGTTCAGTGAACTAATAATTTCATGAAATTTATTACCTCGTTCATGTGATTTGACTCCATTAGCTTATTTTCTCTGGGGATAGGTAAAGTCCCAGGACTATGCAGATACATGACACATGCCCGAAATTATATTTAAACATTAATGCCATAAAATTATCAAATTATTGGGTGTATGACTTACAAATGCGGGACTTACAATAGATGGCGTATCTTTTGAACGCTGTTTTAGTACCAACAAAACGTCATATGCGGATTCTTAATTTGATAAAAAAAAAGTGCCGCTGAAGCAGACCGATTGCTCACCAAAGTTTATGGTGAATGTGTTTCATCGTTTTCAATGTGCGGGAGATGGTTTGTACGGTTTCGAAGTGATGATTTTGACACGGTTGACAAATATCGCCCAGGGCAGTCAAAAAAGTTTGAAAACCAAGAATTGGGGTCATTCCAGGCAGCTCCAGGCAGCTTATTGTAAAACTCAACAAGAGCTTTCAAAACCATTGGCAGCTACACAAGCAGCAACTTATAAACATAAGCGAGTAGCAGGATTCATCTAAAATGCAGGGAAATTGGGTACGAATTGAAGCAGAGAGACCTTGAAAGATGATTTTGTATGTCCGAAATGATGCTTGAACGCTTTAAACGAAATCATTACTTGCGGTGAAAAATGGATCCATTACAATTACCCGAAGCGTAAGAGATCGTATTTGAACCCTGGCCAACCAGCCCAATCGACACCAAAGCCAAATATCCATGGCGCTAAGGTAATTCTCTGTATTTGGTGCGAGCAAAAGGGTATATTATAGCGTTGCCAAATGTCCCGATTGTCGCGGGATTGTCCCGCTTTTTTAGGTTTTCCGAATTTAATACTTACTTGAGATCAAGTTATTAAAGAACAAAAATATAAAAGAAGTGAAACATAAATATTATTCTCAAAAATACATAAAACATCAGTACCGGTAACCTGTACCGAACACAACTGATTCGTTTGAAGATAGCATTCGCTAGCTAGCCATGAAACCGTAATATTCCATCATGACAACGCTCGGCCACATGTTGAAAAGTATTTAGAATGAAGTAGTTGGCAAGTTTTGCCTCACCCGCTTTATAGTCTAGACCGTGCGCCATCCGACTACTATTTGTTTCGATCGATGCAGAGCGCTCTCTATGGCTTTACTTTGGGACAGAGTATCAGAAATTGGCTTGATTAGTTCTTGGCCTCAAAAGATGAGCAGTTCTTTTGGCTTGGAATCCATATGTTGCCAGCATGATGGGAAAAAGTGATAGCTAACAATGGCCAATACTTTGAATAAATTTGTATTGTACAAATGTTTTAAAATTTAAAAAAAATTAAAAAACCCGCATTTTTAAGTCATACGCCCAATAATAAATCCAATTGGAAAAACGTTTGTCATTTCTTATTTAAATTTAAAGTTCTACGCCTCTATAAAAAACAAAAAGTACTATTTTTCAATTACTGTGAAACCATTTCTGTTTTGTTTTTGCCCATCCCCGATGCTAAACCACAACAAAAGCAAGAGCAAGAACAAAGATTTTTTTTGTTGGTTTTTTAGACACTCTTTTAAACTGAAGCCAAATAAAATGAAAATTATTAATTAAACACGTTGGTAATTTACTAAAATTCTTTACTAAAACCAGTTTCTTTATTTTTATAAAAAACAATTGTGTGTTTTCCCTTTTGATTCATTCATTTTGAACAGATTTTAAATAGGAGGTTTAAAATTATTTTCTTGGAATTGAATTTAGCACAAAAAGACTAGATATTAAATGAAACCAATTTAAATAACACTCATACACTCACATTTTATTTTAATTTTTTTTCAAAATACATAGAATTTTTATTAAACTTTTTTCGTTTTTATTTTTTAAATAACTACAATTAAAAAGCAATGCAAATTTGTTTTTATTTAGTTGAAATAACTATAAATTATTAAGTATTTTTTTATTATGTTTTTGTTTGTTTAGTGAATTTAACTGCAAAAAAACAGCAACAACAACACTTAACACGACACGCTTTGTAACACCCTAACGACACGACAACGACATTTATAATTCTAGTAGAAAAAAAAGGCACAACCACTCGCAACCGCCGACTTTTAGTGACTGACTAACGGACTCATTTGTATCTCTGAGAATTATTTTCGTTCTTTTTTGCAATTTATGCTTCACGAAGGGGTTGCCAGATAAGGAAAACTAAATTATTGAACAAAATCGTTTAATTTAGTGTGGAAAAATGCACATAGAGGGGAAACATGAATAAAATTTTAACAAATAAACAACAAACTGTTAAAATTACTCATGTTTTTGTTGTTTTTATTTTCCTATAGGTTTTTGTTATTAATGCATTATCACCACTTAGATTTTTGATAGCCGAGTTTCTTCTCTATGTGTTTCTCTATGTCTATAATAAATGTAGTACTCGAGAGCAAAAGTTGTCAGAAGCCAAAGTAAATTAATAAAGTAGACTCAGTAGAACAGCTGACTATTTTTTTACTTTGGTCTGAACTGTCAATTCACTTGTGGTTGTTGTGGCGAAAAATACAACAAGCCCAAAAGCAAAAACAACAACAGGCAACTTTGACAGCTCAGACCTTAAACCAAAAACAAAATTGCTTGTGGTTTTTGTAAATGTTGTATTTGTTGTAGTACTGTCGCTACTTTATTAATTTACTTTGTCAGAAGCTTTTTGTTTATTTTGCTCTTCTATTTGGTTTGTTTTTGTTTTAAAACTAAAAGTTTACTCATCATTTTAACCGCTAATTTTAACACGTTTTTTTTGGTTTCTCGAAAAGCAGAGTTTAAAAGGTATTAATTGTTTTTTGTACATTCTTAACTAGTTTGCTAGTTTAAAATTATACCCTTCATCTTCGTGAGAAGGGTGTAAATAAGTTTGTCATTTCGTTTGTAATTTCTACATTTTTCATCTCCGATCCTATAAAGTATATATATTCTGGATCCTTATAGATAGCGGAGTCGATTAAGCCATATCTGTCTGTCTGTCCGTCTGTCTGTTGAAATCAATTTTCTGAAGACTCAAAATATCTTCGGGATCCAAATCTTCAATAATTCTGTTAGACATGCTTTCGAGAAGTTTGCTATTTAAAATTAGCAAAATCGGTCCACAAATGGGTGAGATATGAGGAAAAAACCAGGACAACCTCGATTTGTGACTTATTTTTGGCCTAGTATATCTGGATTACTAAGTCATTAATATAGACAATATATCTAATGATAGATATTTCAAAGACCTTTGCTAAGACCATAGTAAGTTGGACAATGGGTCAAAATCGGAAACAATATTTTTTAACCCGAATTTTTTTTTTAAATTAAAAACAAAAAATTTCAAATTTAAAAAAATTAAAAAAAAAATTTAAATAACAATTCAAAAAAACATTTTTAACAAAAAATTAAAAAAAACAACTTGAAAGAAATTTGTATTTTGAAGTATAATTTGGTGAAGGGTATATAAGATTTGTCACAGCCGAATATAGCTCTCTTACTTGTTTTTGATCTACGTTATCAAGGCGAATTCATTAGAATGTGAATGCAATTATTGTACATATCGAGCCTTTAGCGCCAAATTATCGTAAGCGACAAAACACAAATTTTACAGGAGAAGGTTTTTTTTGATTATTTTGAAATTTATACATAGAACTAAAAATGTTATGATGCGATATAATATAATTTCGTTCAAGCTATTTGTATATTTTTCAAATATATTTATAACTTTTGACAATTAAAAATTCATGGAATACTTTAAGAAAAATATGACAAAAAATGCGAATATCTCCTAAGATATAACAGATAATTGATAGCTTCGAAAAAGTTTTTTGTAGTGCTCGATGAGAAGATTCTACATGTATAATATTTTTGAAATCGGAACTCAAACCAAGAAATAATATCGTTTTAAAAATGTAACATACCCGAGGTGTCTTACTTTGAGGGCCCTTGGTCGCGCCCCTGGTGGGCCCATGAGGTCCACGTTCAAAACTTAAACTCGGCAACACTTCTTCTTTGCGCACGTGAAATTTCATTCAAACCAATCTAACCATTTAGAAGTTACAGATTTATTTCCCTCTTTTTCCTATACCACTGAGTGTCGCTTACGATAAAATTTTTTTACTGTAAAACATTGACTTACGATAAAATCATACCCCCTATATTTTTGATGTTATTAACAATTTTGATATTCTGAGAACGCTAAAACATCGGTCCATAAAATTTTAATTTCTGCAATAAGACAAAAATTTTAAAAATGTCGCTTACGATAATTTGGCGCTAAGGGCTCGATATGTTGTTTGGAGCTGTCAAAGTCTGTTCATTGCAAGATACGGCTGTTCCGAATCTTATATATTTACCCTTCACCAAATTATGCTTTAAAATGATTTAAAATATTGTTAAAAAAAAAAATCAGAATTTTTTTAATATTTTTTGTGTTTTTTAAATCTGAGGGGCATCTTGTATAAATGTTGACGGATTTCCACCATTTTCTGTGAAGAAAAATGGTTCTATTGGAATTTTTTTTTTTGGAAAATTTGGAAAATAAATATTTGTGGATTTATCTTTTAATTATTGCCCTAAAAGTCTTTGAAATACCTTTAATTTTATATGAATATTGAGTATAACCATGGAAAACAAAGGTTTTATATTTATAACCACTCGGTTGAAACTCTAGAGGTGTGTAATTGTATCTATAATCTCCATATTTTCCTCAAATTCATCTGTATTCGATTTCATTAGTATCTTTTATGATATGAAATTGCCCAGAAAAACAGCCTACCCCATTATATTGCCACCACCAAACTTGACTGTCTTAATTGAGTACTTGGGTACAGTCTTTTTCCTTTTGACCATCTAACAAATTCTACCATAATTAAAAACACATTTTTGTTATTTTTTGTGTTTTCAATTACTAAAATTATCTATTCAATAATTTTTGTATTTAAAGTTCAACCAATAACGAAAATTGTATATTCAATTGTCAAAATAATCAAATTCAAAACTCAAAATTTAATAGAAAATATCAGACAATTTTGTTTTGGGCACATGAATATTTGATTAAATTATGAAATAATTGAAACCATTTCAATCAGGATGCACTAAGTAAGGTGAAACCAACAACTCAGCTGATTTTTATTTATCTATTTTGAAAGTGCTTGTGTTTTGTCAAACTGAATTTATTTTGAAAAAATAACAAATTTTATTTTCAAAGAAAAAAAATTTTAAATCAAAAAACATGAATGAAAATGTGAATAAAAAGATATCATATAATGAAATTTGGATAAAGCACTATTAAACCGTTGTTCTTTTTCAAAAATAATTTAAATTTAAAGTCCGTTTTTTAGTTAATATGCAAAAATAAAATTTGTTTATTTTTTATTTGACAAAACCTATGCTCTTGCCAGAAAGAAATATTGTGTTTGTTGTCGAAACGCTCTCACCTTACTTATTACATCATGATTTCAATATGTGATAAATGTTTGAATTGAAATATAATTTTTTCTGTGAGGAGTAATTTTGGAAACTTTTTTAACACTCTTACACTAAACAATCTTGCCTTGAGCAGTTTTACGAGACATTTTTTTTATCATTTTTGAAACTGCTTCAATCTGCACAGTTTTGTTATTTTGGTTTATAAATAGAACTGACACTAATCAAATGAGGGGAAAGTATTCTTATTTGAACATCGTTTGATCAACAATTATTTTACCCAATAGTACCAATCAATACTGTATTTTTGGATTAACAGAACGAATATTATGTAACCTTATCATTTTGACTTGTACACGCAGAGAAAAATTAACTATTTCAAAATTTTTACAAGTTATTTAGCAATATTATGGTCACTGTAATTATTTATTGCGGGATTTACAATAGATGGCGAATCTTTTGAAAGTCGTTTTTGTTTTTAATAACTTATATGTCATTTTGAATGGTGCATATCTGTCACTTATTCTTAAGTTAAGTTTTTTTCGATTCGAAAATATCGAATTTTATACCAACAAATCGTCATATGCGGGAAGTTTTGCTTTACTTTTTTAATTTGAAAAAAAGTGTCGTTGAAGAACCCCGAGTGCTCACCGAGTGAAGTGGTGACACGGAAGACACATAGCCAGTCAAAAAGAGTTTGAAGACCAAGAATTGGAGGCATGGAAATTGTCAAACTCACCAAGAGCTTGCAAAAGCATTGGCAGCTACCCAATCTGCAATTTCAAAACGTTTGTGAGAATCAGGATTCATCCAAAAGCAGGGAACATGGGTACCATACGAATTGAAGCCGAGAGACCTTGTTAGACAATTGTTCATGTCCGAAATGATCTTTGAATGCTATAAAAGAAAATAATTTTTGCACCGAATCATTATTTGTGATGAAAACTGAATTCATTACGACAACCCGAAGCGTAAGAGACCGGCCAACTAGACGAATCGACGCAATATGCATGACGCTAAGGTAATGCTCTGTATTTAACGCCTAGAATGTGCGGCGAGATATGAAACTATAATATTCAATCATGGTAACGCTAGAATGAAGTGGTGGGGAAGTTTTGCCTCACCCGTCTTATGGTCCAGACCTTGTACCGTCTGACTACTATTTGTTTCGATCGATACAGAACGCTCTCTCTGGAATACGCTTCACTTCAGAACAGAGTATCCGAAATTGGTTTGATTCGTTTTTGGACTCAAAACATGAGCAGTTCTTTTGGCGCTGAATCCATATTTTGCCAGAAAGATGGGAAAAAAGTCATACCTAATAATGGCCAATAATTTGAATAAATTTATATTGTTGAAATGTTTCAATATAAAAGCTAAACATTTTTAAAAATCACAAATTTTTAAGTTATGTGAACATATTGGACATGTTTTATTAGGTGACTTTGGTTAGATTTAAGTAAAAATTTCCCATACCTGCATGACACTAAAAGCTTAATGGCTAACAGTGTGTAAAGCTTTAAAAGGAAGCTTGGCTATGGTTTTATGGGTTGCCAATTGTATGGGTTTCGTATATAAAATCAGGGATTTGTTTGATATTTTGAAAATGCAAAATCATTGTTAATATTTATTTCTGATGTGTTATGGTGCTACTTTTGTATCGAATATATATTTAAAAGATTTCGTCATCATGAATAGATTAAAAAGCTGCCCTTTTTGTGCCACCTTTAATTATCATCTAAAATTTGATTTAATATATTGAGTCATTTCTCTGAGGCTTTAAAATATATTAAATCACAACAACAATTAGTTTATGACTGTAAAGGTATTTTTAAATTATTTATATTATAGAATACTGACGCAGTTGTTTCTATTAAATTAAGATTATATTATTGCTTTGTATTACCACCGAATGATTAAAAAAAGTTTATTTATTAATAAATGTAAGTTGGCAGCAAATAATTCACATAGTTTGTCATGCTCTTAGGTATTTTATAATAATTTTAGATAAAAATATTGGAAATATTACACCATTTCTATAATAACAAAAAAAAAAACACAATCAGTTTGAATACGTTTCATATGAAAATGTGACATTTGTGACAAAACATTTTTTGTAAATAATTACTCATTTAAATAACTTTAATTAGCTATTCAATTTATTTGCAATTTATTAATAAAAGAACTTGTTTAAATTTAGTTTTAATGTTTATTTTTGTTTTATTAATAATATCTGTTCTTATAAAGATAATAATAAAAAAATCAATATTACAATTATTAACAATACCATCAGTATTAATTTTACAAAATTAGTTGCTTATTAATTTGATTTTTTTTTGCTTTTTTTTGTTTTAATTTTAAGGTTTTAAAATGCTTAAACTTAACTTTACTAATGACTTAACTTTATTGGAATTAAATACAAAATAAAAAAAAAAATATTTATTAAATTTTTTAGTTCTTATAAATTAGAAATTTTTAAATGTTTAATAATTAATATAATAATAATATTTAATATATAATACAAATGTAAATAATTATTAAAAAAAATATATTGTATATTAATAAATTTTATTAATAAAATAAAAATTGTTGAAGCCAATTTTTGCGACATTTTTTTCTTAATCAAAATTTACATACAACTCTGCCAATAACAACAAATAAAATAGGAGATTTTTTAGGGGTCAGATAAATTATTTGAATCATAACGTAAATAACGAAACTGCAGTTGTCTGATAATTGGAAAATTATTTTTTTGATAATAGTTTGTTAGTTAAAAGCTTTAAACAGATTTAAACATACTAAATTGTCTATAAAGCATTTAAAAATAAATTGTAATAGAAACATATTGATTCTATAATGGAAAAAACTTTATTTTATAAAAAAAGCTTTAAAATAAAAACTCAAAGCTTAATTAAAAGTTGTATAATAGGCTTCCAGGATAGAACTATTTTTTTTTGTAAATATTGTATTGTTCACAGCTTTGAACAATATTTTTATATTTGATCGAAGATCAAATTAATGTAGTATATCTATAAAAGCTCTTAAATACAAATAGCTTACATATGAAAGCTTAATAAAATTTCAATAGTTTAGCTATAAGAACAAAACAACTTTATTTTGTGAATTAATTTGTTACTATTTAGAAGCTTTTTGAAAAATCTATGAATTCATGTCTATAGTTTCTGAATTAAAACTTGTTTCAGTTAGTTTTAAAAAACCTCTCTATTTTCGAAGTTTCAGCTACCTAAATGGTTTAACAAACGCTTTTAAATATAATCAGCTTAGATATCTGTAAGCTTAATTGAAATATCTATATTTAAGCTTTCACAATTAAATTTTGTAATTAAAAGCTTTACAGTTTTAAAAGCTTTTGTTCAAGCTGTTAGGAATAAATTAGTTTTTATTATATGTATTTTAAGATATAACTATTGGTACAATAGCTTAAAAAAGCTTTCAATTTATTTCGCTAAAAGCTTTGATTAAAGCCCTTAACTATTCACAGCAAAAATATCTGGATACTTAATTACAGAACCTTTAATAGTATTTTATGAATTTAAAATTTCAAACAAATAAAATTTCAATATTGCCCATAAAGTTTTTGCAAATTTAAGATCAATAGATTTATCTAAAAGCTTTGAAAAAAACTCTTAAATATGCAATGATTAAACATTTGAATGATTAATAAAACTATGTAATAAAGCATTCTGAATTTTTCGTTTTCTAAATTTAAAATAAACAATTTTTTTTTCATAGTTTCCAATTTAAAACATTTTTGGAACAAGTTTAAAAAGGCTTTAATTAAAATTAAATTCAAAATTTAAGATAAATTTATTTCTCTAAAAGCTTTGACAAAAGCTTCTAACTATTCAAATCTAAAGTACAGTAATTTTGACTTACCTGCACAACCAACTTTGCACGATATTTTGTGCAGGTAAGATAAAAATGCAGTTAACCTTAATGCACTTACGTGCTCATTGATGCTGGTAAGTGCATTTAAGTTTACTGCCCAAAAAAGCAGCTAACGGCAAATAATTTACATGAAGCTTTGTGATTTTTCGTCTAAACATAACGACAAATTTGTTATTTTAGCTACGTTTCAAATTATTAAGAAGTTGCAAACTTCTCATTTTTTCAAAATCGTATTTTCCTTATTTTGTTTTGATTTAATTTTGTATTAGGCAGCTAAATGAAATTTTTTTTCATGAAAATCAGTTATAGCTTCCAAAAGTATTATGCACGTATCTTATTGTGCAGGTATGAACAATGTACAATATACAAAACACAAGTTTTGTGCACTTATATGCAAAATGCTCTTAAGTGAAAGGCAGGTAAGTCAAAACTACTGTATCTGGATGATTACTTAATAACTTTATAATCCTTTTGCAAATTTAGCTTTACTGAAATCTTTTATAGTTCATAATTAATAAGCTTTCGACAAAGCTTTTTATAAATTTAAGCTCATGTAAATTTTCTGAAAGCCATGACAAAAAAGCAGAGCTTTTAATAAGCACTAAATAATGCTCTTCCTATGGACAAAGCTTTTTCAAATCTTTTTTATATTAAAGCTCATATAAATTGTCTGAAAAATTTAAAAAAAAACTTATTAAATAAATATTTTTTTTTATATTTTCCAATTTAAAACTATTTTAATATAAGTTTCAAAAGGCTTTAGTTAAAGCTTAATGAAAGCTATATTTCTAAATTTAAGATCACTTTAACAAAAGCTTTTAAATAAATATCTATAAAATAAATTATAGAACTTTTAATAAGCTTTAAATAAAGCTTTCTTAAATTGTAAGCTTAATATTTAGCTTTTGACATAGATTAAGCTTTATTGAAGAACAAAGCTTTGTAAATATGTTAATAATTTAATTTTTCAGTTAGTGCATAGTAAATAGCTTCTTTATCATTCTAATTTAATACAATTACAAAGACTAAACTTGCTTTGAAGAAAGAGTTCAGTGTTGAATATTGGAACATTTTAAGCTTTGCCAAAGCTTTTCTTCAATAATTTATCTGGTCCCTAAATTTGTTCCTATTTTTTCTGTTGAACACACAATTTTTAACTTAAATTTAAATATTTTTTTTTGATTATTTTCAATTTATATAAAACATTGTCGCTTATTTACACAATTTTATTTAAAAATTTTCCTTTTTTTGTTTGTTTGTTTGATTATTTTTGTATAAAATTTTAATAACTAAAAGAAAATGTATTTTTCAATTCAACTTGTCGTTGGTCCTCGAGCACGGGTTCCTTGTACACCGGAATGCCTTGAGCCAGGACGTGAGTGTACAATGGCATAGTGATCATTATCAATTGGTATTGACCTTCAAGACAATTTTTAGTTTTTTTGTAATTTATTAAATTTCTATTTTAGTTTATTCATTTTCAAAAATTTGCATAATTCAGTTTTAAAATTTGTTGTGGTTTTAGAGAAAAATTGTCTAAATAAAATGTATTTGTAATAGTTGTTGTAATTTCGTTAATTTAGTTAGACAATTTTTGCAGGATTTTTTTTTAATGAATTTTAATAAAGAACGCTTTTTTAGGCAGGCAAATTTTGTGGTTTAAGGCCAAAGCTTGGTAGGTAATGTTGAAGATACGTTAGTTACTTTTAAAAGTTTTCAAAATGCTTAGAATAAATTGGTGAAATAAAAGTGAAATTATAGATTTGTTACCAGGCAGTGGAGTATTTTTTTCAGTTCAAAATTTATTTTCTTGTAAGCTTTCTTAATAAATAATTTTGTATTTAATTCAATTTCCAAATTTACTTTGTCTTAACTTCCGTTTCCGCTTAAATACTCCACTGCCTTTACTTTTTAATTTAATTTAAAAAATATATATCGAATTTTGTATTTATTAGTTACTACTAAAGCTAAAAAACAATAGATAAAAATTAAAAGTAAATTACATACATTATTTAGTGGCAAAGTTTCCAAACAATTTTTGTTTTGCTTTATAATTTTCTTGTTTTTCAAATAAAAAAATAAGTTTCAGATTATTGGTGGTACGTACGTTTTTTGTTTTGTTTTAAATAGAGAAAATGCTTTCGAAAAAATGAAATTCAAGACCAAATAAATAAAAAGTAAGGAAATAAATAAAAATAAAAGTGAAAAACAAAAACGAGAATGTAATAGAAGGCATGCGATGAACATCATTGAACATCAACCACAATACACACACACTTAGTACAAAGGAAATTTGCAAACAAATCAATTTAAATGTAAAAATAAAAAATAAAAGAAAATATTATTTAAAAAAAGTTATAAAAAAGAGTAGTGTTTGTTTGTTTGTTTGTGTGTTGTTGTCTTAATTTGTTGCTGTTTGCAGTTTATGTTGTTTTGTTTTTTTTTTTGTTTAAGAGCTTAATATCTATCAGACCTATTCGAATGTATAGTTGAACCGCCACTGGTGTAACCTTTGTGAGCATCACGTCCATGCAGTGAATAACGTGAACCATATTGACTACCATGCCAACTTCTATAGGGATCATATTCTTCAATAATGGATGGCTCCTTTTCAATTATCTGCAAACAAACAGACGAACACATTATTAAGAAATTAGAAAATAATTAGCAAATCCATCAGTCTCTCATACCTCTGTATTGGCACAACTACAACTCATGGCTGTGCAGAGGAATATATTCATCAACAACATGATAAGGAACAAAACACCCAGGGTAATGGCCAGCCATAACAGCCAGGTTGGTCGTATGCCCTCTTCACAGTTAGCGGCAGTGTCTAGGAAAATCATAATAAATTATTTTATATTGCATTGCATTGTATTTTTTTTTTTTTGTATGTTCTCAAGTTTGTAATACTAACATGATGCTTCAGCGGGATCTAAGACGAATACTGTTGTTCCGGCAATACTTTGGCCTTCTTCATTTGGATAGGTTTTTCTTGGTGGTCCTACAGAGGAGCCTTTAACATAACCAGCACCTGCTATAGATACTTGAGTGCAGTCTTCTTCATCGATACAGCGTCCAAAACACTGGATGACATCACATTGTAAATGAACTTCGGAACCTGGTATAAACAAAAATTAGTTGAGGAATTATTTCATAAATTTAAATAAAACAAGTAGGAGAGTTCTATTCGGCTGTGCCGAATCTTATATACCCTTCATCAAGTTATTCTTTAAAATAAATATTTTTAGGTAAAAAAAATAATTATTTTTTTTCAAATTTTTTTTGTAAAAAGAATTTAAAAAAAAAAAATTTTTAGTGAAAAAAATCGTGTTAAAAAAGATTTTTCCCGATTTTGACCCGATTATAGTTTTATATACATCGTTGCAATGGACTTTGAAATATCTATCATTAGATATCCATATTGTCTATATTAATGACTTAGCAATCCAGATATAGATAAAAAATCGAGGTTGTCCCGGTTTTTTTCCTTATATCTCAGCCATTTGTGGGCCGATAGAATTCCCGATATATTGATGTATGTATCATGTATTTGGGGGATACGGAAAGTTGATTTCAACATACAGACGAACAGACTGACATGGCTATATCGACTTCGCTATCTATAACGATCTAGAATATATACTATATCTACTTTGTGGGGTGGCAAATGAAAAATGTTGAAATGTTGCATGGTTACTGTAACCATTTAAATAGTGTTACAAGATTTTTAACAATATTATAGTCACAGTAACCATTTACATGATTGTGGTAACCATAATATGGTTAATTTACGATTCACATGATTATATCAACCATATATATGGTTACAGTAAACAAATATATGTTTGTGGCAACCATATTTATGATGAATAATTTTATCATAACATGTTGTTCTCAGATTATGATAAGCCTTAAGCCTAGAGCAACATATATCATCATATGAATGGTTGTCACAAACATATATTTGTTTACTGTAACCATATATATGGTTGATACAATCATGTGAATCGTAAATTAACCATATTATGGTTACCACAATCATGTAAATGGTTACTGTGACTATAATATAGTTAAAAAACTTGTAACAATATTGTAATGGATACAGTAACCATGCCCAGCTATATTTTATATTATAAAAGAGCAGTTCAAAAGTAAAACGTTTAATAAACTTTAAGCTGTGGGCGGCATAAAAAACACATGGAATATGGATTATTATAAAATGTTATGCGTTTTCGTTTACTGTAGTAATCTGACCAGCTAGATTGGTGTAATGATCTAATGATCAATTGTGGTCTACATTCAGAGAGATATCGTTTTTATCATAGGAAGAAGTATGAAAAGATTGGCACTGTGTGTGGGTTCTTTTAGCGGAATATTATTTGAGTATCCGGAGAGAGAAACAAGTTAAAACTAAGAGTTATTTGCAAACTTCACAACCTTTCAGGTTCAAGGCATTATCAATGATCTTCAGTAACCCTCTGATGCCTGTGTAAACCCATAGGAAATTCCGCGAAAAACAGCAAACCAGGGATTGCTCAGTTCTGCCAGGAAATCTGAATGTTTCTCAATAATGAAATGCCGAAACGTTGCAAATTTGAGTTTTTTCGATGCAAAAATCACAACTTTTGAACCAAAATTTTGTAAAAAAATGTTTTTTTTTGGTTTTTTCACGGTCATATGTCATTTTTGGAAGCATGTCTTTTTTAAAAATTTTATAAATATCGATTTACCTGGACAAATACAAAGCAAACAGTACAATTTTTGTTTATTTTATTCTTAATAAATATATGTATCTATCAATACAATCCAAAATAATGACCGTTACATAATTTTCGATATATTTTATCTGAAAGCGAACCAAATTACCTAAGAATGGTCTGTTTTTTTGAAAACTGAAAATTAGTCAACTTTTAGGGCCTATATCTTCTGAACCAAAAATCTGATTGTAATAAGAGTAGCATATTTGAAATCGTTGGACAATTTACTGTAAAATAGGTTTATTCAATATTTTTTAGGGGCACATGCAATATTTGATTTTTGCAACCTCACTTGTTATATGGGCGCCACTGTGCGTTGGCTAGATCATTTGAAGAATATCAATTTAAGCTATGTAATAGCCAATTTGTGGTCTGGATGGGTTCTCTCTTATATTATATCTGATTGTTAAAGGGTAAGGCAAAACTATGCTTTGCTAAGCTAATCCAAGGTTCAAAGCATTATCACTGATCTTCCGTATCCATTAGATGTATATTATACCCAGAGGAAATTCCGCGAAACAGTCACAATTATATTAATAGACGATCATGCCAACATATGTAATTCAGATTCCAGCGAAATGCAGATTGCTCAGATGAACCAGGAAATCAGAAGATTGGACAATGATAATAAGATCATTTCAAGAACATAAATTTGTGCTGTTTAGTAGCCAAATTTGGGCCTACAGTCAGATAGATCTATTTCTGATCATACACAGTATTATTCTCATACAAAGACGACTTTTGGCCAAATGTTACTTGAGTTTTTATTATAGAGATATTATCCAAACTAGGCGTTGTTCAAAAAGTCCACAACCTTCCAGTCTGTGAAGAACTAAAGCCAAGACAATTTACAGAGGTCATCTTATTTGCATAAAGAAGAGTTCCGAGAGCTACGTAATATCTGAAGCCAGTACATAGAGAAAACAGATTCGTAAGAATCTTTTTTTTCTAATCGAATGATTCTGCCTTAGTGAGAAAATTTTACAGTTGTGGCTACAAAATTTTAGAAGGGGTAACAAAAGTTTATTTGCTTCAACCTAAATTATTTTTAATTTACTGATTTTCTGTTGCTGGAACAGAAAAATTCTATGTTTGAAACCGAATCATTCGGATGGGAACACATTCGGTTGCTTCCACGAATCTGGTTTCCCTGTGTAGATAGTGAGCTACTTGTGTGCTCGTCAATCGTATAATTTAAATAAACCCATTCGAATTATCATAGAGAAAGGATTTTTCGGAGCGGAGTCCTGATACCTCTATTATTTAATTTATGGTTCTCTTAACCATCTAAACCTCCAAATTAATGTTCTATGATAATTGGTGAATCATCCATGATTTCATCAATGCGTGTAACCTCAGCAATTTATTAAGAACAATTATGGCAGTTCTCTTAGTTATCCTACTGTCTCCTACTATCTTACTGGACATCCTTCTCAATAAAATTAAGACATGGATCGTCAGCTCAAGTTGTTGTCAGTCGTTTGTCGAGTTTTGTGATGATGGATGACGCCAGAGTTATGATGTCATATACCCTAAGAATTGTTATGAGCTGCCTACAAATATCCCCGAAACACCATCTTTATGAGAAATCAAAAATATTACGGTTCGAGGAACACAACACCACTAGCACGTCAATATATAACTTTTGGATTCTCAATATACACTGAGATATGTCCGGAAATATATTCGCAGGTTCGAATATATGGATAGATGTACATGATCTGCTAGATCGCATGGTATGAACGCCATGGAAAATAAAAGTAGTTCTGGTACAATTAATATCTGGATTGAACAACTTTGTTTTTTAAACAAACACAAATTTTAAAGCGTTTTTCTTGTCTACAGAAACACCCAGAGTCTCTGGCAGGAATCGAACCCGCAACCCTTGGATTGATATTCCAGAACACTATGATCTAGTCTATCGGGGCACCCAATTGCTACTGGCATAGACATTGGCATCCCAATCTCTCTTCTTATCTAACTTTCGACAGTTACTATCCACATAAAAAGGTAAGTAATGTCCGTAATTTCAACAAATTGATATCTAGTTTCAAATCACAAAAATTACCAAAAGTTTTTTGTTGAAATTCTTATATAAATTGTGTAAAATTGTAATAGAATTGGAATATCGTTTGTTAACTCTTAACTATGTATATCAACTCTAAATTAAATAAGAAATCATATTTTGTAACTTACCTTCCGGGAATTTGAACATAGATTTCATGGTGGCCTCAGCATAGTTGCCATCGGTGCTTGGTACAAAACGCGAGATAATGCCCGAGTCCAAGGGGCAGCTAAATTAAAATTAAAACATTGATTTAATAAAATCGAAAATAAAACACTTACCAAAACTACAAAAACTTACCCTCTTTCATCAATTAAAGGCAGACTAAGATTTTTCTTATCAAAAGCTAAACAGTTGCCCACACGTATGCCATGGGTACCTAGAGATAGAAAATCAAATTAACAAATCGTACAAATCTTTTGGAGACACCCAGTTTTTTTATAGATTTTTAAAGAATGAGGAAGTAAATAACTTAAAATAGATCAAACAAAACAAACAAACCAACATTCTAGCCACTTTACTTAAGTAGTATTTCAAACAAAAAAAATAATCAATTTAGGTTTTTTTTGCTTAAATTTACCTACAGCAAACTCTTAAGAAAGCTTAAGAGGCCTTAGGCGAAATTAGTAAATTTTAATCAACAACTGTTGTTTTGTGCAATTTCAATATCAGTTGTATTGAAAATCAATAATAAGCTGGGGTATGATTTGATGTTTGGTTGTTATTTTTTTGTTTAGTTTCTGTTTTTTGAATACTTACCATTTGGCTTAGTAAACTCGGCACGTATTTTGTATTCATGACCATAAACCGTTTCTCTTATACGTCGATCATTCTGCAAGAATTTCAAAACTACATGTGCGTTGTCATCCCTGTCAATTGTTGCAAAAAAACGAAGAAACACAAGAAAAGAGAAGAAACAAAATGTAAAGACAATAAAAATTATTAAACTGTTGCAATTTTTTTTTTGCTAGAGGTTTGTAGTTTTGTTTAGATGGCAAATCAATAAAAAAAAATAAAAATGGTTGCATGCCAGTGGCAAATTTGATTAGACCAGCAGCAAAGTTTGTAATAATTTATAAGGAAAATGTTTGTTGAGCTAATGCGACCATTCTGTACTCTAATGGTTTGATTATTTGTTTAAGATTTGAATACAATACAATAACACTGTGTGTAATTTTTTGAGTCATGGTCATATAACCATATACGGACACCACTACGTGATAAAAGACCAAAAAAAAATGTCCCGTGTCTCCCAGTTTTGCCCAAAGTCATGCACTTTTTTATGTTCCCCCAAAGATTTGGGGCCTTGGTGTCATTATTGCAAAAAAGTGATACTTTTATTTACTGTCTGAGGCAAAGTTGTTGCCCTTGTCATAAAGAACAAAAATTGTAAACATATAAAATCAAAAAAACTTCATCTTCAATATCAAAATAGCAAAAAACTTTAAAAAAAAATTAAAATAAATTTAGAAATTTTATAGATTTTTTTTGGTAATTATCAAACTTTTCAACTTTTCAAACTTTTTATCCATATATATAAAAATGAAATGGTCCATGTATGTAATGTCATCACGTGAGAACGGCTGGAGCGATTTGGCTGATTTTTTTTTATTCGATTCGAAATTTTCAGGAGATGGTTTGTAAAGAAAAAAATTAAAAAATTCTGGGTAAAACTCGGAAATTATTTTTTTTGTGAGTCCAGTCAACTGTAATAAAAAGCTCCCTAAAGTATGCAGTACAAATTTAGATATTTTATTTGCAAATAAATAAGAACAGGCTGGTGTGCGTGGGCTGGAGAAACTTGAACTAACATTAGTAAATGCTACCGGGCGAAGCCGTGGTGATCAACTAGTTCAAATAGGTGATCAAAAATTTAGAAATAAATTGTATAAAGCTGCCTAAAAGTATGCATTAGTTTATAACAATTTAATAGTTTATGGCCCAAAACACTTAATTCCTTTAGTTTTGACCTACCTAAACGGTGCTAAGAATCATTCCTAGGACGTTCATATGTTCTAGAAAGTTGTTTATTAAGATCTTAGGTACATTTTTGTTGTTGATTGTTTCCTTGAATTTTAAACGGTTTGCTACCTATGGACCAGAACAGGGGAAAAAAGGTAAACCAATCGAATTTTTTAAAGTTTTTTGCGATTTTTATCTTGAAATTAATGTTTTTATACCCTACACCACCATAGTGGGGAGGGTATACACCCACCTTAAAGTATACCGATCGACTTAGAATCACTTTCTGAGTCGATTAAACCTTGTGCGCAGAGTACAGGTCGCAATTTTGAAGATGTTTCGATCAAATTTGGTACATATTATCTTTTCGGTCCAAGGACCAAGCCTATTGAAACTGGCTGAAATCGGTCCATTATTTCACCTAGCCCCCATACAAATGTCCTCTCGAAATTGAACTTTATCGGTCATAAATGTTTAATTTATCTATGTATCTACACAAATTTCGGTCCAAATAAGTTTTATATATACAAAATTCATGTCACCAAATTTTGTTACGATCGGTCCATAATTAGTCATAGCTCCCATATAGACCCGCTTCCAAAAATCACTTTAACGTGCATAAATCGCTTAAAAATGTTGGTATAAACATAAAATTCAACAGAAATAACATTCATATAGACATAAATCACACGACCTAATTTCATGGTGATCGGTCCATAATTTTTAGTAGCCCCCATATAAGTCCCACTTTCGATAATCTCTCAAAAATATAAAATATTGAAATTTTAAAAGAAAAAAGTTTTTGCTCTTTTACTTAGTGTAGGGTATTATATGGTCGGGCTTGACCTTACTTGTTTTGTTTTGATATGTTCAAAATTTTTGTTCTTTATGACAAGGGCTACAACTTTGCCTCAGAGAATAAACCAAAATTCTGAACTGTTTGCAAGATATGAGCCTGAAAAAATGATCACTTTTTTGAAAAAATTACACTGAGGCCCCAAATCTTTGGGGGCCCATACAAAAAAAGTGCATGACTTTGGGCAAAACTGGGAGATACGAGTCTTTTTTTGTCTGTCACTTTATTTTGCAATCAACACTAATGTGACATCTTTCATACATGTATGTGTATTATGTATTTTCTATGCAATCATAAATATTTGACTCAATCGACTTTACAATTAAATACTTTTTAAGCCTGTTTCACAATATTGAATGAAAGATTTCATTCGCATTGGAAGACCCTTTGTATAAAAACATTGTTATATTCCTGATCATGTTATGATCACAAATAATCCATAATATGATCATGTCATCTTAATACTTTGAGGTGTAATCATAATATGGTTGGACAAAACCCTAATATAATTGTGGTAATAGCATCAAATATGCACACAACTATATTATGGCTAAGCTGCAATTATAATATGATTGGGCTCAATCATATTATGGTTGTGCATTTAACTTGAGACCAGATCATTTCCAAATTTTATAATAATTTGTGAGCGACAACAATATTGTTACGAAATTGTACTTGAATTCAAATATAACGATTTTAACGGCTGCTTTAAAAGTAGCATAATGCATTCAAATAGCAGTGCTGTAATAGCAAACTGTAACATATCTGTGGGCATTATTAACATTGAATAAAAGCTTTCAGTTGACCATTGATCGTAAGTTGGCAACGCTGTTTGCTGCGACCGTATATTCGAATTCGAATATTCAGTTAAAGAACATTGTAGAAAGTACACCACAGATGGCGTATGTTTTAGAAAGCTCTAGGCAGTTAAAGAGCAATCTTGAGTGCAGATGGCTGTGTTATAAATAGTGGCAGAGGTTGCAATCGTTAGTGAGTTTATCAAAGACGCTTTTCCAATAAACATCACCTGAGTGCTGTGTTTTTCAAGTGAATTCGTATTAAAGTGTGTCTGTATTTCTGCGAATTTATAAACGTGTATAAAAAAACATTGAGTGACTATTTAATTCTGCTGTTGTACTTTTTAAATAAATAAAGAGTTGTTACAATTTTTAAACCAACGTTTTGAAAAGGTTAAAACGTAACAATATATTGTTACAAAGACCACATTATAGTTGTCACAACCATTCTAAGCCATGTTTTTTCTCTGAGTGTTTGCGGGGCTGCTGGCTGGGCTGTAGTGTGCAAATGAATATTGTACATGAGTTTTGTTCAACAAAATATGGAAGTAAAAAAGACATTGTTTGTTACATATAAATAAATAATTTCAATTTTAGTGGCGTTTCATTTTGTTTTATTTTATGTGGTACTTTTTGTTGTTTAATTTTCCTAACAATTGCGCAATCTAAATACAATTTTTGCAGGTTATGCATGGACAGTTGCCCAAGTATCACAACATAGCTGCGGAAAGGAGCTGGGGGGGGTCTAAAAAACACACGAGTGTTTTATTAGTTTGGTTTAGTATTGGATTTTGGTTTGTTTTCTGTTTTTCACAACTAAATACAGATGGCCGACATTGTTTAGCAGTGGTATTACCGGTTTAAACAAAAAAAAAATATTGAAAAAAACAATAGTTAAATTATAAAAAAACACATCCAAAATCATGTTAAACGTAAATGTATCAGCAAATTGTATTTAACAGAGCGTAAATTATTATTTAATGCTTTTTTTTGTTTATGGCTGTTTTCCTTTAGTTTTGTTTTGCGATAATGTTTTTAAATAATAATAATATAATAATTTGTTGTTTTAAATCCCAGTTGTTTTGTAACTGATTTTCCAATGCGTAAATGGAGTGGCAAAATCATTTTAATTGTGATTTTAAGTAATGTTAGCAATTTTATTTGGAAAATTTTTATAATTTTGTAATTAAAATTAATAAAATATTTTTTTTAAAAAAAAAAAAATTAAGAAAAAATTTGATATAGAAACATTAAGTAATAAATTGGTTTTATATTATATATTTACTCCTACATGCAACCATTTCTTTAATAAGAGTTCAATGATTTAACAAAATAAATACACTGAAAAAGAGCAGAAAATAAATGTTAAAAAGCACAATAAAACATTATTATGCAAAACCCACGTAATTTTACGTTTGAACATTATGAAGTCACTTTTTTTTGGTTTGTATCTGTGTAACTGATTTTGACTGCCAATGAAGTGTTTTATTTTGGTTTTATGAAAACCAAGAAAGAAAAAAAAACACTTATTTAAGTCAAATCTACTTAATGGCCAAAAGAGGCAAGACCAGACATTTTATTAAATAATGTTTAACAATAAGTAAGTATTCAAAATATAAGTAAAAACATCAATTGCATGTTTTATTTAAATAAATAATGCACAGTGGGGCAGAATCAAATTTTTTTTGGAAATAATTCTGGCATTTCTAAATGGATCATTCGATCAGGATAAAATTTGTCATGGGCGTAGCCAAGGAGTATTCGAGTTTACGTTATTAAAATAAACCCTACAAATGATCCAGGGGCGGCGATATAGGGGCTTAAAGTAGGGTACTTTTGACATGTAAAATTTTTGAACACGTGGAATTTTTTTTGTTTCCGATTTCAAAGATTTTTATATTTTAGGAAAGCGGTCGGCTAGGTCTTGAAAAAACATGCTTGTGTGTGCTAACAATTTCCGATTTATAGGCATTTCAAAATTTAAATTTTAAAATTTTGTAATACTTTGGTCCGCTTTTTTAAAAATATAGGTCAGATTTTTGGACCGAATGGAATTGAATTTTTGTTTTGTTGGTTAGGCAACTAAATTATTAATTATTATTTTTTCAATTTAAGTATTCAAAAAATATTTGATTTTTGCTGTTTTTTGGTCGAAAAGGTGACTTAACTCTTTTTTTATTAAAAATAAACTTTCTTTAAGAACATATAACAATTTTATATTTTTCTTTAATGTATCTTTACGAACATTTAGGTAAAGAAAAGTTAGTGTTTCAAATAGTAATATAACACAGTACAACATTTTTCAGTTCATTGCTTTGGGACTCAATTCTGACAATTGCACGTGAAAGTAGCCCCAAAAATAAGAACTTCTGCATTATTAGGTTTGTCAAGTTGGCTGCCGTAATAATTTAATGACCATACGAATTTTTTTTCCTCAAGGTGGATTTTTATCACTTTTTCTATATTTTAGCACGGTTATATCTCGTATACCGTACGGAATATCTCTTTTGTGGCTGAAGCAAAGTTGTAGATATTGAATAGTAGAAAAAAAGTAGGGAACATACCTACCCGAAAAAGGTGCACCCAGTGCCTTAAAAATCGCAAAAATGCCCTTTTTTGAAATTTTTTTAACCAATTTTTCACCTTTTTTGCTAAATAACTGGATTACAAATACAATTATAAACCGATCACCATGAAATTAGGTCGTGTGATTTGTGTCTATATGAAAGTTATTTATCATGAATTTGGTATGTACATCATAATTTTTAACAGATTTATTCACTTTAAAGTGATTTTCGGAAGCGGGTCTTATATGGGAGCTATGACTAATTATGGACCGATCATAAAAAAATTTGGTACATATAATTTGTTCGGCCCATGGACGAAGCCTGTTGAAATTGGCTGAAATCGGTTCATTATTTCACCTAGCCCCCATACAAATGCCCTCCCGAAATTGGACTTTATCGGTCATAAATGTTTAATTTATATATGTGTCTACACAAATTTCGCTCAAAATAAGTTTTATATATATAAAATTCATGTCAAAAAAATTTTATTATGATCGGTCCATAATTATTCATAGCTCCCATATAAGACCCGCTTCCGAAAATCACTTTAAAGTGAATAAATCTTATAAAAATGATGGTATACATACAAAATTCATGATAAATAACTTTCATATAGACACAAATCACACGACCTAATTTCATGGTGATCGGTCCATAATTGGATTTTTAATCCAGTTATTGAACAAAAAAAGTGAAAAATTAGTTAAAAAAATTAAAAAATGGGCATTTTTGCGATTTTTAAGGCACTGGGTGCACCTTTTTCGGGTAGGTATGTTCCCTACTTTTTTTCTACTATTCAATATCTACAACTTTGCTTCAGCCACAAAAGAGATATTCCGTACGGTATACGAGATATAACCGTGCTAAAATATAGAAAAAGTGATAAAAATCCACCTTGAGGAAAAAAAATTCGTATGGTCATTAAATTATTACGGCAGCCAACTTGACAAAACTAATGATGCAGAAGTTCTTAGTTTTGTGGCTACTTTCACGTGCAATTGTCAGAATTGAGTCCCAAAATCATGTGTTGTACTGTGTAATGAATTTAAACTACTTGCACAGTAGCATTTTAACACATATTTTTAAAATTAGAGGCAATTATTTTCAGCAAATACTTTTAAATATTTAGTTAAGTAAGTCATTACTTTGACATCATTAAAATAACTAGTTACTAACGGCTATAATGGTTGCTTGCATGGTAAACACTTTCGAAATTCATTGTCAGTAAAAAATGGAATGTGAGGTTGAAACTACGATATGTTACGGTAATAGGTTTTTACACTAGCGTACATTTAACATCTACAATCAATTTGCAAAGATGTTAACATCTTCCCATAAGAATTACACAGGGCTGAGTGCCAACATCTTTCTACATCTTTAAAAAATGTTCCTATCTCATTTCGTTCCACATAACATCTTTCGATTATTTCAGGGAAACCTGAAATATGCTCTAAAAAAAGCGTTTTAAGCGCTTTAAATATGCAGTAAAAACTTTAAAATATGCTCTTAAAATTTAAAAATATGCTCTTAAAAAAACAAACTTTTACATAATTTTTAACCAAAAAATATACTCTCATTTAATAAAAATCAATAAAATTCATTTCTAAAAAGGTAAAGTAACATAAAATAAACAAAAATAACATGAACTAAAACAAGTATAACAAAAAATAAATACAACATAACTTAAGGTATGAAAAGGCCTCGAGAGTTGTTTTTTGATGATATTTTATATAAATATAAAGTCACTTCTTCAATTAAGGTTATTATTGCAATAAATTACAAAATATTGACTTAAATTTTCAAATAAAAATCGTTGTCTATTGGATCCGAAAACATTTTTATACATAGAAAATGTGCTTTTGACATCAACTGATGTTATAGGAGCAAATTTAAAATACAATATTTGTTTAACACTTAGAGCGGTTAATTTTGAATTAGAACTAAAATTTGATATTTAGATGGCGATTAAAAAAGCCATATATTTTTCAATTTTGAATTTTAAACAAAGGAAGTAAAAACCTGTAACACAACAGCGAAAAATAAGTAAGATAAAACTTGTTTTTTAATAAAGTCAAAATATGCTCTAAAGACAATTTGATTTTTAATATTCTTGCAATTTTACTGATGGTAGATGTTAGATGTTGCAAGTGTGAACAAATCTTTCAAGTTTTCAACATCTTTCATACGTTTCGCCAAAATGTACGTAAGTGTAAAAACCCTATAACGCTTAAGATGGAGGCTAGTTTCATATTTTGTGAAATATATATTGAAATTTAAGATGGCAAGAAAAACGAAAAATGCTTCCTCTACTTTGGCAAAAGCAGAGCTACTTATGAGTTAAATATTTTTAACTAAATGAGAATTATATTGATTCTTTGTATGAAATGTTGTTTCAATTATTCGGAAGTTCATTTAAGAGCATCTGTAAATGTCCTTGGAGGACGTGACTAGTTGCAATGTGATGAAGACTGGTTTCAGTGCTAACAACTTTTACTCATTTTGTAATAGGTCACGGAACTAATCAAAATGTTTTGAATACTGCTTATAAATATACAATTTTTACCGTATATGTTTAAAATTTATAGATATATTTGGTCAATTCGCAAGTTCTCTTATCAGGCATATTGTTATAATGTCCTAATATATCATGACTCGGCTTAACCGACTCTTAGGCATTCGGCGCAGGTCTCTGCTGGTTGGTTACGATAACACAATAAACATAGCATTATTTTAGGACAGTTTTTGCTCGAAAAACAATAAAAACCATTGTGAAATATTAGGACATTATGACAATATGACATGATAAGAGACCTTGTGAATTGACCAATTGTAGACTTTTTGTCCCAATTATACAAGTGATGTGATGCTTTAAAAATAATTGACACAAATTTCCAGAGTCTTATATATCAGCTTATAAATAAGTTATTATTAGACTACTTCCATGTAATGCATACGTTATGCAATCAGTAATTAAAATTCTGCATCCTCTAAACAAATCAGGGGATGCTACGGAGTGTAATAGCTCTTACAAGTACCAATTAGTTTTGATGATTATTTTGTGTTGTTGAGCTGTAGAGAAAAAGAATATTGATGATCACATATTAATACCTTGTTACAGGCAATTTGTTTTCAACATGAGGGAGATAATGATCCCAAACGATTCATCCATCATACTGGTGTTGTATGTATGATTAAAATTTATTTAAAAAAATGTCAGTGGGGCAGAATTAAAATACAAAATATAATAAAAGCTGCAATATCTAACTGGCTGATTTCTGATTGACATGGAACTTTACATGGGCATAGTATAAATTTTGACGAGGTTGTGGGGTCTAAAAATAAGGTATACTCTGCTACGCCCATGGAAATTTGCATGTCACTCGGTAAATATTGTAGGAAATGATTTATTTTTAAAATTTCTTAATTCTGCTCCATTGTGTCATAGTAAAGAGCCAAATCTGATCACCAAAAAGATGGGAGTGCATGATCAGGAAATATCTCATGCAGTAACTGAATTATTTCACGGGTTCTATGTAGCACCGTCTTATTAAAATCAGATGCGTCTGCATGAGGGCAAATGGCCTCCACGGCTTGGCTGGCACTCTTTTGTTGAAAAATGTCATGATCATTTTGCAGCTTTGAATTTCCTCCTTCAGTATACGGGTGATTGTGGGCCTATTCTAGAAATCTAATTGTGTTAAGTTTAGGTCTTGTGGGCCAATTTTGATCACCGAACTAGAGAGAACACGATCAGGAAATGTCTCATGCTCTAATTGAATTGTTTTACAGGATGTATGACATCTGGCACTGTCGTTTTAAACCAAATGTAGCCAAATATAACTCTGTTGTCATTCCTCGATATCGAGCACCAATAAGAGTACTGCTCATTTTCGAAGAAATAAGGTCCAATGATGACTTCAGCTTAAAAATCCGCACCATCTTGTAGTAGCATTTGTTTTTCGACAGCATTATATTATAATTGAATTTTATGGTTGCTGTTAAATTATATTATGGTTTGTATATGACCATAATATTACTAATATGTAGCATCATAATATGATCCTACTTAACCATAATTTAATCACTTATTATAACAATTTGTTTATTAGTAATCATCATAGTATGGTTATATTATAATAGTAACAAGCATATTATGATGACGTGTGCAAAAATATTATTATTTAATCTTAACCATAATTGTATCGCAATCATATTATGATTGTAAAACAACCATTTTAGAAACCTACTAGATAGGGTTCATAATTTCCCAGACTTTTTTCATATTGATCGCGAATCAATATTTCACATTAAAGATGTTCACTTTTCCCATTTTTTGTTCATCAACTTTGTTCACGTGATAAAATTCCCCTTGTTGTGAAATTTTTAGATGGAATTTTGTAAACAATAAACAAAATCAACTATTCATGGGAATATCACGATAGCAATTTTCCCTTCGAAGGAAAATTTCATGATATTTCATGGGAACAAAATTTCACATGTTATTGCCGATAAGGGCGATTGTTTAATATTAAATTAAGCCAAAAACCAGTAAAATTTTTTGGAGTAAATGTGTAAAATTCAGCGGTTAAAAGATTAAAAATATCAGACTTAGTTAAATTTAATCCCATTTTTTTTTGCTTTGAAAATGTCGAATTTTGTACCACGAAAAACAAGGTCGCCGAAAATGTTTGAAGACCAAGAATTGGAGGCATTACTCATTGAAAAATGTAAAACACAACATTGGGGGATACTCAAGCATCATCTAAAAGCAGGGAAATTGGGTACCATACGAATTGAAGCCGAGAGATCGATATAATACATGAACGCTATAAAAGAAAATCAGTTTTGCAGCGAATCATTGCAGCCGAACCGACACCAAATCCAAATATCCATCGCACTAAGGAAATGCTCTGTATTTGGTGGGTCAAACCATCACAGGAAACCAGTACCGAATGCAACTGATGCGTTTGAATAGAGCATTGGCCGAAAAACGTCCAGAATATGCGGCCAGACATGAAATATTCCATCATGACAACGATCGGCCACATGTTGCAATACCTGTTAAAAAGTATTTAGAATGAAGTGGTTAAGAAGTTTTGCATCTTTGTTATTTGTTTCGATCGATACAGAACGCCATCTCTGGAATACGTTTCACTATGGAACTGAGTATCAGCTTGATTTGATGTTGGCCTTAAAAGATGAGCAGTTCTTTTGGCTCGGAATCCATATGTTGACAGAAAGTTGGGAAAAGATCATAGCTAACAATGACCAATAATTTGAATAAATTTTTATTGTACAAATGTTTTAAAATAAAAACAACAAATTTAAAAAAAAATCTCGCATTTTTAAGTCATACACCCAATAGAAAACTTATGAAGAAATTCCCGAAATTTTTAAAATAATATTCCCGGATTCCCCGGGAAAACTTTTATGATTAGGAACTCTATTGATGACATCATTACATTATGGCTGTAGTTAAATGAAGTTAGAATTTACAGAATCAATTATATCTGCAATCATATATCGACCATCATTTTAAAATTAAACATAAATTTGCTGAGTGTAATAATCATTCGTTTTGTCTCTAAAAATTGTACATACATATATGACTTTTGCTAATATTTCAAATAATAAAACCAATAATTTCCTTCTCTTAAGCTCCACTTAATAACCATTTTAATTTATGTTTTAATTTCATACTTTTTTGTCCATCCATTCATTTCTAACTCACCTGCCAAAACCGGCCTTGCCACAAGTGATCACATAGAATTTATCATCTGCCAATTCCAAAGTTTTATGAACTCTTACCGCCAACTGTATAGATCTCTCCTCGGTGCGCTGAACAAAAGAAAATTTATGGGAAAAATTTTAAAACAAAATGAGTTAATAAATAAAACAATAAATTTAGTAACTACAATAATTAATATTAAAAAAAGCTTTAATGAGGATTATAAATTAACGGGCAATTGCAAATAACAAAATGGCCTTTTTAAAATTAAATTATTATTTAAGAGTTTATGGTCAAATATTAAGAATAAAAGCTATTAATTGGCAAATCAATTAATTGGAGAATTATTATGGTTTAATTTATTAGTTTTTAGTTGCTAAAATGACTTTAAGCAGTTGTCAATGGTTAAGAGTTTTAAGGCATTTATGGATGTTAAGGCGATTTTTTTAAATATATTCATTATTATGTTTTAATACTTGTACCACTTGGCTTCTACATAGTGGGTTGCTTTTTGAGAATTTCTTTCTTTGTAGTGGCAAATATCTTTTATAAATCATTGTTTAGTTTTTTAATATAAAATTATCACAACGTGATAAAATAAAATTTTGTAGCGATAAATATCTAACTATTTGAAAACTGTGGGACATAATCGTTAAATTTTATGGGAAATTTTGTAAAAGGAAACCAAGCAAATTGTAAGTTTTTCAGAAATTGTTAATTTTTTTTAATTTTATTGGGTTGTGCAGTATAATATTATAAAGCCCTGTTATTCCTTTGTTTAACACAATAATTTTGCTAAAACTGAAATTGTATTTTTGCACGTTTAACATACAAAGAATTAAAATCTTAACAAAGAATAAGAAAACCAGCACACAGTGGAAAACAAAATCTAGGTGTTGATTGTTGTTAACAGCAGCTTTAAGCAACAATTCACTCATTCCTACCAACAATATTAGATTTTGGCAACATACAACCAACACGTCTTGGCAGTACTACATAGAAACAGAAACATGTTGATATGCCACAAAAAACAAACACAACTACACAGTCCAGTCCAGTCGAAATGTAAAACTCATAGTTTATGGCCACTTTAAATAATTTATTGTTGCACCTAGAAAAACCAAAAAACAAAGACAACAACAGCCACAATTTGCTAGTTTTCCCTATAAAACTTCTGCAAGACTTTGACTTTTTTTTGCTAGTTTTTATACCCACCAGCAAAAAATTTAGGGGGGTATAATGATGTTGTCATTCCATTTGTAACACATCAAAAAATATTCCGGGTCCCCATAAAATTCTAAGACGATCTAGATATGTCCGTCCGTCTGTCTGTCTGTTGAAAACATTGCTCCACAAAAAATCTCAATTCATAAGGTTTGTTTGGTATTGAAAATGGTCAATATCGGTCTCCGATTTCACTTATTCCCCATACAAATGTCCCCCCGGAATACTGTTGGAACCGTCATAAATATGTTTGTTGATTATGCGGCAATCCTGATAATATTTACCACAAATTAGTTCTAAGTACTTCGAAATTATACTATAAATTATGGCGAAAATCGGACAACATTTGTCCCCAGTCCCCATAAAAGGTTCCCCGCAGAAAATTACTTGAACATTCATAATTGTCTTATAATAATTAATATCGTGATGAAATTGGACAGAAACATGTTTAATATGAACCAAAATCTTTCTACCAACATTTGTGAGAATCGGTCTATAATTGTAACCCCTATATCAGAAGTGTATGGCTTTAAAATTCGGGATTTTTTTTTCAAATTTTTGCTTTTATTTGAAACATTTGTATAATATAAATTTATTCAAAGTATTGGCCATAGTTATCTCTGATCTTTTCCCATCTTTCTCGCAACACATGGATTCCGAGCCAAAAGAACTGCTAAGCTTTTGATGCCGAAAACTAATCAATCCAATATCGGATACTCTGTTCTAAAGTGAAGCGTATAGCAGAGAGCGTTCTGCTTCAACCGTAACAAATAGTAGTCGGACGGAGCAAGGTCTGCATTATAAAGCGGGTGTGGCAAAACTTCCCAACCACTTCATTCCAAATACATTTTAACAGATATTGCTGATGCTTTGGCGAAAAAAGGAGCCATGATGCCTGACGGATACACAGACTTCCTATGCGGGATTCCGTTATCTAATTGCAAGCTACAAATTAGTAACTTTTACTATGAGCTCTCTTAGACAAAATGGGGATGTGAACCCATCTGTCTGATAAACAGAATGATATGACCCCTACTAAACCGAGGGCGGATAACATATCTTCTTCGCCTGACACGCTCACAATTTGGAAACCATGCGAGGAAGCTTGGAAACAATTTTTCATCTTCTATGTCATTGTCCGGAATTAGGAGATCTACATTTAAGTTTTCCGGGACATCGTTCCTTAAATAGTTTATCTGAGCTTTCGGACATGAAGTTGGAGTGCAACAATATCTTTATCAGGAGTAGCCATTGGCTAGACACGGAGAGACATAATATTCGTCAAGTGACTGGTGCTTAATATTCTCCTCTCTTCTTCTGCCCTCTTTCCTCCTCACTTTTTCTACTTCTTTATTCAATCTGAATGTCCCCTTCTTTTTTCATTTCTATCTATCAATCTTTTTATTTTTCTTTTCAGGTAACACAAAGGAGACAACTACAACTGGTGCTTAATATTCTCCTCTCCTCTCTTCTTCTGAACTCCTTCCTCTTCACTTCTTCTACTTTTTTATTCCATCTGACTGTTCCCTTCTCTTTACATTTCCACTTAGCACCCTTTTTATCTTTATTTTCAAGAAACATAAAGGGGCCTATTGCTTGGAACCAAGTGAGCTGCACTCTTCCCTGTCTCCATCATGCGGCTGCATGTTAACTTATCCTAACAGGTATTTCAACATGTTGCCGAGCATTGTCATGGTGGAATATTACGGTTTCATGCCTGGCTGCATGTTCTGGGCGTTCTTTAAAGTTTCTCTGTGATGGTCTAGACAGATTTCAGTAACTGATCCTACCAAATACAGAGAATTACTTTAGATGAAATTGCAGCTTAAGTGGCTGCCAATAATTTTGCAAGCTCTTGTTGAGTTTGACAACAATCTTCGTGGAGTAATGGCTCCAATTCTTGGTCTTCAAACTTTTTTGGCTGGCCTGGGCGATCTTTGTCTTCCGTATCAAAATCTTTACTTGTGAACCGAACAAACCGAGAGATGGTTTATTATTATTGAAACCGATGAAACTCATTCACCATAAGCTTTGGGGAGCAATCGGTGTGCTTCAGCGGTAGTTTTTTTTTTTCAAATTAAAGAAGTAAAGCAAAACTTCCCGCATATGACGGGAAGTTTCACTGTAATCAATAACTAAGTGAGAATAAATGACACATTAGTTATTAAAACCAAAAATTGTGTTCAAAAGATCTTTTGTAAATCGCTAGTTTTTAAGTCATACTCTCAATATTAGTCATTAAAAGTCTTAGGAAATTCTTTACTCTATCAAATTCTGCTTAAATCAAACTGATTCAAGTCCCCCTGGAATGCCAAAACCACATATTGATGGTGGGTAAACAAAATTCGTTACAGCCGTATTTAACACTCGTATTTGTTTAATAATGTTTTCATTTAGTATTGGGTTTTGTTTTTAAGGGAGTGTCATTCCTTCATTTGTTTTTCAGTGTTTTTTTCACTGTTAAACAAAACAAAACAAACAACAAAACATACGTAGATACGTAGATACATGCATCTATACATATAAATAAACTAAACGTATTAATGTATTTTATTTCATTTAAGTTTTCAAAACATGTTTATGTTTGTTTAAAGTCTTTGTATTCAGGTCGTTTGGCTTAAACAGACTCAACAAAGCAAACAACTGCTGCAACCATTAGACTGGTCAGTCCATAGGTCTGTCTGTCCGTCTCTCTATCCAGTCCATGTGCTCCATTTGAAAGTATGACATACGAAAAACTATGCAAATATTTTTTATGGTTTTCCATTTTTTTCCTACTTACTACTTAAGAAATATCAGTAAAATGAAATTTATTTGCTACAAATTGTTTTAACTAAAGGTTGCTTTAATCTTTAGTCTGTTTTTTTCTTAACAAATTTAAAATGATTTAAATCCGGGCGTAACAAATGCAGTTCGTTTTCCCAGTCTTTTGTTTTTTTTGTAGGAGATAACAAAAACCCTGTAGTTGTTTTTATTGCGATTAAAAAAAATTGTGCTAATTTGTCTTAATAATGGTCGCTTAAAGATTTGTATCTGACAAATGTTTTAAATTAATGATTTTTTGCAGAATTATAGGTAAATTGTGTTTGTTTTAGAACTAAGTTGGAAAAAATATTTGAAAACAATAAAACCGTTTGTTAAATAAATGGCAAAATGCTAAAACAATAGAAAAGAAGTTGGACTTGCAGAATATTGTCAGCAGAAATGTAGAATTAAAACACTGGGAGAGTTTAAACGAGGTTGAAAATTGACAACATTGTGTTTGAAAGGCAATTCGAAACTTGTATTACTATCTCATTCGAGATTTTTCGAATTCCATTTTGCCATATTTTGAAAAATATATATATTCTCTTAACAATTCTAGTAAACCATTCAGCATGAATTAATTCATTGCCCTAATTCCTTAGTCGATATAGCCATGTCCGTTTATCCACCTGTATGTTGAAATAAACTGTCCGTAGCCCCCAAATAACTTACATTATGATTCATACATCCATATTTCGGGAATTCCGGACCGGTTGCTATTTAAAATCGAAAAAATCGGCCCACAAATGGCTAAGACATAAGGAAAGAATCGTTACAACCTCGATTTTTGGCCTATTTTGTATCAATATCTGGATTACTAAGTCATTTATATAGACAATATTGATATCTAGTGATACATATTTCAAAGTCCATTGCAACGATGTATAGAAGGCTATAGTAAGTTGGACCTACAATGGGTCAATATCGGGAAAAATATTTTTTAATCCGAATTTTTTTTTCACCAAAAATATTTTTTTGGTAACCAAAAAATTTTTTTTTGTCACAAATTTTTTTTCACTAACAAATTTAAAGAAAAAAAATTTAAAAACAATTTCGCAAAAAAAAAAATTTTAAATTTTTAAAAACAAAAAAATTTTTAAAAATTTGTTTACGTAAAAATATAAAAAAATTGTATTTTAAAGTATAATTTGGTGAAGGGTATATAAGATTCGGCAAAGCCGAATATAGCTCTTTTACAGATTTTTTTGTAATTTTTACATGATGTCAAAAGTGGAAAGATTTGCAAAAAATTATTTTTTAAATGAAACTTTAAAATCATTGACCAAAATTATGTTCTATAATACTTTTACAATTATTTATATTGTTGACATTGTGTAAACAATTGAATTAAATAAATTTTAAGAAGCACATTTCTGAGCTGTATAAGTTGTTGAAATTGAATTTATTTTTTAAACGAAAACTTTGAAATTACTGTCCTAATTTGGACAACATTCAACATTGTTGACATTGTATAAATATTTGAATTAATATAATAATGTGTAATTTTTGAAGTCATGGAAATATAACCATCAGAGTGACAATCAGTTGTATGGAAAAAAATTTTTGTTAAAATTTTGAAGAGTGCCGGATGGAATATTGTGACACTAGGCCTAAATGTTAAGTGCTGAAAATTTGAGCCAAATCGCGCAACGATTTCTGGACGCGCATGGAGGTCAAAGTTCAGAAATATGCAAAATTTTACTGTTAATATGGAATAAATAGGTGAAACTCGTTAACTTTCTGCATTGTTTTCTAGAAATATGTAGATTTATTTATACTAATGAATATTACATTAAAAAAAAAGTTTTGGAAATTAACCCTGTTTCTCCTTTGGTTCAAAATGACCCAAAAACTGTATTATCGCCAAAATTAGAGAAAAATGCAAATTTTTCAGTTTTTGAAAAAATTTTGCTACTAAATAAATACTTTTGCATTTGAATACAAAAGAATCGAAATATGTACGTAATTATCGTTGTAATGAGATATAAATGACAAAATTTGATTAAAAAATTTTAAAGTTATTACAAATTCGCCAGACCATTAACGTGTTTCAGGTCACTTGAACAAAAAATTTAGGAAAAAAATTAAGATATTTCGAGAAAAATTAAAATGAAAGCTCATTTTTACTTAAAATATGTCCATATTTACTTGTATATGAGTTTTTGTCTTCGTAGGATACCGTTAACCTATTCGCAGGTATGGCCAAAAAAAATTATTTTTTTTAACGGCTGTTTCAAAACTCCATTTTCAAATTTTTAAAAATTTTGTTAAACAAATTTCAGATTTTTTCGATCATCACATTGGGGTTTATTGAGATCAAAATAGGGAATAAAAATATGAAAAAATTATGTCAATACCTCTTACAGTTTTTCCGTACCTGCGATTTAAATTTTGCGTTTTTCAAGAAAAACAAATTTTTTGTCCATATTTAGGCGAATGAGTCCAATTTCCATACTGTTATAAATTTTAAGTAAAACCTATTCATAATATTATAGTCCTTGTAATTTTAAATATGTTCTGAAAGTTTTACTAAAATCGGAAAACGATAACCCTTGAATCGTGAAGGTCAAAGGTCAAATTTTTCAATATTTGGAATTTCTAATGAAAAGATAGCGAAATGTTATATATTTTTGTGCCGATTTTCATGAAACTTGAGGAAAATATATATTGGGGGTAGCATTTACAACAACAGTGCAAAAATGAATTTTAACCTTTAAGAGGACTTGGGGTCAAAATGGTTGTGTTTTTCGTGATTTTAAAAGTTGAGGGTAATTTGGACCCCAAGTGCTGGTAAGGGTTAATTTCCATTTTTGTGCTGTTATTTTAAATTCTGGACTTTATGTTATATTTTCCTTATTATTTCCATTATTAAATCAAATAATCTTCATCTTCAAGATCAAAATCTCAAAAAACTTTAAAAAATTCGATTTGTTTACCTTTTTTTCTCCTGTTCAGGTCCATAGTTAGCAAACCGTTCAAAATTCAAGGAAACAATCAATTACAAAAATGTACCGAAGATCTCAATAAACAACTTTCTAGAACATATGAACTTTCTAGGAATGATTTTTAAGACCGTTAAGGTAGGTCAATATAAAGGGCCATAAACTATTAAATTATTATAAACTAAAGCATACTTTTAGGCAGCTTTAAAAAAATGTATTTTGAATTTTTTAAAGTTCTTTGCGATGAAGAAGTTTTTTTGATTTTTTTTGTTTATGACAAGAGCTACAACTTGCCTCAGAGAGTAAATCAAAATTCCCAACTGTTTGCAAGATATGAGCCTGAGAAAATTATAACTTTTTTACAAAAATGACACCGAGGCCCAAAATCTTTGGGGCCCATAAAAAAGTGCATGACTTTGGGAAAACTGGGAGACACGGGTCTTTTTTGTTTTTAATCACGCAGTGATGTCCGTATATGGTTGTTCCATTGAAACATGTCTTCCTTATAACAATGGTAAATAGAAACAAATGAGAAAGGTGGTGTTCACTTTTAATTGGGGTCATGTTTAGTTTTTATTTGTAATAGAAACTTTAAATTCCTCTTAGCTTTAAATGCGTATATTTAGGCTTAATTTAAGTTAGTACTTAGTTTAAGTTAGTTTAACAAACAATTGATTTGTCTAAAAAAAGAAGATGTACTTAATGAAAGAAGTGCTTGTTTAAACAAATAGTAGATGTCAAGAGGCAGCTTTCTTTTAATACAATAATAGTATATTGCTTGAAACCAATTGTTAATGACATGTTTAAACAAATTTTAATAATTTGGTTGTTAAGTACAGCCGCATATTTTAGCTTATTACCGAAAAACCTATTTAATTTAAATTAAACGAAGTTTATTTTGAGAATTATTTTACGCAAAGACTTCAAATATGTTTAAGTATTTCTAGCATAAAGAAAATTGTCATTAATCTATTTATTGCTATGAGAAATCCAAAAAAATTTATTTTGCAATCCCGGTACTAATCTAATTAATGAGAAATTAATGCAAAAGTTATTTAAACAAAACCAACTAAAATACCCCAAACAAATACAAAACTTCAATATTAACACATTTCTTAACACAATAATTTAAGTTCCCATACAAAAAACAAAAAAACTATTTATATTGGGCCGGTCATATACATTGTTTTCCGGTGTGAATTTTTGTTTAAATATGAATAATTTACGCAATATTAATATTGTTGTCTAAGTCTTTTGTTTTTTGCACATTAAAAAGAAACAAATTCGGTGGGACCTTTTAAATCAAATAGTTTTAACTGAATGTAACAAACACAATAACAAAAAACTACGCATTTTCAAGTTTGTTGTCCATGTCTTTTGTTTTCATTACGTTATACATTTTTCTTATTTGTTTTTTTTTTATTTTGTAGACTTTGGTTAAGCGCCAAAATGTTTGTAGGAAAATGGGGAAAATAAATAAAAGTTATTACATTAAAACACATAAATTTCACTTATTTTTTATTTGTATAACCCTTGTTTTTGTTGGTGTTTCTGTATTAATTTCCCTGTTTTTTTCTTCTTTCATTTCATTTAATGATCAAAACCAGTTCATTGACTCAGTCAGTGTGATTTATGTTATGTAATGTAACAGTGTGGTAAAGTAAAGTAAACTAAGCTGAACTGAACTACTCAATACATACAGCTTTCAAGTGTATTTACTTAGTTTAAAGTATTTATGTTAAATCAGTTGCTGCAACATTTGTGTTGCATAAATACGTCCAACTAGGTTTGCAAAGAAATTTATATATTTCCTCTTACTCTTTCAATATCCTCGGGCTTAAAACAATTTTTAACAAAAATATAAATATTTAGATATTGGTTGTATGACTTAAAAAATGCAGGATTTTTTTTAAAATTTAAAGCTTTGATTTTGAAATATTTGTACAATATAAATTTATTCAATGTATTGGCCATTGTTAGCTATGACCTTTTCGCATTTTTCGGGCAACATATGGATTCGGAGCCAAAAGAATTACTAAACTTTAAAGGACAAGAACAAATCAAGCTAATATCAGATACTCTGTTCCAAAGTGAAGCGTATATACGAGAGAGCCTTCTGCAATGATCGAAGCAAATAGCAGTCGGACGGGGCAAGGTCAGGGCTATAATGCGGCTGAGGCAAAGCTTCCCAACCACTTCTTTCTAAATACTTTTTAACAGTTATCATCCAAAATGTGCCTTAGAATTGTCATGATGGAATATTACGGTTTCATGAATGTCCGCATATTCTGGGCGTTTTTCGGCCAATTGTCTCTTCAAACGAATCAGTTGCATTCGGTATAGGTTCTCTGTGATGATCTGTCCAGCAGCTCATAATAGAAAGTACTCTTTTGGTCCCACCAAATACAAATCATTCCCTTAGCACCATGGATTTTTGACTTTGGAGTCCATTCGGCTAGTTAGCCGGGCTTCACATACGATCTCTTACGGGTTTTCGTAATGGATCCATTTTCCATCGTAAATAATTATTCGGTGAAAAAATATTCGGTGAAAAAATGAAATGCTTTTAGATCCTGCTGTGGATCCTGCTGCGTTTTAAAACTTTTGCAAAAAAGTTATAATTTTCTCAGACTCATATCTTGCAAACAGTTGGGAATTTTGATTTACTCTCTGAGACAAAGATGAAGCCCTTGTCATAAAGAACAAAAATTGTGAACATATAAAATCAAAAAAACATCATATTCAAGATCAAATTCGCAAAAAATTCGAAATAAATTTTTTTTAAAGCTGCCTAAAAGTATGCTTTATTTTATAATAACTTAAAAGTTTATGGCTCAAAACCTTCCTAAACGGTGTTAAGAATCATTCGTAGGAAATTCATATATTCTAGAAAATTGTTTATTGAGATCTTAGGTACATTTATGTAGTTGATTGTTTCCTTGAATTTTGAACGGTTTCCTAACTATGGACCTGAACAGGGGTAAAAAGGTAACAAAAATCGAATTTTTTAAAGTTTTTTGGGATTTTGATCTTGAAGATGAAGTTTTTTTTATTTTATATGTTCACAGTTTTTGTTCTTTATGACAAGGGCTACAACTTTGCCTCAGAGAGTAAATCAAAATTCCCAACATTTTGCAAGATATGAGACTGAGAAAATGATCACTTTTTTACAAAAATGACACCGAGGCCCCAAATCTTTGGGCGCCCATAAAAAAAGAGCATGACTTTGGGCAAAACTGGGAGATACGGCTATTTTTTGTTTGGTCTTTTATCACATTGTGGTGTTGGTTGGTTGCACTGTGAGAATAATTGACAGATATGTAACCTTCAAAATGACATATCAGTTATTAAAAACATAAACCGCTTTCAAAATATACACCGCATTTTTAAGTCATACTCGCAATTATTTACAATGAAATTTGTATTATTATTAATGAGTTTTTAGTAAATGCAACATAATTAGCTTACATTATTGTATCCACTCACGTTGCTGACCAAAACTCCACAATAGTCAGGCGCTCCCTGTTTGGCCAAAAGATTGAGGCTAAAACCCACCGTATCCGAGCCATCGCCCATAGCCATACAGGCAGCTGTACGATGATCTCGAGCATGTACGGCTCCCGTATAGGCACCATCTAATTTGACTTTGATGTTCATGGTGCCCGCTTTACAGGTGGCCGCTACATGGGGAGCAAATTCTGGCGCTGAGGATTCTTGTGCAGAAATCTGAAAATGTAAGAAAAATAAAAGAAATATAAGTTATAAAAAAAAGACACGAAGTTAATTAAAATAAAAAAGCAGATAAAAACTTAAAATTCTTTAAATCACGTTGCTGTAATAAATCAAATTTCTTAACTGCAGCCCTCAAAAACGTTTTTCAGATTCTGCTTTTAACTAAGCATTATGCTTTTAAACATTTCAACTCATTTGAATTATGATTCTGTCAGTAGAAAAAAATGATAATGACGATGCTGATGCTGTCTGTCTGGCATTGCTGTTGCTCAAGAAGCTGCAAGTAACGTTTTCTTAAATTTGTTCTTCTCTTTGTTTTTAATTAAAGTACAACCTAATTTATGCCAAAGCTTTTAAAAGCATTCTTGAGTTGAAAAAATCAATTAAATGTTCTTTTCTTTCATATAATGCTATAGTAAATTAGCCAGCTGTAAGTCTTGTATATTTTATAGTTTTTATTTTATTTTTTTTGGCTGATTCATGTTGTGTTTTATAACTGTTTTAAAGTTCATTCCTTTCCAAAGGTCTCAGTGGGGTGGTAATTTTTTGTTTTATTTAAATCTTGAAATAAATCTTAAACTAACGGTTGCTTTAATTCCGAGAGAAGATCAAATAGTTGAAAGTTTAATTTGATTGGTTTTTAATTAGGAGAGAAAAACAGTTTGTGTTTAGGTTTATGTTTAGTTGTTTTGTAATTAGCTTAAGTACATAGAATTTTGTTACATAGAAAAATATCTAACTGTTGAGAATGTATTAATATATAAATAAAGCTTTTTTAAAATAAAATTTCGTATATAAGGTTTTTTGTGAGCTTTTTTACAATAATATGCTTTTTAAATTTTCTTAGAATAAACATTTTTCCCATAAGCTATTTGAGCTTCTTAAATATAACAGTGTTTTGCATAAAAACTATTTTTTTAATAAACAAATTTTTGTTCAAAAAAGCTTTTATCAGTTTTTTGTTATTAGCAGCTTTATGCTATAAAGCTTGTATGAGCTTTTTACCAATAATAAGCTTTTTTGTTGTTTTCCAATAAGATTTTTTCCAATTTAAATAAAAACAGCTTTTTGTATAACAACAGATTTTTTTAACCAATTTTTTGTTATAAAAAGCTTTAGGGAGCTTTCGATTTTTTTACAAAAACTTTTTAGTTTTTTACAAATTTATTTTTGGAGTTATTCACGAAAAGCTTTTTTAGAAAAAGCTGTTTGTGATTATTTTTCTTTTATCTTTTATCAAAAAGTTGTTTAAGCTTTTTACAAAAAGTTTGTTTGGAATATTTCACCAAAAGCTCTATTGGGCTTTTTATATTTCATATTTACTTTGTTTATATCATGTTTTAAAAACTCAAAGTTTTTAAAAGCTAAAACAAATTTAAAAAAAATGCAAGATTTCACACAGGCTCCACTGTGGGTCTGATATTGAATGAGAAAGTTAATAAATTTGTATTAACATACCATCAACTGGGTCTGGATTGATTACAATTTTATGCAAATATTATAGAGGAGGACCTAAGCTTACAGAGAATATATTGGGTGTATGACTTAAAAATTTTTCTAATAACTTATAGCACATTTTGAAGGGTAAATAACTATCATTTAATCTCATTTAGTTATTGAGCATTATAGTTTAAATAACAAAGTATTTTTTTGCTTTGAAAATTTACCAACAAAGCGTCATATGCAGGAAGTTTTGCTTTACTTCATTAATTTGACAAAAAGTGCAGCTAAAGCACACCGATTGCTCAGCAAAGCTTATGGTAAATGAGTTCCATCGGTTTCAATGAGCTTGAAATGGTTTCTTCGGTACAGAAGAGATGATTTTGACAGGGAAGACAAATAACGCCCAGGCCAGCCGAAAAAAGTTTGAAGACCAAGAATTGGAGGTATAACTCCATGAAGATTGTTATCAAACAAGTGCATGCAAAACCATTGGGAGATACTCAATCAGCAATTTCAAAACTTTTGCAAGCAGCAGAATTCATCCAAAAGCAGAGATATTGAATACCATACGAATTGAAGCTGAGAGACCTTGAAAAACGATTTTGTATGTCTGAAAGGCTGTTTAAACGCTATAAAAGAAAATCATTTTTGCACCGAATCATTACTTGCGATGAAAAATAGATCCATTACGATAACCCGAATCGTAAGAGATCGTATGTGAAGGCCGGCCAACCAGCCGATTCGACACCAAAGCCAAATATCCATGGCGCTAAGGTAATTCTCTGTATTTGGTGAGAGCAAAATACAGATATATGTATTATGAGCTGCTGAAATCTGAGCAGACCATCACAGGGAACCTGTAACGAATGCAAATGATTTGTTTGAAGCGAAACAGACACCAGACACCATAATATTCCAATATGACAACGTTCGTCCTGTTAAAAACTATTTAGAAGTTTTGCCTCAGCCGCTTTTTAGTCCACACCGTGCTTCGTCCCACTATTATTTGTTTCGATCGATGCAGAACGCTCTCTCTGGAATACGCTTCACTTTGAAACAGATATTGGCTTGATTCGTTCATGGCCTCAAAAGATGAGCACTTCTTTTGGCTTGTAATCCATATGTTGGCAGAAAGATGGGAAAAGGTCATGGCTCTCAATGGCCAATACTTTGAATAAATTTATCTTCTACAAATGTTTCAAAATAAATGCTAAAAGTTTGAAAACACATCGCATTTTTAAGTAATACAGCCAATAAAACAATTTCAATTCGAATATGATGCCATTTCCAATAAGTATTATTGCTGGAATTCAAGTTGAAAACAATTGTAAAGCCTGACATGAGTTATGTTTCAAGCACTTGAATTATTTATATTAAACTTTATATCAATAGCATGATCCAATAAAAATTTAACATAAAATCAAGCTTACCGCCAGTAACAAGAAGTCTGGTTATGTGTTAACTAATAGTTAAACTCACAGTTTTCATACAAAAATAATTTTAACCTACAGTATAACTATTAGTTAACGCATAACCAGGCTTCGTGTTAATGGGGGTTAAAGTTTTTGGTTGGACATTTTTAAATTTTTTCAAATATTTTTTTTAAGTTTGAAACATAATTATATTTACATTCAAATCAAATTCCAACAAAATAGTCAAGTGCTTGAATTTTTAACCAGGTATCAAATTAATCTTTTTCTATTATTTAAGCTTTAATTATTTAAATCTTAAATAACAAAATTCATTTCTTTATTACCAGTCATTATAAATCATTAAAAGCAAACTAATTAGTTCTAAAAACCAAAATATCTAAAAATCATTATTGAAATTTCCCTTCAATCAAACTCCCATTAAAAAACCTTAAGAACAAAATTTAAAAGTTCCCGAAATTAAATTTATCTGGGTAAATTATGTTTTCTTCACTTTCTTAAATGCCATTAATAATTTCACTTGTTTTACAAGATTTAAAAAAAAAAACAAAAAAACAAATTATGGGAATTTCAATGCAACCAAGCAGCAAACTAAAATAAAAATATAAAAAATAAAAGCGTTTTTTTGTTAAAATATTTTAAACAATTTCGGTCAGTTTTATAGTTTAAAAAAAAAACAAAAAACAAACATTGACATACAAAAAGAAAACTTTTGCTTTAATTGAAAAGTAAAACCTAAAACTATTATTCAATGACTAATGGAAAACAAACTTGAGCTTTAGATGAAGATGAATAAAAACTAAAGAATGAGAAATAAAAGAAAATAATACATTATAACTTTAATTTCGAAAGTAGTTGTAATCCAAGAGTTACAAGCTTCTTTTTTTCAGGTTCTTCCACAAAAAACTTTAGCTCACAATATCATGCAGCGTTACATTTTCAAAAGCAACATATGGACAGACTGACAAAAAACACACACATTCGTGTTTTTTTTTAGTTTAAACGTCAGGAAAAATAAGGCCACATATTAATTGTTTCCAGCATCTAGAAAAATGCAGACAGAAACAGAAACTCTAACAAACAAAATAAAAAAATAATAAAAAACAAAAATAATAATATTTATTACAATTCAGTTTCTGGTATTTAACATTGAATTTCTAGAACAGCATCATTAATATTTGTTGGTCAAAGTGATTTCAGGCGACTTATTTAAGTTAGTGTCTTTAGATTCATTTGTATTTTGTTACTTCAACATATTTCTTTGGAAAAGTTCTTGTCGTTGGCTTTTTTAAAAGAGATGCTTAACATTAATTTATTGAAGCTTTTTTTATAGATAATCTTCGTTTTTACAGCAATTAGTTTTAAGTTTTTAGGCACTATTTTCTTTGTAATTTATTAACTTTGGCGGCCTGTTAGCAGTGTTTTGATAGAAAGGGCGAGCTGGCTGTTATTTTCTATAATTAAACTTGCACTTGGTAAAGTGCAGTCTAGCCTGAGGTATACAAGAAAACTTTTTGATGTTTTTGTGGTGATATTTAATGCAGAACTTTTCTTTTTCCTCTTGGCAAATAAAGACCGATGTTTTTTAAAAGGTATGTTAGGGCTTTAACTAAAAAGTAGTAATTAATTACAGTAATAAATAATTAATACAAAAAGTCGCTCTAATTCGGTGCCTGCAGACATGAACATGCTACAGTGGGTCTTCTACACTACGGATGTGATAGAAAAGAAATTTATTCAAAATTAGAGTGGAAGACCAAAGGAATTTATACATAAGAAAAGAGAGCAACTAATTGAGTAGGATTTTTAAATTCAAAACATGCATTACCAAGTAATGAGTTAAAATGCTAGTATAATGATACTCTACTGTTTATAATGGGTGCTCGATAGAACTTACGAAATGTCAAATGAACTGTCATACTGCGCTCACTTTTTGACATTTACGATCAGTATACTCTGGCAAAATAATCATACCAAATTATCCAAATTTACTTTGAAAATCAGTCAACGTTCCGCCAAAAAAGATCGTTCAGCGATCAGGCTACATATCCTATAGACAGCAGTTTCACACTGGTGGCGTCATCGCATCTTATTTCTTCACAAATTAAGGCATAGCTAGCGTTATGGTCAATGGAGATCTTTACCGCATAATGATCAATGATTTTTATACCCTACACCACCATAGTAGGGAGGGTATTATGCGTTTGTGCAGATGTTTGTAACGCCCAAAAATATTAGTCTAACACCCACCTTAAAGTATACCGATCGACTTAGAATCACTTTCTGAGTCGATTAAGCGATGTCCGTCCGTCCGTCCGTCTGGTCGGTTGGCTGGCTGTCCATGTAAACCTTGTGCGCAGAGTACAGGTCGCAATTTTGAAGATATTTCGATGGAATTTGGTACATATTATTTTTTCGGCTCAAGGACCAAGTCTATTGAAACTGGCTGAAATCGGTCCACTATTTCACCTAACCCCCATACAAATGTCCTCCCGAAATTGGACTTTATCGGTCATAAATGTTTAATTTATATATGTATCTCCACAAATTCCGCTCCAAATAAGTTTTATATACACAAAATTCATGTCATCAAATTTTGTTACGATCGGTCCATAATTAGTCATAGCTCCCATATAGACCCGCTTCCGAAAATGACTTTAACGTGCATAAATCGCTTAAAAATGTTGGTAAACACACAAAATTCAACATAGTTAACTTTAATATAGACATAAATCACACGACCTAATTTCATGGTGATCGGTCCATAATTGGTCATAGCCCCCATATAACCCCACTTCCGAAAATCACTCAAAAATATAAATTATTGAAATTTTAAAAGAAAAATTTTTTGCTCTTTTACTTAGTGTAGGGTATTATATGGTCGGGCTTGACCGACCATACTTTCTTACTAGTTTTGTTTAAAAATATGGATGACATTGATCAGAGCGAGTTTAGGTTTCAGCAGGATGGCGCTACGTGCCATACGGAAACCACAGCCATCGATTTGCAGAAACCTCAGGTTTATGCTGACAAAGCAATGCTCGAAAAGATCGCCCAGGCATTACTCCATGGAGATTGTTGTCAAACTCAACAAGAGCATTGGGAGCTATTCCAAAAGCAGGGAAATTGGGTATCATACGAATTGAAGCCGAGAGACCTTGAAAGACGAATTTGAATGTCCGAACAGGTTCTTGAACGCTATAAAAATATCTAATTTTTTGCACCGAATCATTACTTGCGATGAAAAATGGATCCATTACGATATCACGAAGTAAAAGAGATCGTATGTGAAACCCTGCCAAGCAGCCGAATCGACACCAAAGCCAAATATCCATGGCGCTAAGGTAATTCTCTGTATTTGGTGGGAGCAAAATGTTTCTATCTATTATGAGCTGCTGAAATCTGATCAGACCATCACAGAGAAGCTGTACTGAACGCAACTGATTCATTTGAATCGAGCATTGGCCAAAAAATTCCCTGAATATGCGGTCAGACATGAAGCCGTAATATTCCATCATGACAACGATCGGCCACATGTGGCAATACCTGTTAAAATGTATTTAGAATGAAGTGGTTGATAAGTTTTGCTTTCCCGCTTTATAGTCCAAGCCATGCCCTGTCCAACTAATATTTGTATCGATCGATGCAAAACGCTCTCTCGGGGATATGCTTTAGTTTGAAACAGAGTATCCGATATTGGCCTGATTCGTTCTTGGCCTTTTCCGGAAAGATGGAAAAATGTCATAGTAATGGCCAACATTTTGAATAAATTTATATTGTACGAATGATTCAAAATAAAAGATAAAAATTTTAAAAAAATCCCACATTTTGAATACAAGATTAAGAACAGATTGTAAACATAACTACTTATGGGTAATATATTCTTAACTAAATGAGAATTATATTGATTAGTTTGTAATGGCAGGTTCCAATTATTCATGTTTGTTTCAAAACAATCATATCTAAAGGTAGGGTCACACATGACAAATATTTGACGAAAAAGACGTAACCACTAAATAAAATATATTTTAATTCGTTTATTTATTTCAAAAACTTATTTTAGTTAGGATGATTCAAAACAAAAAAATTAGTTTTATTTTATTTGATGGTGTTTGATCTTACAAAACACTTGTAAGAGTAAACACGTCATGAAAATTTAAACGTTCTGTAGTAGTTATTATTATACCCTTCACCATGAGTGGCAAGGGTATATATAAGTTTGTCATTCCGTTAGTAGTTTCTACATTTTTCATTTGCGACCCCACAATGTATATATATTCTGGATAATTATAGATAGCGAAGTCGATATAGTCATGTCCGTCTGTATGTTTCCGTAGCCCCCAAATAACTTCCATACATGATTCATACATCAATAATTCCGGAATTCTTCCGGCGCGGTTGCTATCTATATCATTAATATTGTTACGAAATTGTACTTGAATTCAAATATAACGATTTTAAGGGCTGATTTAAAAGTAGCATAATGCTTTCAAATAACAGTGCTGTAATAGCAAACTGTAACATATCTGTGGGCATTATTAAATAAAAGCTTTCAGTTGACCATTGATCGTAAGTTGGCAACGCTGTTTGCTGCGACCGTATATTCGAATTCGAATATTCCGCTAAAGAACATTGTAGAAATAGAGCTTTCTAAATGGTAATGCAGTGTTATAAATAGTGGCAGAGGTTGCAGTCGTTAGTCAGTTTATCAGAGACGCTATTCGAATAAACATCAACTGAGTGCCTTAAAGTGTGCTGTATTTTTCAAGTGAATTCGTGTACATTATAAAGTGTGTCTGTATTTCTGCGAATTTATAAACGTGTATAAAAGACATTGAGTGACTATTTAATTCTGTTGTTGTTGTACATTTTAAATAAATAAAGAGTTGGTACAATTTTTAAACTACTAAACAGCTTTTATTTGCAATCAAAAGTATCCGGTTTATTTAAAGGAAATAAACCAACGTTTTGAAAAGGTAAAAACGTAACAATATAGACAATATGGATATCTAATGATAGATATTTCAAAGTCCATTGCAACGATGTATATAAGGCTATAGTATGTTGGACAATGTGTCAAAATCGAGAATACATTTTTTAACCCGAATTTTTTCTCATAAAATTTATTTTTTTTCGTCTTAAATTCATTTTCCAAAAAAAAAAATTTCTAAAATTAAAAAAAAAATTGGAAAAAACTTTATTAAAAAAAATAAAAAAACAATTTGGAAAAAAATTGTTTAAAAACAATTTAAAAAAAAAATATTTTTATATAATTTGGTGAAGGGTATATAAGATTCGGCACAGCTCTCTTACTTGTTAAATTATGATTTTGCTGTATAAGTTTTCATAATTTTATTTCTTTTTATGTTTTAAAACATAAAATTAAACGAAAACTTTTAAAAAAATCACGTTTAAAATTGATTTATTTTTTTCAAGTCTCATTTTTATTAACTAGTATAACTAATAGATTTTAAATAGAAACTGTAACAGCTTAAAATTTCGACTCAATAAAAAACGTAATAAAACAAAAACAATTAAATTTTAAATTTACAAACAGCAGCTGTTACAAAAAACTAGTTAATGTATCTAAATAATAAGATTAAGTTTTCTAGGAAAATAAAATTATAAAAATTAATTTCAAATATCACACAAATACAATGAATGACTGAATGAACTACTTACAATATGTAGACTTGCTAATAACATTAAAAATAAGAATTAAATTAAAACTGTATATATTGTAGAAAAAAAAAAACAGAAAACCCATTAAAACTAAACCATGATGCCCTTTTATTACAACAAAAATGGAAAAAGAATAGAAACTAAAATAGAAAATAACTTTCCCCCATTTGAAGCATTAAACAAAACAAAATCTGACGGTACTTTGGCACTAAAATGTAAAAAAGAATTTACATCAAAGCTAAGCGTATGAGTGCAGGAGCGAGCCATTTGACTAGATACCGGTAGTTAGTGTTAGTGTATGTAGGTACTCGTATGAATACATATTTTCACGTAACTTTGATACGAATGCAAAAAATAAAAAAACAAGAGTTAGAATTATTTTTTCTAATAAAACAAAAGATTGTTAGTTGGTTGGCTGACTGGCTGTTTGGATTTTATTTTTCATACTTCGTACTTTATACATAAATTTAAATTTAGATAAATGTTAAATACAAATTCATAGAGACTTCTTCATTGTATCTGTAAAATTCAATTTCTATTTTATACTTTGTTTTGAGTGTGCTGCATTGTTGTGTTTTTTTTATTTCATTATACTGGCAACAATTACCTTCAACACTATTAGAACAGCGGCAACAAAAGATCATTAGAGTTACAAACCTAAAATTTAAAAGTATTGAATCTAAAAATTATAAATTCTGCAATGAAGCAATCCAATAAATCCATAGTAATGACATAATATTACCGATTACAATACTTTGTAATGACTTCTACATATTGTATGCATTACTTGGAAGTAGTTAAGTAATGACTTGATTGTAACATGTTAATTTAAGACTTAATTATTAGAAGTCATGGACTATTATTTCAAGTTTTAATTTCAACAAAATTCCTATAAACATTCCCTTCCTTTCCAACTCTGTCTTTGAACACATGTGCAAAATGTATACATGATTTAGTCATGATCAGTATGTTGCAGATACCACATATGGACATACATTGCAACCTAGTACTCGTACTATAAACTCTAGTTTATTTAGTACGTAGTTGTTTTTAATTTTTTCCATTTTTTTTTTATTAAACAACAGCTCGTTGTATTTGTTTAAATTCTAAACAACAAACAAACAAAAAATAAATATTTAGAGCAGCACAGTTATTTGCACCAAAATGCAATTGTGCATTTTAAAAATCCAATTTCAACTAAACAAAAATGTTGGAAATACCAGTCCAGCACTATCAAAGACCGGCTGTGAAATTATTTATATGGATATTTTCTACATGTTTTCAGTTTTCAAATAAAATTAAACAAAAGTGCTAGATTAACAGCAGTTTTTGAATTTTTTAAAAATTTAGTGGCAAAACACTTGGGTGACTTTAAATGTTTAATTTACAAAAGAAAATTCTTGTAGCCCTTGTCATAAAGAACAAAATTTGTGAACATATAAAATAAAAAAAAATTCATCTTCAAGATCTATAATTAGATTTTTTACCTTTTTTCAACTGTCCAGGTCCATAGGTAGCAAAGCGTACAAAATTCAAGGAAACAATCAACTACAAAAATGTACCTAAGATCTCAATAAACAACTTTCTGGAACATATAAACTTCCTAGGAATGATTCTTAACACCGTTTAGGTAGGCCAATATAAGTTAGCACGAAAAAACTAAATGTATTGTTACGTTTTAACCTTTTCAAAACGTTGGTTTATTTCCTTTAAATAAACCGGATACTTTTGATTGCAAATAAAAGCCGTTTAGTAGTTTAAAAATTGTAACAACTCTTTATTTATTTATACTGTACAACAACCACAGAATTAAATAGTCACTCAATGTTTTTATACACGTTTATAAATTCTCAGAAATACAGACACTTTATAATGTACACGAATTCACTTGAAAAATACAGCACACTTTAAGGCACTCAGTTGATGTTTATTCGAATAGCGTCTCTGATAAAACTCACTAACGACTGCAACCTCTGCCACTATTTATAACACTGCCATCTGCATTCTAGATTGCTCTTTAATTGTCTAGAGCTTTCTAATACATACGCCATCTGTGGTGTATTTTCTACAATGTTCTTTAACTGAATATTCGAATTCGAATATACGGTCGCAGCAAACAGCGTTGCCAACTTACAATCAATGGTCAACTGAAAGCTTTTATTTAATAATGCCCACAGATATGTTAAAGTTTGCTATTACAGCACTGCTATTTGAAAGCATTCTG